>NC_137008.1:46476359-47151359 GCF_032717465.1 Coenobita brevimanus
TGAACGGCGACCATATGAAACAGTTTATTATGACATGTGGTCTAATGTTATGCACAGACACAACACACACTTTGAGTACGGTATATTTTAAACAGACCTCCCAAACGTGTTTGGTGTTTCCTGTACCTATTTTCCCTGATGCAGTTTTCTGTTTATATAGATCCTAACTTTGGATTACCGTTTATTATATTGGGCTGATAATGTGGTACTTTTTCCTTTATTGTTTGTTGAATATTGGTAAGCATTTTTTTTAACGTCAATCCGACTCAGCTATACGAGTAAATTTAATTGCAGATAACTGTCCTAGGATCAGTGACTGATACCTTTAATCAAGAACTCTTGATACCCATGATATTCACTAATTTAGCCTCCAAAGTTCACAGTAATACAAATGCTTACATGCTGGAAGATTTTCCTCTAAAATCCACTCTGTTGAACACCACTTGTTCTCTAATCCTCATTTTTTTTTTTTTTTTTCTGATTAAAATACATAGCTGTTGGCTGCTATTAACGATCCATTGTCTGTATCCTCCCCATTTTTTTGTGTTTAATATCGGGCTAAAGCTGGTGTTTCCTTTCCTCTGTTTTACACAGTTATATTGTTCGCAGATTCCAGAGGTCATTTTTCCTGAAACTTCGTTCTGGTGGTGGTTATCTTCCTAGTATCCAATTAAATACATCAATTGTCTTAATATTTCCCCTAATTCTATTGATTTTCAGCAACTCTTTTACTAACTTCATGAGCAAAGTACAGCCTCCACAGCTTTCGTTTCTCAAGTTATGACTATAGTAGGATTTTTTTTTTTCTTTTGCTCACGACCACTTTTGACTCCCATAGCCTTTTTCACCAGTGCAGCTTATGGCTGATGAATTTTCATTTTTTTTTTTTTTTTCGCCCATCCTGAGGGTTCTTCACTAAGCTGAATAAAATCTGATTCTTAGCCTGACTGAAAAGATTAAAAAATGTATAGAGTAGCTTGTGTCTGTACCCGTTAACGCGAGCATCTTGGTAAATACCCCAACATAGATGGCAGCCTGTTTATATCTCAGCTCATCCTTGCACTTCCTCTGTCAGCCTTTCCTCTGTCACGCATCATTTTTCATAATCTTTTTAAACTGGGCTGTTGTTCCAATAAAGCTTTGAAATCATCCCAGGAAGCAAGGTATGTAGCCACATATCACTACATTTTAAGAAGCCTTCTGACTGCATTTGACTTTTGATTGAATGATTACTGCTACAAACACATTGGCTCAGCGATATTACATTAGCCTCCCAGTCTACATTGCCCTGAGGCCAGGTTTAAATCAAGCTATGACATTTGAAGTGATTGCTGGCAGCACGGTTTTCATGTGCTGGTACTGCGAATAATATGTTAGCAGAGTGTCAGTTGTCATCACTGACAGACAGACAGTGGCACACACAAACAGTAAATGCAACACTTTGACACTCATACACAGAAACTCCCTCAGAGTAAAGCCGATACTGCAGCAGATCTCATAAATTGATACAGCAACATGATACAGCTCCCATTGCTGGAAATTCTCTAATGATTAGGACACAGTACGGGAGCTATCCCCTCGGGAATTAAAGTGTGTTTATCCACTGAGCTCTAGAGACTATCTCCGCCGCGAGCGTATGACTTTGGCCACCATATTGGAACACCAGCACTCTAATTCAAATACTTTATTTCCACTAAGCAGTGGTTATTAATAAAGATACATTCGTCGCTTATAATACAAAAACATATGTGGATTATGATTTTTTTTCTGCCTAGTTCAACGAATTATTATCTGCTACATTTACCCATTGAGTATAAAACAACGCCATAGGTTGTTGCAGTGCACAACTTACCCTTTATGGCACTAAGGCAGAGAAAGGTAATGGCAGAAAGAGAAAAGATAGTGTGGTATCAGCGTTGAAATGATAGTGTTGTTGAAGCTGTTTTACGTCGAAGCAGTGGTGTTGAAATGATGTGGGAAGTCCTTAGACTATCCATATCATAAAACCGAATGTCCAGATTGATAAAGCCCGGAAGAAACATGGAAATATCTACAACAGAGTGTGAACAGAAGAGAAGCGGACATGGAGAGAAAGACTGGAGATAAATGGGCCCCTTTTAGTGGCCTCATTCATGTAGGGATATTGGGGAAGAGTCTTCCCGCCCCACCCCAGGGACAGTAATGTTACAGAATTAGCAACAACATATATTTCTTGTGAAATGTAACGCCATCTCTCTTCGATGAATTCCTGTGGCCATTTTTGTCTCCGTAAGGCGGTGGCTGAATCGGTAAAGAGGCGGCCTGCAGTCCTAATGGACCCAGGATCGAATCCCGGCTGGGGCAGGGAACAGTTTAAGGATTTGAATATCCTAAAATGCAGACTTTCCTGATCAACCAGTTGACCCGCCGACATGTAAAAATACCCCCGCTAATACCAATACACCAATCCTGTATGAGACTGCCCTAGCATGTATTCAGTATGGATGGTGGGTGTTAGTGCCGAAGTGGTGACATGTGGAGGTGTAGGAGGACAACTGAGCTTTGGGATACGTCACTGCCCCCGAGAAATAGGCCTTGAAGCCTTTTCCCAGAGTCGGACACGTAAAAAGAAAAAAAAATGCAAAGTGGACCATGGCACTACATTTTCCGGGATCATCAGCTGCTTTCAAAAACCCACAGAGCAGCTCAGTACAAAACGCGGGAATCAGGCATGGTATAACATGGCTGCTGCTACACCAGCGCTTCCCTGGCGGCGGCTACATAAATTACTTGGTGCTACCCATGAGAAAGCCGCTCCATACTCTAGAGCTCAGTGGTTTCATCTTACTCACCGACATGATCTTTTTCGGTGCCCTCTAATTAGTGACACACATACACACACACACACACACCTTAAATGTACTCCGCAACAAGGTGGCTTCTTTAAGGTACCACATCAACCTACCTCAACATGGCGTGCCCCAAAGCACTGTAAATCTCTCTCTCTCTCTCTCTCTCTCTCTCTCTCTCTCTCTCTCTCTCTCTCTCTCTCTCTCTCTCTCCAGTATGTGTATAAATAAATATATATATATATATATATATATATATATATATATATATATATATATATATTTATATATATATATTTATATTTATATATAAATATTTATATTTATATATATATATATTTATATATATATTTATATTTATATATATATATTTATATATATATTTATGTATTTATATATATATATTTATATATATATTTATGTATTTATATATATATTTATGTATTTATATATATATTTATGTATATATATATATATATATATATATATATATATATATATATATATATATATATATATATATAAACACCAACCATACAAAACCTTTTTTCATGTTTAGCAGTTTGTCTTTTCCTTCTTGCTGGATGTTTGTTGTCATTCTTCCTGTTTTGAAGAATGATGATTGTTCTGAACCAATATGCTATCATCCACTCACTTTGATGCCTTGCATTTGTAAAATTTGTTGCATAATCTTTCTGACCATTATTGTCGTATCTGTTCGGATACTACCACAGTGGTGTTCTAGAACTCTTTCTCAGACTCCTTTTCGTCCGTCCTTAAGAATATCGGTGAAGCATTTCATATTGTACTGGACATATCTGACCATTGACAGGTTATATAAGATATATGCGTTTCCAGTATCTTCTCCTTCTGTCTTTATTGCCTATATGCCTCTTTCATATTCTTTCTAGTCTGGGAAGTCCACCACCCTTCGTCTGTTGCTGTCCTTTCATAAACCCTACGCCATTTAACAATAAAAAATATTGTAAGTATTCTTAGCTTAATTTCTGACGCATCGACTCTACACTTCTTCACTTGCTTTTCCAAGTGTTTGTCATCAGAAAACTTGCTGGTTGAGGATTTATCGGGTGCACCAAACTTAGCATCAGTTATTATTTCTGACAGAAGAAATCACTTCATTATTTGTAACTACTCAGAAACTTAATTTCCCTGAAGGTTGTCCCCATTCCTTCAGCAACATACAGCTGTGCTCTGCTGTCATAATTATTGTCTCTTTTCTCCAATACATTTCTTACAGAGATCACATTACAGCATTTGCCAAATCTGAGAGCTTGAATGTGCTAGACTGGTTGTGCGAGATTTTCATCTCCAAATTTCCGTTTTCTGTATTCACCTTTATCTAGAATTCTCATGCAGTGTGAGACTTTCTACACAAATCTTTCAACAAAGTGGAACCGTAACCATGTCGAGCTCTTCTCGTTACACTGTATCCCCTCCATCTCTTTGGCAAGGTACTGCGTCACTGTTAGTGCCATTAATATAATACTCCACGTATAGTATAATGCTTCCCCTTGAAGACAGGTATACAGGTGATATCTGTCTACACACACATCTTTCCTACCCAGCTCGTGCAGTAAGTAACCGTTTTTTTTTTTTTTTTTTTTTTTTTTTTTTTTTTTTTTTTTTAATGAACAAAATCATTGGAGGACGTATTATTCTCTCTCTCTCTCTCTCTCTCTCTCTCTCTCTCTCTCTCTCTCTCTCTCTCTCTCTCTCTCTCTCTCTCTCTCTCTTTTCTTCCCACCCTTGCAGCAGCATAGTCGTTTCGGTCCGTTCACTGCTTTAACCCTCAAACCTCGGAAAATCTTGTGGCAAGTAAAGTTACCCTTGAGGTTTAACAGTTATCTGAAACTATACGTACAAGAAATTGTAGAGTTCTTGTAAACAAACATCACACTATGAATGGTGGAAATAAGTGTATAGCCAGGTTGGGTGAGAAGGATTTATTCTTACTCAGAAAATCTAGGTTGTCATCTGAAAGGACAGTTTTAATGATCATACTGAAGTTTATTATACCCTATACCAGTATACAAGTAATTTTTCCCAAGTGTTCAATCACTGTTCAGTTTTAAAAATCCCTCGCCTATGTAGTGTGCATTTTCATCGACTATTTGCATTGCCATCTGTCTGTACCGGTTCGTTTAATGAGTTGGGTTGTTGATGTCATATAAATTGCTACCACTTATCCACTTAACTGTCACTGTAACAACTGTATTTAAATCTGGGGACTTGTGTAAGTTCTACTGGCTGGTGTTTGTACATAATAGTTATTTCCTATGTACATACATTTTTTTATGTGGTAGTTCAGCTAGGAAGCAGAGCCTTGACGCAGTCGGAAGAAATGTTAGTTTTATATATAGCACCGACTGATTTATAATGTCTTGAATGGATGTAAATTCTTTTTACTGTCGTTCATGTGTTGAGATCCTACATGCTGGCTCTGGTTTGTAAGTTGTCCTCACTTCAGTTTGTGTCATGTATGATCCCCAGAAGTTCTAGCTAGTTCCCTGTGTGGTACCCCAACCTTGGGATGCTGTAAGGCAGTTTCAGCAAATACCGAGTACTGTGTCGTAGCTGAAGCTGATGTGTTTCATCACAGTGGTTCAGGAGTAAGATGAGGTTGTTGCTTGTAGTGGCCTTCCTTGTGTTGTAGTGGCGCTTTGATGTTAGCAGGAAGCACAATACAGTCGGACAGGAAATTACCACCACAGAAGCACGAAATACGAAAATCGTTTTGATGATGGAATGGGAACTTGCAAGTGACTGAGCATCCAATAAATTGCAGGTGTTTGCTTATGAACATGCCAGTTTTTCTTTTTAATCTTATTATCGACTTTGTGTTGCTAAATCACGAAATGTTCCCAAACGGTGTCAGTGTTAACACGCCTCGTTTCTTTCACGTTTCTGTTATTATTTAAGCGGGTACTTAGTAGCTGTTGAACTCGATTGTTATGTAAGTTATACACTATAATACTTAAGAAAAAGAAAAAAGAAAAAAAACATTACTACCATGCAGCGGTTGTCAGCAGGATGCCCTGTCTTTAGGTTATTTTTATTGCTGAGAGAGAAGTTTCTTTGAAAGATATTGTCATGGTTGCTACAAACACCTCCAGCTGATGACTAAAATTTTACTGTACTATTTTCTCTACCATCATACTTTTAGAGTGTACTATTATTTGATAAATATATATATATATATATATATATATATATATATATATATATATATATATATATATATATATATATATATATATACAGTATATATATATATATATATATATATATATGTATATATATATATATATATATATATGTATATATATATATATATATATATATATATATATATATATATATATATATATATATATATATATATATAGAATATTAATAAAATTATGTAAAAGCTCAGCATTCGGTAGTGACAGATTTCGGTGATTTTTTTTTTTTTTTTTTCAATCATTGAAGTTTTAGCTTATTAATGTTCACATGTCCGTTATGAAGCTCTACAGTTCGAATTAGTAGCAATGAATTTCCGGTTTTGGCATCTTTTATATTGCATCTTTGACTTACTATAATATCAGTAAATTATAGTAAATGTAATAATGTCTCGGAGAATTATAATGGGGATGCAAAATTTATAGAATGATCGTTGACTTTTTGGTAAATTCTTAATACCTCCATGTCATACCGGTATCTATACGGTATATACTGTACACAAGATATAGCTGCAAGGACATGTTTTGATGACTTTTGCTTTCAGGATTATTGTACGGAATTGTCAACATTTCTTTCAGAGATGAGGACGAAAATGTGAAAGATTAAGGACGGGCCCTGTAATATATATCTGCTCTAAATATAAATCTGTTATATTTTTCTACAGTTTATAAGTATAGTTTCAGGCACATCATTGGAATTTTTCAAACACTAGATTTGCAGGATAGTAAAAAAAAAAAAAAAGAAGAAGAAGAAAAGGAAAAAGAAAGACTAACATCTTTCAGTAATTTATTAATTGTATACTGAATTGAAAATATTTGACAATGATTTTGTTAGGTGATATGAAGTTGGCGGCAGACAAAGCCTGCCTGTGTCCTGGGTCTGATGTTTATGTACAATGATATTCATTTGTATTGGCAAGAAGGTTGTTGTTGGAATCACTGAAGTCTATAGCATGGTGAAGCCATAATATGGAGTACATATTGTAGTCCGACTAGCCCTGGAAGGCATAAGACTTTACGTTAGATAAACATAGTAGTCTAGTTTATTACAATACAGAGCTTGTATGTTAGTTCCTCTGTGCTTTTTGTTTTTATAAGTTCCATGGAGAATATTATATTCATTGTTGTATATAGTATATAGGAGTTTATGTCATGAAGTACCAAAATGAAGAGGCAACGCCCTTCAGAAACTGAGAGATGTGCCGTGGTATCACATGGAGACTATATTTTCTGTACTTAAGTTACTATTAGCTTGGCATGGTCGTCACTTTGGCTTGCCATGTACGGATATACACCTTCGGCTTCTTACATGCTGGGACAGTGTTAATGGAGTATTGTCCTGAATTTGCTCTCATTCATTGGTGGTCTAGACAGGGTATACAATATTAACGTAAGCTGTTACCTGTGGTTGAGTTAGGCTTTCAGATGGGGGAATTGTATTTGGAGGAGGAATGGTTATGAATAGGAGAAAGGGTAAGAAGTAGCATAAGGAAGTGAAAGGAAGCATCAGAGGGAAAAGGACAGAGATATATGCTTGGTGGTGTTATATCATCTTATATTTACACAAAATATGTACATAAATTTACCCAGAAAAGAATTGCCAATGATCTCTATTAGTACTTTTGTTCTGTCGTAGTGCCTACGATTTGTATCTGTTGTACCTCACTCTGAGATGACAGGGATGAAAGGGTGATGAAAGGAAGTGACAAGACTAAGTTACAGTGTCTCAGAATTGTTACAAGTGTCGGAGGCTGAGAGGAGCCAAGCAGGAAGGCTCGGTTGATCTCAGGACACTTACTAGATGTACGCCTTGTGAAATATTTTGTTAACGTAGCCACTGCACGCCTCACTGCCAAGCGACGTGCATCTTCAAGTGCACGCATCATATTCGCCTTGGGGTCATATTACACATCAAATGGAGAGGAGTTACACATGCATTTGTACGCAGCATTTGATTTGAATACCCAAGTTTGTGTACAATGTTTCACAATATATAAAATGTTAAAAAGTGAGGAGTGGGGAAAGTGGATGAGAAAAGTGTAGCTTTCGATGTTGTCATATGTTGACTGTACGCAGCCAAAAATAAAATGTACGAGCTACACTGTGTTTGATATATAGTATTATTGATAGCGTGTTGTATAGTATGCTTAATTTATTAGTAACCGCTTCAGTCCGAAAATATCTTTTAATTTTATTGCTCTTTTATCTCCAGACGCCCTAACGTTGGCATAGGAAAGACTTTCCGGACTGGAGGGGTTAATGTAATGTTTGTAACTTCTCACTACTAAGGTGATCTGAGTAAAATCATCTGGCACAAGGAGGAATAATATAAAATAACGTCTTCGGATTGGAAGGATTAATAGCACCAAGTATTCTCCATAGCCTCGAAGCGACAAAACGTTTTTGCTAACAATAAAATCGTCTGCTTGTCGCAACAAGAAGAAGAAGAAAAAAAAAACATACTAGGTAGATGCGGGACCATATTGGGCTTCATTAAAGTGAAGCAACATAAGGGGCTTGGCTAGAGTGAAGGAATTTGTGTGTGAAAATCTTGGGGAGCTGCAGTGAAGCAGCACTGGAGGTTAACTAGTGAAACAATTTTTGTGTGGAAATTCTTAGGAACTAAAGTGAACAATAAGGAGCCTCTCTAAAGAACAGCATCTTGAGTCAGAAAAGCCTCAGTGTGTGACCGACTGAGGCTTCAGCATCTGAAAAAATACCAGAGGATGTGTCAGCTTCAGCATCTGAGAATCTACCTTAGGGTGTGCGCATGCTTCAACATTTGAAAATCTACCAAAGGATATGTGTGTGCTCCAGCATCCGGAAATCTACCTTAGGGAGTGTGTGTGTGCTTCAGCATCTGAAAATCTACCAGAGGATGTGTGTGTGCTTCAGCATCTGAAAATCTACCTTAGGGTGTGTGTGTGCTTCAGCATCTGAAAATCTTCCATAGGATGTGTGTGTGTGCTTCAGCATCTGAAAATCTGCCTTAGGGTGTGTGTGCGCTTCAGCATCTGAAAAGCTACCTTACGGTGTGTGTGTGCTTCAGCATCAGAAAACCTACCTTTTTGGTCCGTCTGTCTGTCTGTCTGTCGTACTAACTCCAGACGGTTTTATTCAGTTCGAGAAGCTTTTCAAACAGGGATAAGATTTAGCCATCAGTAAGCCCTTCACCAGTAGATGATCTCCTTATCTGAATAAAACTTATGATAGCAACAAGTACACATCCTCAGACTGAAGAGGCTTAGGTTACTGGTGATTATTTCGAATCCCTTCACTTTGAGAGGTCTTCCGAGAGCTGAAAACAATCGTCTAGAGGCGGCAGGACGAAAATTAAGACTCAACATTCCTACAGAAGTCCACTACGGTAAACAAACAAACAAACAAAAAATAAAATGACCTGAAAAATTGGTAGACTATGAAATCGCGGTGCCGCATTTCAAGTATTTGTATGGGTTAGCAATGACAACTAATACAACTTAAAAGGTATATGAGAGAGAGAGAGAGAGAGAGAGAGAGAGAGAGAGAGAGAGAGTACAAAGCAAAACAAACAGCAACAGACTTGTTGGTCCTTTTGCGGCTGCTTGATATAGGTTATAACTAACAAAACTATTCTATCAGTTAAAGACACGGATAGAAATGCAAGGAAACTCCTCCCCTCCCACGATGCCCTCCAGCCGGAGCCGGCAGGAACTATACCTCGTGCCAATTAATCTGGCCAGGCATGTATGGCAACACTGTTCCTGCCGAGATTCTGATTGCTTGGAAGTGTTTGTTCGATTTCGTTGTTGCTAAAACTGATACTCTCTTTATTACCAGATGTGATACTGAGTTTGTCGACAATACAATCATCAAAAGCAATAAGAAATTCGTTATATACTTAACAACAATGAAATTTGCGTTTGAAGATGGAGATATGAATCAACAAAGTAATTTAACAGTCCAAATCAAGGTCAGCATTCGAACAATTACTTCAGCTCTCCGACACTCCTTAATATAAAAGAAAATTAAGGAAACCTGGTTAATCTAAGCATTGGTATAACACACATTTAAATTATAAGATCAGTCCGCATCCTTAAATCGTGCCACAACTCTGAATAATTAAAAATTCTAATGAAAAGACGAGTTCTCCGGGGAGGAGGGTTTGAAAAAATCACGAAAATCAAAGTAGGCTAAAGGAAAACAATTTCATTATATTTCCTCTATTATCACAGTATGGACTGATCTTGACATTTAAATATACATATAAACACACACACACACACACACACACACACACACATATATATATATATATATATATATATATATATATATATATATATATATATATATATATATATATATATATATATATATATATATATATATATATATATATATATATATATATATATATATATATATATATATATATATATATATATATATATATATATATATATATAATATACTGTATATACTACAAAACTAATCAATAGTGAACATACTTAGCTGGAGGTTAGAAGACATATACTTTTCCAAGCAAATTCTAGAGAATAGTACCGTATCACAGTTTACTACATTGGAGGGCAGTTGTTCTGGACATATAATTGCAATCCTATTAAGGAAGAAATGTTTAGCTTCTTGTGGCTGAAATCGTTTGCCGATAATTTTGTGCCCATTACTTCTAGTATAAGTTGAGCTATCAAGTGTGAAGTACTTATCAGTAGCCACTGTCCTGGCTGAAACAACCACTTTCAATAATTGAAACCCTCTCAAGTGGGGTTTGCGGGGTAAATGGGGAGAGAGAGAGAGAGAGACTAGGAAAAGGAAAAGATGTGGGTGTCGAGTGAGGGTATGGAGTACCAGTTATCACGGAGCCCTGCCAATGTGCCAACAATACTGTGTTCAGTTGCACGTCATTTATGGTGCCAGCGTGAGAGCTCACATGGCTCCTCAAAATACATGAAGAACATACTCGTACTGTTCAGTTCTTTGACATCGTGCTTCTTAACTAGAAAGACTGGTGTAAAAAAAACTGACATTGGTCAGAGTATAAATAACTGAGTCACCAGTAGCTTATACTGGAGCATGAACAAGCACCAGAGAAACATAAACTTTGGCGTCTGTCATTAATTTCACAGGGCAATCATCGTCATTGCATGATAACTAACACTCGCACAGTTTGACAGCATGGACGGGGTATATGCATCACATTGTACTTACAAAATATTTTATTACACAAGCTGCTAGACAAAATAATCGTGTTCAAGACGCCGGCAGCTTTGGCTGCATGCCTAAGTTGGCTATAGAAGAGGGGATAACCAGCTAAGATTAAGGACATAAGAGTGCTGCATTCTAACTTGTGCTCCATTATCTGAAAAACTTTGTATTCAAATTGCGTAAACCAGACACGAATAACTATGATGTTAACAGTGAGCTCAAAATACAGGTAGTTCGGGCGAAATCGGATTGATTTCATTTCACCCTAGTATTAATAAAGTGTCTTGTATTTTAAGTCAGATCTTTGTCGTATCATCATAAACCCGATGTTGTCCTCCTGCGCCTATGTATATTTCCACATATCAAGTCAGTCCCCCATTTATTTAACCTCTGGTGTAGGTGCTGTCTGTGACGCGCGGATTCTGTATTGGGTAAATGAATGAGTGTGAGGGTAGGATGAGTCGTGGAAGACCAAGAATATGGATGAACAATGTACTGTACGTACTGTATGTGTGTGAGTAAACAAGGTATGGAAGTTGAGGAAGCATAAGAACCAACAGAGGACAGAAACGGATGGATGAAGCATGTTCACTACAGTATAGAGAGGCATATAAAATAGGTCGCACCTTTTTTTTTTTTTCTATCCAACAGTCGGCGGATTAGCTCTGTATCACAGGCACTCTGAAGCGTTATTTTGTGTGGATCTTGTGTTTATGAGATGTAGGCAAAAATCTGGGGGTATTGAACAATGAATGGGTGTAGTTCATTTTTATTGAGCACTTTATTGATAGTTTCTGGATCCATTCTGCCCCAAGTAAGTGGGAAAGAGGGTTAGGATGATGATAATGATCATGGTAAGTATGTATTTCATACCCATGTCATGTTAGTGATGGTACGGTACTTAGTTACCCTTGTCATCAATGGCAACGAAGTACTGCTGAATAACTTGTTTGACTTAAAGTGTTTGTAAAAAATGATTAAAAAAAAAAAAAAAAAAACGAGAAGGAAAAATACCCATGCCTGCCCAGTTGACCTAAACGAAAAAGGTGGAAGATCTCTGGGCAAAAGTGAAAACAGGTACAGTATTCCAGCAACAAAAGTGCAGTGAAACAAGTGGATTAGGTTATCGGCCCACCCGCCCACCCCAGCACACTACCGGCACCAGCATTACCAGCCCCACGCCATTCTCACACCACTCACCACTACAGAACGCCAGTATCCACCCACTCACCCACTCATTAACCTCTCTCTCTCTCTCTCTCTCTCTCTCTCTCTCTCTCTCTGCCATTAATACAGAACACCAATATCCACACACCCACTCACTCAATCATTCATTCCCTTACCTAAATTCAGAAGAGCACACCAACATCTGCCCATTCACTCACTCACCTATAGACCCATTCACTGGCTCACGAGTACAGTATGTAGACCTCCTTACCCACTTAATCATTCATACCTCCACTTACCCACCCCTACTCACTCTTTGACTTATGCCTTAGGCCTGCCCTACTGACTCGTCTACTCATGCACTCACTTCCTGATCTAGGCCTGCTCCACCAGCTCACTCACGCATTCAAACGCCCATCCATTCTTACTCGCTGCACAGCTCATCCACCATCATATTCTACTTGATCACTTACTTATTCATTCATTCGTCGCATTAACAGACCACGATTCATCCACTCTGCGACACACTTATTCACACACTCGTTCCCTCCCTCCCCCACGCCCCCTAGCTCACTCACACACACACAGACCTCACGACTGACCACTCACTCACTCAGTTACAGCAAACCCAACTCAATCACCCACACTCAGTTACAGCACACCCAGACAGCATTCATTCACCCACCCACTCAAATTCAGCCCAGCACACCAACCAACACTCACGCATTCACTTACTCAATTTCCTCTCTCTCTCTCTCTCTCTCTCTCTCTCTCTCTCTCTCTCTCTCTCTCTCTCTCTCTCTCTCTCTCTCTCCACAATGTTCAGTGGCGGATTACATTCTTTCATCTTATAGGCTAATTATTACTGATAATAAAGTTACCAGGAACTTAAATACCTGATAGTTTATACTTTTCAGAGGCATCACAATAGGTATCACACCACAGTGATAATTTATTTGGAGATGCCTGGACTCAGTGATTTCAAGTATTTGGAGGAACGAATACGATTAGGCCATGAAACACTTACCTTCTGATCTGTCTGTTACTTCCGACTGGAACAAAAAATAAATATCTTGAATGTCTGCGACAATTAATTTCGCTGTTCTTACCGCCCACTACTGTATTTTCTAAAAGATTATCCCCTTGCCCTCAACAACACACACCTCTATCCTTCATACTCTCTCAAAATGTCACTTTCGTTTTTAAGTTATTTTTGCAGAGAAATCTAAATACTTATCGTACAAAATGAAATTCTGAGAGAGTGTGTGTGTGGTGAGTAGAGTTCGTGCTTTCTTTAATAACTCTGCACAGTAGATACCTTTGTACCGGAGTCTTATTCTCTTGTGTGAAGTGTGTGACTCTTTTGTGTAGCGTGCTTGTCGCATATAACTCTTCTGAAGAAAATGGAAATAAGAATGAAAATAAATGTAAAAAAAAAGTTTCATTAACCCAATCCTTTCACGTTCATCGCCGCCATTAAGTCTCTCTCTCTCTCTCTCTCTCTCTCTCTCTCTCTCTCTCTCTCTCTCTCTCTCTCTCTCTCTCTCTCTCTCTCTCTCTCTCTCTCTCTCTTTCTCTCTCTCTCTCTTTCTCTGTCGTCGTCGTCGTCGTCGTCATCGTAATGCTGTATCAGTTTCTTATTTTACACTTTTACATTACACACAGTTCTTTTGAACTCTGCATAACTTGCACTTTAATGTGGGAATGGAACACCCGTCTACCAGCACATTCTCATCTCGTTTCTCTCTAACTTTAATGAGAAAAGTAGCATGTATTCTCAGCACTTCATATACACAACCGTCATCATCAATGAAACAGTCTTCCAGATTGTAACTATTTCTTCCTTATTGCAACTTACAGCCTTTCAAGCGCAATGCGTTAAGATATCTGAAAATAAATGGATTTTAGCTTTGCTTCTTTATTTAACTTTCTCGCTTTTTTTTGGATTTCGGCCTTCACTTTTTTATGGTAAATAATTAGCTTTACAGCAGCATGTAGCACCAGCGGTTTCATAATTTTCTACTTTTCAGAACAATGGAATGTCTGTTTGATTAACACTAGTTCTCATACAAAATTATTATCGGTTCCTTGCTTCATCCGTACTTTTCAGTAGATAGATAGATGTGTGCACACACACACACACACACACACACACACACACACATATATATATATATATATATATATATATATATATATATATATATATATATATATATATACAGTAAACTCGATTATCCGTTGTAATTCAGCCAAGACCAACGCCGGTTAAAGCAAAACACTGGATATTGCATATTTGGCGCAAGGTTTAGATGCCAAGGATGTAGATGCCAAGCTAGAACAGCAGAAGTATGAGGTAAGCAATGTCATGGAGTGCAGACAACATGTACACAACCAGCTGAAGATTAGGGAAGGAACAGTAATGGAGTGGACAGCATGTAGATGACCAGTTGAAGCATGTAGACGGCCATTTGAAGATAATTTGTAAGAGAATTGAGGCTGTAGAGAAATATTGCACTGCTAAGCCTCAGGTCAGTATACAGGAAGCATATGAAAAGAACAGACAGTGTATAGTGAATCTTGACGAATTCCAAGCATCTAAAGGTAGCATTACAGGGCTGAATAATCAGAATCCAGAAGTTTTAAGTTCTGACTTAATTATGAAGCCCCAGTTTTTAGGCCCCAAGCCAGTGAAGTGCATGGCTATACTGGGGATCCAGTTAAAAAGAAACCTTAGGAATTTGATGGTTGAGTATCTTGGGAAGTTTACCGAGCACAGTTTGAGTTACTGGCTGATCAGAATGTTTTGGATGACAGGCAGAGGGCAGAGCAGCTTGCTGCTAGCCTCAAGGGTGCTGCAATGGAAATTCTGGGCCAGATGTCAATAGAGGAAAGGAACATTTATCAGTCCTTAGTAGAAGTACTGGCGTGCAGATATTGAACCATATACCAGATTGAAGTTTACAGAGCAAGATTCTGAAGCCATGTATGGGCTTGACTAGAATTCCTACAGCAGCTTGCTCATGACCTGGAGAGTATGGCATACAAGGCGTACCCTGGAGCAGCACCGAACCTGTTGGCTATTCTTGTAAGGGACCAGTTCATCGAAGCTGCTGATAGTGCAAAGTTGAAAGTGCAAGTGGAGCAGGCACAACCAAGAAGCATGCAAGAAGCACTAGCCAGGGCTTTAGAATATGAGTCCTACGTCAGGTCCAGTACATCCACTTTTCAGGCAGTTCGTAGTGCAAGATTCAAGGCAAGAGAGGGGCAGGTATGTGAAGGAAGTTACTGTCACTTTGAAAAGCCAGCACATAGGAAAGAGGACTGCTACAAGTGGAAGAGGGAACAGGAAAAGACCAGAGGAGATGGCTGGTTCTGAGGGAAGTTGGGACACAAGAAGGAAGATTGTTACAAATGGAAGAAGGAGCAAGAACGGAGCAGTGCAAGGAAATCTACAATTGTAACAAAAGTGTATTGGAAATGTAGTGTGTGGCAAGGTGAGTGGCTTTTTTGACAGCTGTCTAGGGGTAGCGGAGCCTGATGTACGGTTCAAGATGAAGGCCAGAGTGATGGTGGGGTTAACTCTGGTGGAAACAGGTGCAAGTGACGTGCCGCTGTTGGTGCCTAATTTTTCCTGTGGGCCACAGAAGATCAAAGAGGGAGAAATTGTGGGACTGTGCCAGGTGGTGGATCCTGAATGGCATCAGAGGAAAGCCTGTAAAAGGAGTGTAGTCAAAGAAGATGGGTATCTGCGAGACCATTTACAAGACCTATTTTCAAGGAGTTGCCAATGCCTGGATGGCTTACAAGTACTGAAGTTGAGGATACTGCTGCCAAAGTGTGCTGACATCTTCTCCACCAGAGACCTAGACCTGGGGTGCACTGAACTGGTGGATCATTGTATAGTCACCGGGGATCACCGCCTGATTAAACAGCCAGCGCAGAGGATGGTGCCAGCTCAACGGCAAGAAATGGAGAAGGTGATGGAGAATCTCCAAAGCCAAAGAGTGATAGAAAAGTCCAGCTGTCCATGGGCATCAGCAGTGGTTCTGGTAAGGAAAAAACATGGTTCAGTAAGGTGTTGTGTATATTAGTGAGCCTTGAATGAAGTGGCAATGAAGGATGCATACCCCTTGCCAAGAATCGATGACACCCTGGATGATCTGTCAGGTGCCAAGTGGCACTCCACCCTAGACATGAAGGCAGGATACCACCAGGTCAAGGTTGCAGAGAAGGACAAGGAGAAAACAGCCTTTTCATATGGGCAGGGTTTATGGCAGTTTAAAGCGATGCCATTTGGCCTGTGCAATGCCCCAGCTACTTTTGAGCGTCTCATGGATCGCATACTGGAAGGCTTGCACAGGCAGATGGCTGTCATCTATGTGGACGATGTAATTGTTTGGACAGCTTTTCGACCACGAATTGAAGAGGCCATCGGAAGTGTTCAATGGATCCAAGCTGCGCACCTCAAGCTGAACCCCGGGAAATGCTACTTGTTTCAGAAGGAAGTAAAGTACCTGGGACACATTGTAGGCGAGGGCAGCGTCCCAACTGATCCAGAGAAGGTGGCAGCTGTGGAGAACTGGCCAGTTCCAACTTGTGTGAAGGAGCTATGGAGTTTCCTGGGCTAGCATACCTGCTATCAACGTTTTGTCAAGGACTTTGCAATGATAGCTGCACCTCTGCACAAGTTAATCGGGAAGAGCCAGACGTTTATGTGCACAGTAATCACTTCACAAAGTGGCCAGAAGCCTATGCCATCCCTGATCAAGAGGCTGCGATTGTTGCTCAGGTGTTGGTTGACCAGTTCTGTCGTTTTGGGATGCCACAAGAGCTACATACAGACCAAGGTAGAAACTTCAAGTCTGCTGTGTTCCGTGAGTGCTGCAAGTTACTGAGGATCAAGAAGACCAGGACAACCCCACTAAGACAGCAGTCAGATGAGATGGTGAAGTAATTCAACTGGACCTTGGGACAAGAACTGGCCAAGTACTGCATAGGGAGACAGACAGAATGGGACCAAAAATTACCTGCGTTATTGGTGGCATATCTGTTTGCATCCCATGAGTCTACAGGTTACACCCCTGCAAAACTGATGTTGGGCCACGAGCTGTACTTACGCATTGACTTGTTGATGGGAAGACCACCTGGTGAAGGGCTGCCTACAGACACCTCCAGCTATGCGAAGCATATACAGGGAAGGCTGGTTGAGGTAAATCATCAAGGGCAGGGAGCTCTTAAGCTTTCAGGTGAAGTGATGAAGTGCAAGTATTATGCCAAGGCAAATGAAGTGAGCTTCAAAGATGGGGACAATGTTTGATTAAACAATCCTCAGCGGAAGAAGAGACAGTCACCGAGGCTGCAGAGCCCATGGGACGGGCCTTAAACTGTGTTGGACCGCCTATCAGACATAACGTACTGGATTCAGGGAGCCAGGAAGTCTCGCCCACGGTAGTACATTTGAATCGTCTGTGGCAGTACCATGGGCCAGGACAGTACAGCTGGGACGTCTTCAAGGAATCGTGCTCTCCTGCAGCCAAGGATGTTGAGGAGGACCAAAGACGTGAAGCACAAGAGGATAGTGACAGTTTCCCAAGGAAGGAAGTGAATCAGGAATAAGACCAAGTCATTCCAGGAGGAGTGGACTCTGTGGAGGAGCAGGGAAGTCGCCGGAAGCAACATAGAAGAAGACCCATAAGTTGAAGAATTACGTTGTGTATAATTAAATGTTTAGTTTGGATTAAAGGGTTATGTTTGTATACGCTGTGTAGTTTTGTCGGGACGACAAAGGACTAGGGAAGAGGTAGTGTTGACAAGCAAAATTTTCTAGTTAGGTAGTCTGGAAGTTTCTCACTGTTTCTTGTATGTTACGTACGTGTCAGAGTTGCCAGCTGGCATACTGTGTTTGAGCGAGTTATCTTGTAAGTTGTACATTAATTTTTGTGCTCATCGTCTCTATAATGTTTTGTTTATGTGATTGTTAAATTATGTAATTTTATCTCATTTTGTATACTAGATAATTTAGTATTATGCAGTGTAAGAAAATTGGCATGTTTCGGATGTCTCCGAGTTGGTTACTGTTGTAACCATTACTCCCTCGAGAATGCGTGAGAACTGTGGAGGAGTAGTAGAACACTCTAGAATATAGGAAGCTTATAAAAGGATAGGGAAGAGACTAGAGCAGCTTCAGTCAGTTTTCAGTTCAGTTTGAGTGTAGTTCAGTGTCAGTGCTGCTAGTTAAGTTTGTATATCTCCGGTATTAGTCAAAATAGTTAAGTGTAGTTGGCAAGCATTAAGTGTAATTATTTAGATAATAAAGGCAGTGAACTTAAGAAGCCAGTGTTTATTTACAACGCCTCAGCTGGTCTTGCTGCACATCGAAAAGCTGACCATAGGAGGAACAACTCTCTGGGCAACATCCTTCCTCTACTGTACTATACTACTGCTGTTGGAGCCTGTGGCAGTGTGGGACGGCCATGTAACAATATTTTAAATAGACTGTTTTTACTACAAAAGGTGAGTAAATCATTCACTATTGTAGATAAATGAATTAAATTATCGCATTTCACAACTCACACTTAACAAGTTGACACACCAGTTCACCTCTGTTCCTCAGCTCTAACCTCCTCAGTCCTCACTCATCAGCAGTGGCGTCACCAGGGGGGGGGGCTAGGGGGGCTTAGCCCCCCCAAGTCAAGGACTCAGCCCCGCAAAAATTGCAGCCTCCCAAAATAATAATAATAAAAAATCAGCTTGCATAGTATGCTTGCAGCTCGGCATTGGCCCACCTAGCTTTCCCCCAACCCCCTACCGCCAATCCACTTTTATTCGTGCATCCATATTAGTTTAATACAATATTATTTATAGCTATATAATGTGATAAGTTATTCACAATTTACGTAAACCTATGACTCAAATCATAATAGTTATAATATATTAGTTTCCCATATACTTTTTCCAAGCTTGGTTTTCTTTGAAATATATTTATTGCACAAAGAATGCAAGATTGTATTAAATTTATCAAACTTATTATATATTTACAATATATAATATGGTATATATTAATCATGGAGCTTTAAAATTGGATTATGCAGTCTAAAATATCTGATCTATGCAATTTTTCACAAATTCGAATGTTCAGAGTATCGAAACTCGGATTGTTTGTTTACATTGAGAAGTGTCTGTGAACTGTGGCTAAATCCTGTGTTGTTTTCGGCTTTATTTGAATGTATTGGTTTCAGTGGCTGTATGGACGTTACTACGTTCCGGCATATTGCTAGCCACCTCACTTTACCTGTTCATTTTTGTTTTTACGGATATGAGATCTAGCCTATACCGTACTTTATACAAAGAGTCGGCAGTGCTTAGTTGGTTCAGTCGACACTCGACTGTCAGAACTGAATGTCATTTCCCTTTTATAGGCTGTTCTACAATAATACATTTGCGGATATCAGCCATCAGCCACTCAGGTGATGAAAAGGTCATCTAAAAATCCTCAGGGACAGGGTGACATAAGAAGTTCTTTCGCACCTGCACCTCCAAAGATGACTCAGATGAGTGCCAAGAAGTGGCTGTTATTGGGAATGAGGTGCCAGAAGCAACCCCAGATAACCCTAAAGCTGAACCCATTCAGACATGTAAGTAGCCCTATATCAGACTTTTTCAGTAGTCATTTTATGAAGCTTAGGCCAGGATTTTTTTAATTGATTTATTTTTAAATTGGCTAGGCCTAGGCTATTTCTCAGTGTTGCAAATATATTGCCCTAAACGTACAGAGTGGGAAAGTGAATGGCTTTGTTTTCCTATCACAGTACCGGTAATGGAAGATAAATCTTGGCAATTATATCTATATACATTGAGCTTCTTTGAATTATCAAATTTAATATGGTAAGTCTAAGAAACCGTTATGATACCACATAATACTAGCAGTTTAAGAAAAACTTATCTGCAAAAAAGCTTTATACAATTACCTTGTACACATTATATCATAAGGTTTACTGATACCTAGTATTAGGCCCATCAATATTCATGTGTCCTATAAGTTTCTTATTAATAGCCTGTGAGATCTTCATCTATAGGCCTCAAAAATTCCTCTAAAACTGCTCAATTTCCGAAAAAATTTCCGGGGGGGCTTACAGCGCCCCCCCGTACCCCCCAGCTGCATAGGCTCGCTTCGCTCACCCCCCCCCCTTCTACCTACACCAGGGCCACAGCCTCCCCAAAATCTGACCCCTGGTGACGCCACTGCTCATCAGTCACAGTTAGACTCCTCCAACAACTGAGACAACTCCATCTTGGGCAGGTCTGTTGCCCTTCGTAAAAACAAGCCACTCAAATCTCTCAGAGGTCAGGCTGGTTTGCAGGCAGGTTTGCTTTTCCAGAAGCACTTCTCTAAACATAAAACCGCAGATTTGCGTAAAATGTGTCACAAACGCAAATCCACAAATGAAATCACACTTCCACAATTGCGGAATTTGCAGTTTGCAGATGTGGGTGCAGAAGTGCCCAATTCTGATACAATCTGCAGTTATAATAGTACGCGATTACACATGCAATATAATTATAATACCGCACGTATATATATGCATACTCATCTTTTTAAAGGATCGTCACCCATTACGTTAATTCATCGGACTAAGTCTATTTATATAATCTCCATATAATAGTAGTACTAGTCAGTGCCATCCCACATCGCCCCTTCAAAGTATTTCATTCACACTAATTGTCAAAATTTAAGATAATGATGAAGTTCTAGGATTTTAAATGACTTTCCCACTACTTGTACATTTTCAGCCAAAAGGCTGTGAACCGTCCAATAAGCTGTCAATTTTATTCTTAAGCTTCGCCATGTATATGGCGAAGCTTATTGTTTTGGTAATTATCATTAATTAACTTTGCCATATAAATGGCGAAGCCAATTGTTTTCGTAATTGTATCATTAAGCTTTGCCATATAAAGGGCAAAGCTGAATGTTTTCGTATTATTATTTTTTTTCTTTGCACCTTTTTTCTTAGATCTTGATGATGCCATACAGGAAGGTATCCAAAGGTAACCCAAGTAGCCTACTTGTGCCATATATAAATGACTACCTGTTTTTGAAGATCATCTACTCATTTTTGCTGCAAAAATTGCATGTTTGAAATTGAAGTACCTCAAAAAACTAACTGAGATACAGCTGTTTGTTTGAAAAACCTGTCATAGAAAAGTTTGATGAGAATTTTAGTTGAATATTTTGCCATTTAGCCTAATAGAAAGTACCGGGTTCAAGTCTCCTCAGTTTTTTGTCGCACATTTTAGAGAAAACTACAAAAGCTGTATAGCTGTGGTGTCATTTTCTGAAAGAATATGGTTACATTTAAGCATACGGTTAGTCAGTTCTTGAGACAAACGTAAAATGTACTCATCCATTCTCTCACACCTTTGCCTTTAGATCTTGTTGATATTACACAACAAGCTACGTTAGGTTATTCTAATACACGTTCCAAACATGAACGACCTTGAACTATATTTAAAGATCACGGACTTGTTAATTATGCAAAAATTTCACATCTTATATACCATAGATAGTTACGGCGAGCTTCCTTATTGTGGCTACACAATAAATAAATAGGTAACCACTGTAGCTATTATTATTATTATTATTATTAAGCTTCGCCATATAAATGGCGAAGCTTATTGTTTTCATACGTATTAAGCTTCGCCATGTAAATGGTGAAGCTTATTGTTACGTCCCCATCCCACACTGCCACAGGCTCCAACAATAGTAGTTCAGTATAGGAAGGACGTTGCCCAGTGAATTGTTCTTCCTATGGTCAAGGTTTAGGTGTACAGTACGCAAGATCAACTTAGGCGTTGTAAACAAACATTGCCTTCTTAAGTTCACTGTCTTTATATTCCAAATAATTACACTTAATGCTTTCCATCTTCACTGTTTTCACAAGCACTGCAGTTATACAAACTTTACTAACTGAAATTAATGCTTAACACTTCACGATTTTCACAAGTACTGATGATGTACAAACTTCAGTAAACACTTTACTGTTTGCTAACAACACTTCACCGTTTTCACAAGTACCGACAAACTTCCCTGACACTGCACAGACACTGCACTACACTCAAACTGAACTGAAAACTGTCTGAACTTGAAATAGTCTCTTCCCCATTCTTTTATAAGCTTGCATTACTTGAGAAACTTCTAGCACAAACTCGATGAGGCAATAGCTAACAGTTACCAACTCGGGGACAACCAAAACATGCCAGAGTCTTCTTACATTATATAACACTCTAAATCATTTACCATTTGAACTTAAATATAATTAACGAGCAATCACATAAATAAAACATTACTGACAAAAAGAGCACAAAAATTAATGCATAATTCTGAAATAACTATGCTCACAAACAGCAGGCAAACTGGCAACTCTGACCCGTACTGAAGGTAGCTACTGTAAACATCGGGAAACATCGAGATGCTTCTGGACTACCTAGCATTCAAATCTCGCTTCACAACACTACCCCCTCCCTAGTTCTTTGTCGTCCTGACAAAAAACACAGTATATACAAACATAAACCTTAATCCTAATGAAACATTTAACTATAAACAAAATAATCCTTCAACTTATCAGGTCTTCTTCTGTGCTGCTTCCAACAACGTCCTTGCTCCTCCACACAGTCCACCCCTTCAGGAAGGTCTTGGTCCTCTTCGTGATTCACATCTTCTCTTGGGAAACTGTTGCCATCCTCTTGCACTTCAGCTCCCTGGTCCTCCTTAACATTCTTGGCTGCCGGTAAGCACGATTCCTCAGAGACGTCCCAGCTGTACTGTCCTAGCCCATGGTACTACCACAGACAGTTCATGTGTACCACCTTTGGGCGAGATTTCCTGCCTCCCCGAATGCGATACATTACGTCTGATAGGCGGTCCAGCACAGTGTAAGGCCCGTTCCATGGGCTTTGCAGCCGCAGTGACTCTCCCTGCTTTCGCTGAGGCTTGTATAGCCAAACTTGGTCACCACCCTTGAAGTTCACCTCATTTGCCTTGGCATCATACTTGCACTTCATCACTTCACCTGAAAATTTGAGGGCTCCTCGCACTTGATGATGGACCTCAGCCTGCCTTTCCTGAAGGTGCTTCGCATAGCCAGTGGTGTCTGTAGGCAGCTCTTCACCAGGTGGTCTTCCTATTAACAAATCAACGAGTAAACGTAACTCGTGGCCCAACATCAGTTTTGCTGGGGTGTAGCCGGTAGTCTCATGAGATGCAGATCGATATGCCATCAGTAATGCAGGTAATTTCTGATCCCATTCTATTTGACCATCTACTGTACACAGTATTTGGCCAGTTCTTGTCCCAGGGTCCAGTTGAATTTCTCCACAATCCCATCTGACTGTGGCCTTAGTGATGTCATCCTGGTCTTCTTGATCCCCAGTAACTTGCAGCATTCACGGAACACAGCAGACTCGAAGTTTCTACCCTGGTCTGAATGTATTCTTGTGGCATCCCAAAACAACAGAAAACCTGTTCAACTAACACCTGAGCAACAGTCGCAGCCTCTTGATCAGGGATAGCATAGGCTTCTGGCCACTTTGTGAAGTAGTCCATGGCGACAGATATATATATATATATATATATATATATATATATATATATATATATATATATATATATATATATAATGTTCCCTCTTTCAGTGAGTGGCAGAAGTCCAGCAATGTCCACCGTGACTTGTTTCATTGGTGCACCCATTTGGTACAGCTGAAAAGGGGCACAACCACATTTCTTGGGTCCCTTCTTGGCACAACACACATCACAGGCCTGACACCACTCTTCAGCATCCTGATGCATGCCAATCCAGTAGAACCTCTGTCACAGCCAGCTTAGAGTTTTCTTCATTCCCAGGTGCCCACTAGTGATCTGGTTATGGGACTCATCCAGGATCTCGGACCTCATCTTCTTTGGAACCACCAGTTGCCAATACTTGCTGAGGCCATTCGGTGTCTCCCACTGACGCTCCAGTAGTCCATTGTTCAAACGAAGAAGGTCCCACTGACTCCAATAGCTCTTGGTAGCATGGCTCAACCTGGAAACCCTTCTGAAGATGGTTGCACTGTCCTCCACTGCAGCTAGTCTAGCACTGGATGTAAATCTGCATCCTCCATCTGCATCCTCTCCTCAATTGACATCTGGCCCGGAATTTCCATTGCAGCACCCTTGTGGCTAGTAGCAAGCTGCACGGCCCTCTCATACTTCTACTGCTTTAGCTTAGCACCTATTTCCTCCTTAAGCTGTTGCTGTTCTTCCTTCATTTCCCCAATGAATGCATCTAGCTGTCCTTGCATCCTCAGTTGTAATTCCCCCTGTTGCTCCTCTGATGCCCCTTGAAGTTGCTCATATCGTTCTTTTTGTTCTTCACGTTGTGCCTCTAGTAGTTCCCTATTTGCCTTCAACAGTACACCTCGTGCCTGTACTAGTTCTTTGAGTTCTTTCTGACCTTCATTGTGCCTGTAATTGTTCTTTGAGTTCTTTGTGTCCTTCATTCTGTGCCTGCATTTGTGCTTGTAATAGCTTCATCATCCCCACCAGTGACACAACGTCTTCCTCCCCAGCTCAGGATCTTGTCTGCACACCCCTTTGCTCCATATCGAAGATTTGACTCACGGGAGCCGTTAGATTATCCCACTCCTGACACCAGTGTTACGTCCCCACCCACACTGCCACAGGCTCCAACAGTAGTAGTTCTCTATAGGAAGGACGTTGCCCAGTGAATTGTTCTTCCTATTGTTAGCCTTTAGGTGTACAGTATGCAAGATCAGCTGAGGCATTGTCAATAAACACTGGCTTCTTAAGTTCACTGTGTTTATTTTCCAAGTAATTACATTTAATGCTTTCCAACTTCACTTCACTGTTTTCACAAGCACTGATGTTATACAAACTTTACTAACTGCAATTACACTTAATGTTTGACGACACCTCACAGTTTTCACAAGTACCGATGATGTACAAACTTCAGTAAACACTTCACTGTTTGCCAACAACACTTCACCATTTTCACAGTTACCGAAAATATACAAACTTCCCTGACACTGCACTACACTCAAACTGAACTGAAAACTGACTGAACTAGAAATAGTCTCTTCCCCATCCTTATATAAGCTTGCATTACTCGAGAAACTTCTAGCACAAACTTGATGAGACAACAGCTAGCAGTTGCCAATTTGGGGACAACCAAAACATGCCAGAGTCTTCTTACATTATATAACACTCTAACTCATTTACCATATGAACATAAATTAATTACATAATTAACAAGCAGTCACATAAATAACATTATTGAGAAAAAAAAGCACAAAAATTAATGCATAACGTAAGAATAACCATACTCACAAACAGCAGGCAAACTGGCAACTCTGACTCGTACCGAAGGTAGCTACCGTAAACATCGGGAAATATCGAGGTGCTTCTGGACTGCCTAACTTTCAAATCTTGCTTCACAACATTATTGTTTTCATATGTATTATTATTATCATTATTATTATTATTATTATTATTATTATTATTATTATTATTATATGTCTATTGCCAGATGCCATAATCCCGTAAGGGGTGGCCATTTGACTTTGAGTTATTTGTTTTACGGGAAGGGGCACTAACTCTCCACCAACCCACTTGTTGACACGGAGGAAGCACGTATGGTTTTGTTTATATGGTTACCACCCAGCGTTGTAAATGGTTTCTTGGCTTACAGGAAACCATTTGGCTTGTCACTCAATGTAAACCCACCTGTGAAGGAAAGAAAAGCAATAAGAAGTGACAGGAAAGATGGGAGAAAGAGGAAGAGAGGAGGACAGGCACAGAAAAAGAATGATAAAGGCTAAAGAAGAAGTAGGTATATCAATTGAAATGAAACTTAACAAATTAATCACTCCTGGTCGAGATTCGATCTCGTGCCCCCGCGCTTCACACGTGCGCATGCTACCACTGAGCCAAAGAGAATATCCCCTCGTGGCCTTCAGGCAACACGGGCTTTTTATACACCCCATTACATCCCTCTTTTCTCCCCTTGGTGATTAATTTGGTGAATTTCGAACACAAAAGGTAGCGTAAGCATCGGAGGCCACCATGGGGAGGCTGCGGACCACACCGAAACAGCCCATCCCCGGGATGAAGGCAGGGACGCTGTCAGCTAACCAAGGACCAACATCAAATTGCCAACCAAGCCCCGCCTCACATCCTACACCGCTGCCAACCAATGTAACAACTGAAGTGTAACTTATCAAATTAATCACAGTCCTGGCCGAGATTCGATCCCGGGCCCTCGCACTTGATACGCACGCATTACCACTGAGCCAAAGAGAGGATCCCCCCATTGCCTCTAGGCAACACGGGCTTTTATACACCCCATTACATAGGCAGCACTACATCAAGTGAGTGGATGATGGTCGCCACCACCTACCACCAGTAATATTATTATTATTATTATTATTATTATTAATCTTCGCCATGTAAATAGTGAAGATTATTGTTTTCATAAGTACCGTATTATTTTTTTCTTGGCACTTCTTTTTTCTTAAATCTTGATAATATTATACAGGAATGTACCCTAGGGTAACCCAAGTACTTATGCCAAATATAAATGACCTTGGCCTATTTTTCAAGGTTATATACTCTTTTGGTGCAAATACTGCGTATATGAAATCGAAATATCTCAGAACCTAATTGACATACAGCTGTTTTATTGAAAATTCTATGATAAAAAAGTCTGCTGAGAATTATGGCTCAATATGTTGTCTTTTAGCCCAGTGGAAAGTACCAAACTCAAATCTGCTCCGTGTTTTATTTGTAACACGTTGTGGACAAAACCACAAAGGCTGCAAAACAGTAACTTTACACAAATAGGGCTTTGGTGCCTCTTGTTATCTGAAAGGAATATGGTTACAGTTATGCATACAGTTAGCCAGTTATTGTGACAAATGTAAATGTACCCATGTTTTCTTCCACACCTTTGTCTTTAGTCTTGATATTGCAAAAGAAGCTACCTTAGGTTAATCTAAGTACATGTTCCAAATATGAATGACCTTTAACTACTTTCAAAGGTCATGTGACGACTTATGATGCCAAAATTTCACACCTTTTATACTATAAACGGTTTTGGCGAAGCTTCCTTATTGTAACTACAGAAGAGGTAACTACAAGTAACTGAAGAGAGAAACCTGTATTTTACACAGGAAGAATCATCAATATATTACCACTATGCCGGGTATCCAACCCGCGACTCTCAGGTTAAAGCCAGGCACCAATCCACTACAACACGACCAAGTAAAAGTCCTTGAACATTGTCACAGTTTTGTACTTACCCGAGTGACAGGGGGTTATCTCAATCTCTTTAGGCCCACACTGGGGGCGGAGGGACATTGGTTACAAGATTGTGACACTGTAATATAACTTAAACTGGGTCGTGGTGTAGTGGATTGGTGCCTGGCTCTCACCTGAGTCCCGGGAACGATTCCCTGCATAGTGGTAATACATTGGATGGAAGGTAACTAATTATTATTATTATTGTTATTATTATATAGCAAATACGAGTTCTAGAAATAAGTCTTTTAAGAAACGTATGTGAGCTGTGTCGACTGGATAGGATAAGAACTACAGAGACTCGTAACAGATGTGGAGTAGGAAAGTGTGCTGACGATAGGGGATAAGAGAGTGTCCTTAGATTTTATAGTCACAGAGACAGCAAGGATGGAAATAGGGTGGTAAAAGAAGTAGAAAGTGGGTCTGAGGGTAGGAAGAATCCTGAAGGGCAAGAAGATGATGTAAAAGAATGTGTGCCTAAGCAAGATACAGAAAATGAGGAAACGAAGGGATTGGAGGATACAGATGTAGTATGTACTGAGATGCACATGACATGGGTTGCACTTTTTTTTTTCTTTTTCTTAATTAGAACTGGACGGAATTTCTCTATCTCACAGGTATTATGAAATGCCTGTATGAGTGAATCGTTTGACCTTTGAGATGGAGCAGAGAACTGCAAAGAACTGAATGATGAGCGGAAAGATGTGTGGCCCACTGTTATTGGGTACACTGTTGATATTTCTACTTTGGTATTTCCTTGTTCCTGGTTCTGGCTCCCTCTCACCCCATACAAGTGGGAATGGGGATGATGGTCATGATGATGATGATGATGATGATGATGATATAAAGAATATGGATGGTATCAGGATCCAAAGGAAAGAAGTCTCTCTGCTATCGGTGTAAAGCACCCCCTTTTGTATGTTTGCCACCACACTGCTGAAAATTACTTGATAAATCTAATTGGAGCCTGCCGTTCATCGATGATCGATGTTTGGCCGCAACCAGCAGCTCAAGGGTCACATATACCTATCACTTTGGCAGCAGTTTTTGCCTGGCCCCTGTCTTAAGTCAAATGAAATTTCCCATTATTGATATTTCTTTTAGATTACAGTAATGTCAGCAACCTGTAGCGACTCAGGTCTCTTTACTGTCGCCAAATCTAACAAATCAATAGGCTGGTCGTGTATAAGTGAGCTCCATACGTCATGTGAGATGAAAAAGCTCTTGCAATACATTCCTGTTAAACATTCAGTGAGTGCGCATCTCTCTCTCTCTCTCTCTCTCTCTCTCTCTCTCTCTCTCTCTCTCTCTCTCTCTCTCTCTATATATATATATATATATATATATATATATATATACGTCGGTTAATCAAAGCTATTGTGGGGCCAGCCAAGTCTTTTTTGAGTACAAAATTTGACCATTTTGCAGAAAATGTTTACTATCCGTAGTCTGTTTGCAGCAACGAAAGTTTTCCTTTTTCATCTTCCCATAAGCTACCGCTTATATATATATATATATATATATATATATATATATATATATATATATATATATATATATATATATATATATATATATATATATATAGACTATTCAGAAAAAGTTACATGGAATTTTTTTAGGAACTCATTTTAGCTGGGAGAAGGTGAATCCCCCGAGCTACTGTAGGAATATTAGACCATACAGACCTGCAGGGTAAGGAGTGATCCTTGGAGAGTCCGCTACATCTCACACCAGACATACGCTACCCTGGTGTGGGGTAGAACTGCCAACCGTACGGTCTTGAAGCGTGCGCGATACCACTGAGCTTTTCTGGCTCCTTTTGTTAGGAGTGAGATTACTCAAGTTCATGTATATTACTTAATTTTGGGTAAATATTTGTCATGATCACTGGCAAACAACAAGATCATATCCCACTGATAATGTAATTTAGTCTTCTCGAGTAGAGAATAAAGACATCACGGACAAACAGCTCCAGTAATGTAAATTAAGTTTCGGTCGTTCTTAAGATTTATTTATTACATATTTAAACTGTACCATATATTTCTCCGTCTTTTTTTTCTTTTCAGTCAAATATTTTAGGTTATGATTTACAGTATCTTTAGATCCACTGAAATCAAAATCATTTTAAAGTAGTTTGACACTAAACAACATGCTAATTATTTAGCAGTGTAGCCTATCCACCACTCCCACGGCAAAACTATATTATCTTTTCATACCGCACAAGGTGTGTGTGTGTGTGTGTGTGTGTGTGTGTGTGTGTGTGTGTGTGTGTGTGTGTGTGTAACAGACTGATGGTACGGAAAGGCAGTACAAACTGAGAAATTACTGATATACCGATAAAAGGATAGAAAAGGGTGTATGGCGGGGTGAGTTAAAATTTTGGAAGGGAAGTGGAAACTCGAGAGGGACGGTGGGAAGCTGAGAGATAGTGTAGGGCAAGGCCTTTGTGTAGGGATGGGGGAGGGGGAATAGTAAGGAGTGGAGAGGGTTGGTGAAGTGTGACAAGAGATTGGGGGAAGGGTAGTGGAATGTGTTTAATGACAGGTGGAGACTAATGGGGGAGGGTGATGGAGTGTGGTAAGAGATGGAGGGGAAAGATGGTGGAGTGCGGCGAGAGGTGGCAGGGAATGATTAGGGGTAGCGAACTGTGGTGACAGGCGGGGAGGAAGGAAGGGTTATGATGGGAAAACAACAAAGATAGATAAAAGATGCAATGAGGAATGAAGGTTTTGGGAATGTGATACAAAGTGGAGGGAATGACAGAGGAGTAAACATGAGGTTACAAAGGTGATGTTGGTGAAGTAAAGTCGTGGGGAAAGGAGGTAATGACTTAAACGAAGGAGGTCAGTTGAATATGAAGAGGTAGTGGGAGGCTGAAAACGATTGTTCAGACGGGTGGGATATATACAGGGAAGTAAAGGAAAATTTATAAAAGAGGGAAGAAGGATGATATAGAAAAAAAAAAAAAAAAAGGAAGTTGAGAAGGTAGGAAATGAGGGAATATAATGAAGAACGAAGAAATATAGCCGAATAGGGAAAGGAGAGATCAAGAGAGGGAAGAGCAAAGATAAAAAGGAGTTGAGAGGGAGACTGGGGAAAGGGAAAAGGAGAGAGGAAGAGCGAGGGAAGAGAGAAAAAGATGGGGGAGAAAAGGAGACAGGAAAAAAAAAGCAAAGAGAGAAAAAGAGAAAGGAATGTCGGGAGACAGGAAAGTGCAAAGTGAAAGACAGATAGGAAGAGAGTGAGAAAGAGCAAAACACTATATGCCGCAAAAGCTTGATAAATAGGGGAGAAGAGGAGACAGAGGAAAATGGAGAGGGAAGAGGATAAAGACAGAAAGAAAGAGGGAGGGGGTGAAGAGAGGGTGAGACAGAGGGGAGAGCAGGGGGCAGAGGAGGGGTCAGCCGTTAGCGTGGAAGACACGTATAGGAAACCCAGAGCGTTCCAACTCGATAACCCCAATTTGTTTGGAGTTGGACACTGCAGCTGCACACACCTCCCAGCTGCACACACCGCCTAGGTCCACACACTGCCTATCTATTCGTACCACTCCATTGCACACACCACCCCATTGCACACACCACCTAGCTGCACATACCACTCCATTCCACACACCACCCCATTGCACACACCGACCCAATGCACACACCGACCCGCTGCACACACCATCCCGCTGCACATACCACCCCGCTGCATACACTACCCCGCTGCACATACCACTCCATTCCACACACCACCCCATTGCACACACCGACCCAATGCACACACCGACCCAATGCACACACCACCCCGCTGCACACACCATCCCGCTGCACATACCACCCCGCTGCATACACTACCCCGCTGCACATACCACCCCACTGCCCACACTGCCCCACTGCACACACTGCCCCCCTGGACACACTGCCCCACTGCACACACGACCCCACTGCACGTACTACCCCGTTGCACACATCATCCCACTGCACACACCACCCCACTAAACACCAGCTCGCTCCACACATTGCCGCGCTACACACACCACCCCACTACACACACCACCAAGCTGCACGCACCATCCTGCTGCACACACCACCCAGCTGCATACACCACCCCACTGCACACACCACCCAGCTGCACACAATACCCAGCTGCATACACCACCGAGATGCGAACACCACCCTGCTGCATACACCACCGAGGTGCGAACACCACCCTGCTGCATACACCACCGAGGTGCGAACACCACCCTGCTGCACACACCACCCTGCTGCACACACCACCCCGCTGCACACACCACCCCGCTGCACACACCACCCATCTGCATACACCACCCTGCAGCATATATCTTCCTGCTCACCCCACCTCACTGGACACACCACTCAGCTGCAAACATCATGCAGCTACACACAGCACCTCGCTGCACATACCACCTCGCTGCACAAACCACGCCGCTGCACAAACCAAGCCGCTGCACACACCACGCCGCTGCTCACACCATCCTAGTGCACACACTACCCAGCTGCACACACCACCCAGCTGAACACACCACCCACCCGTAAACACTACCCAGCTGCAATCACCACCCAGCTGCGCACACCACCTCACTTCACACACCATCCCACTGCATACACTACCCAGCTGCAGACACCATCCAGCTGAATTCATCACCCCATTGCACACACCACCCAGCTGCACGCACCATCCAACTGCACACACCACCCAGTTGCACATACCACCCCACTGTACATACCATCGCGTTGTACACACACACACACACACACACACACAATTAACCCTTTAACCATGTGACGTCGTTTTTTATATTCGTGCTGTACGCTCGTAACAAAGGGATTATTAAAGGTTCCATCTAACCCCTCAAGCTCTACAAGTCTCTCCTGATGTTTGTAAAATCCTCTGGAGGTGACAAGAATAAGATGATAGGCGGGATCGTTATTAAAGGGTTAAGTATGCACGTAGAATAACCAAAGGCGATATACGGACTAAAATGCCCTTATTGGCTTTACTGCAATATTATGCTGTTTCCAGTATCTACTTACCATTTATAATTCCGCACGACAAAACAGGTTATTTTTTCATGACTCTTTGCATGTATCTCATTATCTCTGACTATATTTCTGGCAATTTGAAAGATATCTCACTGATGTAGACGAAATTAATGTCTACCTTCATCGATTGCTAACCCCTATGCTTAGCATTTGCCAAATCCGATAAAAACGCCTCCCTACATTGATGTGTCCCCTTTAATCCTCGGATGACGGAAGGCTTTCTGTGACGAGCAGCATCATGTGGCAAGGGCAAAATGAATAAATTTTACTGTCGTTTAGTGGTTGGTTGATATATCTTTTTAAACAGTCACACGATAGCAGGTTTTTCAGTGGCGAATATATCCGTGTGACGTTAAACAAAGATACATAAATCGTTAGCCACCGTTTGTAAGCTAATTATCGATTACTGGTACTTACTGTACTTTCGTACACAGAGCACAATTCTTGGGAAATCTTGTGCTGCAAACCATATGCATAACGGTGGATCTACATTCATACACATTCTTCATACTGTTGTATGCAGCTTTACAAAGATTTCGTACCAACAACCATAACATGATTCCTGTGGGACCTTCATGTGCGACAAGATATTGTCATAACTTTCAAGCCAACAACACGCGGGATAAATACTAATTTATGTCGTGGATTGAAATGATCAGATTTGAATCTACGTTCATGAAATTCTGCTCTACAAAGACATTACTGACATGCAGTTTGATTTTGAAGTCTATTTGGCCAAAACATGCCTTTACCAGTAGGGTAGTATATAGGATTTCGGTCTACCAAGCCTGATCTATTATTGATAGACATTTCCTAAGGCACAGTTTTATAGGACTAGCTACATGAGGTGTTTTCCCTTTCATATTTTGTTCGCATCCAGCTGTAGTTTCTTTTGCTTCTGCTTTCAGCTTTATTTATTTATTTATTTTTTCACACAGACCAGCATCTCCTCCATGTTTCTTCCATAAACCATTATTCTGTCTGGTGGACGTTTGATTTGGTAGATAATATATTTTGACTGAATTATCATACTCTAATATCATCAGTTGAAAAAGACGACTACTATACATATAACCTACACATAAAGTCTGTCGACTCCATGAGAAGGCAATTTTATTTTGGCAATCATAGATTGTTTGGTAAAGGCCGTGTCACACACAGTACGATAGCCCCCGATCACAGCCGATCTTTTCAAGAAATCTGAATTTTTTCCTAGTCGGCTAACATCGTCTGTTTATCGTTTAAAAAGATCGCCTCGATTCGTCCTTTTCGAGGGGGTGTCGTATGGGTCGGAAATCGTCGGCTGTGATCGGCCAAAAAATAGTGCATGCACTGTTTTTTGGCCGACAGTGCAACGAAAAAAAGCGTTATTTTTTGTCGTGTTACTATCGTGTTGTTTTCGAACTACGATCATGTGGGAATCGCCGTTTTCGTCCTGTGATCGGCCAACTTTATCTACCCCGATCTGTGTTCGATCGACACGTCAATAGCACGACCACAACTCGATCTTTATACGATCACAACACGACAACAACACAACAATAACAAGATAAATATCTTCACAAAATCGACATCCACAACCACTATATGACAACAGCCAGATCGCTACTCGACAACTGTAAGAGTCACTCGACTTCAGCACGATCAGCGTCCGACCACAAAACAATATCCACACATGTAATTGCGTGTGTGTAACCGGGTTATCGTGTGGCAGACACGACTGCCACTCGACCTACACGATAACTGCACAGTAACAACTGGATTGCTACACGATATACCTCCGTAGTCATGTATGGTGCCAGATGGACTACATGACAAACACCCGATTTGCACACGGCCCACAGGATAGGCGCACGAGCTCAGTTAGATGTGCACACGACACACCTCAACATACCACTACACTTCAGTACGACCCACTTTCCGTCGCAGGGCCTTTTACCATGGTGGTAAACAAATCACTGTACCAGGTACACCGAGGTCCTGGAAATCGAGCATCCCCACCTACGGGAGTAGTAGTCGACGAGATATACCATCCCGTGACCCCGAGGATATGTGTCATTTCCCTGGAGCGGTACATAGGAGACATAGATAAATTTGGTGTTTAAGAACCTCCATCCATTTTTCCTTCATTGACAGGTGCTGTAACTTAAAGTGCCCTAATACCTTCTTTGCCAGGTGCTACTGTTTCATTAATTTTTGTTTAGCTCCATATGGCCTTTTTTTGTCAGGTGCTACAATTCTTTTTTTTTTTTTTTTTAGTGCCATATGGCCTTCTCTGCCAGGTGCAACGATTTCAGCAATGTTAGGTTATATTTTCATGAATAAATGATATGTTTATAAATACATAAAAATAAATGTTAACAGATTTTCTACTAGCAAATTTTCTACTATATCCTTCCAATATTATGATTAATTTTTATTGTACATAGTATACATAGAAAATTATTTTGAAAATCAAATGAAATTAAATAAGAGATATATGGAAGAAAAAGAATATTACAAATTTTATAATAAAAACTAAACATATAATGGTTACAAAAACGAAGGTAAAGTAATACAGGCTAATTTACTCGTCTCGTCTCTCCTGTGACACACGGTTTATGCATGCAAAAGATAATTGGGAAAGTTACAATATTATACAAGTAATAACAAAACTATTTATTGAAACATTAAAAATTATTTTTGAAGTATAAATGAGATTACAAAATAGATTGGGAAATGTTACAATATTAAAGAATACTAAATAAGAATAAAAATTATTGTGGAAACATTGCAATATTGTACAAGTTAATGAGAATAAGAGTTAATATTTATGGCTATACTGAACTTAAAAAAAGTCATTGAGAATTGAAAAGTGACAAATATATACAAATAACAAAATACTTAACAATATCTTAAAACTTGGTATTCAAATGATATCTGACAGCAGATAAATTTTGCAATCAGGAAAAAACAATACAATTCTCAATGGAACGTTAAAATGTTAAAGATATTGCATACACGGTCATGGTTATTTTCTATTAGATTATTTTTGACCAGTCGACTGGCTCCTGCCATGGCAGCATGTTCTCTGGTCGGTTGTAGTAGTCCATGAGGTAGTCCCTCACAGCCTTGGCTGGTCCTGGTCCCGTTTGTCGATGGCGTAGCTCGGGTCCGTGTAGGGTACTATGGTCGTAGTGATCGTTTCGCAAATGTGCGTAGCCTATGTCGTGTACAACCGTGGCCACGTCTTGAAGATGTCGTATGGCAATCGACCAAATATGTACCTATCGTGCTGTTATCGTGTTGAAAGCGTGCCAGAGTTGAGCGAGAATCCTGGCCGTTAAACGATTTATTGTCTCACGATCGTGTTAGTAACGTGTGAGTAGCGTGTGTGTCGAGTAGGTGTTGAATCGGTGTCGTACGACCGTCGAGCGGCTATCGTGTGGTGCGTGAGGCTCGTGCAGTGGTCGAGTGATTCGTTTCGACTCAGCGAAAGAGTGCAAGTCATCCTCTGTCGTGCGGCGGACATACTGTGTTTGACACGGCCTTAAGCCATTACACTAACATACGGGTATCTAACATTCTTCTTCTTCTGTAGAGTTTGACCAGGATCTAGCCTGAGGGCTTCACAATCTCAGAACCTGGCATCTCTCAACTCTCATATAACAAGACGTCATGATAAAACTAGAGTTTGGTGCCAGAATTAAAAGGGACTTTACTGCTATAGAATCAGAGAAGAATAATGTGTCCTCTGTACTTCTGTGGACATTTTAGTGCTATTCAGTAACTGTAACTACAAACAGGTGTAATTAACCCACCCCATCCCAACGTTTTCTGGGAAGTGGTACGCCCCAGTCCCGACATTTTTGGACCTTTTTTTTGGGGGGGGGGTCAAACATCCACTTTTGGTGAGAAACATCGAAAATTCACAGAGAAATCGCTCACCTGAGGTTTAAAATACTCGATCCAGGTAGGAGTACCTCCTTACCTTACAGGGTTTTCTATCAAGCTGGCTGCAAAGAAAACGAGTTCAATGGGAGGATAACTATTCTACACCACTCATAAACGGTATTTATGTATTTATTTGGTGCGAATTTATATGTAGTACGAGAGTATATTGGTTTTCAAACGGTAATATAGGCATTATAAGCATTGTTTCACTCACTAAATCATCACCATTCCTGACCTTTTTTTGCCACATTACGTGATCATCGTTTCTGACTGTTTCTTCCTCTAATGTTTGTCCTCCACATTCTCATCGATTGGGGAATCACTCTGGCCCTGAATTTCGTACCGTGGCATGACATGGCTTTACTGGCCAGGTCACTGATAACAGGTGAATTGCTGAGAAAAGATCATGCTGGGGGGGGAGGAGGTCATGCTGGATAAGGCATTGTCCCTGCCTGGCATCTTGTAGAGGAAGGTGTCCCGTGTATAAGTGCCAAAAATCACTCGTGAAAATTGAAAATTGTGCAAATTAGGGACCTTGCAATGTTGCCGCATTAATTTACGTCTCCAGGATATGAGTGCACATCATGTAAGGACGTGAATTCACGTCTCCGGGACGGGGCGGGTTTAATGTTAGGTATTTTTTTATTCTAACAAAACCACCCGACGGTATTTGTTGGGTGGTTTATGGTATATTTTCATTGAACTGGTGGGAAAGACGTCTTCTAAATGACATTTTCTTCGGAATTCGGAAGTCCGTCTTTATGACAGTTACATTTTCGTCACATAGAATACTTCCCTAATATTTGCGAGACCTTGACCCTCTGACAGCTGACAACGATTTCCAATCGGACTAACCCCATCAGTCTTTACCTTCTGAGTCCTGGAAGGAGCTTTACATCAGTCAGTGGGGATGTTGAAGTGTACAAGTATTACGGCCTTGAACCCCAGGGTGACCAATGGTTACCCCCTGCAAAAACTCACCGTGTCATTTTAAAATGTCCTTGTATCATAAGTGGTAGGTTTTTCCCTACGAAATTATTAGCCTTTGTTTCCAGATTAACTCAGTCGGAGGGGCCTGGTCGCAGGTGAAAATTATCTAAACTGCGCATGCACCAGTCTTGTCGCTGATTGGGCCGTGTTTTCTCTTGGCTGGTGCATGTTTTGCCTGTGGCCAGGCCCTTCCCTTCAAAGCCCTCCCCTCTTCAGGGGAAGGCAGCCTGAGGGCTGAATACACAAGTTAGTATCATATTACAAAACAAACAAAAATGTTCATATTTCCACTAATAACGAAAATTCAAAATGATGCCCATTTCTTATGCCTTTACCCCTGCATCAAGGCCTGCCCACTTAGCCTGCTGCAAAGGCAAGTCGTTATTGTAGGTGTGAATATATCAGTATATAGGGTAAAACCACATATTCCGCAGATTAGACACTAAAACCAGAATAACAAAAACAAGTCCCAGATCGAATACTAAAAGGGTAAATTTCCAGAACTACACCCAACTCACTTTGAAGCTTTATTTTATCTTTTTTTTTTTAATGTTTTATAATGTGATTAGTTCAAAGCTGACATTCATTTCTGTCAGAAATTATTAAAATATTACTCGTATACTAACCTAACCTAACCTTATGTAACCTATTGTAGGAAACATCCAAATACACAAGAAAATATCACAGAATTACTTTAAAACATATATCAGTATAGGCCTATAGGGTAAAACCTCATATTCCGCAGATTAGACACTAAAACCAGAATAACAAAAACAAGCCCCAGCTCCTGTAGAATAAGCTAAGAGAAACGTGCATAAGATATTTAGCTTAAGACAATTTTTGTCGCCAAGAAACTATATATATTTACTTCTAAGCCAATCTGACAACTCAAGTCCAGACCTGTCATTTGCAACATGATTATCAAATTCGTTCATAAATCGTCGATTACTAAAGGAAATATATTTTCAAGCTTCCAAAGCTGTGTGAGAGTGACAGACAGTACAATAATATTATAATAGCCTACCCATCTAAGGCTGACAAGCAAAAGGTGCAAAATTTTGTTAGCTTCTGCTATTGTATTTGTTTAAACCTTTAATGCTTACATCTGCCAGCTGAGAGAAAACGTGGGCCAATCAGCAACGAGACTCTGGCGCATGCGCAGTTTAGATGATTTTCGCCAGCGGCCAGGCCGTTCTGCCATTATCTACTCGTGGTGGCCTGGCCGTAGGCGAAAATCATCTAAACTGCGCATGCGCCAGAGTCTCGTCGCTGATTGGCCCATGTTTTCTCTCAGCTGGCAATGTAAACAACAGAATTTTAAGCAAATGCAATAGTAGAAACTAACAAAATTTTGCACCTTTTGCTTGTCACAGCTTTAGGTGGGTATAGGCTGTTGTTATAATATTACTGTACTGTCTGTCACTCACGCACAGCTTTGGAAGCTTGATAGTATATTTCCTTTAGTAATCGACGATTTATGAGCGAATTTGATAATTATGTTCCAAATGACAGGTTTAGACTTGAGTTGTCAGATTTGTTTAGAAGTAAATATATATTTTTTCTTGGCGACAAATGTTGTCTTAGGCTAAATACCTTATGGACGTTTCTCTTAGACTAGCTTATTCTACAGGAGCTGGGGCTTGTTTTTGTTATTCTGTTTTAGTGTCTAATCTGTGGAATATGAGGTTTTACCCTATAGGCCTATACTGATATATGTTTTAAAGTAATTCTATGATATTTTCTTGTGTATTTGGATGTTTCCTACAATAGGTTACACAAGGTTAGGTTAGGTTAGTATACGAGTAATATTTTTATCATTTCTGACAGAAATGAATGTCAGCTTTGAATTAATCACATTATAAAACATTAAAAAAAAGATAAAATAAAGCTTCAAAGTGAGTTAGGTGTAGTTCTGGAAATTTACCCTCTTAGTATTCGATGATTTATGAACTATCTATCTATCTATCTATAGCCCGATGCCCTAATCCCGCAAAGGGTGGCCGCAGACAAAACGCCTCCAAGTCACTCTGTCACCCACCATATGACTCCCCTCCCCCCAACTCACCCCCCCTCCCTCATATACCTCTCAACTCCATCCCTCCACCTCATCCTCGGTCTACCTCTCCCTCTCCCTCCCTCCACCTCACCTACACACACCCTCTTAGTCAGTCTTTCATTCTCCATTCTCTCCACATGTCCAAACCACCTCAGTGTATTTCTCCTAATCTTTTCAACCACATCCACATCTACCCCACAACGTTCCTTCACTTCTTCATTCGTCAACCTGTCCCTCCACGTACCTCCACATGCTCCTCTCAAGTAACTCATTTCCACTGCTCCTACTCTTGACTTGTTCCCCTCTTGCAAGGTCCACCCCTCACTTCCATACGTCAGGGTAGGGATCACAATACCATCATGCAGTGACTTCTTAATTTCCATACTCACGAAATTGATAATCGTGTTGCAAACGACAGATTTAGACTTGAGTTTCTCTTAGCCTATTCTGCAGGACCTGGGACTTGTTTTTGTTATTCTGGTTTTAGTGTCTAATCTGCGGAATATGAGGCTTTACCCTGTGTACTGATATATTCACACCTACAGTAACGATTTGCCTTTGCAGCAAGCTAAGTGGGCAGGCCTTGATGCAGGAGTAAAGGCATAAGAAATGGGCATTATTTAGAAACTTCGTTATTAGTGGAAATATGAACATTTTTGGTTGTTTTGTAATATGATGTTAACTTGTGTATTCAGCCCTCAGGCTGCCTCCCCCTAAAGAGGGGAGGGCTTTGAAGAACAGCCGACAAGACTCTCTGGCGCATGCGCTGTTTAGATGATTTTCGCCTGCGGCCAGGCCTTTCCGTGTGAGGTCGGTGCAGATAATCTAAGTTGATATATATGTACTTGTATTCTGTGTTCAGCCGGCTTTATATTACTTTATAAATAGATATATGAATGTTAATTTTTCACATTTTGAAACAGTAAGGAAAGAATTGGAGTCAGAGTAGCTAATTGGGGCTTGAGCTAAGAAAAATATTTGTCCCGGAAATGAGACGGTATGCTAATTTTTCGACCACGCCAGTCAAGGCAGCTTGATTAATATGGTACTTGATTTTGGCTTAAACTATTCTCCTGACAGGAGGGAAACTATGATATTGTTACGAAGCGTGATTTGTCAGTTAGGTGCTCGAGAAGCTTCTCGGCGTTTCCCACTTGGTAGTTCCGGTACCGGTACGAGTCAGAGTTGCCAGTTTGCCTGCTGTTTGTGAGCGTAGTTATTTCATAAGTTGCACATTAAGTTTTGTGCCCATTTTCTTTATAATGTTGTATTTACTGATATGTGATTGTTTGTTAAATTATGTAATTGAAATTAAGCTTGTGTGGTAAATAATTTACAGTGTTATGTAATGTAAGAAAACTCTTGCATGTTTTGGTTGACTCCGAGTTGGTAACTGTGCTCTCTCTCTGGAATAGCCTATACCAGAACTGTGGAAAAATGTAGATAATTCTAGAACAATGCAAGCTTATAATAAGGATGGGGAGGAGACTAGAGTACGTTTTAGTTGGTTTTCAGTTCAGTTTGAGTGTAGTGGAGTGTCAGTGCAGTGAAGTTTGTATATTTTCGGTACTTGTGAAAACAGTGAAGTGTTATAGAAGGTCGTATATCATCCGTACTCATGAAAATAGTGAAATGTTGTCAAGCACTTAGTGTAATTCCAGTTAGTAAAGTCTGTATAGCTCCAGTGCTTGTGAGAATAATGAAGTGAAGGTGGAAAGCATTAAGTGTAGTTATTTGGTAGATAGTGTACTTAAAGCCAGTGTTTATTTACAAAGTCTGAGCTGATCTCGTGTGTTGTACACCTAAAGGCTGACCATAGGAAGAACAATTCACTGGGCAACATCCTCCCCATACTGGACTACTGCTGTTGGAGCCTGTGGCAGTGTGGGGACGTGGACTTAACAGTATTTTGTACTTTGTCCTCTAAATAAATATATAAAAAGAAAAACTTATGTAAAAAATAATTTGTCCTCTCAGAGACCTCTCCTTTTATGTAAAAAAAAAAAAATCTACTCTCCATTTTTGAACAAGTCAATAATTTTTTGACAAACTCAGAAACAAACATTAAGGGGTGACCCCGTCACCTCCCCCCTCGGTAGGGCCATCCCTGCCGATAAGTGTAATTTCGTTCAAAAATGGCATCCTAAAATCGCGTCCGTCTGTCTTCGCACACCGCAAGATGGCGACCGTCTGTATTCAAACTTTAAAACGCAATCAGAAAGTATGAGGAGATAACGTTAGGGGGGAAACACACACACACACACACACACACACACACACACACACATACACACACACACACAGAGGAAAGCTACAAAATAAGGAGGTCCGAAGTTTCCATAAGGATTACTCATACTTATATATGTATACACACTTGCATATGTATATGCATATACATACATGAATATACATACATACACTAAGCCTTCTGCTTACTCTGTTAATCTTTTCTCTCTGTTGGGCTCCTCCGATCACAACCTTATTACCTTAACCTGTCCTATCACTCCGGTACGGCCTGTGGACCCTCCAGGGAAACGTCGTCTGTGGCATTTTGGAGCCGCGGACTGGGAGGCCCTCAGGCAGTACTTCTTTGATTTTCCCTGGAATGATTATTGCTTCCATGGCCGGGAGCCATCTGAGTGTGCCTTGCACATTACGGAGGGTATTCTCTCGGGCATGGAAGCATACATTCTTTTCTCATATCCTTTGACTAACGCAAGAAAGCCTTGGTTTAATCACGCTTGTTCTAATGCTGTCCGCAACAAGGAGAGGGCCTACAAAAGGTACCGGAGCCAACCCACCCCTGAATCACATCATCTTTACGTTTCTGACCGGAATCGTGCTAAGTCTGTTCTTCGCTCTACTAAAAATAATTTCATCCATACTAAATGCTCTCAACACTCCAACTCGAATTCTTCCCGCTCCTTCTGGCACCTTGCCAAAAATCTTTCTAACAACTTTACCTCATCATCCTTCCCTCCTCTTTTCTACTCTGATGGTTCTGTAGCTATTTCTTCTACTGATAAAGCAGATCTCTTTGCACAGACTTTCTCCTCCAATTCCACCTTAGACGATTCCGGTGCTGTTCCTCCATCACTTCCCCCCTCTGACTTCCTCATGGCTGACATTAAAATTTCTTCAGTTGATGTATTTTCTGCCATCACTGGCCTCAGTACTAACAAGGCATATGGGCCTGATGGGGTCCCTCCTGTTGTTCTCAAGAACTGTGCTTCTGTGCTTACACCCTGCCTAGGCAAACTATTTCGCCTTTGTCTGTCAACTTGTACCTTTCCTTCTTGCTGGAAGTTTGCTCTCATTCAGCCAGTCCCAAAGAAGGGTGACCACTCCCAACCCTCCAACTATCGTCCAATTGCTTTAACGTCCTGTATTTCAAAAGTTTTCGAGTCAATTCTCAATAGAAAAATTTTAAGGCATCTTTCCTATCACAACCTTCTCTCCGATCGTCAGTACGGGTTCCATCAGGGACGCTTCACTGCCGATCTTCTCACCTTCCTTTCAGACTCCTGGTCATCCTCAATTCGGGACTTTGGCAAAAGCTTTGCCATTGCACTTGACATCTCAAAGGCTTTCGATTGAGTCTGGCGTAAATCTTTAATTTCCAAACTGCCCTCCTACGGTTTCTATCCTTCTATCTGTGCCTTCATCGCTAGCTTCCTTTCTGTTCGTTCTATAGCCGCTGTTGTAGACGGCCATCGTTCTTCTCCTAGATCTATCAACAGTGGTGTTCCTCAGGACTCTGTCCTATCACCAACTCTCTTCCTTTTATTCATCAATGATCTTCTGTGCTGTACATCTAACCCTATCCACTCATACGCTGATGACTCCACCCTTCACCTTTCCATTCGGTTCCCGCAACGCCCATCTCAACAGTTACTTCAACAAACAAGGGATGAGGCTATGGCACACCTGATGTCTGACTTGGCTCGTATCTCTGACTGGGGTAAAAATAATATGGTTGTTTTTAATGCATCTAAGACTCAGTTCTTACACCTATCAACTCGACAAAATCTTCCACAGGTATACCCACTAATGTTTAATAATATTCAGCTTAATCCTGCATCATCCTTGAACATGCTTGGGGTTTCATTTACTCGGGACTTATCTTGGAAAGATCATATTACATCTCTTGTAAAATCTGCTTCCAAGAGACTGGGTGTGCTAAGCCGACTCCGCTCTTTCTTTACCCCTGCACAATTGTTGACTCTATACAGGGGTTTTATCCACCCCTGTGTGGAGTACAACTCTCATGTGTGGGGAGGCTCCCCACATACAGCTCTTCTCAATAGGGTGGAGTCAAAGGCTTTTCGTCTCATTAACTCTCCTCCTCTTACTGACTTCCTTCAACCTCTGTCCCTTCGCCGCACTGTTGCATCTTTATCTCTTTTCTATCGTTACTTTAATGGTCACTGCTCCTCTGAACTTTCTGCTTGCATTCCTCCACCTCTACGACGGGCGCGTAGCACCCGTCTGGCAGCAAACTCTCATCCCGTTTCTGTCCAACTCTCTAATGCAAGAGTTAACCGTTACTCCCAGTCTTTCATTTATGCAACAGGTCAGCTCTGGAACTGTCTCCCTCTGTCTGTATTTCCTGCTGCCTATGATCTCCAGTCTTTCAAACGCAGTTTGTCCAGGCGTCTCAAAATGATCGGATCTTGAATTTGGCTCTCTATTGTGTTTTGTTTTTCTCTTGGAGGGAACTGTTACTGCGGGCTCATGGCCTTTGGTTCCTTCTTCCTCGCATAAAAGAAAAAAATGTACATCCATACATACATGCTTGGGGTTTCATGTACTGGGGACTTATCTTGGAAGGATAATATTACATCTCTTGTAAAACCTGCTTCCAAGACATTAGGTGTGCTAAGCCGACTCCGCCCTCTTTACCCCTACACAATTGTTGACTGTATATGCGGGTTTTATCCGCCCCTGTGTGAAGTACAACTCTCATGGGTGGGAAGGCTCCCCACATACAGCTCTTCTCAATAGGGTGGAGTCAAAGGGTTTTCGTCTCATTAACTCTCCTCATCTTACTGACTCCCTACAACCTCTGTCTCTTCGCCGCACTGTTGCATCTTTATCTCTTTTTTTATCGCTGCTTTAATGGTCACTGCTCCTCTGAACTGTCTGCATGCATTCCTCCACTTCTTCGACGGGCGCGTAGCACCCGTCTAGTAGCAAACTCTCATCCTTTTTCTGTCCAACTCTCTAATGCAAGAATTAACCGTTACTCCCAATCCTTCATTTATGCAACAAGTCAGCTCTGGAACTGTCTCCCTCTGTATTTCCTGCTTCCTATGATCTCCAGTCTTTCAAACGCAGTGAGTTCAGGCATCTCGAAATGATCGTATCTTGAACATGGCTCTCTCTTGTATTTTGTTTTTCTTTTGGAAAGAACAGTTATTGAGGGATCGTGGCCTTTGGTTCCTTCTTCTTTGCATAAAAAAAAATACAGGGGTACAATCCTTTAGTTTACCCAATAAAGACTGATAGAAAACTTTTTGTGCATTTCGTCACAGAAAATTGGGACTGGAAACTGATGCAGGCTTCTTACAGTCAAGAATGAGAGACTACGATATCGGGAATATATATATATATATATATATATATATATATATATATATATATATATATGCAGGCTTTAACAGTCAAGGATGAGAGTGTAGGATATCGTTAAGATAAGCACTATATATATATATATATATATATATATATATATATATTAGCAAACTATATATATATATATATATATATATATATATATATATATATATATATATATATATATTGCAAGTTGTTAAGTCAAGGATGAGAGATAGTGTAGGATAAGGTTAGATAAGCACTCTCTCTCTCTCTCTCTCTCTGTAGTGATATTACAGTATGTTATTTTATTTTATTATTTATTTATTTATTTGTTCAGTGAATAAGAAACCACAAGCTAGAAGCCTTCAAGAATGTTCGTTGCAATTGAAGACCCATTAATTTCGAGATACCTGGGTATATTGCCTTAAAAAAAAACGCATGTCAGAAGCATAGGGAAATATTGACAGAGAAATGCGGTTCCGTATCTGTCTTGTTACAGTATTCGTTAACTCTCGCACTGCTAGTTTGACGTAAATGAAGTGAGAATTTGCTGCTAGACGAGTGGTACGCGCCTGCCGTAATGGAGGGGATGGAGATGCGGGCATTGTTCAGATGAGCAATGACCATTGTAGCGACAGAAATGAGATAAAGATGCAACAGTGCGGCGAAAGAATGGATGATAAAGGGAGGCTGTGAGAGGAAGAGAGTTGATGAAAAAAAAAAAAAAAAAGCCTTTGACTCCAGCCTGTTGGTAAGAGTTGTATGTGGGAAGCATCCCACACACGTGAGAGTTGTGCTTCACATATGGATGAATAAAGCCTCTGGATAGCGTCAATAGCTGTGTGGGGGTAAAGAAAGCCTGGAGTCAGCTTGGCACACCTAATCTCTTGGAACCAGATTTTGTATGTGAGATAATATCTTTTTATGATAAATCCCAAGATAATTGCTTCGTCCATCCATATTCTTGTTCAGAAACGAAACAACCATCATCATCATCAACGTTGTACAGCCAATCTCTCTCTCTCTCTCTCTCTCTCTCTCTCTCTCTCTCTCTCTCTCTCTCCACTGTCAATCAATCCATCTCTACCAATCCCAGAGGTTCCCTAATCTGCTCGGTCAATGAAAACAGATTCCGTCTTCTAATTATACATACCTGTGTAATCCCACTTGGGCGGAGGGAGGAAAGGAGAGAGGGGAGAGACGGAAGGAGACGAGACAGGAGATATGGGAAGGAGAAAAAGTAAATGTGAATGGATAGATGGATGGATGGATAGGTGGACAGATTAATGGATGGATGAATAGATAGGTGGACGGATGGATGGATAGATGATTAGATGGGATATTAAGAGAAAAGGTGAATGAGATATGTTTCGAGACAACGGTTAAAGAACTGAAGGGAGGATAGGAGGAGGAAGGAAAGGAAAGAAGGGAAAGGTCGACGGAAAGATGAGAAAAAGAGGTTGCAGGGGGAGCTTGTAAGAAGTGTGAATGGATAGAATGAGTGGAAGATTTGTCAAGAATGAGAGACAGACAGACAGACAGACAGAGATCGGGTGGATTAAGGAAAGGAAGGAGAAAAGTTATGAGGGGGAGACAGGGAGCATGGACCGATTTGTGTATGGATGAAATGAATGAATTATTCGGAAGTGGTGGGTGGATGAGATGGAGTAAGAAGGACAGGCTAGAGGTGGGAGAAACGACGTAGTGTTGGCAGAGAGTAACGGGAAGGAATGGGTTCAGAATGAGGAACATGCCGGATACTGATGTACGGAATGGATGGAGCTGAGTGGGAAGATGTACTAGGGATAAGTTCAGAGAACGAGATTTTTTTTTTTTTTTTTTTTTTTTTTTTTTTTTTTTTAAGAAATGGATGCGGCATTATGGACTAACGAAGGACGGGTTGGAAAAAAGTTGAAGTATGGTACTACTGTACAAGGCAGGAGAATAAATCAATACCGTCTGATCAAACGCCCGAGTAGAAGTGACATCCTTGCATAAGTTCGATTTCCAAGAGATGGTTGGAAGTTTTTCTATTATATAATGCCACCTAGGGAAGTAAGCTGGTCATCTACTCCTAATTGTACTGGACTACGGTAGCCTATCTTCGGGTACCTGCACCTCGAAGGGAGTAAAATGGGATTTTTTTTTTTTTTTTTTTACTGTTTTCTCATTATTCTTTATCTAAACGGCTGCAGGAAAACGTAATATGAGGATGGAGGGAGGGTGGGGAATGCTGTAGGACGAAGGAAAAAAACTGAGAGAAGGAAAGGTTGAAAAAGAGCAGTCAGTAGGAAAGAAGATGCATAATTTCGGTCCAGCATGGCTGAAAATCTTCTCAAAGACTCATTTTGCCCAATTTCACCATTATTTTTTCAGTCCAGTGACTTAGTATATAAACACCTACACCAGGGCTATTCAACTCCTCTAGAAGTAGGGCCGAATTATGAAAGATTAACTAAAGGGCCATAGGCTTTATTTTACCTATTTTTTTCCCCTATCTAAACAGTTATACACAGAAGAAACGAGAAATTCATATATCATTTGCGTTTACATTTTTCGCTAAATACATAAATAGAAAGAAAAACGCAAAACTTTCTGTTTTATGCTTGTTTATTTATTTTAATTCTTCCGAGTCGGTCAAAGCCAAACTAAAACAACTAAAGGACCGGATTTGGTCCGCGGGCGGCCAGTTGAATATCCTTGGCTTACACAATGAAGTAAAATATGTGATTTACACTGTATTAACCTGTACAATCTCATATACAGTGTAACCAGTAGATAGTCATGAAAAGTCAGTTACGTTTTTGTGTACCTATAAATTTATTATCTCTAGTGTTTTCTCGGTAGGTAACATGTATAATAATAATAATAATAATAATGATAATAATAATAACTTTATTTAACCTCAAACACAATATATTAAGACATCAACATAATACATATAACAGGGCTGAGCCCATGAAACGTTTTCATTTTTTATGGGCTCCTTGATATTACGTTTAGAAAATTTAGCAACAGTGTTCTCCTGTATATCATTTAGGTTTCATAGAATTACTGAATCTAACATAATGGGCATTTTAGAAACTATATAGTATAAAATTTCTGCAATTCCGCTTAAATGTCAAGAGTTATATCATCTACCTTAATGTCTTCCGGCAACCTGTGAATACGTCCAGAGTACGTTACAAATCTTTTACTGAGGTTAGGATTTGGTTTGGGGGCCTAAGAAGGTTTATATTCCTATAATGGTGTTGTGACTGTATATTGTCAGTTTTATATATATATAAATAATCATTTTATGCATTATGCAAGTTTAAGTGCCTCATTGTGATAAATTTCATGAAGCTTTCATTTGTAGTTCGTTCGGTCGTTTGAAGATTCCCTGCACCTGTGCAGGCCGGGCCATACATTAGCCCGGTCAGTGGGGTAAGAATATATATATGGCCCGGTCTCCACTATAGGTGGAGGAAATCTTAGAACGAACGGTAAGAATATTGGCTGTAAGTAAATTTTGTGGCTGAACTACATATAACATTACAATATTGTAAATACGGAAAAATCAGACTAGTATATAGACACAGTAATGCTCCTTTGGGAAGTAGATGTTTTACTTTGTATATAATACCTAAAGATTTTGACATTTTTTTCTTTTACGTACTTGATATGTTCTTAAGCTCATCATCAACATAAGCTCCTAAAAAATGTTGTAGAATTACATCTTTATATTTTTCATTATATAACGTAATATTAGTGTCATTCCGAATATACTTGTTACTAGCAAATGTGTGAGAGACTATTTATTAACAACCACTGTGATATTTTTAAGAGTCCGTTATTAATATGATCGGTATTTTTAAGTTTGAATCTGAACAGTAGCCTAAATATTTGTATCGTCCGCTAATAATACAGACTTGTGCAGAATAGAGCTATTTACCGGATCATTAATATATATATATATATATATATATATATATATATATATATATATATATATATATATATATATAGAAAACAGTAATGGATCAAGATTCAAACCTTGTGGATATATATATATATATATATATATATATATATATATATATATATATATATATATATATATAGAAAACAGTAATGGATCAAGATTCAAACCTTGTGGTACACCTACTGACTTACTTTCCAAATCTGACTTTACTCCGCTCAATGCCGTATTTTGTAGACGATTTGACAAATAACTTTCAAACCATTTATATGTATCGTGCTTTAGCTGTGATAGATATTTTATCTATGTCTCTAAAGTATATTTATCGTGATGCTAGGAGAGGGGGATTATTTACTGATGTGAAGAATGAGATCAGCTGACCTCTGTGGATCTTTTTGTGCTAATTCGAGGATGGTAGAACGCTTCTGTCAGGATACTTCAGGTCTGGAAGTAATGTAATGGTTCTTCTTGCGGTGTAGTGGCCCTGGTAATACTGGGTTCTGATTATGACTGTGATACAATGTCATCGCTGTGGCAGTCTCTGGTTACCTCCTTGTCCTTTATTAACTCATTCATTCCGATGACATTTAGTATTTTTGTCTTGCTGTTACCAAACGATTTTTTTGAACTTAGGGAAGAGTCTAGTGGCGGCTTGGTTACCGAAGGTTATTACGAGTGAGCGAGCGAAGTTTACTCTCAGTTTAGAAATTAGTTGCAACTTGCAACTCGGATGAATGTAATGGAACCAGATTAAGGTCAGTGTGGCGTTAAACTTGCCTAGCACCTTAAATCGTACTGGTGCCTCGTGTGGCTAACCTATAGCATGTTAGATCTTCTCTGAGAAAAAAAAAGCCTTAAAGTTTTGAAAGCTGGCAGTTGATTGGTTGTCTATGTGCATTCATTAGTATCGATATATTTTAAATGTTTATTATAAATGTTGCAATAAACGTTTCTGTCGAAGGAAATGAAAGTTCTTGTAAAGGTACACACAGACTGCTAAATAGGACTGAACTAGAAGAACCTTAAAGTACAGCCGAGCTTTACTCACTAACCTCGCTGAATTAAAGTGTATATTCTAACCCTACCTTTTAGTTGGGATAGCTATTAATTAACTTGTAGGCTACCACACACATAGTAGAACTTTGTATACTCTTAACTCAAGGATATGGCATGATGTTTCCAGTGAGCAATTCCTAGTGATTAATATGCAGTCAGTGGTAACCATTCTACCAATCAGTCAAAACTGGAGTACTGCTGCTAAAGTTAAGTAGGCTATTACTCTGCTGCTGGTTAATAAGACATTAACGATGACTAGAGAAAGGTCTTTATTTCAAGACCGTGTGTACTTTCACGAAGTGTAACAAACTGGCACCATTTCCTTTGCCTAGGGAGGCGTTAGACCATTTAGATTTGAAGGAAGACTGGTGATCACGTGGTTTTTAAGGTTACAAGTGTGTTACACTGCTCAGCAAACAAGAGATTTTTTTTAGAATTATCTGTTGGTACTACAAACATGTAATCATCTGTTGAAGCTGCAACCAAGTACTCACGGTTCACGAATTCGATAACTAATTAATGTGGTTCTAACATGTTTTAAATTAAATAGTACCATGATTCAAGATGACTAATTGTCTTGTGTCCGTTTGAAGAAAACATTTATTTCAGTCTGTCATGAGTCTTGCTGTGATTTTTAAGCCTTGATTCTCGAGGCAATGCATTAGGAAGTACAGTATCTACATATAATTATTCTTCAGTTCATGGGCAAAGATCAGACTCTTTGATGTGATGGATGAAGCTGCACTCTTATCGCGCATGCCTTAGACCTAAATATTTGACTGACTTCAGTTATCTGTCTATGGTATTTTAACTAACTTATTATTAAAAACGAGGCAAGTTACGAAGTCGTTCATACCTTGGCCAAATTCACCCCGTGTTGCAAAAATACCTGGATGTATATACTCGTACATAAATAATTGTTGCAGAAATATGCACATTTGTAACCTTGACACTGGTGCTTCTTTATATGACGACATGTAAGTTTGAGATTCATGATAATTTGAAAGTTGGCGAAGTAAATTTACTCCATTGATGATAAATATTTTTGCAAGATACAGACATTAGAAGACTGATGCTTTACCAAACTACTAATTTCTCATGGCGATAGAATCAAAACATGTTACCTGCGCTATCATGCACGCTGAATCCAATTATTATTATTTTTTTTTTATGAGAGGAAGAAGGAACCAAAGGCCGCGAGCCCGCAATTATTGTTCCTTCCAAGAGAAAAACAAAATACGAGAGCCATATTCAAGATCCGATCATTTCGAGATGCCTGGACACACTGCTTTTGAAAGACGAGATCATAGGAAGAAGGAAATAGACAGAGGGAGACAGTTCCAGAGTTGACCTGTTGCCTAAATCAAGGACTGAGAGTAACGGTTAACTCTTGCATTAGAGAGTTGGACAGAAAAGGGATGAGAGTTTGCTGCTAGACGGGTGCTACGCGTCTGTCGTAGAGGTGGAGAAATGCATGCAGACAGTTCAGAGGAGCAGTGACCATTGATGTAGCGATAGAAAAGAGATAAAGATGCAACAGTGCGGCGAAGAGACAGAGGTTGAAGGTAGAGTACCTATATACTGAGAGTAGCGACAACTCCCCGACAGGACGCCATTTTCCTGCCAAACGCGCGGCGGCACCGACTCCCTGCCCGGCGACCTGCTGTCCTCTCTCTCTCTCTCCAGCTGGTGATAGTTGCTATAAATACTGACGAAAGCATAACATAAGATGATGAATGAGAAGTAGGATGCTTACAATCAATGTTTATATGGAAATATTTAACAATATACTATATTATAGCAGTAACCTGTTGCGGGACAGGACTTGATTACATTCTGTACAAGTTTCCTCATGGCTACACTTTTACTGAGTTCTGTATTTTTCTTCTGTGTTTCTTTTTTCTTCTTCATTAATCTTTTTGCAGTAGAAATGCAAGCGAGCATTGATAAACTTGCTTAGAACTTTGTTTTTGAGGTTGACTGGTAGGAATATCATAATTTGTCCAGACTGTAAATTACGCCTAGTGGATACCTTGACTCATTCAGTCTCTATGTGGGCAGAAATTTAATATTGAGTAAATACTGGGATTCAGCATTTTGCTCACTCCCTTCATGCATGCGCACCGCAAGACAATTCCGTGTTGCCCCTTAGACCCTCGAAAGCACTTACAGTACCTTACTTCAACTAACCTAACCGGGCCAAGTCTAAATTTTATTATTTTAGGCATTAGTTCTCAAGCGTTTGTTCTGAAAACAAATCTCTCGTGGGAAAAAAAAAAAAATAAACACGGGACTGTCTTCTGGGGCGCATGCGTGAAGGGAGTGAACAAAATGTTGAGTCCCAGTATTTACTTAACATTAAATTTCCTCCCACATAGAGACTGAATGAGTCAAAATACCCATTAGGTGTAATTTACAGTCTGAACAAACAATGTATTAAGAACCTGACTTGCACTAAATGTAGCAGAAATTAAATAATATAAGGCCACTGAAAGGGTGAGTTGCATCACATGCCATCAATGATATTTTAATTTCCGGTTATGATAAATATAAACAATTCACGTTACATTATATATACGTGTTCTATTTGTATTATTTGTATTACGATATAGGGACATTACTGTGACTCACAGTTTCACACAACAGTGTAGGTATTTAACAAAGAAAAATATGCTTTTTAAACAGTGCGGGGAATGTGTTTGTCCTAATTGTGGAGCCATCTAGCGGAATACTAGGCTTTTCAAAAGCATCCCATTGGAGCCCCCACAAACTGGAAAAAGATGCCACCGCTTGCCAGATAACGTAATGTAAAATGCAAAAGTGGGTGTTATGGTGGATGTTTTTAGGTCAACTTCTCATCCTAAAGACACCAGCGACTGAGCGGAGTCCTCTCTCTAGATCGGAACTTGAACATCTTAACAGAAGAACAGGGCAAAAAACTCGGCAGGCTACCTTCACATGTATTACCTTAATTCAACCTTCTTAAAATATACATACGATAGTATACAATACAGGGCATGTGGATGGGAACAGGCTTATTAGTGACAGTATTAATATTACTTTATGCATACAATAGAAACACCATCAGTCAGTTACATACATCAACAATATACAGGTTTCAGGGATATAGTCCGTAGAGTCCTTCTCCTTACAGTCCTTGCATATTGTTCTCAGTCTCTGAACTTAGGTAATTCACACTGTATGATAGGATGTTTAGTTCATAGGCACAGTCACTATTAATTCTCACTGTATCACTGTTCCGGGTTGTAATATTCTATATTGGTATCGTCAGTCTATGTTTCCCCAGGATGGCATTAGAGCTCACTAGAGAAATCCTTGGGCTGTTGGAACCTAGGTCTTAGTTGAGGTGGCACCTGAGCAGAGTGGGGCGGCCCTGGGGCGTGCCCTCACATAGAAGGCACGGAACCACTACCGGTGGTGTTGAGGCCCAGACGCGGTCCTGGTCGGGGATGCAGGGAGGCTCCCTCCTGGCAGAGCCTCGACCTGGCGAGTGGCCCTCGGGACTAGGTCCAAATAGGGCCAGGAGACATTCCTGACGCCTTCTGCTCCGGGTGGAGGGCTGGTGCCGGGCGGAGCTGAGGAGGTCCCTACCTGGGGTCTGAGGGATGTCCCTGGGAGGCTGGGGACTGCAGTCGCCACGAGACTGGGGTGCCATCAAGGGTTGGCTGCGACGTCCCCTCTGGGTGGCATCTGTCAGGTCCGGGCATTGACCAGGGGCAATCCATAGGGTTTGGATCCCCTCCTCAGCAATCAGGCCCTGCCACCACTCCTCAAATGGCAGCTCCTCCGGCAAACCACACTTGGAGAGGGAGTGGGGAGAATGTCCTGTGTGGCCTTTGGGTGGATGGCGGGCCGCGCCAGGGACTCCCTCCGACGGAGAAGCCCTAGAGACTGTGGATGAAGGGCAGACGGTGGGCGACCCTTCCCCGACTCAGACGTTGGCCGATGTCGCATTTCCACAGTCCCCAAGGGCAGCAGCAGAAGGACGGACGGTATTGACCCTTCCCCGACACGGACGGTGGCCAATGTCGTGGTACTGCTTCCGCAGAAGGAGGAGGCAGACGAAGGGCGGATGGTGGCCGAACCTTCCTAGGCATGGACGGTGGCCAATACCGCGGTTCCGCCTCCCTCTGGTGTACAAGCCAACGTGCAGATGGTAGCCGACATGTCCAACCCAGGGCATAAGATAACCACCTCTGCAGGGCTGGTTCCAGGTGTGGTTGCAGCGGTGCTGTAGGGGGCAACAGCAGAAGGACGGACGGTGGCCAATCCTTCCCTGACACGGACGGTGGCCGATGTCACGGTGCTGTCTGGGACTGTGAAATCACAAGTCCCACCTCGATCCTGGCGAAGGCTTGCTCGGCCGAGAAGTAGTTGCCCATTCCTGCAATGGTGATGGTCGTGTTGAGGACAAGAGGGGTGTAGGGTAGTGATGTCATGGGGCCCATCTGGCTCGGACCCGGTGCAAGCCCCACTGTGGTGTCTTCCTGGAGTGGGGGTCGGGTGGCTGCTCCGTCCTGGTGAGGGGGGCTCCGCGGGGGTTCCCATGGGAGTGTGTATCTCAGTGGGGTCAACTTGAATTACCCTCTGTTATACAATTTTTGTGTTACATTACTGAAAATAGGATATTCATTGATTTATCTGATCTACATATAATACTGGAAAAAAAAAATTGCTTCTTTATCAAAATAATTTTATCTATCTCAGTCTAGGGACAGTCTACAAGCAATTATTCATTATGTTGCCTGAGGACTGATCACTGTCATGTTTTTAGGTGTTGGAAGTACTTCTGTAAGGAAAAATAATGAATGGGTATAACAAAACTGTATCTTACATAACAAATGAAGGAAATATGGTACTTAAACAATTGAAGATTGTATGAACCCACTGAGCCCATATGGAGGCGCCTTCTCATGGTTAGCATCGCGTAGTTTGTGTGTCCGCCGCCATGGGCCCAGGGCGGCGCTAATGATGAGTATTCACCACACCTATAAGGCCGATGAATCTGGAAAATATAGTGTCATGGTCCCCTGCAAAGCTAAAATATGTGTGGAAAAATAGACTGTAGTAGAACTGAGACATTTTCTCAAAGCAAGAGGAATACCATGCCTTCAAAAATTCGAGTCACTGATCTCGGCCCCGCAAGCTTTTGCTCATACATTTCTTACTATTATTAAGTATATAATTGATAGAATCATGTCAGGATTTGCCAAATGAAAGATTACAATTTTTGGAAACTGTATGATAAATTTTTCCAACAACTGAGATTCATAACACTAGGTTAAAATGTGATGAATGCAAACACACACAATAAGCTTTTATGGCTTTTAGTAAACTCTGTGGAGAACTTTTCAGGGTAAATTTCATTTAGAGCACCAGTAACATATCAGAGCTGAATATACTACTAGTATAATGCTTTATCTATCTATCTATCTATTGCCAGACGCCTCAATCCCGTTTGGGGTGGCCACAAACAAATCGCCTCCACGTCGTCCTGTCCCCCGCCATTTCACTGCCCTGCTCCCAACTCACACCCCCTCTCTCTCATATACCTCTCCACCCCATCCCTCCATCTCATCCTCGGCCTCCCCCTCCCTCTTCCCCCCTCCACCTCACTCACATACACTCTCTTCGTCAGTCTTTCACCCTCCATCCTCTCCACATGGCCAAACCACTTCAGTGTGTTCCTCATAACACTTCCTATCATATCCACATCCACACCACAATGCTCCTTTATATCCTCATTCGTCAGCCTGTCTCTCCATGTGACTCCACAGGCTCCTCTTAAATAACTCATTTCCACTGCTCTCACTATTGACTTGTGTCCTTCCAACAACGTCCAAGCTTCACTTCCATACGTTAGAGTTGGTATCACAATACTGTCATGTAGTAACTTTTTCACATCCATGCTCACTTCCCTGTTTCTTATCACTGCTTTCAAAGAAGCAGCAACCTTTCTTCCCTGCTGTACCCTTTCAAGCACTTCACCCTCCAAACCTCCATCCTTACTCATCACACTACCCAAGTACTTAAACGTACTCACATTTTCCAATTCCTCACCATCCAACCTCGCTGTACATTCACTGACTTCACCTCTCTCAGAGACCATCACTTTACTCTTCCCTACATTCACCTTTAGATTCCGTTTCTTGCACACTCTCCCAAACTCATCCACCAAGCCTTGCAGCTCCCCTTCGTCTTCACTCAACTCATGCTTTATAAATGAGTAATAATCCCAATATGAATTTTTTAAAACGAAGGTACACCAGCTCTGAGAGGGTAGTGACCCAGCGAACACTGCCAACTTTCAGGAGTTTGTTTGGGTCTCTAATTAGTAAGCGAGGCTCTCACTGGCCGCAACCAACACATGCACACACAGGCACACAGCCAAGATGTGCTCATTTGCTCCTGGCCAAATGGTGAGTAGTTAGCATAAGGATGATGTACAATACTTTTTCTTTGAAGGACTTTCAACCATACTTCCAGTGGCAGAAGATGTTCTCATCCAAGGCCACATGATAGAGTATGGATGAAAATAGTGTTATCCAACAAAAACGCATCTTCCGGCCGGTGTCTGTGGACCCCTTCTGTCGCGCGGCCCGCATGATAGTGGTGATGGTAAAATAGGTGATTGAAATGTGACTAATGCAATGGGCATGGAAAAAGTTGTAATAATGGTATTAGAGCAAATGTAGATGGTGATTAAAAAAAAAAACTGGGGGAGGATTATGTCATATGAAGAAGTGGCTGTGTAAATCTGACTGGTGATGGAAGGGTAAATGGTACAGGGAGGACAACTAAGGATGGTAAAATAAATGGTAACTAGAAAGCACTCAGAGAGCACAAACCACCACCAATGCGATTAAAAAGGATCCGGATCAGGATCCGTGGAGATATTGTTTAGAATAGCCTACATAGGTTCTCGATCCACTCTACAATGTAATCAGTTGTTCCTTGACTCATGGCCCACTCTTCCATAAAATTTCAATGAATTCATTAAGAGCTTTTGGAGATATTGTGCAGGATACATAGGATCCGGATACTGATCCCGATCCCGATCCGCCCCCAAATTTAATCAGTTCTTTCTGGCCCATGGCACGCTTCCACAAAATTTCATTGGAATTCATCGAGAACTTCTGGAGATATTGTGCGGGATGCTCCGGATCCGGATCCTATGTATTGCCAGACTCCTTAATCCCGTAAAGGGTGACCACAAACAAATCACCTTCATGTCGCTAGGTCCCCCGTCATTTCACTTCCCTGCTCCCTCCTCATACACTCCTCGCTCATACCTCTTCACTCCATCCCTCCATCTCATCCTTGGCCTTCCCCTCCCTCTCCCCTCCTCCATCTCATTCACATACACTCTCCTTGTTAGTCTCTCGCTCTCCATCTCTCCACATGACCAAACCTCCTCAATGTATTTCTCCTAACGCTGCTTACCACATCCACAAACACACCACAACGCGTTTACTTCCTCATTTGTCAGTCTGTCTCTCCATGTAACTCCACATGCTCCTCTCTAATATTTCATTTCCACTGCTCTCACTCTTGACTAGTGTCCTTCCAACAAGGTCCAAGTTTCACTTCCATGCGTTAGAATTGGTATCACAATACTATCATGCAACATTTTTTTTTACTTCCAAGCTCACCTCCCTGTTTCTTATCGCTGCTTTCAAAGAATCAGCAACCTTTCTTTCTTGTTGTACCCTTTCAAGCACTTAACCCTCCTACTTCCACCTTACTCATCAGACGTCCCAAATTTTAATTAATTTTTTCTTAGCCCATGGCCCACTGTTTTACAAAATTCCTTTGAAATTCATTGAGAACTTTTGGAGATATCGTGTGGACAAATAAACAGACAAACATAGGTGAATGCATTGGCGGAGGTATTAGAGGCATGACAAATCAAAAGCATACTTATGGTGGCCACACCCACCCTTGTTGTAGACTAAAGAAGAATAAATAATTATTTATTGGTTATGTACTTAAATGGCACGATTCTGCCCTATTTGCCGTCTTAGCATGCCCAATGCTCTGCCCTGTCCTTGTGTCAAAATTACGAATATTCCGGCATGACGCAGGTATGCGGTCAACTACTACTACTGTATTGTATACATCTGTGTGTCTATACTGTATATTCAAGTAGGCATGTGTATATGCAAACCCGACCCCTCAACACCCATCCCCAAGGCCTGGACCCCATCCTTCAAAACTATGCAGGGGCTCAGTGAGTGATACAGGTAGGGACAATTACTGTATTTTGCCGTCCCTTCAGGAGCGAGCGAGCGAGCGAGCGAGCATGAGAGATAGATAGATAGAGAGAGAGAGAGAGAGAAAGAGAGATTTGGAGTCAGAGTGAGAGCAAGTTAGAGAGTACAAGTGTGGGTGAGTGACAGTGAGTATGAGGATCAGAGTTGAGAGAGAGAGAGAGAGAGAGAGAGAGAGAGAGTTTTGGAGTCAGAGTGAGAGCAAGTTAGAGAGTACAAGTGTGAGTGAGTGACAGTGAGTATGAGCATGAGAGAGAGAAGCAGGGGGGGGAAGGGTAGGAAGTAATAGGAGAATATAGGGAGGCGACAGACAGGAAGGTAGACAGAAGCTGATTCGGTGAGTTTCAAGCATTTCAATATACAAATCCCCGGCGAGAATTTTGGTCCCTAATTAATATTTTTCCGTGACTTAATCAAACTTCCATCACCGTATCCCGATATTTAGCCTTCATTTCCCCGCGGAGGTGAAGTTAATTAAAACCCTGAGGAGGCAAATTAGATCGTCATTGCGCCCCCGAGCCGAGCCTAAGCACCTGGTCTCATCTTCATCATCTTGACTTGAGGGACTTCGCGCGCGGCCCCTCACAATTGATGAGGGTAATTAGTTGCATCGCGCTGGGTGACGAGTGAGACGTGGGGTGTGGGGTGGGAGGGACGGGTGATTGAGGAGAAGGGAGAGGTTTGAGGAGTGGGGTATGAGGTGTGAGGTGTGTAGGTGGGGTGTGAGATGATGTGGAGTGTGGTGGTGTGGAGTATTAGGATGCGAAGCTTTAAGATGTGGGGTGTTAGGGTGTAGGATGTGGGTTTAGAGGGCGTGAGGTGTGGGGTGTGGAATGTGACGTGTATTGAATGAGATGAGATGTGGGGTGTGAGGTGTGCGGTGAGGTATGAAGTGAGGTTTGATATGTGAGGTGAGGCATGAGATGTGAGGTGTGGGGTGTGGAGTACGAGGTGTGAGGAGTGGGGTGTGGGGTGTGAGGAGTGGTGTGTGAGGTGTGGGATGTTAACTGTGCGGTGTCATGTGTGAGGTATGGGGTGTGAGGTGTGGGTTGCTGGGTGTGAGTTGTGGGGTGTGGAGTGTGAGGTGTGAGGGTGTGAGGTGTGGGACATGAGGTATGAAGTGTGGGGTTTGGGTGTGAGGTATAAAGTATGAGGCAGGAACATCAGAACATAAGAAGAGACGATAACTGCAGTAAGCCAGTTGGTCCATGCTAGGCAGCTCCTACAGGAGTAACTAAACTATTAGAATAAGACAAGAATGGAAGAAGGCTCTTCTCCACCCTCCAAACCCTTCAGCCGAACCCGACAAACTCTCAGTGGAAGGGACAGCAACTACTTTCTAGGTCGCTTATTCAATTCGTCTAGTACTCTATTGCCAAGCCATTTTCTACTTATTACTAAAACGGAATTTGTCTAGTTTGAAACCATTTCTTCTAGCTCTATTCTGTATGATCACTTTAAGTACTTTGCTAACATCTCCCTTATTTATTCCCTTCATCCACTTAAACACCTCACTAAATCTACCTGCTCTAGGCATTTCTAGTGAGTGCAAATTTAGTCTTTTTAGTCTGTCTTCATGTGAAAGGTTTCAAACATCATGCATACATTTGTCATTCTCCTCTGTACATTTTCTAACGAATTTACTTCCATTGTACAGTACGGACACCAATACTGCACTGCATAGTCTAAATGCGGCCTTACTAATGCTAGATAAAGTTGTAATATTACTTAGATGTTATCTCATTCTAGTAGTTCAGCTACTCTTCTAGGAGCTACCTAGCATGGGCCAACCGGCCTACTGAAGTTATCCTCTCTTCTTATGTTCTTATGTTCTATTGCTCACGCTCCGCGAAATAAATCCTTGGACTCTACTTACTTTATTTCGCGCGTTAATACACAGTTGCCTTGGGTTGAGGTCATAACTCGAAGACCTCTCTCGCATTCCGATTTCCTAATTTCTGTATTATCTAAGCTGTATTTAACATAGCCAATGGTCTTGCCCACGTTATGTACTTAACATTTTTCAACGTTAAATTCCATTTGCCAATTTTTAGACCATGTGAACAGTATACCGAGGTTTTTCTGAATGTTAAGACTCGTCAGTTGAGTTAATGATGCGCCCTATTTTTGTGTCACCGTCAAATTTGTTAATGATGCTAGTGATTCTTAAGTCTATATCATTTATACATATAACAAATAATATGGGACCGAGTACTGATACCAGTGCTACACCGTTCGTTAATAATCCCCAATCCGACTTAGTACCATTTATTCAAACGCTCTGCTTTCATCCCTTCAGCCAGGATTGTATCCATTTTAAGATATCGTCGTCTATACCACGTGCTCAAACTTTTCTAACTAACCTTTCGTGTGAGACCTTATCAAACGCTTTACTAAAGTCCAGTTAAATAATATCGTAAGTTTTATCGCTATCTACTGCCTCACAGACCTCCGAGAGGAATAATAACGCTAAGAAGCGAGATTTGCTAGTTAGGTAGCTGAGATGTTTCTCGGTGTTTCCCGATGTTTACGGTAGCTAGCTCCGGTACAAGTCAGAATTGCCAGTTTGCCTGCTGTTTGTGAGAGTATTTATTTCTTAAGTTATGCATTAATTTTTCTCCTCTTTTTCTTTATAATGTTTTATGTGATAGCTTCTTAAATTATGTAATTTAAGTTCGTATGGTAAATGATTTAGAATGTTATGTACTGTAAGAAAACTTGCATGTTTTGGTTGTCTCCGAGTTGGTAACTGTGCTCTCTCTCTCTCTCTCTCTCTCTCTCTCTGGAATCATACACGTAGACCCTGGGGGGGCAGCTTGCCCCCCCTGGGAAAATTTGGGGGAAATGCTGAAAGGGATTTTTGGCATAGTTCTTCTATGACAATACATCTATCTATCTATCTATTGCCAGACGCCTCAATCCCGTTTGGGGTGGCCACAAACAAATCGCCTCCAAGTCGCCCTGTCCCCCGCCATTTCACTGCCCTGCTCCCAACTCACACCCCCCTCTCTCATATACCTCTCCACCCCATCCCTCCATCTCATCCTCGGCCTCCCCCTCCCTCTTCCCCCCTCCACCTCACTCACATACACTCTCTTCGTCAGTCTTTCGCCCTCCATCCTCTCCACATGGCCAAACCACCTCAGTGTGTTCCTCATAACGCTTCCTATCACATCCACATCCACACCACAACGCTCCTTTATATCCTCATTCGTCAGCCTGTCTCTCCACGTGACTCCACAGGCTCCTCTTAAATAACTCATTTCCACTGCTCTCACTCTTGACTTGTGTCCTTCCAACAATGTCCAAGCTTCACTTCCGTACGTTAGAGTTGGTATCACAATACTGTCATGTAGTAACTTTTTCACTTCCATGCTCACTTCCCTGTTTCTTATCACTGCTTTCAAGGAACCAGCAACCTTTCTTCCCTGCTGTACCCTTTCAGGCACTTCACACTCCAAACCTCCATCCTTACTCATCACACTACCCAAATACTTAAACGTACTCACATTTTCCAATTCCTCACCATCTAACCTTGCTGTACATTCACTAACTTCACCTCTCTCAAAGACCATCACTTTACTCTTCCCTACATTCACCTTTAGGTTCCGTTTCTTACACACTCTCTCAAACTCATCCACCAAGCCTTGCAGCTCCCCTTCGTCTTCACTCAACAACACAGTATCATCTGCAAACAACAGTACAGGGAGTTTCCAAACACTATCCTCTCTCACCAGGGCCACTCCAACATCCACTACCCTACCTTGTACCTCTTTTATTACCCCATCCATGTACAGATTGAACAACCATGGAGACATGACACATCCTTGTTTCAAACCAACTTTCAAAGAGAAAAATTCACTTAGTTCACCATCCACACGCACTGCAGCCTTCGCACCATCGTACATACTCTTCACAGCATTCAACAACTTCCCATCTACTCCATATATTCTTAACACTTTCCACAATCCTTGTCTATCCACCCTGTCATATGCTTTCTCCAAATCCATGAAAGCCGCATACAACTTCTTTCCCTTCTCTAGAAACTTTTCCACTAAAGATCTAAGAATGAATATCTGATCTACACAACCTCTTCCCTTCCTAAAGCCTCCCTGTTCTTCTCCAACTAATTTCTCTGTTCTTTCTCTAACTCTGTCTATAAGTATCCTACCATACACTTTTCCTATTATACTAAGAAGACAAATGCCCCTATGATTACCACACACTTCTTTTTCCCCTTTTCCTTTGTACAAGGGAATAATTATACCTGACTTCCAATCCTCCGGGACTCTACCTTCCTCCCAGGCCAATCTGCACATCTTCCACATCCATTCTACTACTATCTCTCCCCCATGCTTCAGCATTTCACCACACACTCCATCAATTCCTGGGGCTTTCCCCGATTTAACTTTCTTCATTGCTTCCACAACTTCTATCCTACTGATTTCTTCCTGTCTTCTCACCTCCCTCCTTCTCCCAGCCATTCCCCAGCCACTTATACTTGCATTACTTCCATCCTCTACGTTCAACAATTCCTTAAAGTGTTCTCTCCATCTGCTCACTTTTTCTCCCTTCTCCACTAGTAATCTACCATTTTTATCTTTCACTCCCCTGCTAACTTCACTTCCACCCTGTCTTACTCTTTTCACTTCTCTCCAGAACATTTTCTTACAGTCCCTCCACTTTACACTCAAATTCCTTCCAAATTCCTCATCCACTCTCTTCTTACTCTCTCTTACTAATCTTTTCACTTCTCTCTTCCTTTCCACATATAACTCTCTCTTCCGCCTCTCAACTTCTTCCACGCCCCTATTTCTCACCCATTCATTGTATGCTTTCTTCTTTTGTGCCACAGCCTGTTTCACCTCTTCAGTCCACCACGCTGTTCCTTGTACCCCCCTCCGCCTTCTCTTCCTTCCACACACCACATCACATGCTGCACATATTTCTTCTGTAAATATCTTACACACACCTTCCACGTCTCCCATCTGCTCCAATTCATATTTGCCCAATCGTTCCTCCACTTCTCTCTTATACTCTGCCTTTTTCTCATCCTCTTGCAACCTTTCCACTCTCCTTGCAACTACTCCTTCCTCTCGTCTTTCCCTTCTTCTATTCCTCCATCTCACTTGCATCCTAATTCTGGCCACCACCAAGTAGTGGTCAGAAAGTCCACTCCCCGAACCTCTATACACTCTTGCATCCTTTACACATCTTCGCATCCTTTCATCCACACACACATAATCAATCATTGCCTTCCTTTCATTCAGTTCACCACCCACCCTTCTCATCACTCGCCATGTATACCTGTGGATCATTTTATGCCTGAAGAGGGTATTGGCTATCACCAACCCCTCCCAGCACAAATGTCCACTAACGCACTCCCATTCTCATCTATCTCGGCAGGCACACCCCACTCACCAACTATTCCATCCACCTTCACATTCCCAACTTTACCATTCATATCACCAATCAAAAACACTCTCTCATTCCTTCCAAACTTTTCCATGCACATTTCCACATTTGTCCAGAACTCTTCTCTCACTCTTCTAGCACGATCTTGCGTTGGCGCATACACACACACAATCGCCCACATTTGTATTCCAACTTTCAACTTTACCCACACAATCCTTGACCCAACTGATCCATACTGTCTTATGCTCTTCTTCCATCTTTTACTCACAACTATACACACTCCTTCCTTTGCCCTCTCATTCTCATCTACTCCTGCACATATACCCCATCCATACTCCCATTCTCTCACACTTTCTCCTCTCCATTTTGTTTCAGTTATTCCACATACATCCACTTTCGCACCCTCAAGCACCTGGACAATCTCTCTCTCTTTCACCTCATCATTCGCTCCTCTTACATTCCATGTACTCATTACCAAGTCCTTTGTCCGGTCCTGGGTCGTCATCGTTTGGTCAGTCCTTGTCCGAGGCTTCTTGTTTGTTTTTTTAGTTAGTTGTTTTCCGGGGAGGGGCACTAACCCTCCGCCAACCCTTTTAGTCGCCTTTTACGACAAGCAGGGATACTGGGGGAGTATTCTTGAAAACCCCCCTACCCCCAGGGGGGACTTGTATATTAAACAATATCTGTTTCCTCCATCCTCTTCTGTCTTTCCTTCATTCTTTCCTCGTCCATCTGCCTACGGGTGACTTTACACTCCCTCTTCTGTCTTACTTTCCTTCATTCTTTCCTCTTTCTTCTGGCTCTGGGTGATTCTACACTGAGTGACAAGCCAAATGGTTTCCTGTACACCAGGAAACCATTTACGATTATTATGCTGGCTACCATACAGTATAACCAAATTTTGGCGCCTGGTGGTTTAGTGGGTAATTATGGCACTCCAATCGGTTTTAGTCGGTGAAGGTTTATATCCAAGGGGTGGTTGGGGTTCATTGCTTACGTAATGCCACTCAGGGATGAGTGAGGCTGGTCACTCTCATCTTAAATGTCAAGACCAACTTGCCTAGCCCTGGGGTCCTCTGCTCCTAATGGGGCAATGTAGGATTGGATGATGGATGGATTATCTATTTCCAAAAATATTTATTTAGGAGCAATAATTTCCTTTGAAACTGAAAGCTACACTAAATATTATTAAACCCTTGAGAAAAAAATGACCAGTTACAACTTAACAATTTCCCCTATCACCTTAGATTATGTGGTTAATATTAGAGCTCTAATGATGTTTTGCACTTGAATCCTGATGAGGTGTAAAAATGGCCTTCCTGTCCCCACAGCCACATCCTCTCACCTACAGCCATATCCTCTCACCCTGTAGCCAGTTGCAAACAAACACAGCACAATTATTGTTACAAACAGCTGAGACAAGCAGAATTTTTGAAGACTGCGTGATGCCATTTTGATCACCTCAGACTACATTTTAGAAGGTAAGCAGATAAAAATATGTGAGCCAGGGGCCTCGTTTGGGTGGGGGACAGGGGGACGTTTCCCCCCACTTTTTGGAGCCCCGGGGACAGAGTATCTTTTGTCTCCCCTACTTTTTCAGGTGAAAATTTTCAGGATGAATAGCTTTACGATGTTGTTTCTTTTTTTTTTTTGCTTAATGGAAAAATCCTTCCTATACAGTAGAGTACAGTTCATGTGATATGAAAATCATTCCCTGCTGAGCAGGGCAGGTCGAGTGGTCACCTGAGTCAAGGACTGAGAGAGGTTAATCCCACCAGATGTATTTACTTATAGGCCATTCTTGACATATGCACCACCCCTGATGCCTGAGCCAATAAGAAACAAACTAAAAGAATAAGTAGTGGAAAACAATTTTTATTGGCTACTACCACAGCAGTAGTACAAAACGGAATACCAGACTGGGAGTGGGTGTGGCAGCGAATTCTAATTTACACATATGTGCTAAGTGGTGAGAGAGAGAGAGAGAGAGAGAGAGAGAGAGAGAGAGAGAGAGAGAGAGAGAGAGAATACAAAACTGCAAAGGAAAACGGAAAAAAAAAAAAACCGATAGTATCACGAATGTGGGAAAGTGTGATGTGTTCGAGATACTCACGCCAGTGTGGTGACAGATAGTTGGGGGAAATATTCTAAGTGTTTGTCCCCCCCCCCCCCGCCGAAAATCCTGGATACGCCACTGTCTGGAATACACCAGAACTGTGGAGAGGTAGATCATTCTCGAACAAGGCAAGCTTATATAAGGATGGATAAGAGACTAGAACGAGTTCAATCGGTTTTCATTCAGTTTGAGTGTAGTGCAGTGTCAGAGAAGTTTGCATATTTTCGGTACTTGTGAATACAGTGAAGTGTTGGCAAACAGTGAAGTGTTCTCGGCTTCGTAGTTTATCGTTGTTCACAGCTGCCACCAATCTCGATAGCGTAGTTTATCGTAGTTGGTTCATTATTACCGCTTGCCACCAATCTCGATGGTGTAGTTTATTATCGTACTTGATTCGTTATTACCACTTGCCACCAATCTCGGTGACGAATTTATTGTTGTATGAACTATTAAGGCGTGTGTTGATTGCACTGTAGTTCGGTTCGTTGTTACCACCCGCCACCAAACTCGATAGAGTGGTCGTAAGTACTTTTAGGGAGATAGGGAAGTCGATTGTGGATCGTCAAGCACAGCCAGTATAAAGTCATGAGACGTCGTGTCAAAGAGGTGAGTTACAGCACTCTTGGATTACTGAGTTTTTATTGCACAGTTACATCAATAGTGACTTACAGCGTAACAGAGCCTAATGATCCTAGCGTCGGGCCTTCTGTCTAGCCCCTCTCTCCCTTTTTCTCTCTCGAACCCCTTCTGACCTGAAGGGAAGCTCTCTCCGACGTTATATACAGCTTGGAGAGGATGTGTGTATGTGACGTAGTGTCTGGTAGATTCACTTGGTTACTCCACGTGTTTGAATACGTCATGAAATTCTTGGTCGTCTGGACTACAGAGATTGTTTGAGATACATCACATGTTGAGAATTCTTGATGGTCTGGGACAACAAGATTGTGGATATGCATTATGTGGATTGACATTCCTAGTGAGAAACTGTGTATGTCTCCAGCAGACACTACATCCTGTACATTGTGTTATGAGATATATACTAGTGCCTATATAATGTTACAACCACATTATGTAACAATTACATTAACAAGATGTAACTACAATTTTATGGCAATCACAATTATGTAACAGTTGCATTAACAAGATGTAACTACAGTTTTATGACCAACACAATTATGTAACAGGTGCAGTAACAGTTGTGTTAGTCACACTTGCGTAACAGTTGCATTAAAATTATGTAACTACTATAGCATTAACACGATGTAACTGCAATTATACAATATTCATACAATTATGTTACTTTTACAGTTTTATGTATTTCACTTAATTAGCTTATAAGTTCATTGTTATGTGTATATAGTATGCATTAATATGTTATGACAATACTTACTGTCGTTGGTATGACAGTGGGCGTGACCGAGCCGTATGTAGACATTATCGCATATCACTAGGGTTGTAAAATTCCCGGGAATTTTGAACTCGGAAACTTTCCAGGGGAATTTTGGGAATTTATTGGAAATGTTGGGAATATTCGGGAATTTTCGGGAACTTTCAGAAGGTTTTGAACGCCTTAAAAATTATAAAAGAAAAGAGGTGGCCCCTTTTTCCTGAGGAAAATTAAAAGTCATGTGTAAAGAAAAATGTTTATTTCAATCCAAATATAACTTCCTAAGCTTTAGATAACCTTATCTCAAAATATGTGGCGTTATTCAGTATGTAAGCTGAAAACCTTGTTTGTAAACTAAAATTTTACTCAAAACTGGTACCTTACAGTAATATGTAAGCAGAATAAGAAAGCAAAACTTATCATTAATTATCACTGGCTATGCCATGCAAGTTACAGCAATAGAGCAGAGTGTCTCAATTTTTCACTGCATTTATTTCTCACTTTGTTGTTTCTGTAACTTCGGTTTCCTCTGAATCAGATGACGCTGAATCTTCCATCACTTCACTGTCTGAATCCATTTCACTGGTGCAGATGGTTAAATTTTTCTCGTCCATGTCATCTTCAAACAGTTTGAGATTAGCACGAATGGCCACCAACTTTTCCACTCGATCATTGGTAAGTCTGTTTCGCAGTTTGGTGTGTGTATTTTCATACATAGACCAGTTTCTCTCTGACATTTATGCAATAATTCAACTTACATTAATGATATGCAGACAGTGAGAAGGATGAAGAGGTGAGCAGGGACGGGGAGTGACCACCGTGACCTCCTCTCTGTATGCTGTTTCTGGCTGAAGCGGGTAATGTAGTGAGAGGCACAGTGACTGAGTAGGACGCGTTCAGTCCCGTTCAATACACGTCCATGTACTAACTGGAGTTGAAGACTGTATCTAATTAATATATATATTACCCTAAATTGCTTTACGTATTAATACACAGAAATTTTTTTGAAAAATGTGAATATTCCTGAAAATTCCAAAAATTCCCGGGCCCTGAAAATTCCCGGAAAGATTCCCTGGAAAGTTTCCATTTTCCCGGAAACTTTCTCACCCTTTGCAACCCTACATACCACAATGTACAGGATGTAGTGTCTGCTGGGGACATACACAGTTTCTCACTAGGAATGTCAATCGACATAATATATGTCCAGAAGCTTATTGTCCCAGACCATCAAGAATTCTTAACATATGATGTATCTCAAACAATCTCTTTGTAGTCCAGACGACCAAGAATTTCATGACGTATTCAGGCACGTGGAGTAACCAGCCCTAGTCGGTTAGTCCACGTGAAGCTACCAGACACTATATCACACACACACATTCTCTCCAAGCTGTATATAATGTCAGAGAGAGCTTCCCTTCAAAAGGGATAGAGGGGCTAGACAGAAGACCCGACGTTAGAGTCAATAGGCTCCGTTACGCTGTAACTCACTATTTATATACCTATGCAATAAAAATTCAGTAAACCAAGAGTGCTGTAACTCACCTCGTTGAAACTATGTCTAACGACTTTATTCTGGCTGAGCTTGACGATCCACAATCGACTTCCCTATCTCCCTACAAGTACTTACGACCACGCTATCGAGAGTGTTATTGAAGTTTGTTATCAACAGTACCTGTGAAAATAGTGAAGTGTTGTCAAGCATTAAGTGTAATAGCAGTTAGTAAAATTTGTGTAGCTCCAGTGCTTGTAAGAACAGTGAAGTGAAGTTGGAAAGCATTAAGTGAAATTATCTGGAAAAATAAAGACAGTGAACTTTAAGAAGCCAGTGTTTATTTTTGCCTCAGCTGATCTTGTGTGCTGTACACCTAAAGGTTAACTATAGGAAACACAAGTCACTGGGCAACGTCCTTCCTATACTGTACTACTGCTGTTGGAGCCTGTAGCAGTGTGGGACGAGGACGTAACAATAACAATTTTGTGAGGCAGGATCGTCCTTGCCTGAATCCGTGTTGACTTTCATTTATAAGATTAAATTAATCTTTTTAAGTGTTCTCTAATTATATTTGATAAAACAGACTCTAGCATTTTTCCTACCACTGACGTTAGACTTATCGGACGATAATTCAACACAGCTGATTTACCACCCTTAATAAAAACGGGTTCTTCGATTGCGGTCTTCCACGACTCTCGAACTTCTGAGTTTAAAGAATCATTAAATAACGTTATAAGTGGCTGACATAATTCTTCCTTGGTTTCCTTAATAATTTTTGTATACATATCGTCCGGACCTGGCGATTTCTGAGGTTTTAACTTATTACTTTCTTTCAATACGTCCTCCTTACTAATAGATATTTTACTAAAAATATTACCCGTATTATCATCGTAAATATTTGGTGCTTGAGGGACCACGTCTACATTTTACCTAGTAAACACAGATAATTAATAATTATTTAGGACAGAGTGCATTTCTTTCTCTTCACTGGTGATATTACCTGATTTTGTTCTGAGAGGTTCTATCCTATCTCTACTTTTCGCACGGTACATTTGGTAAAAACTCTTTGGGGTTTTCTTTCGATTTTCTGGCAATCTTAATTTCATAACCATGTTTTGTTTTCCGAATCCCTCCTTATTTACTTCTAAATTTAAAATCGCATGCCGGTTAAGTAAGTGTTCCTCTCTATTTACTTTTCTATATATTCCATTCCTTTGGCCTATGAGAGTTTTTAATCTTACTTACCCATCTCGGTTCTGAACTATTCGTTCTAACGGTTTTGAAGGGATATATCTATCATGGCCTCTGTGTATTATAATTACTAAGTCATATTTCTCACTGACCGAACGGCTGCTTGGTACCGGACCTGAATTATTTACCTTCGTTACCTGAACTACACCCCCATCTATATCCTGTCCCTCACCTATTACTTGAGCTTCCCTAGTGACCTGGTGCACATCCCACCCATTCCTGTCCCTCACGTATGACATTAAATTCTCCATTGACCTGACTCTCCCTAATCAGTCTCACCATGGAATACGGTTCTAAAATAGCTCTCAAACCATCAAAATCTCCTGGACTAAAATTAGGAACGGTGAAGGGTTTTCAGCAAAACAGACCTTCCAAATAAACTTGAACTTAATTTCTATTGATCGCTATTACCGAGTCATCCGTCAGCTTCTGTATCACTGATGACGTATTCTTTATTAGATGAAACCAAACCTATACTCCATTTTTTTTTTTTTTTAATCGAGGCGAAGATCCACTTGACAGGTTAATGATGATTGGCTGAATGCAACATGTCCAACAGTCCAAATAACATCCTTGTATTTCAAATATTTACTGGTAATGTGAATCGAAACCCAGTAGCCTAATTATCTGAAATACAATGATGTTATTTAGACAATCATTCAGCCAATCATCACCAATCAGTTAAGTGCATCTTCGTCTCGATTAAAAACAAAAAAAAAAGTATAGTATATCATTACCTCTACTGGGTCGCTGACATACTGATAGAGGAAATTATCCTGTTCTATCTCTAGAAATTCCACTGACTATTCATCCCCTGTCTGATTTCGCCAATCTGTCCTTGACAGGTTAAGATCCCCTAAAAAAAAAAAATTGCTAAGCTGGACAGTGACACTTTCCTAATATCCTCCCAAAGGTATTTTCTGCCATTCTACTTAATTTTGGAGATCTGTAAATAGCTCCTAAGACTAATTTCTCCTTGTTACTAATTTCAACCCAGACACTTTCTGTGTTCATGTGCACTTTAATATCGGCTTTATACAAATAGCTACCCTGCCCTCTTTCTTCCCAGACGGTTTAACACAGAAATATTATAACCCTTTATCTGATGTTCTGCTAAAAATTCTCGAGTGTCTGTATTTATCCGTTTCACTAATAACGGCAATGTCTATTTTTTCTGTATAAATTAAAGCCATCAGTTTATCCATTTATTACGTAATATCCTGTTGTTTGTGTAATACACTTTCAGACTGTTATGCGTACTTATGCGTCTACATTGTGTTTCACTGTTTTTTGTTTTCGTAAATAACTTAGCACTCCTCTATCATCGTTTGTCCTCACCTCTATCATCGTCTGCACATTTTGAGGTGAGCGAGTGGATGTATCAACATTAATGGTTAAACTTTTTTTCGTATTTTTGCTCGGTGCATCTAGCTAAACCTGGTGATAATGTTTGTTGGTGTAGTTCTTACAACTTCCTTTACATCTAATTCTCAACCTTGGAAAAAAAAAAAAAAAAAAAAAACTAACTTCCCATCTATCGTCCTAGCTAAAACAGTGACTCCTTGTCTGTAATGGGGTGTATGAAAGCCCGCATTGCTTAGAGGCAAAGCAAGGATCCTCTCTTTGGCTCAGTGGTAATGTGTGCTTATGAAGCGCGAGGGCCTGATTTCAAATCCCGGCCAGACCAGTGATTAATTTGTTAAGTTTCAGTTCAGCCATTATATTGGTAGCAGCGGTGGGATGTGAGGCAATGCCTTGGGAGCAATGATGTTGTTGACAGCCTTACATCCCGCGGGGGAGCTGTACAGTGTGCTTAGCAGCGCCCCCATGGTGGCCTCCAAGACGCTACACCACCACGTGTGTTCCAAACTGACCAAATTAATCACCAGGGGGAGAAAACAGTGATGTAATGGGGTTTATAAAAGCCCACATTATTTAGAGGCAAAGCTGGGATCCTCTCTTTGGCTCAGTGGTAACGTGCATGGTTATGAAGCGCGAGGGCCTGAGTTCAAATCCCAGCCAGACCAGCGATTAATTTAAGTTTCAGTTCAGCCATTACATGTCTGCTAAGATGAGTCTCATCCCAACGATACATCGTGGTCTGTCCATAAAACCGGTCCCAGTTGTCTATGAAAGTTATTCTATTAACTTTGCAATACTTTTCAAGATGGCGATTAAACCTTTCGCCCTGCTCAACCATTTCCTTCCAAGCTCCCTCCTAGGCAAAAAAACATATCCTTGTACATCGCTCCTCCACCTACTAATATCGTTGCCACCTACACTGAGGCAGAATGTGGGTTTATCTCCACTATCTTTACGATATTTGCAATTTTTCGTAACACATTACCCACCCTGGCCCACGGAAGACACACATGTTTAGTGTGTGTAGTGTAAATTGCTTTATTTAGGTATCTAACCTGCGATTCTCCAACAATGACAACATTTTTCTTACCTTTCTTGATCCTCTAAGGATTCCTATGAGAAATACTCTTATCATCCTCCACCTCTACTTCTCTCTCTGCCTTCCCATCACATTAGTCACGTAACAAGTCGAATGCATTTGTCTTTTATCTCTTCTTGTTTCTGAAGGCCGAACTTTGATGCACCCTTGTGAGCAATTGTCCAGCCTTCAGCCTTTTTTTCTCTCTCTCCTTCAGCATCTCTTACAATTCCCTAATTTGTGATTTCTCCTGCCTGAGAACTTGTACCTCCCTTTTTAATTTGAGAAGTTCTTCCTTTAACTGAAGGTAGTCCTCAAAATTTGCAGCAGGGACACAACCCCCAGCAGAGAGAGCCATCAAGTACAGAAACCACGCAAGGGGTTATACAAATTCACAATTATACTTCACACACTAAACACTATACAAAATCACAACACATCTGCACTAGTTTTCAGCACTTCCAACACTTTCAACTGTAACACTAGAACACACTAGCAAGCACAACCCTATTACAGGTCACTAGAACACACTATCACAATACTATAATAGGTCACTAAACTCATTGAGAACTAGGTAAATCAGAAACGCCAGGAGGCGTCCGAACAGACTTACCTCAGGTGAGCGACTGGACTGACCTCAGGTGAGGTGGGGTGAGTGGGGTGAAATGTGTCGTGTTTGAGGAGTGGGGTGTGAGATGTGAGGTGTGGGGTGTGAGGTGTGAAGTGTAAGCTGTGGGGTGTGAAGTGTGAGGTATGGAGTGTCAGGTGTGAGATGTGAGGTGTGGGTCGTTAGATGTGAGATGTGAGTTGTGGGGTGTGGAGTGTGAGGTGTGGGGCGTGAGGTATGTAGTGCAGGATTTGGGGTGTGAGATTTGGCGTGTGAAGTGACGTGTGGGTGTGAGATGCAGTGTGTGAGATGTAAGGTGTGGCATGTGGATGTGGGATGTGAGGAAAAAGGTGTGGGGTGTAGGGTGAGGAGTATTTGGTGTAGGGGTGGGGGGTGAAGTGTGAGGTGTGGGGTGTGAGATGTATAGTGTGAAGTGAGGGGTGTTAGATGTGTGGTATGGGGTGTGATGTGCGGGGTCTGGGGTGTGGGAAGTGGAGTGTGAGGTGTGGGGTGTGAGATGTAAGGTGTGAGGTGTGGAGTGTGGAATGTGGAGTGTGGGGCTTGACGTGTGAGGTGTAGGGTGGGAGGAGTGGGGTGTGAGGTGTGAGATGTTGGGTGTGGGATGTAGGGTGTGAGGTGTGGTGTATAAAGTGTGGGGTGTGGCTGTGAGGTGTGGGGAGTGAGGTGTGGGGTGTGAGGTGTGGGATGTGAGGTGTATGGTGTGAGGCGAGAGGTGTAAGATGTGGGGTGAGAAGTGTAGCCTACTGTGAAGTGTGAGGTGTGGGGTGTGAGGTGGGAGAGGTGCGGTGTGGGGTTTAAGGTGGGAGGTGTGGGGTGTGAGTTGTTGGGTATTAGGTGTGGGGTGTGAGGTGCTGGGTGAGATATAGGATGAGGGGTGTGAGGTGCTGGGTGAGATATAGGATGAGGGGTGTGAGGTGCTGGGTGAGATATAGGATGAGGGGTGTGAGGTGCTGGGTGAGATATAGGATGAGGGGTGTGAGGTGCTGGGTGAGATATAGGATGAGGGGTGTGAGTTGTGGGTGTTAGGTGCGGTGTGTGAGGTGTGGAAAGCAAGGTGTTGTTGTGGGGTTGGGGTGGGAGGTGTGGGATGTGAGGATTTGGGTGTGAGGCGTGGAGTGGGGTGTGGGGTTTCAGGTGTGGATTGTGAGGTGTGAGGTGTGAGATGTTGTGAGGTATAGGGTTTGAGGTGTGGGGTATGGAATGTGGATGTGTGGTGTGGGGTGTCGGGTGTGAGATGTTAGGTGTGAAGTGTTAGGAGTGGGGTGTGAGGTGTGCAATGTGGGGTGTGGGTATGATGTGTGAGGTGTTGGGTGTGAGGTTTGGAATGCGGGGTGTAAGGTGTGGGATGAGGAGTGTGAGGTATGGGATCCGGAGTATGATGTGTGAGATGCGAAAAATGTAGTGTGAGGAGTGAGGTGTGAAGTGTAGGGTGTGAGATGTGAGGTGTGGTGCGTGAGGTCTGGGATGTTAGGGTTTGGGTAGTAGTAGTTGTTGTTCCCTAGGCAGTCTGGCCGAACAACCCCGAGTCCCTAAGGAAGGCCATGGCCGAGACCGGGCTTTCCCACAGAGCTCTCAAGGAGTGTATGTTGTGTTGCTGGCGTAGATGATTGTGTGCAATGCAGTTTTCCATAACGTGCTTAATCGTATGGGGTGCTGTGTTACGTTTTGGACAGGCATCAGCGACGGAGTCATCCAGCCTCTTCTGATAACTTAAGAGGGCTGGATGATGCCCACATCTCAGCCTGACCAGGTGGACCCTGTCCTCACGAGGAAGATAGGATTCAGAAGGGTGGATATCAGGAGGCCGTGCATGCAGCTGTGTGTTGTCTTTAAGTGACTGAATGGAGCGGCTAGTGATTTGAGTATGGATATGCTTCTGGAAGCTGGTCTGAGGCAGGCAAGAGGGTAGAGATGACAGTATTTGTGTGATATCGTGCGCTGAGTATTGTTTTGATGTTTCTTGGTGTGTGTGGATGTGTTGCCATGTACCAGTTGCCCGTATAGCACGAGGGAAGGCATGGAGGGGTGGCACAATGGACGCAACTTCGTCTGAGCATTTGCTATAAAAATATCTGTAAAATAATGCAAGGGAGGCAACATTCCTTCTTACTTGTAGGGGAGGTAGTTTATTAATATTGCATTGGCGATATGTGCCCAGATGTACTTCTCCCTGTGGAGACTTTTGACTCTCCTAGAGATTCAGTTGGGCAATACTCCACTGCATCTTCAATCTAGGCATATGTTCCTTGGCCAAAACTTGGACGGCCCCTTCCTGACTTTGAGGTACCACATTGAATATCTTTAGTCCTCTTGTCTCCGCTGCCTGGATATCCTGTGGAGTATCGCTGTAGTGTACTGAGTGGCCAATAGAGAGACTCTCCTCGATATCTATTTTGCCTTTATCAGGAGCCACCTATCTTATGGATCACTGGTGTATGGGTCTGCCTTTTCCACCCGTTTACATAAACTGGACGTGATCCAGAACACTGCCCTTCGTATCGTATTGCCTTTGGGGCTTTCAAGTCCACCCCAGTGATGTCTCTACGGATGCTGCCTCTCTCGATGCTCCATGCTGAGCACGACTGCATACTACTTCACCAAGTCCTCGGGTACCCCCATTCCCATCCCCTCTCAGGCCTTTCTCCACCAACCTGCCACTCGCCCCACTCTACTATTGGTTCTTTACTAACACACACTTTTTTTTGTCTGGGGTAGCCGAGCCCCCAACTCCCTCTCAATCTTCCCTCATTCCCCTTCCTCAGTCTACCCTATCCCTCCTGTCCCTCCTTGGCCGGATCTTTCCCTCATGATCTCCCCCGCATGATCTCCCCCTCCTTCTCTATACCATTCCAACTGTCAGCAAACTCTGCCCTCACCAACAACTCTACCTTGAGATGGATGGCACCCTGTATGGTTTCTTTCTGGTGTTCACTGATGGGTCCCATTCCCCAGCTGACTCTTCTGCCTCTGCTGCCTACTATGAAGACCTCTCCTTGTGTCAGACGTGGACCTTATCTGGTCATCACTATGTCCTTGCCACGGAGCTCTATGCCATTCTTCGAGTGCTGACGTTTGTCCAGAATACCATGACCCCACAACCTATAGTCCTTTACACTGACCCTCAATCCTCACTACACTTTCTATCCCCGTACCCTCCCTCCCATGTCCCATTAGTACATGCAAGCCTCTCCCTTCTCCTCTACCTCTCCTCCCCACCCTGGTTGGTGCGCCTTCAGTGGATCTCCTGTCATGTGGGCATCCTGGGAAATGAGATAGTTGACCAGGCAGCCAGGCAGGCCCTTATGTCTGACCACACAGTACTTCTGGCCCCAGACCTATCCATCCTGTGCACCAAAATCTGACAAGCCTGTCAAACCACCTGGGAGACGTTCCTGGTGCAAGACTTGGCAGCCACAACCTGGGAGTCTTTCATCAAGATGATGCTGCCCACCCCAGACCCGTCACTCTAACAGGTGACTGGACACTGCCTTGGTCCACCTCCGCACAGGACATGCTGGTCTTCAAAGTCACTTGCATTGGCATGGGATGGTACTCTCTCCCAGATGCCCATGGTGCCCCCACACAGTTGAATCAATTGGGCTTTTCCTCCTGCAATGTCCCAGATTCCACTTTCACTGCATCATCCTTCAAGTACGTCTTTCAGCCTTGGGGATACCCCAGCTTTCTCTCTCTGTTCTTCTCGGTGGTGGGGCTGGCGACTCCACCCATCATCGTTGCATTGTATGGTTCACCTTTGACTTCCTGTGCTCCTCTGGCCAACTTCCTTGCCTATAATGTAGATCAACCTGCCAACGGCTGCTTCTGGGAACAGTGTTGTTAATGCGACTGACACCTATAATACCCAGAAGAAGAGATAGCATTCTAAGTGTTGCATAATTTTTTAACTAAGGGAAACCTTTAATTAAATTATAGCCTTACCATACATTTGATAAGTTGTATGATACTTTCATTTTTGACACTGAGACTGAACTTTAATTTAAAAAACAGTGAGGACTGAATTAGGAGTTACCCCAAATCTGTGTTTGTCTTAACTGCTTACATCCAAACCTCATGACATGTCTGTCTGTGACGTAGAAGAGAGGAGCTGTCACGAAATAGGGTAGGATGAGTCACTGTCTAGACCTGGTCATCGTCAGACGTGTTCCTCCCGGCCATGTTGTTAACCATCTTTTTCTTGGGTGCTCAGCCCATCTCAGCCATACTATCACAACCAGCTTGTTTTGGTCATCTTGCAGTAAAACTGCAGTATCCCAATGTAATATCAAAGTGAGTGGACAGGTGTTTGGCCTGGCATGGAACCTTCCTTGATCGACCTCGCCACTCAGGACATTAATATGGACCTCACCCCTGCCACTGGGGTGGTCGCTGCCCCTGGCAAGAGTGTAAGGATGGCCCCCACTGCTAGTGATTGGTGCCCCAGAAAAGTGGATATGGCCTTTCTCCCCAGATGGCAGTGTCACCGGCAAAGCAAGGAGCTTCATCTACATAATAAGGTCGGCTGACAATACCCGTTTTTTTTTTAATCCCCGCAGGTTGTCGGATGTCATCAACATGTCTTCATGGGGTAAGTATTGAATAGAGGGGTCAATCAGGGTTTTGGGTAAAGGGTCAGCTATTAGGTTCTGTCTTTGCAGATGATGTTGCCAGAATGACTGTACCACCTGAGTCCCTCACCCAGCTGGGGAACTGGCCAGTAAGGTGCTGGTTGGGTCACTCACCTTTCAGTGGCGAGTTCTCATATGGGAAAATTGGGCCTATTGCTCCTGATGTCATGGAGGAGGAACTTTTATGTCATCTTCATTGTCTCAGCAACTGTACCTCCCAGCTAGTGAAGGTCATCAGCCTCATGGTCCACCCTCCTGGTAGTAAGAACACAGTGGCAGCCAAGGTGGTACAGCTCAAATTCAAGGGACCCCTGCCAGAGCAGGTCATATTTAGCCACTTATGCTATGCTGTAAGGACTTACAATTTTCCCATCCTGAGGTGCTATATGTGCCATCGATTTGGGCACAGCACAAAATCCTATAAAATAAAGTTTGATGCTCTTGTTGTAGCTGGTTCCACCCATGCAAATCCCCATTGGGTGGTCAATGCACCAATGACCCCTACTCCTTTTTCTGTGGTGGTGCACATCACATTGTCTCCTGCACTTGCCCAGTCTACCAGCAGGCACTTTCTTCTGGACACACTCCTCCCACCTCTAACCACTCGACAACATGTACTGCACCCAGTTGGACTTCCTGGCCTGTCCACGGGGGCCTTACATATGCAACAGTAGTCAGCAACTGCTCTTCAGTTTTGGATGACCTTGCTGTAACATCTGGTGGTGAGTTTGCAACCAAACCAGTGAAGTGGAGTGAACAATTGCTGTGTCCACCAACCCAACCTCCCAGTCTGCGGTGCTACTCCACCCAAGTCCCGTTGTCAGCGCTCACATCTAACACGGATCTCTCTCCCACATGCTGCACAAGACTCCTTAGCTCCTTCCATCTAGCTTGATATGTCAGCCACTTCTACCTCATCTCTAGTCTAAACTCCTGTCTCAGCTCCAATCATATCAGTTGCTACCTCCCCCAGTTATGAGATGGGCTCCACACCTGGTGATTCTCCTGCTCCTCATCAGCCTGTATCGAGGACAACCTCTCATGCTTCCCCACATGCAACCCCACAGGTGCCTATTCTTCAGAATCCTTTGTGCACCTTCTGTTAACAGCCTTGTCCATGTACAGAAAAGGACAGTCCTTTATAGACATACCAGCATGTGTCAGCCTCTTGCCCTGGCTTCTCTCCCTCCTCTCATCCCAGTGATGGCTTATCCACCTCTTCACAGATTCCTCCTCTAGAATGCCAGATCCCTTCTTCGGAAAACTTCTGATTTCCAGCAAACAGTAGCAGACCTTGTCCCAGTTATTACTGGTGTCTCTGAGACTTGGTTGTCCCCACATCTACATCTGTCATTCCAGGGTTTTACCATATATTGGCCTGATTGTCAGGGTGTCAGAGGTGGTCTAGCTGTCGCAGTCAGGGAGGATGTGCCTAGCTCGGTTCTGCCACTGACCCAGCCCCTTTGAGGGGTGTTGGAAGTTCTTGCGATCCACCTATCTGTCATGAAGGGATGGATCACTGTGACAGTTTGCTACAACTCGTGCAAGAACATTGGCTTAGAACTCCGGGCCTATCAAGACCAACTTCCTTCACCTTGCCTCCTCCTGGGTGATTTTAATGCCAGACATTCCCATTGGGATTCTTTTCTGGTCCAGGATTCTGGCAGTAAGTTGGGATCTTCCCTTTTCCAGTTTCTATCGGAAACTGGTCACACCACCCTTCTCACCCTACTGGGGTTACAGGCCCGTGTCAACCCACACTTAGGCTTGCCTTTCACACTTGATCTATACGTGGGGGATTCTGCTTTTGGTGACTTAGCCATGTGGACTGGTCCAGATTGCAGGTCCAGCCATCATCCAGTTATCTTGGATGTCCCCAACCTTTCCCCACCCTGCTCTGGCCCACCTCGTCGACATTGGATCCTTACATGAGGGTCCTGGTCCTCCTTTAGGGCAGCCCTTGGTAACACAGGGGCTCTGCCTGGAGGGCCCTTTGATGACCGTGTGATGGGCTTTACTTCCTCTGTGATCGCAGCAGGTGAGGCGACCTTCCATATGTCCCCCACACATCCCCAAAGTACTGTCACGGTTCCTTGGTGGACAGAGGACTGCACCAGGGTTGTCTGAGCTAGGCGGTCTATTTGGAACGCCTGGCGAAGGTGTCCCTGTCCTAGTCACAGAGACCTTCACTGCCGTAGGGATGCAGAATGCAAGTGGACTCTTAACCAAGCTCACTGTGCTGCCTGGTCTGCTTTCTGCTCAACCCTGTCATTCTCTGGCTCACCATCTCGGGCCTGGTCCTTTATTCAGGCAATGATGGGTCACCCTACCACCCTGTCGTATTCTCTGGCGAAGGAAGGTAACCTTCTGGTAGGCTTCCAAGACAAGTCTGTCTTCTTGGCTACCTTCTTTGGATCTCAGTTTGGCTCCCCAGCTCAACTTCCAGGTCTCCAGCACTTAATCAGGGTCACTCAGGCAGGCATCTCCTCCCCCTTCCCAGCAGGCTTAGCCTCCCCTTTTATCCAGGCGGAACTCTCCTCTGCTCGGTGGACCTTACCACCAAAGAAAGCATGTGACCAGAATTTGTACCCAATGAGTTTTTGGTTCATCTCCCCATCCTCCATCAGGTGTTGCTCTTAGGCCTTGTTCACAAGAGGCATTTTCAAAAGCGTGTTAACAAAGACAATGGCAGTGTATTGGACTGTACACACACTACCGCGTGTTTTTCTCAACCGCTGGTCCAAACGCATGATCCGACATTTCCCTTCCTACCACGCTTTTGTTCAGTGGTTTGAAATGGGAGAAATGGAATTCCCCCAAGCTAAGCCCTGTATTGGACTATATAGCCCCGCTAGGGTTACAGGAGGGAGCTACCCCTCCCGGCACGGCAGCCCGGGCGAGGCTCGAACATGCAATCCCCCGATCACAAGTCCAGCGCGCTACCACTGTGCTACCACGCCCCCCATTCAGTGGTTTGAGGTTTTCATATGGTTGACTATTTCTGCCAGGGAAATGCAGCGTCTACTGCCGCGTTTCTCTGGTGGTAGTTGCCACGTTTAAAAATGCCTCGTGTGAACAGGGCCTTAGACATAATTAATAACAGCTGGGTGTCAGGAGTCTTCCTATCACGCTGGAAAACCTCAAACCTCCTCCCTTCCCTAGGCTGGGAGGGACCCCTCTTTTCTGGCTTCGTACAGGCTGATGGCATTGTTATCCAGTGTCGGGAAGGTGCTTGAGAGGATGTTATGCCGTCAGTTCTCCTGTTGGCTGGAACATGACCACTGCCTGTCTAAGGTACAGTGTGGATTCCATCCTGGGAAGGGGACATCTGGTGTCTTCCTCCAGTTTGATCATCATGTCCCAGGCATTCTGTCATCATCAGATACTCCTGGCAGTCTGTGTAGATCTCCAGAGGGCTTTTGATTTTGCCTTCCATGGTGGGATATTGGTGTCACAGCTTTGCATTGGCCTGGGTATAGAGTTTTTCGGAGGAACGATCCTTTCGTGTTTCTCTTGGGGGTACGTACTCATCCTCTACCCCAGTCAGATGGGGAGTACCAAAGTGATCATGCCTCAGTCCCCTACTTTTCAATGTGCTTAATGTATGACCTCCCTCATCCTCCTGGAGTATCCATCTTAGTCTATGTAAATGATGTCTCCATCCTCTGAAGTTCTGCCTCAGTTATGGGAGGCCCAACATCGCTGTGGGTGCTTTTGGCACCTGGGCTACAGACTGAGGACTAACAGTCAATGCACACAAGAATGCTTTCATGTGCTTTGGCCACCAGAGGATCCCCTCCATGTCGATGATTCAGTTTGCTGGACAGCCTCTCACCCTTCAGACCCAGCACAAGTTTCTGGGCCTCCACCTGGATAGTCCCCATCTCACTTGAGCCTCCCACATTAACCATCTTCAGTCAGCATGCCTTAGGCGCCTGGATATCATGAAGTGTGTCGTAGGAGTTCACTGGGGCACTGATTGAAACACTCTTCTCAGCCTGTATCTGACCTTCACCCGTAGCAAGATCTTGTATGGTACCACTCTTTATGGATCATCTGCCCAGACCCACCTATAAAAGTTGGCTGTTGTCCAGAACACGGCACTTTGCATTGCCTTAGGTGCTTTCAAGTCCACCCCAATTGTTTCACTTCATGTGGAGTCTGGGGTGATGGCCCTCTCCATCTACCGCATGGAACTGGACTGTCGGTTGCTCCACCACATTTCTGCCCTTCCCTACAGCCACCCAGTCTCCTACCGCTACGGCCTCCCCACAGTCCTTCGTCAGCCCCCAGCTCGGCCACGAGTTAAGATGTCCATGCTATTATGGAACATCTTCTTGTTACTTCTCCCTGGCACTTCCACCTTCATTGGATTCTCTCGCATATAGGCATCCGGGGTAATGAAACTGCAGACGCAGTAGTAAAGCAGACAGTCAGACACTGTACCGCATTCCGTAACGTCGCACCCAGGTCCAGGGTTGCCAGATTTTTTTTATCGAATTATCGTTTTTCCACCCAAATTATCGTAAAAATAGATCGGATGCCTGTGAAAATTATCGTATATTTTTTCTGCAACTACTACACTACGCTCTACAGTAATATTATGATGATAAAATAAATGATGGAGTTCTTACCACGACAACGTCTTCAATGGTGTTTTAAATTTATATAAACAACATTAGTCTCATGTAATAACAAAGAAAAAATGGAAATTCATGAGTTTCGATATATGTAATGGCTAATGTAAATACTGTATACAGCATCATTTAAGGGAGGTTGCGCTAAGGAAAAGTACGACTTCTCATTTTACACATACTATCTATTGAAAAGATTTACTCTTGATGAAAAGGCTTTTATTATTATTATTATTTTTATATTAAAATTCTTATGCCTTAAAACAGAATTATCGTACAGAATGTACGATAATAAGAAAAGATACGTACGTACACGTACCAAAGGCAATAAGAAAAGGTACGTACGTACACGTACCAGAGGCAATTTAATCGTACATGTACGATAATTATCATATGAAGGGCAACCTGCGGCAGGGCCTGCATATATTGGAATGCAAACCTTGCGACCACCTTCCTCGCCTCCCACCTGGGGGCGTTTTCGCTCCGACCTCTCTGAGGACGTTGATGTAACCATCAGGTTACGGTTTGGCCACACAGGCCTTGCAGGTCACCTGTACCGTTTGGGTATGATAGAGCATCCTTGGTGCCAATGGTGTCCTCGGGTTGAAGAAACCATAGAACATTTCATGTTATGATGCACTAGGTTCCACTCCCTTTGCACACTTTTGCGAGATCGTCTGGCATCTCTGGGATTTTTGAACTTCTCTCCACGTCCTCCTAGGAGGGGGCAATGGAGACCCTCGGTTACGGCAAGTCATGCGGTACACGTCTGAATTTATCCCAAAATCTAGGCAGCTCTCCCGCATATAACATGAGGCTAAGCAGTTTGCATTGGAAGGGCTTTGGGCCATTGTTGCTGCGACCCTTCAATCCGCAAGAAGAAGAAGAAAGAGGTTAAGATACAGGTTGGAACTGCAAGCATCTGAATATTAGAAAAAGTTACTGGGAGTGTGGTTGACAGATTTCATCTCTTCATCCAAGGTGGGCATTATCTTGACTGAGACTTGTCTGTTTAGTTGTCAGCGAGCCATAACCTTTAACTTTTTGGTAAGTTCACCAAACGGGCGGCCCGTTACCAGCTATATTTTAAGAAACTCATGATCCCAAGGTAATTGTGGTATATATGCAACACAGTCAACTGTTGAGTTCCTATAGCAAGTAGTGATTGGAAAAAAGCAAATTATACCCAATTTGGGGAATGGAAACGGTTTCTGCGGTAGTGTTTACCAGCCTGTGCTCCGATTGAACACGTCAGTGTATCATACTTAAAACACTAATAAACGTGTCAAAGCTATGGGAAACTTAATGAATTAACCAAATCCGACCAAACCTAACATGCATTTGACAGCGAGCTTTCAAATTTAAAAAAGTTAAATAAATTGATATGGTCAGCTACTGGTAGACGTGGACGGAATTTAACTTTCAGAGAAGTTTATAAAAGTGCCGTGGTAACCCAGGAAAAATAACAAGTAACTAGTGAATGATGTGTTTCATTAGAAAATATGGAAAGGCTGTGCTCGTTTGGTAAAGAATTAAAGTTTTCACCCACAGCCGTATGAGAAAAATTGTAGAGTATATAATTCTCCATCATTTTAAACGATACTTCCAAGAGGGGGCACGGTGGCTCAGAGGTAGAGCATCGAGCTCGTGATCTGAGGATTGTGAGTTCGAGCCTCGCCTGGGACTGCCGTGCTGGGAGTGGTAGCGCACTCCTGTACCCTAGCAGGACTATATGACCATAGTTGCCTAGCTCGGGGATTAAATCCCTGATACCTCCAAGAAAATGTGAATTGTTTACTGATGATTAGTTCAGTCGTTTGCCACCAGTTGGTGAAATTTTAGTTTTAGCCAACAGTGGAAGACTATGATTTTGAGCTTCTTCGTCAATATAACTAACCATAACTGAAAGCCCTATTAATCTCTCTCTCTCTCTCTTTATATACAGCCTGCACACACACACACCCACACACACACACAGGCATACCCCAGTTTAACAATTCAGTAGGTTAAGTAAAAGCCCATTGCTAGGTGGGGTGCCATTTCTCAGGTTAGATTTAACATGGAGAGGATAGTTATGCGTTTTTGAGCCTTGGGTTTCCCTCCCAGCCAAGTCCTGAACCCCCCAAATGAGCCAAAACAAGTTTTTGGCTAACCTAAAACCCCAATTAGCTTTAAAACAAGCTAAAAAAAACAAGCAGTTAAAAATTCATTTAAACCGAATAATATGATCTGAAAATCGTCAAAAATATGTATGGAAAATCTCAAACTTAGTATACTGTTCAGCAAAATGACAATGTTCACCCCACCTATGACTAACACACATCAGTCTAAATATAAAGAGTTTATAAATCAACCTAAACACAACACTTGAGTCTATAATATCATCAAACTAAGTTTAAAAGAAAACAAACCCATTGCTATACTGGGGTTTGGCCATCGTTCAGCGGGGTAGGGTAGTATTTCTACCTCCATCATTATGCTGGTATATTGCATATAGGGGTATCATATATTGGAGTCAGCCTGTATATTAGAAAACTTGAGATCGAAGAGTGGTTGTGGCTATGTATGTGGGTGCTTGCACCCACGTGAGAGTGAATGGAGATTTGAGTGATAAGTTTTCCGTGAATGTTGGTGTATATTGAGGGTCAGTCTTGAGCCCCTTGTTGCCTATCATGGTGCTTGATGCCCTCTCATGTGACTTCAGAAATGGACTCCCATGGGAAATGATGTATGGCGATGATTTGGTGTTGATTGCGAAGAACGAAAGGGAGGCAGAGGAAAGATTTAGGAAGTGGAGAGCTGGTATGGGGTGCAAAGGTTTAAGAGTAAATGCAGATAAAACAAGAGTGATAATATCTAGGGTTGGTGTTGGTACTTTCAAAGAAGAGGGAGAATGACCATGTTTGGTTTGCCACACGGGGGTGGGAAGTAATTCCATCTTGTGTATCATAGTGTTTGCAATAAATGGGCATACAAGAGATGTAGTGGTATTGGAGGTACACTGCAAGATAATGCTGATTTCATGTGTGCAGTATGTAGGGGAGAGCATTTGGAGATTATCAGGTGTGTAAGGAATGATCTTGCTTGCAAGCCTCTTGAGTGTGCGAAAGAGTTTTGGTACATGGGAAACATGTAATGTGCTGGTGATGGGGCTGGAGATAGCTGTGTATCTAGAGTGAGGAGTGGTTGGAAGAAGTTCAGGGAGCTGTTGCCTCTCCTGACATTGAAAAGTCTCTCCCTTCCTGTTCAGGGATCTTTGTACAGCATCAGGGTTGTGGAGTCGGAGTCGTGGAGTCGCCTGTTTTTGGTTGGAGTCAGAGTCGGTAAGATTACTATTACAGTACTTCAACTTCACATTTCAGAGGTCCACAAATGCTACTAAACTTGGAGGCAATAATATGCTTGAGTATAGCAGTTCTGAGGTACAGCTATTCACATCTTGTGAAAGCCTTGGTAATTTGTTGCAAAATACTATCACCTTTCAGAAATTTCATTTTAGCTTACTTTTTTTTTTTTTTTTTTTTTTTTTTTTTTTTTTCCCCCAGCAGCCTACTAAAATCTGTTTTTTAGGTAGCATGGAATCTGGAACCTCTTGCATAGAGATCTGCTTTTATTCCTCATCACCGCCCAGCAGAATAGTCAGTTTTATATTTTCTCATTACTGTATGTGTATACAGGATTTAGTAGGGTTGCCACCTCCAACTCTGGAAAATAAGGAACACCCTACCATAGGAGTTTGGGGGTTGGTTTTACATGTGAAAGGACAAAATATGAGTAACCCTTAGCTACCAGCAGTTACATTAAACTATATTTTGGTAACATTTTAATGTACTGGCATATTTATTAAAAAGTACAATAATAGCCTACTGTGTGATATACAATAAATATGATATACCTGGTACTGGCACTGTTCGTAATGACATGATGACCAGGGCGACGTGGAGACAATTTGTTTGTGGCCACCCTGTACAGGATTGAGGCATCTGGCAATAGATAGATAAATAGATAGAAACAGAAAACGTTTTCGCAACAACACGGTACCGGTACTCGATAATACAAAGTAATCCGTTAAAAAAAAGGGGGGGGGAAGAAAGATTTGTAAGCTCTTGGTGAGGCCCCTAAATTTCATCTTTTCTGGGTTTTGTATTTAATCAGTGGTGTGCACAATGCACAGGTAGGTTTCAGGGGGGCCCAAGCCCCTGCCCCTTTTCTCTGTCATTTACGAAGTACTGTACCCCCTTAGACTCTCTCTCTCTCTCTCTCTCTCTCTCTCTCTCTCTCTCTCTCTCTCAGGGGGGCCCAAGCCCCTGCCCCTTTTCTCTGTCATTTATGAAGTACTGTACCCCCTTAGACTCTCTCTCTCTCTCTCTCTCTCTCTCTCTCTCTTGTTTTCATTCACTCCTCCCCCCAGATGCCCCTCCACCACTCACCCAAAGCAGACACCATGTCATAAAACCCACAAAAGTCCAGACAGACCTATATAAAGCCATTCCCATGCAGTACATGGTGAATATGATAAATGGGTGAGAGAGTATAAACTGATAAATCCGGGTAAAAGTAGTCCAGTCTTCCCCCCTATAATACGGTCTGCCTAGTGTTAAGGCCTGTGTACATAGTAGCTTAGTGATCATCAGGTTGCTGAATCTCTACAATATGCTACTATGCACCGTCACTGTACAATATTGCCTTACCACCACATGTACGAAATGCCATAATTAGTTTTGCAACATTAATGACAGTCGTAGCAGTATCATTAGTTAATTTAATATGCTAAACATGTTGGATTCAGTTTAATGTACTGGCGTATTTATTAAAAAGTACAATAATAGCCTACTGTGTGATATACAATAAATATGATATACTGGCACTGTCCATGATGACATATGATGACCCCGTAGCAAAAACGTTGTCTCGAAGTGGGTAAATGTTGCCAGTAATCCTGGACTGTGGCTGGTGTATGGTTTTCAGCAGATGTTAAAACATACAGGATTTGTTTACTTTTTAGTTAGTGCAATGTTAACGAATTGTTAACCTCAAACCAGGTCTTGACTTGCGGTAAGCTTGGTATCAAACCAGTTTTCGATTATCTCAATGTGCCAAATCAAATTTTGCCCAGCTCTGAGCATAGAAGCCTGAGGCTAGGCTGCCACTGGTATCGTCTACATTAAGAAGAAAAAGTGTTGGGGACACGAACTACTGTATGACCCCCACCATATATCTCAATCCCATCAGGCACCTAATTGCATCATCAGAAAAATTTGGTAATACGCGCTGTTCAGATCGTAAATTTGCACCATATGTTAGGGTACTAACAGAGTCATAAACTAAAGGTGTGAATGTGGAGTTTCAGTGACAGGCGTGCACTTTACAGACAAATGTTGCAGTCTGTTTATCTAGCAGCTCTTTCAAAGTAAACTAATAATGCACTATAATAAATTTTTATCCAGACATTCAGTATCCAGACCTGTTCATTAGATGGATACAGGACCTTGGGTCTGTTAAACCATTATCCAAATTAATTTACTTTTTTTTTTTTTTTTCCTCATGCATGGAGGAAGGAACTCTCTGTCATATGCTTTCTCCAAGTCCATGAAGGCAGCATACACTTTCTTTCCCTTCTCTAGATACTTCTCCACTAAACATCATAAAACAAATATCTGATCTACACACCCTTTTGTCTTCCTAAATCCCTCATGTTCTTCTCCAGCTAGCTCCTCTGGTATATGCCTAACCCTATCAATACGTTTTTTACCTTATATTTTTCCAATCACACTAAGAAGGCAAATACCTCTATGGTTACCACATACTTCTTTCTCCCCACTTCCTTTGTGTAAAGGAACAATTATACCTGATTTCCAATCTTCTTGTACCCTTCCTTCTTCCCAAGCCAATCTGCACAACTTCCATATGCACTCCATAACAATCTCACCCCCATACTTCAGCATTTCACCACACACTCCATCAATTCCTGGTGCCTTTCCCATCTTGATCTTCTTCATTGCTTCATCTACTTCTGCCCTACTGATCTCTTCCTCCCTCCTGTCATCTCTTCTTCTCCCAGCCATTCCCCAACCACTTATACTTGCACTGCCCTCACTCTCTGCATTCAACAAATCCTCAAAGTGCTCCTTCCATGTGGAAGGTATTAAGAATATATGGAGTGGAGGGGAAATTGTTGAGTGCTGTGAAGAGTACATACGAGGGAGCCAGGGCTACGATGCAAGTGGATGGTGAGCTGAGTGATTTTTTTTATCTAAATGTGAGACTGAAACAAGGATGTGTGATGTCTCCATGGCTGTTTAATATATTCATGGATGGGGTTGTAAAGGAGGTGCAAGGTAGGGTAGTGGATGTGGCAGGATTGGCAAAAAAAAAAAAAAATAAAAATAAAAAAATAAATAAATAAGCCCAACCCACCTGGGTTTTTTCGTTTTTTTTTTTCACAAGATACCCCCCCAAAAATGGGCAAAAGTGGGTTTTTCAAAGGTTTCCTTAAATTTAAATAAAATAATATTTCCGCAATACATAATTATGAATAGCCCAATAAACTCTGATTTTTCAGTCATTTGAATGAGGGAAATGAACACAATTATTTTTTGACCTGTTTGGCTGTTATCCTTGGGCTGCCTGCTACACAGCAAAAAATGCATCAACATGAGGGGCTTGAGAGCACTGCACAGCTTATGAGCTGGCAAAGATCAGTCCACATTACACAATAGTAGAAGGAGTCACTTGCCTTGCTACTCTCCTTTCTTTGGTATTTATGTACTTGCAATTCTCAGTCTTGTAAATAATTATTATTGAAAATTCTGTTGCATAAGTTATTTCAAACATTATCTTAACAGTAATAATAGCTTTTGGTAACCAAATATCTAAGCCTATAAAATACATCTGTTTTAAACAAAGCAGCGTTTATAATATATTTCTATAGAATTATTGATATTTGGTAATGATATGAGACAACATATAGTATAAGATAACTCCAGTAATGATTACTGTACTGTTATATAACAAATTTACCCCACTCCTTAATAAAACACCATATCTATCAAAAACAATTTTACTCTTAATTTTAAAACTTTCAAAATTAGAGACAGGTAGTGCTGGCTGTAAAGTTTGTATTCACAAGATGAAGATCAAGGAAATTTACCTTGAATTCAAGCTACATACTACTGTATTAGGATTTTTTTAACCCAATCTTAAGCACAGGAGTCATGTTTACACTCATTTTGTAGAAAAGTGTGACCAAGGTATTAGTAAGAATGAAAAAATTGAGTGTAAAATTTCTTGTTTATTTCAGAGAACAGAAATATGCCTTGCACAGCTGGTTGTGGTCGAAAAAACCTAGTAAAGTGTGTAAAATAGTGTTTTTTTTTTCAAGTGGGTTTTACTGAAAAAACCCGGGTGGGTAAAACTGGGTTACCCACTTTGTTGCCAACCCTGGGATGTGGGGGTGGCTCTAATGAATGAGGGTGAGGTGTGGAAGATTCCACTGTTGCTGTTTGCTGATGATACAGTATTGTTGAGTAAAGATGAGTGGGAGTTGCAAGGTTTGGTGATTGAATTTGGGAGAGCGTGTAAGAAGAGGAATCTGAAAGTTAATGTAACCAAGAGTAATGTTATGGTGTTCGAGAGGAATGAAGTCACTGAATGCACATTGAGGTTGGATTGTGAGGATATGGAGAATGTGAGTGCATACAAGTACTTGGGTAGTGTAATGATTAAGGATGGAAGTTTTGGGGATGAAGTGCTCGAAAGGGTACAGCAGGGAAGGAAGGTTGTTTGTTCACTGAAAGTGGTGATGAGAAATAGGGAGGTGAGTATGGAAGTTAAGAAGTCATTGCATTATAGTATTGTGATCCTTACCATGATGTATGGAAGCGAGGCGTGGACCTTGCAAGAGGGGAACAAGTCAAGAGTGAGGGCAGTGGAATGAGTTACCTGAGAGCAGCATGTGGAGTAACATGGAAGGACAGGTTGATGAATGAAGAAGTTAAAGAACATTGTGGGGTGGATGTGGATGTGATTGAGAAATTTAGGAGAAATACACTGAGGTTTTTTGGACATGTTGAGAGAATGGAAAATGGAAGACTGACTAAGAGGGTGTATGTAGGTGAAGTGGAGGGAGGGGGAGATCAAGGATGAGGTTCAGGGATGAAGTTGAGAGGCATATGAGGGAGAGGGGAATGAGTTGGGGGGAGTGCAGTCAAATGGTGGGTGACAGAGAGACTTGGAGGCGTTTTGTCTGCGGTCACCCTTTGCAGGATTAGGGCGTCAGGCTATAGATAGATAGATTGATAGACAGAAGAAGGAACCAAAGGCCAGTAGCCTACAATCTGTTCCTTTAAAAAAAAAAAAAAAAAAAAAGTCAAATTCAAGATCAATTCATTTTGAGATGCCTGGACACACTGCGTTTGAAAGACTGGAGATCATAGGAAGTAGGAAATACAGACAGATGAAGACAGTTCCAGAGTTGACCTGTTGCATAATTGAAGGACTGGGAGTAATGGCTAACTCTTGCATTAGAGATTTGGACAGAAAAGGGATAAGAGTTTGTTGCTAGACGGGTGCTACATACCCGTCGTAGAGGTGGAGGGATGCAAGCAAACGAGGAACAGTGACCATTGAAGTAGAGATAGAAGAGAGGTAAAGATGCAACAGTGCGGCGAAGAGACAGAGGTTGAAGGGAGCCAGTAAGAGAAGGAGAGTTAATGAGACAAAGCCTCTGACTCCAAGCTATTGGGAAGAGCTGTATGTGAGGAGCCTTCTCACACGTGAGAGTTGTACTCTAAACAGGGACGAATGAAACCTGTATATAAAGTCAACAACTGTGCAAGGGTAAAGAAGGTATGGAGTCAGCTTAGCACACGTAATCTCTCGGAAACAGATTTTACAAGAGATGCAATATGATCTTTCCAAGATAAATCCCAAGTGAATGAAACCCCAAGCATGTTCAAGGATGATGCAGGATTGAGCTGGATATTATTAAACATTAGTGGGTACTCCTGTGGAAGATTTTGTCAGGTTTATAGGTGTAAAAACTGAGTCTTTGATGCATTAAAAACAAGATTATTTTTACCCCAGTCAGAGATACGAGCCAAGTCAGACATTAGGTGTGCCATAGCCTCGTCCCTTGTTTGTTGAAGTAACTGCTGAGATGGACGTTGTATAAACAGAATGGAATGGTGAAGAGTGGAATCATCAGTGTTTGAGTGGATAAGGTTAGATGTACAACTTAGAAGATCAGTGATGAATGAAAGAAAGAGAGTTGGTAGTAGGACAGAGCCCTGAGGAGCACCACTGTTAATAGATCTAGGAGAAGAACAGTGGCTGTCTACAACAGCAGCTATAGAACGACCAGAAAGGAAGCTTTAGATAAAGACACAGATAGAAGGATAGAAACCGAAAGAGGGCAGTTTGGAAATTAAAGATTTATGCCAGACTCGATCGAAAGCCTTTGAGATGTCAAGTGCAATGGCAAAGATTTTGCCAAAGTCCCGAAAGGAGGATGACCAGGAGTCTGAAAGGTAGGTAAGAAGATTGCCAGTGGAGCATCCCTGACAGAACCCATACTGATGATCAGAAAGAAGATTGTGATAGGAAAGATGCCATAAAATTTTTCTGTTAAAAATAGACTCGAAAATTTTTGAGACACAGGATGTTAAAGCAATTGAATGATAGAGGTTTGGGAATAGTCACCCTTCTTTGGAACTGGCTGAATGAGAGCAAACTTCCAGCAAGAAGGAAAGGTACAAGTTGAAAGACAAAGGCGAAAGAGTTTGCCTAGGCAGGGTGTAAGCACAGAAGCACAGTTCTTGAGGACAACAGGAGGGACTCCATCAGTCCCACATACCTTGTTAGTAATAAGGCCAGTGATGGCTGAAAATACATCAGCCGATGAAATTTTAATGTCAGCCATGAGGAAGTCAGAGGAGGGAAGTGATGGAGAAACAACACCAGAATCGCAAAGGTGGAATTGGAGGAGAAAGTCTGAGTGAAGAGATCTGCTTTTTCAGTAGAAGAAATGGCTACAGAACCATCAGAGTAGAAGAGAAGAGGGAAAGATGATGAGGTAAAGTTGTTAGAAAGGTTTTTGGCAAGGTGCCAGATGGAGCGGGAAGAATTTGAGTTGGAGAGTTGAAAGCATTTAGTACGGGGGAGATTATTTTTAGCAGAGTGAAGAACAGACTTAGCACGATTCTGGCCAGAAACATAAAAAAGATGTGAATCAGGGGTGGGTTGGCTTTGGTACGTTTTATAGGCCCTCCTTGTTGCAGACAGCATTAGAACAAGTGTGATTAAACCAAGGTTTTCTTGCATTGGTCAAAGGATATGAGAAGGGAATGTATGCTTCCATACCCGAGAGATTAACCTCCATAATGGGTAAGGCACACTCAAATGGCTCCCGGCCATGGAAGCAATAATTCCAGGGAAAATCAAAGCAGTACTACCTGGGGGTCTCCCAATCAGCAGCTCCCTAGTGCCACAGTTTCTTTGGATGGTCCACAGGCCGTACCGGCTTGGAAGGACAGGTCAGGGTAATAAGGTTATGATCGGAGGAGCACAACGGAGAGGAAAGATTAACTGTGTAAGCAGAAGGATTAATTGTAAGGAAGAGGTCAAATGTGTTGGAGCTCTCTCCAAGGCAGTCAGGGATATGGGTAGTGTGCTGTACAAGCTGCTCCAGGCCATTAAGGATAGAGACTATGTAGGCTTGTTCACCAGGTGGATCAGTGAAAGGAGAGGAGAGCCAAAGGTGGTGGTGAACATTGAGATATCCTAGAATGGAGATTTCAGAGAGAGGAGAAATGGGTAGAATGTGTTCCATCATAGAAGTAAGATAGTCGATTAATTTTTTATAGTCTGTAGAAGGAGGGGACAAGTCAGAGAATGACAGGAGAGCCAAAGCCAGGGAGTAGAGAATTCAGAGGAATCAAGTTCAGGAACACGAGAGCAAGGTAAGTCATTGCGTACATATACGCAACAGTCATCTTTGGCTTTGAAATGAGTATAGAGAAAGTAGGAGGATACAGAAAAGGGTTTGCTGTCAGTTGCCTCAGACAGCTGAGTCTCAGTTAAGAAGAGAAGGTGAGGTTTAGAGGAGGAGAAGTGGTGCTCAACAGAGAGAAAATTAGGGGAAAGGCTGCGAATGTTGCAGAAATGAAGAAGGAGTGAGTCAGACAGTGGTTCCAGGTAGCTTGTTGAGTCGTCACTGGGAGAGGGCCAGATGGTGGGGGCATTTATGCCCCCCCCCCCCCCCCCGGACTCTGAGGCTTGGTTAATGTTGAGTACACCACTTCCCGTCCGATCAGCGAAGTTAAGCAACGTTGGGTCTGGTTAGTACTTGGATGGGTGACCGCCAGGGAACACCAGATGCTGTTGGCATCCCTACGTGTCAAGTGGGGTTGGTGGAGGATTAGTGTCCCTCCCTGTAAAACAATTAACTCTAAGCCCTTGGCCACCCCGTGTGGGATACATGGCGTCTGGCAATGAATGAATTTTGAAAAGGAAGTGTAATGTGTACTCTGTATGTAGATTGGTGTTGACAGTTAGAGAAACTTGTATTGGAGAGCATGCTGGCCTACTTTCTGTGTTACTGAAACACTGAGAAAGTTCAGCAAAGGGGGATGGTAAGGAACTAGTCCCGAGGGCTGATGAAACGGGAGCTCCAGCTCTCTCTGTCGTCAGCTTTCCATCCACCTTGGGAGTATTATCCCAGAGAACTTTGGCCGGTCAGCCAACATGTTCAAACAATCAGTATCGTTACCTTTGGACTCTAGCCTTGTACAGGAGATAGACCGCAACCCATAACCTGAGCTGATATGTCTGTCCTCCCCTGTATTGAATGGTCAAAGTCGCACGCTGGCCTGTTCATTCCCTAGGAACCTCCAGCACTCGAGCAATACAGACCATATCCCACAGGCAGTGTCAAAACGCCCATACACATCCCCACCCAATGTCCAAAGCTGCACGGCTACAGGGATTAGTCATTCCCAACTGCCACTGCACTTGTAACACAGACTGCAAGTCACAACTCAGGTGAAAGCTCCTGTCTGCCTCTACACTGAACGTCCAAAGTCGCTCGGTCACCAGGAGTTGTGCTTCCCAATGGCCAACGCATGTGTAAAGCAGACCACAAGCCACAAGTCAAGTGAAAGCACCTGTCTGCCTCGTGACAGAAGGGTGAAAATCCTGCCGACAGCCTCACTTCTTTCCCCTTTCCGTCCCTCCTCCATACCCTTCCATGCTCCCCGCCTTGCTAGCCCAGCCTCCTGGTTCCCCCCTCCTTCATGCTGAAAGCACTGACCTGTGACATTTTAAAGTTTTTGGCGATGTTTTTGAATACTGTTGGTCTTCTCAAAATTCCACAAATTCCACGAGAAAGCTCATCAGATTCTCATCTACAGTAGATATATGCTTAGCTCCTGCAAGATGCGGGCAAAATTTTGCACTAGGATGATGGGATACATGGCATCTGGCAATGAATGAATGAATGAATGAATGATGGGAAATTATATGAAGGCAAGTTTACTCTTGAACAACAGTTATTCGCACTGTAGTTTTGTTGTTTTACTCATCAGTTTTCTGTGTTTTTAGTAGCTTGTCTTATAAATACCAGCGAAGATGATGGTATGATATTTTTACCAATACTGTATAAGCAATTTCTGGTGGCACATTTGTTTGTGGATTCCCACCCACCCCTGGAACAGTTATCAATTGTATCACAGAAAGATATCTGGTTTTCCAATTTTCTTCAGTTTTTTTGTGTATTTTTGTTGTTTATGTATTTAGTGTTTAGCATCAATGTCGGCGATTGTGTGCGTGTATGTGCCAACGCAAGATTGTGCAAGCAGAGTGAGAGAAGAATTCTGGACAAACGTGGAAGCGGGCATGGAAAAGTTTGAAAGGAATGAGAGAGTGTTTTTGATTGGTAATATAAATGGTAAAGCAAGGAATGTGAAGGTGGATGGAGTAGTTGGTGAGTGGGGTGTGCCTGCTGAGATAGGTAAGAATGGTAGTGATTTAGTGGACATTTGTGTTGGGAGGGGGTTGATGATAGCCAGTACCCTCTTCAGGCACAAAATGATCCACAGGTATACTTGGCAAGTGATGAGCAGGGTGGATGGTGAACTGAATGAAAGGAAGGCAACGATTGATTGTCTGTGTGTGGATGAAAGGATGCAAAGATGTGTAATGGATGCAAGAGCATATAAGGGTTGGGAGAGTGGATATTTTGACCACCACTTATTGGTGGTCAGAATCAAGGTCCAAGTAAAATGGAGAAATAGAAGAAGGGAAGGATGGGAGGAAGGAGAAGATGCAAGGAGAGTGGAAAGGTTACAAGAGGATGAGAAAAAGACAGAATATAAGAGAGAATTGGAGGAACGATTGGATAAATATGAATTGGAGCAGATGGGGGACGTGGAAGGTGTGTGCAAGATATTCAGAAGAATATGAGCAGCATGTGAGGTAGTGTGTGGGGTGAAGAGAAGACGAAAGGGGGCGTAAGGAACAGCATGGTGGAATGAAGAGGTGAGATAGGCTGTGGCACAAAAGAAAAAAGCATATAATGAATGGATGAGAAATAGGGGCGTGGAAGAAGTTGAGAGATGGAAGAGAGAATTATATGTAGAAAGGAAGAGAGAGGTGAGAAGATTAGTAAGAGAAAGCAAGAAGAGATTGGATGAGGAATTTGGAAGGAATTTGAGTGTCAAGTGGAGGGAATGTAAGATAATGTTCTGGAGAGAGGTAAAGAGAGTCAGACATGGTGGCAGTGAAGTTAGTAGGGGAGTGAAAGATAAAAATGGTAGAATACTAGTTGAGATGGGAGTAAAAGTGAATAGATGGAGAGAACACTTTAATGAATTGTTAAACAAAGAGAATGAAAGTAATGTGAATATAAGTGGCTGGGGAATGGCTGGGAGAAGGAGGGAGGTGAGAAGAGAGGAAGAAATCAGAAGGATAGTAGTTGTGGAAGCAGTGAAGAAAGTCAAAATGGGGAAAACCCTAGGAATTGATGAAGTGTGTGGTGAAATGCTGAAGCATGAGGGAGAGATAGTAGTAGAATGGATGTGGAAGATGTGCAGATTGGCCTGGGAGGAAGGTAGAGTCCTGGAGGATTGGAAGTCAGATATAATCATTCCCTTGTACAAAGGGAAATAGGAAAAAAAAGTGTGGTAATCATATGGGCATTTGTCTTCTTAGTGTAATAGGAAAAGTATATGTTTTTGTTTTCGTTTTTAAAGGCTCCAACATGCTTGCATGTGTCGGCCTTCGTCACCTAATGGCGGCTCTTCACGCTGCATGATCCATTGCAGCCTCCCTGTTCAGTCCCTTAACCCTGAGGTCACATTTAATGAACTCGTCCCATGTCTTTCTCGGTCTACCCCTCATAACCCCACCCCCGATATTAACACTTCTCACCTTCCTCACCCAATCATCATCCCCCATCCTCTCCACATGTCCAAACCATCTCAATCTACCTCTCCTCATCACAACACCAATACACTCCAGTCCCATCCTACCTCTCAACTCTTCCATCGTAAACCCAGCCCCTCCAGGCCTTGGATGCAGGGACGCACTGCACATCCACCTAATCATTGTCATTTCTGTAAGTCTGAGCCGGCGAATATCTACCTGCTTCACTGCCCAGGTCTCACTACCATACAGCATTACACTCCTAACACATGCTACATACAAAGACCCCTTAGCACGTAGGGAGAGTCCTCTCAATGTCAGGAGAGGCAAGAGCTCCCTGAACTTCTTCCAACCACTTCTCACCCTAGCCACAGAGCTAGCTCCAGCCCCACCTCCAGCACACAACATGTCTCCCAAATAACAAAACTCTTCCACACACTCAAGAGATTCACCAGCAAGTTCAATCCTTTCACGTCTGACAATCTCCACCTGCTCACTCCAACACGCCGTACACATAAAATCAGCATTATCTCGCAGTCTACCTCTGATACCACTACATCTCTTATGCACCCATTTATCACACACACCGCACAAGATGGAATTACTTCCCACGCCCTTGTGCCAAACTCCACAAGGCCACTCTCCCTTGTCTTTGACAGTACCGCCACCAACCCTAGATATCATCACTTTTGTTTTATCTGCATTTACCCTTAAACCCTTGTGCCCCATACCATCTCTCCACTTCCTAAACCTTTCCTCCGCCTCCCTTTCGTTCTCTGCAATCAACACCAAATCATCAGCATACAACAACTCCCACGGGAGTCCGTTTCTGAGGTCACATGAAAGGGCTTCAAGTACCATGATAAACAACATGGGACTCAAGACTGATCCCTGATGCACACCAACATTCACGGAAAACTCATCACTCAAATCTCCATTCACTCTTACCTGGGTGTGAGCACCCACATACATAGCCATAACCACCCTAACCAGCCACTCCTCCAAGCCAAGCTTTCTCATTGCCCACTTCACCACCTCTCTAGGGAATCTGTGAAAGGCCTTTTCCAAATCAACAACAACAAAATAAAGATCCCTTCTCCTACCAATTGACAGAATTAGGGAAATAACAGAGGAATTAGTTGGAGAAGAACAGGGAGGCTTTAGGAAAGAAAGAGGTTGTGTAGATCAGATATTCATTCTTAGATCTTTAGTGGAAAAGTTTCTAGAGAAGGGAAAGAAGTTGTATGCAGCTTTCATGGATTTGGAGAAAGCACATGACAGGGTGGATAGACAAGGATTATGGAAAGTATTAAGAATATATGGAGTAGATGGGAAGTTGTTGAATGCCGTGAAGAGTATGTATGAGGGTGTTAAGGCTGCAGTGCATGTGGATAGTGAACTGAGTGAGTTTTTCTATTTGAAGGTTGGGTTGAACCAGGGATATGTCATGTCTGCATGATTGTTCAATCTATATATGGATTGGGTTATAAAAGAGATACAATACAAAGTAGGGCAGTGGATGTTGGAGTGGCCCTAATGAGAGAGGGCAGTGTTTGAAAACTCCCTGTACTGTTGTTTGCAGATGATACTGTGTTGTTAGGTAAAGACAAAAGGGAGCTGCAAGGCTTGGTGGATGAGTTTGGGAGTGTGTGTAAGAAGCGGAATCTGAAGGTGAATGTAGGGAAAAGTAAACTTATGGTCTTCGAGAGAGGTGAAGTCAGTGACTGTACAGTGAGGTTGGATGATGAGGGAATCGAGAATGTTTAAGTACCGTACTTGGGTAGTGTGATGAGTAAGAATGGAAGTTTGGAGGGTGAAGTGCTTGAAAGAGTACAACAAGGAAGAAAGGTTGCTGGTTCCTTGAAGGCAGTGATAAGAAACAGGGAAGTGAGCATGGAAGTGAAGAAGTTATTACATGACAGTACAGGTATTGTGATACCAACTCTAACATGTGGAAGTGAAGCTTGGACGTTGTTGGAGGGACACAAGTCAAGAGTGAGAGCAGTGGAAATAAGCTATTTGAGTGGACCCTGCAGAGTCACATGGAGAGAGACTGACAAATGAGGATGTGAAGGAGCATTGTGGTGTGGATATGGATGTGATAGGAAGTGTTAGGAGAAACATATTGCGACGGTTTGGCCATGTGGAGAGAATGGACAGTGGGAGACTGATGAGGAGAGTGTTTGGGAGTGAGGTGGTGGGAGAGAGAGGGAGGGGAAGGCCAAGGATGAGATGGAGGGATGGAATGGAGAAGTATATGAAAAGGGGAGGCGTGAATTAGGAGCAAGGCAATGAAATGGCGGGGGACAGGGTGACATGGAGGCGATTTGTTTGTGGCCACCCCGTATAAGGGATTAAGGCATTTGGCAGTAGATAGATAAATAGCATCAATATGGATACTCCTATATATGTTTGATGTCTCAGTATGGCAGAATGACTGGAAAACACTGCCAAATGGAGGGGTACTGTACATATACAGGTATATAGGGGGTAGGGGGGTTTCAAGAATACTCCCCCAGTATCCCTGCTTGTCGTACGGGGCGACTAAAAGGGTTGGTGGTGGGTTAGTGCCCCACCCCGTAAAAAGAACTAACTAAAAAAGCAAATAAAGCGCCTGGGACCCGGACGAACCATACGTTGACGACTAAGGAACGGACAAAGGACATTCATAGGGTTGGAACATGGAATGTGAGAGGAGTGAATGATGAAGTGAAAGAGAGAGAGATTGTTCAGGTGCTTGAGGATGCAAAAGTGGATATATGTGGATTGCCTGAAACTAAATGGAAAGGTGAAAGGGTGAGAGAATGGGAATATGGTGTAGGTATATGTGCAGGAGTCAGTGAGAATGAGAAGGCAAGAGAGGGAGTATGTCTGATGATAAGCAAGAAGTGGAAGGAGAATATAAGAGAGTATGGAACAGTGGGTGCAAGGATTGTATGGGTGAGGATGAAAGTAGGAATACAAGCATGGGCAATTGTGTGTGTATGCTCCAACAGAGGATCGAGTGGCAAGAGTGAAAGATGAGTTTTGGGCGAGAGTAGAAGCATGTATGGACAAGTTTGAGAGGAGCGAGAGAGTGTTGTTGATTGGAGACATGAATGGCAAAGTTGGAAATGTACGAGTGGATAGAGTGGTTGGTCAGTGGGATGTGCTAGCTGAAGTAGATGGGAATGGTAGTGCTTTGGTGGACATCTGTGCTTGTAAGGGGTTGGCAATAGCCAACACTTACTTTCATCATAAGATGATCCACCGGTATACATGGAGAGTAATGAGGAGGATGGATGGTGAACTTGTTGAACGAAAGGCAATGATAGACTACGTGTGTGTGGATGAGCGAATGAGAAGACAAGTGTTGGATGCAAGAGTGTGGAGAGGGTGGGGGAATGGAGTCTCGGACCATCACTTAGTGATGGCCAAGGTAGAGCTGCAAAGAAAGTGGTTGAGGAGACGAAGGGGAAGACAGGAGGAAGCAGCTCCTGTGAGAAGAGTGGAGAAATTGCAAGATAGTGAGAAAATGACAGAGTATAAGAGCATAGTGGAAGAAAGATTGGGAAGGTATGAGCTAGAGCAGATGGAAGGGGTGGAAGACGTATGTAAGATATTCACGGAAGAGATAGGCTCAGCGTGTGAGGCGGTTTGTGGAGTGAGGAGGAGATGCAAGGGTGTGCAAGGGACAGCATGGTGGAATGATGAGGTGAAACGAGCTGTGGAACAAAAGAAGAAGGCATATGGTGAATGGTTGGCGAGTAGAGGTAGGGGAGAAGATGAGAGAGAGAAGAGAGAAGTATATGTGAGCAGGAGAAGGGAGGTTAAGAGACTGGTGAAGGAGAGTAAGAAGAAAGTGGATGAAGAGTTTGGGAGGAATCTGAGTGTGAAATGGAGGGAGAGTAAGCAATTGTTTTGGAAGGAGGTAAAGAAAGTAAGGCAGTGTGAAATGGGAAATAGTAGGGGAGTGAAAGATAGGAATAATAGATTGTTGGTGGAGAAAAGAGAGAAATTAAGGAGATGGAAGGAGCACTTTGAGGATTTGTTGAATGTAGAGAGTGAGAGCAGTGTGAGTGTAAGTGGTTGGGGAATGGCTGGGAGAAGAAGAGATGAGAGGAGGGAGGAAGAGATCAGTAGAGCGGAAGTAGTGGAAGCGATGAAGAAGATTAAGCTGGGAAAGGCCCCAGGAATTGATGGAGTGTGTGGTGAAATGCTTAGGTATGGGGGTGAGATTGTTGTGGAGTGGATATGGAAGTTGTATAGATTGGCTTGGGAAGAGGGAAGGGTTCCAGAGGACTGGAAATCAGGTATAATTGTTCCTCTGTACAAAGGAAAAGGGGAAAGAGAAGTATGTGGTAACCATAGGGGTATTTGCCTTCTTAGGGTGACTGGTAAAATATATGGTAAAATACTCATTGATAGGGTTAGGCATATGACAGAGGAGCTAGTTTGAGAAGAACAAGGGGGATTTAGGAAGGGAAAAGGGTGTGTAGATCAGATATTTGTTCTGAGATGTTTAGTGGAGAAGTATCTAGAGAAGGGAAGGAAAGTGTATGCTGCCTTCATGGACTTGGAAAAAGCTTATGACAGAATAGATAGGCAAGGTATGTGGAAGGTATTAAGAATATATGGAGTGGAAGGGAAGTTGTTGAGTGCTGTGAAGAGTATGTACGAGGGAGCTAGGGCTACGGTGCGAGTGGATGGTGAGCTGAGTGAGTTCTTTGATCTCAATGTGGGACTGAAACAGGGGTGTGTGATGTCTCCATGGCTGTTTAATATATATATGGATGGGGTTGTAAAGGAGGTGCAAGGTAGGGCAGTGGATGTGGGGCTGGCCCTAATGAATGAGGGTGAGATTTGGAAGCTTCCGGTGTTGCTGTTTGCTGATGATACAGTATTGTTGAGTGAAGATGAATGGGAGTTGCAAGGTTGGTGAATGAATTTGGGACAGTATGTAGGAGGAGGAAGCTGAAAGTTAATTTAAACAAAAGTAAAGTTATGGTGTTTGAGAGGAATGAAGTCACAGAATGTGTAGTGAGGTTGGATGGTGAGGATATGGAGAATGTGAGTGCATTCAAGTACTTGGGTAGTGTGATGAGTAAGGATGGAACTTTGGGGGATGAAGTACGTGAGAGGGTACAGCAGGGAAGGAAGGTTGTTGGTACACTGAAAGCAGTGATGAGAAATAGGGAGGTGAGTATGGAAGTTAAGAAGTCACTGAATGATGGTATTGTGATCCCTACCCTGACGTATGGAAGCAAGGCGTGGACCTTGCAAGAGGGGAACAAGTCAAGAGTGAGAGCAGTGGAAATGAGTTACTTGAGAGGAGCATGTGGAGTGACGTGGAGGGACAGGTTGACGAATGAAGAAGTGAAGGAACGTTGTGGGGTAGATGTGGATGTGGTTGAGAAGATTAAGAGAAATACACTGAGGTGGTTTGGACATGTGGAGAGAATGGAGAATGAAAGACTGACTAAGAGGGTGTATGTAGGTGAGGTGGAGGGAGGGAGAGGGAGAGGTAGACCGAGGATGAGGTGGAGGGATGGAGTTGAGAGGTATATGAGGGAGGGGGGGGGTGATTTGGGGGAAGGGTAGTCAAATGGTGGGTGACAGAGTGACATGGAGGCGTTTTGTCTGCGGCCACCCTTTGCGGGATTAGGGTGTCGGGCTATAGATAGATAGATATATATATATATATTTTTTTTAAGTAGAGTTAATTGGAGAAGAACAGGAAGGTTGGGTTTAGGAAGGAAATAGGTTGTGTAGATCAGATATTCTTTCTTAGGTCTTTAGTGGAAAAGGTTGTAGAGAAGGGAAAGTAGTTGTATGCGGCCTTCATGGATTTGGAGAAAGCATTTGACAGGGTGGATAGAGAAGGAATGTGGAAAGTATTAAGGATATTTATAGTAAATGGGACATTGCTGAATGTCATGAAGGGTATGTATGAGGGTGCGAAGGATACAGTGTGTGTGGATAGCGAACTGAGTGAATTTTTCTATTTGAATGTTGGAGTGAAGCAGGGATATATCATTTACCCATGGTTGTTCAATCTGTATATGAATCGGGTAATAAAAGAGATACAAGGTAGGGTAGTGGATGCTGGAGCGACCTTAATGAGAGAGGTAAGTGTTTGGAAACCCTGTGTACTGTTGTTTGCAGATGATACTGAATGTTAAGTGAAGATGAAGGGGAACTGCAAGGCTTGTTGAATGAGTTTGGGAGTGTGTGTAAGAAATGAAATCCAAATGTGAATGTAGGGAAGAGTAAAGTTAGGGTTTTTGAGAGAAATGATGTCACTGGATGTACAGTGAGGTTGGACACGGAGGAAATGGAAAATGTGAGTGCGTTTAACCCGTTAACTGCACATGGCGGTTTTTTGGAGGTGTCCGTGGTACGCAAACATAGGGGTAAAAATGAAATTTCCCAAAGGCCAAATTTTGTCTTAGGAATTGAGAAAACACATGCCAAAGTATATAGTAACGAAATATTAGCTCGATATTTACCTTGGTAAAGCCATGGATGAACATCAAAGTGTCTGATTCCCTATTGGAATGTATGGTTTTCATTTTCTTCTTCGGTTTCTGTTTCGGTTTTGGTTTTGAAGGCTCCAACATGCTTGCATGGGTCGGCCTTGGTCACCATGGCACTATATTCGAAATTCACCTGTGCAGCCAGGGCTGTATTGAGCAGTCGCACTCAGAACAGCCCAGGCTGTATAGAGCAGTTAACGGGTTAAGTACTTGGGTAGTGTGATGAGTAAGGATGGAAGTTTAGAGGGTGAAGTGCTTGAATGAGTACAACAGGGAAGAAACGTTGCTGGTTCTTTGAAAGCAGTGATAAGGAACAGAGAAGTGAGCATGAAATAAAGTCACTCCGTGACGGTATTGTGAGACATACTTTAACATATGGAAGTAAAGCTTGGATATTGTTAGATGGACACAAGTCAAGAGTGAGAGCAGTGGCATTGAGTTATTTAAGTGGAGCATGTGGAGTTCAGTGTAGAGACAGACTGACAAATAAGGAAGTGAAGGAGAGCTGTGGTGTGGATGTGATGTGATAGAAAGTGTTAGGAGAAATACACTTAGGTGGTTTTGCAATGTGTAGTGGATGGAGGGTGAGAGACTAATAAGGAGAGTGTATGTAAGTGAGGTGGAGGGGGGAAGAGGAAGAGGGAGACTGAGGATGAGATGGAGGCATAGAGTGGAGAGGTGTATGAGAGAGGGGTATGTGAGCTGGGAGCAAGGCAGTGAAGTGGCATTGGACAGAGCAACATAGGGGCAATTTGTTTGTGGCCACCCCATGTGGGTTTGAGGTGTCTGGAAATGGATAGATAGATAGTTTCCTTTCTTTCTTTCTTTTTTTCATAGTTTTCTTGGTGTTTAGCATTAGCTATGTGTGTTTTGATGTCCAAATATGGCAGAGTGACCTGAAAATATTGCCAAAATTTGGAGTGGAACTGTACATGCAGTTGTAGTGTATAGGTAGAGTGTTTTTTGGTTTTCAGTGTGTGTGTGTGTGTGTGTGTGTGTGTGTGTGTTTTTTTTTTTTTTTTTTTTTTTTTGGTGTTTAAAATTTTTTTGGATATTCCTGTGTGTTTTGATATCTGAATATGCCTGAATTACCGGAAAACAATGCCAAAATAACCAGAGATACTGTACAAATTGGTCAGGTATAGGTTGAGGTTGGGTATAGATAGGGTCTGGGTATAGTAGGGGAGATATTGTTCATTATCTGGATATTGCAGTTGTCCAGAAATGCCTTTGTCTCTTTTACATTAGATAATTGAGGGAGTACAGGTATACCCCGGTTTAATGATGCAACCGGTTAGGTAAAAGCCCATCGCTAGGCGGGGTATCGTATCTCAGGGTGGATTTAACATGTAAAGTATAGGGAATTGTTTTTGAGCCTTGAGTGTTCCCCCCAACCAAGTCCTAAACCCACCCAAATGAGTTCAAAAACCAGTTTCCAGCTAACGTAAACCTCCCAGTAGCTTTGAAACAAACTATATTAAACCTAAAAGCAGTTTATAAATTACCTAAACCCAGAAATAAAATCTGAAAATCACCAATAATTAGTGTAGGAAAAATCCAACTTATAAACTGTACCCCAAAATGTCTGTGACTAGAACACATTAATCTAAGTCTAAAAACAGTATATAAATCAACCTAAACACAAAAATTTTAGTCTAACTTATCATTAACATCGTTTAAGAAAAAAAAAATCGTTATACTGCGGTTTGGCCATCAGTCAGCAGGGTAAGGTGGTATTTCTACCCCCATCGCTGTGCCAGAGTATTGTATCTTGGGTCTGCCGGTACAGTACTGTGTGTGTGTGTGTGTGTGTATATATATATATATATATATATATATATATATATACAGTATATATATATGGAGCCTCTGTGGTACAGTGGTAGAGTGTGCGTTTCGTACATAGGTGAGCCAGGGTTCGCACCCTGTCAGGGTAATAAACTTTGGGAGTGTTCACTCGGCCACGTACTGCATTGACAGACATCAGGGGTGCTTTGGTTGAACCAGTGTCACTTACTATAAAGTATGCTTGCACCCAGTCGGCTTGCGCGGGCCGATTACACATGGTTCACAGACTACACACACATCCAAAGCCACTCCAACACTACAATTACACTTACAAGCACTTCTCACCCTACATACAATCTCTACTAGACAGCCTAAGCCACTTGGTAGAAATACATTGGCTGTATCGTCCCGACTTCGGTCGGGATAGGCCGGTCCTGCAGTGGATACTCAAACGGCTGATGATGATGATATACGGTATATATTTAGATATTCATTCATTCATTCATTGCCAGACGCCATGTATCCCAGACGGGTGGCCAAGGGCTTAGAGTTAATTGTTTTACAGGGAGGGGCATATATATATATATGTGTGTGTGTGTACTGTATATATACCTTAAGGGATTATGGCATCTGGCAATAGATATATAGCCTACATACCGGTATATATATTATATATAGATACTGTATATATCTATCTATCTATCTATCTATTGCCAGACGCCTCAATCCCGTTTGGGGTGGCCACAAACAAATCGCCTCCAAGTCGCCCTGTCCCCCGCCATTTCACTCCCCTGCTCCCAGCTCACACCCCCCTCTCTCATATACCTCTCCACCCCATCCCTCCATCTCATCCTCGGCATCCCCCTCCCTCTTTCCCCCTCCACCTCACTCACATATACTCTCTTCGTCAGTCTTTCACCCTCCATCCTCTCCACATGGCCAAACCACCTCAGTGTGTTCCTCATAACACTTCCTATCACATCCACATCAACACCACAACGCTCCTTTATATCCTCATTCGTCAGCCTGTCTCTCCCTGTGACTCCACAGGCTCCTCTCAAATAACTCATTTCCACCGCTCTCACTCTTGACTTGTGTCCTTCCAACAACGTCCAAGCTTCACTTCCGTACGTTAGAGTTGGTATCACAATACTGTCATGCAGTAACTTTTTCACTTCCATGCTCACTTCCCTGTTTCTTATCACTGCTTTCAAGGAACCAGCAACCTTTCTTCCCTGCTGTACCCTTTCAAGCACTTCACCCTCCAAACCTCCATCCTTACTCATCACACTACCCAAGTACTTAAACGTACTCACATTTTCCAATTCCTCACCATCCAACCTCGCTGTACATTCACTGACTTCACCTCTCTCAAAGACCATCACTTTACTCTTCCCTACATTCACTTTTAGATTCCGTTTCTTACACACTCTCTCAAACTCATCCACCAAGCCCTGCAGCTCCCCTTCGTCTTCACTCAACAACACAGTATCATCTGCAAACAACAGTACAGGGAGTTTCCAAACACTATCCTCTCTCACCATGGCCACTCCAACATCCACTACCCTACCTTGTACCTCTTTTATTACCCAATCCATGTACAGATTGAACAACCATGGAGACATGACACATCCCTGTTTCAACCCAACCTTCAAAGAGAAAAATTCACTTAGTTCACCATCCACACGCACTGCAGCCTTCGCACCATCGTACATACTCTTCACAGCATTCAGCAGCTTTCCATCTACTCCATATATTCTTAACACTTTCCACAATCCTTGTCTATCCACCTTGTCATATTGTTTCTCCAAATCCATGAATGCCACATACAACTTCTTTCCCTTCTCTAGAAACTTTTCCACTAAAGATCTGAGAATGAATATCTGATCTACACAACCTCTTCCCTTCCTAAAGCCTCCCTGTTCTTCTCCAACTAATTTCTCTGTTCTTTCTCTAACACTGTCAATAAGTATCCTACCATACACTCTTCCTATTATACTAAGAAGACAAATGCCCCTATGGTTACCACACACTTCTTTTTCCTCTTTTCCTTTGTACAAGGGAATAATTATACCTGACTTCCAATCCTCCGGGACTCTACCTTCCTCCCAGGCCAATCTGCACATCTTCCACATCCATTCTACTACTATCTCTCCCCCATGCTTCAGCATTTCACCACACACTCCATCAATTCCTGGGGCTTTCCCTGATTTAACTTTCTTCATTGCTTCCACAACTTCTATCCTACTGATTTCTTCCTGTCTTCTCACCTCCCTCCTTCTCCCAGCCATTCCCCAGCCACTTATACTCGCATTACTTCCATCCTCTACGTTCAACAATTCCTTAAAGTGTTCTCTCCATCTGCTCACTTTTTCTCCCTTCTCCACTAGTAATCTACCATTTTTATCTTTCACTCCCCTGCTAACTTCACTTCCACCCTGTCTTACTCTCTTCACCTCTTTCCAGAACATTTACTTACAGTCCTTCCACTTTACACTCAAATTTCTTCCAAATTCCTCATCCACTCTCTTCTTACTCTCTCTTACTAATCTTTTCACCTCTCTCTTCCTTTCTACATATAACTCTCTCTTCCGCCTCTCAACCTCATCCACGCCCCTGATTCTCATCCATTCATTGTATGCATTCTTCTTTTGTGCCACAGCTTGTTTCACCTCTTCAGTCCACCACGCTGTTCCTTTCACCCCCCTCCGTCTTCTCTTCCTTCCACACACCACATCACATGCTGCACATATTTCTTCTGTAAATATTCTACACACACCTTCCACGTCTCCCATCTGCTCCAATTCATATTTGCCCAATCGTTCCTCCACTTCTCTCTTATACTCTGCCTTTTTCTCATCCTCTTGTAACCTTTCCACTCTCCTTGCAACTACTCCTTCCTCTCGTCTTTCCCTTCTTCTATTCCTCCAACTTACTTGAACTTTAATTCTGGCCATCACCAAGTAGTGGTCAGAAAGTCCACTCCCCCACCCTCTATACACTCTTGCATCCATTACACATCTTCGCATCCTTTCATCCACACACACATAGTCAATCATTGCCTTCCTTTCATTCAGTTCACCACCCACCCTTCTCATCACTCGCCATGTATACCTGTGAATCATTTTATGCCTGAAGAGGGTATTGGCTATCACCAACCCCCTTCCAGCACAAATGTCCACTAACGCACTCCCATTCTCATCTATCTCAGCAGGCACACCCCACTCACCAACTATTCCATCCACCTTCACATTCCCAACTTTACCATTCATATCACCAATCAAAAACACTCTCTCATTCCTTCCAAACTTTTCCATGCACACTTCTACATTTGTCCAGAACTCTTCTCTCACTCTTCTAGCACGATCTTGCGTTGGCGCATACACACACACACACAATCGCCCACATTTGTATTCCAACTTTCAATATATATACAGTAGAACCTCTCTCATTCGGACTATATGGGGGGAAGGATTGTCCGAATTAGCAGATTGTCCGGACCATCAGGGTAATCTCTAGTTCATACCAAACTCTATCTACATATGGTATGTTTGTTAATTATTAACATATGTGGCATATGTCAACCCTACGTAACTGCAAAAGATGAAAGGATACCGGTACTAAAATAACAAAACTAATCATGTAAGATAGTTTTGTATTGCATAATTTACAGGTAAGGCCGACAAGAAACTAGCCTACATTTTAAATTGTAGTAAGTGACTAAGGCCCGTGTACGCAAAAAAATAAATTAATTAATAAACTAATATTTGGAATAAAAATAAAACTTATGTAGGCAAAAAATACATTGTCATCTTTGGCATATTGATAACACCCATATGGGCAAGAAGCTAATGTTTGATGTACAAGTAAAGCACATTTAAGTACAAAAAATAACCTACAGTAATCATTAAACACTGCAGAATATTCTGACCCATTTTTGTGTAAGCAAACTCCTCCTTTTAACACCTTTATTCATTACAGAAGCTACACTTGCATTAAGGGGCATGGTAAGGAGAATTAACTTTTGAAATACAGCGTAAAAATATAAATGGTTGGTGAACTAGTTGATGGAACGAATGCTAGCGTGTGTTTAAACAGGCGCCCATGTAGCAACCTAGCGTGATCCGAGACTAAACGAATGACGATCGCTTTCCGCGCTGATACTGAAAATGACTTTAGAATTACTTTCAACATATTTTTGGAGCTTATTATTTTTAAATTTTGTCCGGATTAACAGAAATCCGGATTAAAGGGGTCCGGACCAAAGAGGTTCTACTGTATATATATATATATATATATATATATATATATATATATATATATATGTATATATATGTATATGTACATATTTATATATGTACATATATATATATATATATATATATATATATATATATATATATATATATGTACATATATATATATATATATATATATATATATATATATATATATATGTATATGTACATATATATATATATATATATATATATATATATATATATATATGTATATATATATATATATATATATATATATATATATATATATATATATATATATATATATATATATATATATATATATATATATATATATATATATATATATATATATATATATATATACAGTATATATATATATATATATATATATATATATATATAGTAAAAAAAAAAATTTGGTTTTATGCCAGGTATCCCCGAAGGGGTAAGGCATTGCCCCTGGGTGGAGGACTTTTGGACTGGAGCGTGTAGCATTTTATGAACGAATGCCCTTCCTGATGTCTACCAATGACCCTTGGGTTGATTCGATCCTCCGACCCTTCGGTCAGATCGGAGCACTCTAACCCACTGAGCCATGGCTGCTGCTACATATATATATATATATATATATATAGCTATATATATATATATATATATATATATATATATATATACATATATATATATATATATACATACAGTATATATATATATGCTCCATCCACTCACTCGATGTAGTGCTGCTTTGGGTGTCTGCCCTTTCTTCTTTCCTTCCACTTCTGTTTTTTCCTCTTTCATTCTTTCCTCATCCTTCTGCCTACAGGTGGCATTACACTCCCTCATCTGGCTTTCTTTCCTTCATTTTATCCTCTTCCTTCTGCCCATGGGTGACTTTGCACTGTGTGACAAGCTAAATAGTTTCCTGTACACTAGGAAACCATTTACTACTCTAGGTGGTAACCATATAACCAAATTGTGGCACCTGGTGATTTAGTGGGTAATTAAGGTGCCCAGTCAGATTGAGCCTGTGCAGGTTTATATCCGAGGGGTGGTTGGAGTTTATTGCTCATGTAATGCCACTAAGGGATGAGTAAGGCTGGTCACTCTCATCATAAATGTCTGGACCAACTTGCCTAGCCCAGGACTCCTATGCTCCTGATGGGGCGGTATAGGATTGGATGATGGATGGATGGATATATTTATATGTATACACACACCACAGCCTCATTTTACTATGCCTTGTTTTGTGATAATTGCTTCAACGATAATTAAAGAGTTATTGAGTTCACCTAGCTAGGTTTAGATCAGGTTATCACCCACTCCTCCCCAGAGAGCACTTTAGAATTGGGTTGGGTGAAATCACAGATGAGATATACTCCACATATAGAATATACCCACACAGTGTAACCCACATATTGAAGCACTGCCCAATACATGCCACAATGAGACACAGACACATCATGATAACACTAGTGATCTAATGGGACAACCCATTGGAGCAGTTGCTTACCTACATTTGACATGTTTACTAGGCTGAGCATGACAGGGTTGAGCAACGAGTAGTTATATCCGTTACTGCCTCTGCTTCATCTCAGACATTCATATCCCTAAATAATATCACTCATGTTATGTACCAGAAGAAAACGTTAGTTGGATAGTAACTTAGCCTGTTAACCCGCGGCGTCCCGGGGACGTACTTCCACGTCCTCACGTTTTGTCACAGCTAATCCCGGGGACGTACTTCAACGTCCTGCAATTGCAAGGTTCATAATTTCCACAATTTTCAAAATTCGCGCAAGATTTTCGTTTCGCCCTGGTACCCAAGCTTCCCCTACCTGCCGCCAGGCGGGCAGCGTCCTAGACCCCGCGTGACCTGCGCTCGCCCTTGTCTCGGTCACTCACCTGCTAGCAGTGACCCAGGTCAGACATGGCGCGGAAAGGTCTCTCAGACGAGGAAATCGCATCCGTCCTGGAAGCCTTCACTGGAGACAGTGATTCTCCACTCGATGATGATGTGGTGGATCGCGATTACGTCCAGCCAGAGGAAGAAATAAGTAGCATGATGAGGAGGTCCCTTCGCCCCGAAAAACGCGGTATGTGACATACCGTAAGGCAAGGGAAGGCCAGCCTGCCCCCAAACCACGTGCAAAGCTATCTCTCCATCCTGAATCTGATAAGGACGAGGATGAGGACGATGAGGATGACGGAGGCCTAGGACATGATATCGCCGCGTGGTTGGGAAAAGAGAAAATATCACCACGAGGATCAGAAGGTGGGGCGAGACGACACATAAGGTATGGTGAAAGTACTTTGTCTGGGGAAGTGGCAAGTGGTGTGGTGGGATTGCTGGGAGAAAGGGAAAGTGTTGTGGTGGCAGCGCGGGGTGAAAGTGAGAGTGGTGTGGGGGTAGTGCGGGGTGAAGGGGCAAGTGGTATGAGGGAGGCAGCACGAGCACATGGTGCTCGTGGGCCTAGGGGAGAGGAGGTTGAGTCACTCCCCAGCACTTCTTTCGCCCCTGAATATTCCCAAACTTCCTCCCCACAGCCCCAGGATGTGGGGAAAGGAAAAAGGGAAGGGAAAGGGTAAAGGAAAAGGGAGAGGGAAGAAAAGTGCGAGTGATGAGAGGCGCCGCTCTCCACCTCCCCAACCTCCCCCACCACCCTCACCTCCCCACCCTGACAAAGGGGACGATGGTGACGTGGTTAGTGTAAGTGGAAAGAACTGTTATCAAAACTACACCCACTGTGTAAATCTGGTCAGTAAATATGTGATAGCAAGGAAATAAAGTGGAAACGGGTGTAATGTTAGCATGAATAAAACGTATAAGTTGAACATTACTGTAAGTTGTCATAATTGATGTCACGAGTACACCCACATTCTGGTCAGTAAGTATGTGATAGGAATTATATACAGTGGAAGATGTTGTAATGTTAGTAGTATGGTATTTTATAAGTTGATTACTAGTGTAAGATGAAACAAATGATATCGCGATAACACTCCCTGTGTAAGTATGCGCAAATATGACGCTCAGTTCCATCGTAAGTTCAGAAATGATGTGATATCAATTATATCAAGTGTTTACATGTGCAATGTTAGTGGAGAATTATTATATAAGTACAAAAATAGGTTGTAAGTTGAAATAGTTGTCATAGCGATTTCACCGTGTGTGTTATTATGCGCTATTATTACGCTATATATTTACGTAAGGCCTGAAATAATCTCAAAACAGTTCTATAAAGTTGAAAAGTGTATAATAATATTAGAAAAGTATTATGTAAGTAGAAAAAGCACAATACGAGTTGAAACAACAGTCACAGCGAGTTCACTCACTACGTAAATAAGTGCTAACATTACGCTAAATGTTATCAAAAGGCCTGTGAATACGTAAAAACAGTTCAATAAAATGTAAAATGGTATAATGTTATTGTAGAAGTATTATGTAAGTAAAAAAAATTATATGTATCATGATTTTAGAATGTTAGCGAGTCATCGTGACCAAGTTGGCCGATTTTGCTCGTTTCGCACGATGGTACAATGCTTATTTCTGCTCTATTTTTGAATAAAATCCAATATACTCTTTTATCACATGTTTTCATGTTTGTAATAAATTCATTTCTACTTACTTTCATTGGTTTCCCAGACTTATAATACCATAGAAAACGTTTGAGGCTCAGACCGCCTAGGGAGAACACGGGGCCAGGTGGGACCAAGGCATACCTGTTTAAGCTAATTAGGGACCCCGGGGACCAATTTCTTTGCCACCGACCATTGTTTCTGACCAAAAGCGAAAGTTTAAGCAAAAAAAAAAAAAAAAAGGTCGAAAAATGGTCGGGATTGGGGGGTACCAGTGGTCGAAAAGTGGTCGGGACGGGGCGGGTTAAATGTGTGTCCAAGTTGTTTTTAGTTGAGCTAAATGAATTTTGCTTTTTTTTTTTTTGGAGGGGTAATGAAACTAACTGGTGTATGTTTTATTTCAGAAAACTGATGCATCCAATATGAAGTCTGGTCCGAACATCCTCATAACAGGTACGAGTAATTTAGTTATCCCAAACTTGGTGGTCTTGTATTTAAAAAGTGTATTCTGATGTATCCCAGTCCTGTAAATAAGCAGTTTGTTAAAAATCTGTGATACAATCAACCAAAATCTCACAGTACTGCATCCTGTTACATGGCTGGATGTTCTTATGTATTTCCGTATATATTTATTTATTTTGCCTATTCATTTAGACTCAACAGATGATACAGACTGCTTTGCCTCAAAATACAAAGACCAGGAGTGGCCTGTTTTATATGCAGTGCACACCATACAGTCAGCTCAATTTATGTTTGGTGATATCAGGCATCCCTCAAGATCTACATCAGGTGAATGCTGTGCTTAAGCCTAACTCAGTCACCCACTAGCTGAGCTATGGTGTAATATTGCAGATTTCACTCCTAGCCTGAATCCATGGATATTGCTTCTTGCTTTATTTTATGTTACTGTTTGCACTCCAGTGATTAGATATGGGTAACACCAATCTAACTAACGAGAAAATGGCTCATATTCTCACCTGGAAGCAGGGGAACCTCTCTAACGAAGAAACAGAATGAACCAGATGGTTAGAATGGTCAGTGAGGAGTGTCACAGCCAGTAACCATGGCTTCCCACCAAATGGTGTCCTGCCAGGTAAACCAGTCCAGGACGACAGTGCAGGACAGTGAAGGCTACAGACAATCGCCTAAGACATGAGGTGCTTTAAGCACGTGATACTATGGCTGTACAACTAAATCATCCCAAGCTCCTACAAGGTGTGTCTATCTGCACCATCCAAAACTTGCTGCAGAAGGACCTGAACCCATGCTTTCCAGCCAAGAAACCCCCTAAGACATGAGGTGCTTTAAGCTCGTGATACTATGGCTGTACAACTAAATCATCCCAAGCTCCTACAAGGTGGGTCTATCTGCATCATCCAACACTTGCTGCAGAAGGACCTGAACCCATGCTTGCCTGCCAAGAAACCACTTCTGACCAAACAAATGCACCAAAAACAGCTTGACTTTCTAAGATACAGATTAGACATCAGAAGACTGGAGAAAGGTGATGTTCTCTGATGAGAGCACCTTTATGTGTTTTTGTCATTGTATTGGATGGGTAATGAGGCCACAACATCATTAACTACAACCCCCACTACACACAGAATACTGTCAAGCACAGTGATAGTGTACCGGTATTGGTTTGGGGTTATTTTATTGGCCAAGTGGGCAGGGGAGGCCTGTGTTTCCCTCCTAAAAACACAATGATTATTGCTGACTGGTATGTACAGATGCTGATTGAGGAGTGGCTGGTTAGAGTAGTTATGGTTGTGTATGTGGGTATTCACAACCAGGTGAGAGTGATTGGAGATTTAAGTAATGATTTTACGTGAATGTTGGCGTGCATCAGGGGTCAATCTTTAGCCTATTATTGTTTGTCATGGTGCATGAAGCTCTCTCACGTGATTTTAGAAATGGACTCCCATGGGAGATGTATGCTGATGGCATGGTGTTGATGCAGAGAATGAAAAGGAGGCAGAATTAAGATTTAGGAAATGAAGAGATGGAGTGAGGAACAAGAGTTTGTGAGTAAATGTGGATAAAGCAGAAGTGATAATATCTAGGGCTGGTGGCAGTACTCTCAAACCAAAGGAAGTGTGACCATGTGCAGTTTGCCAGAAGGGTGTGGGAAGTAACCTCTTCTTGTGCAGTGTTTGTGATGAGTGAGCACATAAGAGATTTAGTAGCATTAGAGGTGAGTTGCAAAATAATGCTGATTTTGTGTGTGTGTGTTTGTGTGTGTGTGTGTGTGTGTGTGTGTATGTGTATGTGTATGTGTGTGTGTGTGTTGAGTTTCAGGGAAAGCATGTACAGATTTAGAGGCACGAAAAGATCAGTTTTGCTGGAAGTTTCTTGAATGTGTGGAGGACTTTTTTATTTGTGGGACATGTTATGTGCTGGATATGGAGCATCACAAGGGAATTAGATATTCTGTGACACCATACATCTGCTTTGTGCTCTGCTATCCTCTGTGGCTAGGGTAAGGAGTAGCTGGAGGAGATTGAGGGAGGTCTTGCTTCTCCTAACATTGAGAGGGGTCTCCCTCTGTGCTAAGGGATCTTTGTATCTGGCATGTGTTAGGAGTGTACGGTAATGCTGTATGGTAGAGACTTGGGCAGTAAGGGAGGAGAATATTCTTAGGCTCAGATGTGCAGAAATAACATCGATTAGGTGGATGTGTAATGTGTCCTTGAATACGAGACCAGGAGGGGCTAGGATTGCAGTTGAAGAGTTGATAGGAAAGATGGGACTTGACCGATTTGGTATTGTGATGAGGAGTAGATTGAGATGCTTTGAGTGTATTGAGAGGATGGAAAATAACAATTGGGTGCGGAAGGTTAGAAGCGTGACATTGAAGGTAGGGTTGCAAGAGAGACCCCCAAAAAGACCTGCGACAAAGTTGTAGAGTGTGACTTCAGTGATGAGGAACTGAATGGAAGGCTACCAGAGATCAAGCAGCAAGGAGAGCCACCATTAGGTGACCAAGACCATGTCCATCACTCACACCCAATCAGAAGTGATCCAAAGTCCAATTCAGTTTAATGGTGATTATTTGGAGAAAACAAACACAGGTCTAACCTGTTCTAAGCCAGCCCTTCAGCTGCCCAGCAGTGGTGCGAGGGGAGCTGGCTGCAGTAGTGACCTATCGTCATAACATTTCAGAAGTTGCTTAGCTGTGCAATAATCATCATGTAGAGAAGCTGCGATACACTTACACACTACTAGATACATACACTGTTACACTTACATACTACTAGATACATACACTATTACACTTACACACTGCTAGATACATGTACAGTATATTTTTATTCTAGTTTGCAAGTTTAAGAAATTATTAAAGTATGGTTACAGTACCGTACTCCCCCATATTAGGTAAGTAAAATTGTGTCCCATGATGCAGTGGGGCAGTTATTATACAAAGAGTGCAGTTATATTGAGGGTTTGAATAATAACTGAGTAGGCTAGTAAGAATACATTAGGGGAGTGAGTGTAGCTAGGTTTCCAAGTATTTGGGAGGCTAATAATCAAAAGGTTTAATGTTCCTTTGGAAATATAATAGTTGGATTAAAAAAAGAAAGAAATACAATATTTATAATACATGGCCATGCTAGAAATTAAGTAGGAAATTTAGTTATATTTAAGTGAGAGATAATTGATGATACTCAAAAGTATATGCGGAAAATGTTTATATAGTAGTTATAGTATTTCTAGTAATATAATAGTTGGATCTGTGTTACTATTTTACCATACTTCTGTTTCCTTGTCACTGTTTTATCTAGTATCCTTTTCCATCATATCACTTAATTTTGTTTACTTTTCAAAGTTGTCATTTTGCTGAATCCCTTGCACACAATTATTTTTCCTTTCCGCACAGTGTTACATGATTTTTGCACCTTCCGCAGTCACAGGAAGTGATACTAAGTACGGCCAGCTTCAGCATCCTATTGTTGCTGTACTAATCATGTTGCATTTCGGATTTCATGCAGTCAGCATTCCATTTTTCTAACAACAGTTCACTGCACAAATGATAAGATGGAATCTGATAAGAAAGACAACCACTGGGAGAAACACAGAAACCGGATGTACCCATGAATGGATGAAAGCCAAAGAAAGCTGATTCATGACAGAATCACTCTGGTTAAGGAAATCAAAATCCAACATGTGTAAGATTTCAGAAGTGCTTAATAGATTGTCAGAAAGGAGTCGGGAAGCCATATTGATGGGTTGAAAGATTTCATGTGTGTGATGGCATATGGTCTGATGATAAAAAGTAGCATAAGTAGCCACAGATTCTGATTTAACAGTCCAGTAATCAGGAGCTTTAAACCACCAGCAGACACCGACCAAACAGAAGTTCCAGGATGCATGATACTAACAGAGATTGGGACACTGAAGAAGTATTGGATGTGATTCATACAAGCGTGATACACTGGGAGTTTAGGAGCCAGAATGAAGGAACAGGCAGATTGTACAGAAAAGTTGCGAACCAAGGCAGATTTTCAGGGTGCGGTGCTACTTTGAAAAATAGCCAGGAGGTGAGCAGCATAAAGACAAGAAGTAGGTGTAAGGAAAGAATACTTGTTGAGATCACTAGAGGATGAAAAAGCAGTGGAGAGAGGATCATGAGACGGAAATATTCCAAGGAAACAGAGGCCAGCAATAAGGAATTACTGTACAAGAAAGGAAAAGAGAAGATGTGAAAGAGATCAAATGTGATAGTAGAATGAAGAGGGATATGAAGAACAGTTTCTTTAGTGAGGAAAGTGGCCTCAAGGACTGGGTAGTAGAATTCTAAAGAGGAGAAAGAAAGCACTGGAGACAAGTCAAATGTTGAGCAAGCCCATTCTAGTACAGAGCGGAGATCAGAGATAGGTACTAGGTCTGCAGTGACATGGCCACCGACAGCATCAACTAGAATACAAACTAAGGTGGTAACTTGGGAGAGGAGAGAGTCCAGGGAGACTTGTTGGTTATCCAAGTGTCGTTTGACATATAACAGCTTTGAGACAATATTGATTTTTGAGATCAGTTCTTGTAAAATGCCTGTAAAGTTGTTTAATGTGTAGCATAGAGTGTTGAATTTTGATGACTGTTCTGAGACCCAAGGGCACTGGCTATTTCAGCAAGGTCAGATTTGAATAGAGAGGTCATGAGCAGTCACTATACCATACAAGCTACTTAGAATTTCTCCCCCAAGATCAAAGAGATTACACTACAAGTGAATGACCTCCAGGTGCCTGGTTAGAAAATGTCATGTAAAAAGGAAACTCTCATCAAAACCTATTCTAATTGCCAATTAATGGGTGAGTAAGGAGGGTACCAGAATTCGTCTGTGTTGTATTTTGCCCCGATGGTTGATAGAAGGGTGTGTATCTCATCCAGTGGGCGTGCAAAGTGGGGCAGGATGATGGCTACGTCAGCCAGGGGCTAGAGATCATAGTGCAGGGAGGCTTCATTCTCTGTCACCATTACATTGCCTTTTGAGCCGATCAAAACCCCAGGTCGTATTCCACCATCATCCTTGCCTAATCCAGACCCTATGAGGGTCAGCACTGCCAGCAGGCAGACTCCATACATCTTACCTATAAAATAAGTTTGAGTTATGGGAATGACTGTGAAGAGGTGGTGATGGAAGAAATCAGAGGTTTGTGTGCAGAGCGCAACTATGATCGATATACTCATTGACTGGGGAGGGACAAGGTTTGTTTGAAGATGGTTCAGGTAACAGGCAGAGGAGTAGGGAGAAGGTTTGTTTGAAGAGATTTAGATAGAGAAATAGTAGTAGAAGTGGATGTAGTTTCTGCAGGCAATTCCTCCAACACCAGGCCTCTCGGTGCGCACTTAATATCATCTGCTTGCACCCACTTTGTATCTCTAGTTGACTATTCCTGTACTGTATTCCAAACTTGTTACCCTGTCGAGTTATCACGTGATGTGGGCCCATGAATTTGTCATCCAGTTTAGAGGTACAGTACGCATAAATGATCGAGCAAATACCATATTTCCAATATTGATACTGATAGGTGAGGCAGACTTTTGCTGGTATTTAACCATACTCTCTGGAGATAAAGCCAGATTTGCTTGTACATACCAGTGGTGGGCAGCGCAAACGAAGAAGGACCTTGCGCAAGCGCATTTCGCAATCCACAGTTCACTACTTTGCGCAAGCGCAAGTGCTCAATCTGACAAATTTTCAGCTTGCGCAATGTTGCAAAGCACAAGTGCAAACCATTTGCATATATTTGTAAAAATTGAGATATTTAAATAAAGTAGCATACTTACTTTTATTATTATTATTTTCTATTATTTGCAATTTGCACAAGTGTGCAATCTAATATTTAGATTGCACAATGTCGCTAAGTGCTAGTGCAAACCATGTGCATATACAGTAATCCCTCTAATATCCGAACGCCCAATATCCGAACATCCCCACTAACCGGACATAATCCTCCTGGGATCCAATATTCCCCAAATGGGCCAAAAACCTCAAAAAATTCGAAAAAAATCTGACTTTTTTCCCTCCCATAATTTGAAATTCCCGCCTGGCGCCGAACAGCTGATACACCATGGTCCCTTCACCCCTTCCTTCCTCCTCCTCCCCCCTCCCCTATCAGGTTGCCATTTGGTATTTTTCATTACCAAGTGTGGGCCAATTTGGTAATGAAAAATTCGTTTGGTAATGAATTAGAATAATGCATTACCAAATGGATTTTTCACATGTATGAGGATACACAGGATGGAGATGGTGGATTGTTTGCTCTCTCTGATTAATCTGCTACCCTACATAGTGTGAAAATAATCAACATGGTGTTAGTTATAAGGAGAGTGATTACATGTATTTCCACTTGTATATATAATTAGTGAAGAATAAATGCTAGCTTTACGAATTTGGTAATGAAAAGTTATATTTGACAATGAAAGTTGAGGAGATTGGTAATGTGGCTGTTTCGTTCTGGCAACTCTGTTACCCCACCAACATCAACAGTCACAGCTTAACTCCGATGGAGAGCAGATACTCATAACAGTGCAAGCCACAGGTGCTTGTTTTTTGTGAATAAACAGTGAATAAACTGCAATACCTTGCCACTAGAACACACAGGAATTTACAGTGTTGTGCAGTGTTAAGAAATTAGAATTTAGAGTGCAGAGGATTAACTGTGGACTGCAAACTGGCGGCTCAAACCAGTCCAGGAGCCAGGGACTTGTAAGTACCCAGAATGTTTAATATTGTATAAACTCACCTCTAAAACCTCATTTTATGGTTCTTTTGCATTTATTTCAGTCTTTTATGTCCCTTATTGGTGTGATTTGGGTCTTAAATAGGTGCAATGCATGTCCAGAGGGAGTTGTATAGGTGTTTTTCAGAGTTAGGGTCCATAAGTACAAGTCCATAAGCTGGGGCCCAATATCCGGACAGGACCACTATCCGGACCTGCCTATGGCTCTATTACGTCGGATATTGGAGGGATTACTGTATTTGTGGAAATTACCATAAAATATTGATAAAATTTATTTAAATAAATTAACATACTTACTTTCATTTATTATTATTCTATCTATCTATCTGTTGCCAGACGCCTTAATTCCACAAGGAGTGGCCACTGGCCACAAACAAGCAACAAATCGCCTCCATGTCACCCTGTCCCCTGCCATTTCACTGCCCTGCTCCCAGCTCACACCCCCCTCTCCCATATACTTCTCCAGTCCATCCCTCCATGTCATCCTTGGCCTCCCCCTCCCTCTCCCCCCCTCCACCTTTCTCACATACATTCTCCTCATTAGTGTCTCACTTTCCATCCTCTCCATATGACCAAACCACCTAAATGTGTTTTTCCTAACGCTTCCTATCACATCCACATCCACACCTCAACGATCCTTCACTTCGTTATTCGTCAGTCTGTCTCTTCATGTAACTCCACAGGCTCCTCTTAAATAACTCATTTATTTCCACAGCTCTCACTCTTGACTTGTGTCCCTCCAACAAGGTTCAAGCTTTACTTCCATTAATTAGAGTTGGTATCACAATACTGTCATGTAGTAACTTTTCACTTGTTGAAGTTCAAACAGAGCAGTGAGCGTGCTGCAAAGCAGAGGGACAGGGAAACAAAGGCTGTGATGTTGCCAGTTTTACTTTTATCTGCATTTTTGCAAGACGTTTTATTTGGTAATTCAATATAGATATGCAGTAGCATGTGTAATTCCTTACAAAAGTCATTAAAACTTATTATTTAAATCAAATATCCACAGCCTAATAAATTATTAGGCTGTGGATATTTGATTTAAATAATATGTTTTAATGATTTCTGTAAGGAATTGCATATGCTACTCTTAATAATAATGTATTTTTAATTTATTATTTACAAATAATAATAATTTAAAAAATATTAAAATACATTATCTCTGTTGAAGCATTTTAAGCAATGCGACTACCCTCCGTCCCTCCCGCCTCCCCCCAGCAGAACCCTCACGACCCACTTGAGCCTCCCCCATCCCTTGTCCAGACATACGGGAACCTCACAAGGCCATGTGTCCTTTGGATTGCGCACTGTGCACAAGCACAGTATTGCACATGGTCTCGTGCGGTGCGCAATGCTCAAACGATATTCACCAGAGCACAACGATGTGCAATTGCACTTTGTGCAAGTGTTTTGCGCACCTGCCCAGCACTGGTACATACAAATGTATTTTCTGGAAGTTTGACATTTTCACTTTACATACCCATCATATTATAGAGAAGACCAGGCCTTGACGATAGAATGGAATAGGGTAGATGTCTGTCATACAAAGAATGGAGATTCGCCTATGGATGCAGTGATGGAACTGTTGATAGAGGCTGCAACTTGGGGTATCCGTAGATCCCAGGATGCACCTTAAGACCCTAGATGTCTTAAACACTCAAAAACATTTCTGCCTTTCTACAAGGCCATCAGAAGCTGGATGGTTGAGAATGACACTACTTTTTTGTTGATGTTGTATTGCTTACAAATTTCAGCCAGGACTCACTGTATTAAAAAACACAGGAATCATAGTATATCACAATGTTTGTTCATGAAATGCCATTCATTAATATGAAATCATGTTTCCCTTGTTTTTCAGGACCAGTTGGATGCGTTTTGGCATAGAATCACTTAGATCTCTAAACTAATCTAACGACATTTCTTCGCACCAAACATTTGTCAGTTTAGTTTTGAGGTTGTCCAGATTGGTTGTCTTCTTCTCTGCCATGATTTTCTTCTTCTTTGCCCAGCAGTTTTCTATTGGATTTAGATCCGGACTGTTGCCAGGCTAGTTGAGGACCTCAATCCGATTATCCTGAAGCCACTTTGTCACCTTTCTTGACTTGTGACGTGGAGCTGAATCGTGCATGAATAAGTCACACCCATGAATAGCAAAAAGGTTTAACAAATGATCTTTCAGAACTTGAATGTCCTGGCCACCATTCATCATCAAGTTCTTAGGAAGAATGTAGAGGCCTCCCCTTCCCATTTCACCTGAAAAACACCCCCATACCATTACTGATTGTAGGTGCTTTACAGTCGGCACCATGCAAGCAGGGTCATATCGACTACGGGAGGCAGGACGACGAACCTTGGCAGAACCCACCTGAAACACTTGAAATGTGCTTTCATCGGAAAACATAACTTTTCTCCACTCATCCAATGTCCAATATGCATACTTCATGGTAGACTGAATGCGCTGCTTCTTCATGTGGTCAGTGAGAACTGGTTTCTTGGCTGCAGTGCAGCTTGGCAAACCCAACTCCTTCTGCAAGCGGTGTTGGATTGTTCGAATTGACACGTCTTGTAACAGCTGGGGATGCATTCTCTTCAATTCTGCTGCTGTCAGTCGAGGATTCTTGATTTCTTCCTTCTTCAGAAGTGTATCTGTACCACTGGAAGTCGACCTCTTCTTTCCACCGCCATGCTTGTGCTCTGGTACGACATCAGGTGACAGGCCGTGCGCAGCAGCAAGAATCTTCATGACGGTCGACTTTGCCTGTCCAGTACATTCACAAATCCTGTTGATAGGGACATTATCCTGCCTCCATGCAATGATACAGACCGTCTCATCCTTTGAGCAGAACTTTCCAGGCATGACAGCTCAACTTTAGGAAAACAACAGGGCAAACAGTAATGCATATGAAAAAAGAGGGAGGTGCAGGCTCGGAGCGACAGGAACATAAACTCCCACTCTCGCTTCTGGGCAAGCACTGACGTGCTGAGTGTTTCACCACCTCCTGCCAACACCAGAGGAGTTGCAAGTTATTTCTTGCCCAAAAAATTCACTCGGTAGAGGTGGAAACACAAAGCAAAGACAGACAACTCTCCCATAGCAATTCTGTGTGTGTAGGTCCTAAGTCAGTTTGCAGGGTGTATATATATATATATATATATATATGGTATGTAGGAGGACTGCTGGGCCTTGATAGCAGACTGTGAAGCCTATGCCCAGAGTCGGACACACAAAAATATATATATATATATATATATATATATATATATATATATATATAGGTAAGCCCTTAATTCACGCGAGGGTTAGGTTCCCAGACCCTTCGCGTATGTGGTAAATTCGCGTATATGTTCTGCCCTTGTGTGCGCATAATTACGCATGTCTATACGTATATTACATCTGAAGAATACTGTTTATGCACTACATACACCTTATAAACTAGCATTAAGTATTAAAAACAACAAAAATGTAACATTTAAAACTGAAACCTGACAAGCACAGGCGTAGGTGGAGACACTTCAGCAGTCTGGTGCACTAGCCCTCACTGCCTCCCGTATGCTACATTCTGCCTTCTTTATTGTATGAACAGTTGACTCATTCACCCCAAACATGCGGTTACAAGACAATTCACAGGCGTAGGTGGAGACACTTTAGCAGTCTGGTCCACTAGCCCTCACTGTCTTCCTTATGCTACGTTCTTCTTTATTGTATGAACAGTTGACTCACCCCAAACATACAGTTCTGAGACAATTCACCATCAAGTCAATTCACCGTCAAAACATGGACAATTCCCTGTCATTCAATTAAAATACTTATTATTGATTAATTAATACTTTAATAACTAATTTTCAGGGGGATTTTATAACTCATATAAGTAAAAAACTAGTGTACTGTACTTGCTAAATAAACTGGTATGTAAATAAATGACGGGGAATCGTCCTGACGGAGAATTGTCGCCGACATTTCTCCCTGAAGTTTGTCCAACACTAACTTTCTCTGTCAGTAACATCACTTTACAAGTCAGTTTTGGTGTGTTACCACATGCATCACTAGCACTACACTTATGCCCCATGTTGACAGACAAGGCAAGCAGTTACTGGAAGGCAGAAAAATAAGCCACAAATAACGATTTGCAAGTCATGCATGGTTCGACCGTCGGATTCAAACTGACTGTGGTGCGTGGTAGACCGATCTCCCAGGCTCCCACACACACATACACACACACACATACATATTTGTGTGCACATGGGCAGCAGGTAGGCATTTTTTATATTTTATTTATTTCTCTTTTATATTGAAATTACTTATTTGAATACTATAATTTTGTTTTAATTATTGTACGAAAAATTCGTGGATAACCGAAATCGTGTGAATTAAGGGATAACCTGTATATATATTTATATATATATATATATATATATATATATATATATATTTCATTCATTCATTGCCAGACGCCATGTATCCCAGACGGGGTGGCCAAGGGCTTAGAGTTAATTGTTTTACGGGGAGGGGCACTAATCCTCCACCAACCCCACTTGACACGTGTATATATATATATATATATATATATATGTATGTATGTATATATATATATATATATATATATATATATATATATATATATATATAAACAGTAAGCACTCCAATATCCGACGTAATAGAGCCATAGGTAGGTCCGTATATTAGTTCTGTCCGGATATTGGGCCCCAGCTTATGGACTTGTACTTATGGACCCTAACTCAGAGAACATCTATACAACTCCCTCTGGACATGCATAGCACCTATTTAAGACCCAAATCACACCAATAAGGCACATAAATGACTGAAATAAATGCAAAAGAAATATAAAATGAGGGTTTAGAAGTATGTTCATACATTAATAAACATTCTGGTACTTATGGACCCTAACCTAGCCTAACTCAGAAAAACACATTCCTACTGCACATGCATAGCTCCTAACACCCTATTCACACCAATAAAGGACATTAAAGAGTGAAATGAGGTAAGTATAGTATGGAAAAAAGTACAGTATGAAACATTCTGCCTACTTACAGCAAGTCCCTGGCCACCTCGATGAATAACCGCCTCCTCTCGGACTCTGACAGTAAGAACGATTTCCTGAAGCACTTGCAGTACACTGTTCCTGAAGTCTTGCACTGAACTTAGTCAATCACACACAGAAGTCCGTTCTCTTCACAGTGTGCACTCTTGTCTAAATAATGCTCCATTGTAACTTACTAAGTGTTGCACTTTAACTTTTCCCATTCTTATAATTTTCCAAAGCCAAAACAAACAAGTCTATTTATGTTAAATTTTTTTTCTATTGAGTCTTTTCTCTCACAACTGTAAATCCTTAACACAACACAGTTTTTTTCACTGCACAACACTCAAAATTCCCGTGTGGTCTAGTGGAGAAGTTCTTGCTGTTTATTCACTGTCAGAGTCCGAGAGTATCACTGGCAGGCGACCTAGGGATGCATCGCTGGGTCGTGGTGATGGCGTACCCACTGCAGGCGACTCTGAAGACAGCCGCAAACTCACGTCGAGTGGTGACTCCACCGTGGCTGATGTGCTGGGCTGTGGCTCGGAGCATGAGGGCCTGTCTTGGGGGGGCAACGGAGTGGAGCCAGGGCTGGGCACAGCGGGGGTCACGGGCCTGAAAAAACTGTCAGTGATTGATTGACGCAATGACCGACGATTCTGACGATTGATGATGCGCTGCCTGAAAGCACGCACTGCCTCCACGAGTCCCAAGGGCCCCATCTCCCTGTTGCAGTCTGGGTGTTCCAGGTAGTCTAGGACGAACTCTAGATGTTCCCGGAGTGCGCTCAGCTTGGGGATGGCTGGAGTAGTGTCCTGCTGAGAGGAGTCCGCATCATCGTCGCCTTCATCGTCGGAATCTTCAAGTTCGGTACTGACATCTGCAACCGATGACGCGATCTCAATATCAGACAATGTCTGATACCCAGGATCGCCCTCGTCGTCATCCAACCACTCACGAACATCGTCCACATCTACATCATCGCCGTGCGTACGTAGCCATGCATGGAAGTCATCCACGTCAAATCCTAGAAAATCATACTCCACATCCGTTCTGAGAAGCAGATGAGACCAACCATTTTCCAGAGTCTTCACAGGGACTTCCTTCCATGCACTAGCCCAGTTGTACAGCGCAGACTTGATGTTGTAGCGGCGAAGGTTTTCCAAAGTCCGCTTGCCTCGTGTGTCCCGTCCCTCCCTGCGCTCATCCTCGTCCTTGAGAACAACCATCACCTCGTCCAGGAACTTCTGACGGTATAGGCGCTTTGTTGCCACGATCACTCCTTGGTCCATTGGTTGGATGAGAGCAGTCGTATTAGGTGGCAGAAACATGCACCTAATACGGCCATTTTCAACAACCAAGTCCTTGTCGCACGGGTGGGCAGGTGCATTGTCGAGGAGAAGGAGGACCTTTACCTGGTCGCGCGGGATTCCCAGTGTCTTCGTCTGGTAATGGATGACCTCCTTGACGAAGTGACGGTGGAACCAGTCTTTGAAGATCACAGCTGTGAACTATGCCTTCAAAGAATGGTACCAGACAACAGGAAGGACGTCCTTCACCCCACGAAGGCACTGAGGCTGCTTTGCACGGTCAACAACAACGGGCTTAAGCTGGTGCATGCCATTAGCACTGGCACAACACAAAGCAGATATCCGTTCCTTGGAGAGCTTGCGGCCAGGTACACGCTTCTCCGTCTCCTCGGCTAGAGTGTTCGTTGGCAGCGAGCGATAGAATAGTCCAGTTTTGTCTGCGTTGTAGACTTGACCGAGAGTGAGGCCCTCCCTGTCGATCAACCCTTTCACCTTGTGCCGAAACTCGTCAACTCTATCCTCGTTAGCGTCCAATGCTTTGCCATGTGCTTTACGGTTGGTAAGGCCATGCCGTAACTTGAACGCAAAGAGCCAACCCTCGGATGCCTTGAAGTCTAGGGCGTCATGAAGCCTGGCGAACTTCTCAGCAGCAGCCTTCAGCTCCATTCCACGTACCATCACACCAGCAGCACGTTGTTGTCGATAACAAATTAACGTGGATCGATCGATTTCTGCAAACTTGGGGGTAAACATAACCTTCCTTTCCACGTTGCGTTTGCTTCTCGACGAGAAGTCAGCCGTGTACTGCATGAGTTTGTCTCGGGATCTCTTGATATCGAACAAAGTAGACCAGGCCAGGTTAAACTCGCGGAGAATGCGGGAAGAAGACCACCCCGCATCTACTTTCTCCAATATCTCCCGCTTCTTCTCCAGAGTCAACACCACTCTCTTCCTTTTTTCAGGTGGCGGGGCCATCATCACACACACTAAGAGGAGGCCCGAGAGCAGCAGGTAAGGCACCACCACAAAAGCGATCACGTGAGCACCCATTACGACGCGCGTGCACTCGTGGTGAGAGACAGGCGGAAAGTGGGGAGGATGCAGCGGCGCTCTATCGGACGTCGGAGGAATGATGCGCCACAACAATGCTCTCCTGCGCCTCGCGCGGCAAGTTCAAATTACGGGCAGGAAAAAATCTTTTTTTTTTGGGGGGGGGGGGTTCGGACCATTTTGGGAATATTGGATCCTAGGACGATTATGTCCGGGTAGTGGGGATGTTTGGATATTGGGCGTCCGGATATTAGAGTGATTACTATATATATATATATACATATACAGTAAGCCCTCACTCTAACGAACTAATTGGGGTCTAAACCATTCCGAAAAATGCGAAATTCTGATAAAAGTGACATCCGAACTTCCCCCTGCTAATCCGGACTTTTTCCGATATATCAGACATTAGTCCTGATTGCATGAATGGTTTTTATACTGTTTTGACTACCATTGTGGGACTGTACTGTGTTATAACTTCAGTACATTAATCAAATGGTATAATATATAAAATAATACTGTACTGTACACTGATAAACATGTCTTTAATTTACCTTACTGTAGTGAACATAGCTGAAGTGGTCAGGCAGTCCGGACTGCTTCTGGTTTTATCAGACGTTTTCCAGTATATAGGAATTTGGCCTGTAGCTCCTTGAGTCTGATAAAAGCGAATTCCGGTCTATTGAAGTCCGTTATATCGTGGTTTTACTGGATGTATATATATATATATATATATATATATATATATATATATATATATATATATATATTCAGTAATCCCTGCAAGACCCAGATGCCCAAGTCCCAGATATCCCAATTCCCAGACATCCCAATTCCTGGACATTTTGGGCCCGGGCCTTCGGATCCCCAAAATGGGCAAAAACCATAGAAAAATAAAATATCCGACATTTTTTTTCAGCCTTATTTAGAACTTGACGTGTGGCACCGAACAGCTGTATTTTGCCGCATAGTTCCACCAATGTCCAGCAAGGCGACACTGCCTCCTCCCCATTTCCCACCTACCCATCATCGTGAGTGCACGCTCATCACTGTGGCCGCCCACGTGCTCACTTTTGTCGTGGTGCCCTACCTGCTGCAGGCCCTGTTATTCCTCTGCAACCTCTTGCTCTTGTGTGTGACGATGCGCTGCCACCCGAGAAGAGGAAACGAATAGTTTTAACTCAGAAGAAGAGGGAGTTATTGGACAAGGTGGATGCGGGATGGTCAACATCCTGCATCTTCCAAGAATTCAACTTGCCCTGGCTTACTTTGTTTGATATCAAGAAATCCCAGGACAAACTCACCTAGTACATGGCTGACTTTGCATCAAAGACCAAACACAACGTGCAGAGGTTGATTATGTACCCTCCCAGGTTTGCAGAAATTGACCACACCACGCTGATTTTGTACCATCAACATCATGCTGTTGGTGTGCTGGTGCGTGATATAGAGTTGAAGGCTGCTGCCGAGAAGTTCGCAAGGTTACACGACACCCCAGACTTCAAGGCATCTGAGGGTTGGCTCTTTGCTTCAAGTTACAACGTGGACTAATCAACCATAAGGCCCATGGCGAAACTTTGGACGCCAACGAGGTTGGAACAGAAGTGTTTCGGCAGATGAAGGGCTTGATCGATAGGGAGAGCCCCACTCTCAGTCAAGTCTACAACGCTGACGAAACTGGTCTCTTCTATTGCTCGCTGCCAACGAATACCCTAGCAGAGGAGACAGAGAAGCTTGTACCAGGCCGCAAGCTGTCCAAGCAACAGATATCTGCTTTGTGTTTCGCCAATGCTAACGGCATGCTCTGGCTCAAGCCTGTTATTGTTGGCTGTGCAAAGCAGCGTCGGTGCCTTTATGGGGTGATGGATGCCCCTCCTGTCATGTGGTGCCATTCTGTGAAGGCTTGGTTCACAGCCAAGATCTTCAAAGACTGGTTTCACCAGCACTTCATACTTCATCAAGATCATCCGTCATCAAACGAAGACACTGGGAATCCCACACGACCAGGTAAAGGCTCTCCTTCTCTTGGATAATGCACCTGCGCATCTGTCAGACAAGGAGTTGGTGGCTGAGAATGGCCGCGTTTGTTGCTTGTTTTTGCCAGCTAATACAACTGCTCTCAGCCAACCAATGGACCAAGGAGTGATCATGGCAACGAATAGGCTGTACCGTCAGAAGTTCCTGGACGAGGTGATGGTTGTTCTCGAGGACAAGGATGAGCGCAGGGAGGGACAGGACACGCAAGGCCAGTGGACTGTGGAAAACCTTCGCCGCTACAACCTCAAGTCAGCCATCTACAACAGGGCCAGTGCATGGAGGAAAGTACTTGTCAAGACTCTGGAAAGTGGTTGGTCTTGTCTGTTTCTTGGAGCCAGTGTGGTGCACAACTTTCTAGGTTTTGACGTGGATGACTTCCATGCGCATCTTCGTGCGGCTGGCGACGAGATGGATGTGGATGAAGTGCGTGAGTGGTTGGATGACGATGAGGGTGATCCTAGGTATCGGATCGTGTCTGATATCGAGATTGCATCTTCAGTTGCAGGTACAAGTACCCAGCTTGAAGATTCTGACGAGGACAGCGATGATGATGAGAACTCCATTCAGCACGCCACTACTCCAGCCATCCCCAAGCTGAGCGCACTCGGGGAATGTGTCGAATGCGTTCTGGACTACCTTGAACACCCAGACTGTGACTGGAAGATGGGGCCCCTGGGACTTGAGTAGGAAGTGTGTGCTTTTAGGCAGCACATCATCACTCACCAGGATCGCCATTCCTTATGTCAATCAACCATTGACAGTTTCTTCAGGCCTGTGACCCCCACCGTGCCCAGCCCTGGCTCCACACCACAGCCTCACCAGGACAGGCCTTCCACCTCTGAGCCACAGCCCAGCATGTCAACCACAGTGGAGTCGCCAATGGACGTGAGTTTGTGGCTTCTGAGTCATCTGCAGTGGGTAGTCCATCACCTTGTCCCAGAGACGTGCCCCTTGGCTGCCTGCAACACCTACTCGTTGACTCTGACGGTGAATAAACAGCAAGAATTCACCACTAGACCACACGGGAATTTACAGTGTTGTGCAGTGTTAAGAAATTAGAATTCAGATTGCAGAGTATTAAGTGCAGAGTGCTACTGTATACTGGTGAGTTTCAAGTGCAGAGCAAGTAAGAAAAGAATCTGCAGTCTAAAGAAATTAGAATTCAGAGTGCACAGGCTTAAGTGCGGAATGCAACACCGGTGAGTTTCAAGTGCAACGCAAGTAAGGAAAGAATGCGTGGTGTTAAGAAAATAGAATTCCAAGTGCAAAAGATTAAGTGCAGTGCAACACTGGATTACTGTACATGCCACAGATGCACCATCATACTCTCAGAGTCTAAGAGGAGGCACGTTCTTCTTCGCGACGGCCGCGGACGTGTTGTAAGTACCCTGGATACTTACCTGTAAATCCTATTCTCTAGTTCCTTTTCATTTATTTCATGCTTTCAATCCCTTATTTGTGTGAATAGGGCCTTAACCCTTACACGGCGGGCTTGTTTTGCTTTGACTTGCGGCTCCCACGGGCATATTCGCGCTCCGACAGACTCTCTAATAATATTTGCCAAAAATCAGTTATTAGTCCTAGAATATTAAAATCACATATACTTATGGCACATACCTTCAGCTTTCTCCTTGGGTGTTTGTTGAGCCTTCGTCGAGTACCGTAGAATTTGTGGAGACCTCTGAAGTTGGGTAACGAAGTCTCCACTTTACACTCCCCGACAACTCGTAATATGATTACCACTGCTTGATATTATCACTAGAAACACTAATCTATGATTCTCAAATAGTTTGGAATCCATACTCCCCCCAAAAAAACACTGTGAAAGCAATGAAAATTATGAGGGCATATGACCATCCCACTTCTGATCGTTTGCCGCTAGTGTTGTCTATTATTCATAAAAACACTCAGTTTATATTTCTGTTACTATATAACACTTATATATATCTACAGTCTTTATCCATAAGTTTCCTTCAGTAATAGTAGTTAATTGTCACTTTAGGGATTCAATTTCTTTCAGTAAAATATGTAGCATTCACTTTCTTGTCCTGTATACTACTGTAGCATTGAGAGTGAATGTCACTTTCACCTTCACTCTCATAACTCATAGTATTCATACATGCTAGAGTGAAACTTTCCCTTTCATTACTCCTAGTATATATACTCGTATTCTTATAATACCACTCATTTACATTTCTATTTACGTTCTCTACTTTATTTACATTATTTACATTTCTATTTTATTTACACTGTGTTATGCACTGTCACTTGAATTAACTTATAAAACTATTTTCCACTGTTCACTTATATTTACATTCATTGCCTTCTTGCTGTTTACACATTATTTACACTTTATTTACAATTCCACTTGCACTGTTTTACTCAATAAAAAGATCATAGTCACTCTCTATCAATTGTCAGCCCTTTACCTCTTTCCACACGAGGTTTAGTAGGGGGTAAAGGTCACAGGGCCCTTTGCATGGGGCTATAAAGCTGCAGAATTTAGCAGGAGCAAATCAGACATACTCCCACTTTCAAAGATGACAGTGAACTGATAGTGGTTGCCTCCTGGCTAGGGTAGGTGCAATACTACCAACTTCAGCCCTATGAGACCTGCTAATATATAGCAGTGAAATGATTGGCAGGAAACCAAGACAATACATAATAAATTAGGTAGTTCCAGGTGAATGTAAATATCACTTAGGCTTCTCCCTTCCTTTCTTATGTATATTTTTATTACGAAAACAGATTATACGGCATATTTCAAGGGGAAATAAACAGCGAAAATTAGCGAACGAGTGCACGTGAGGTGTTGTCAGGTGATAATTAGCCAATTCTAGGTGTATGGCACTCTCACTTACCTTATTTCTTTCTTGTATATATTATTTGGTATAAGAATAGGGCATAGGGCTTATTTCAATGGATGAAATCAGTGAAAAATTCCGGGGAAGATTTACTTAGCGTAGCATGGCCGGGCAGGTGAGAGGATAGGGTAATGGAGGGGAGGTAGGGAGGGGAGTCAAGAACGGGGAGAAATGGCTAAATTGTCAACAATGGATGGGAGTACAGATGAGATTAGGAGTGCTGACTAGTGTTGGACATTGGCAGTACTGATAGATGATACAAGCCACCACTTCAAAGCCCGGGCGAATTCAAAATAACAGAGAATCACAAAAGTGTCGCCCCGCGGTATGATCCCTTACTCCCAAGCGTCACGAAAGTGATGCCCTGCGGTTAAGGGGTTAAATAGGTGCTTTGCATGTCCAGTAGGGAGTTATGTATGTGGTTTTCTGGGTTAGGGTGGGTTAGGGTCCATAAGTACCTGTCCAGGTGGCATTTTTCCAAGTCCCGGACAAACCCAAGTTCTGGACATGCCTTTGGCTCTATTACGTTGGGTCTTGGAGGGATAACTGTATGTATTCAGTATTCAGTGATTAGTTCAGTTTATACCATGAAAGAAAGTAATTGAAATATGTAATTGAACACTAATGTTGCTATAATTGTAATTGTAATTTGGAAGTCTTTGAGAGAGGTGAAGTTAGTGAATGTACAGCGAGGTTAGATGGTGAGGAATTGGAAAATGTGAGTATGTTTAAGTATTTGGGTAGTGTGATGAGTAAGGATGGAGGTTTGGAGGGTGAAGTGCTTGAAAGGGTACAGCAGGGAAGAAAGGTTGCTGGTTCCTTGAAAGCAGTGATAAGAAACAGGGAAGTGAGCATGGAAGTGAAAAAGTTACTACATGACAGTACTGTGATACCAACTCTAACGTATGGAAGTGAAGCTTGGACGTTGTTGGAAGGACACAAGTCAAGAGTGAGAGCAGTGGAAATGAGTTATTTAAGAGGAGCCTGTGGAGTCACCTGGAGAGACAGGCTGACGAATGAGGATATAAAGGAGCGTTGTGGTGTGGATGTGGATGTGATAGGAAGTGTTATGAGGAACACACTGAGGTGGTTTGGCCATGTGGAGAGGATGGAGGGTGAAAGACTGACGAAGAGAGTGTATGTGAGTGAGGTGGAGGGGGGAAGAGGGAGGGGGAGGCCGAGGATGAGATGGAGGGATGGGGTGGAGAGGTATATGAGAGAGGGGGGTGTGAGTTGGGAGCAGGGCAGTGAAATGGCGGGGGACAGGGCGACTTGGAGGCGATTTGTTTGTGGCCACCCCAAACGGGATTGAGGCGTCTGGCAATAGATAGATAGCTAGAATTTGGAAGTAATGTAATTGATTCATTATAATTGTAATTACCTTTTTTTTTTTTTTTTTTTTTTTTTTCTTCCATGTATTTGTGCAGTGGAATCTCCTAAATTGCATTCTTATGAAACTGGGCACATGCCATGGTTTGAGAATTTCATGATTTAGAAATAACAGATCTTATGGGAAAAATTGCTTATGAGTCTGTCATTGTGGAAAAGTTCCCCCCCCTTACCCCTGCACTGACACCAAACTGGTCACCATCAAACTCTAACAGCCTGGAAAAGAAATTAGCAAACTATTTAATAGAAATGAACAATAGTGTATCATGTATTTTAAGATTCTTACCTGATTGTGACTGACGATATTGTTTGAGTGGACGGGGGAGGGGGAAAAGGTTCCTCCTTATTACATCTAACTTCTTGGTGTAAGTTAACTTTGGCTTCATCTTTCCCTTCCTCGAAGAAGTTGTATGCTTAGGAGGGTCACTGTCGGCCATGGTAAAAATTCTCGTATGTGAATTTCAGCCTTAATAAAGGCATGTACAAGCTAGATCCTATAATGAGGTCCTTGCTGGAAATGACCCTTCCCACACTGATTCCCCCTTAAGGAATTACTCACTCGCAGTCCACTCCACTTTACCCCCACCCTCAGAGAGAAAGAGACAGAAAGAGAAATGCACCCACCCACACACACACACACACACACACACACACACACACACACACACACACACACATCAGAAAGTGTAATAAATGAGATACTTAAAGTGACCTGGAAATTAAGCAAAGAGGCGGGGATGGAAAATATTATAATAAGAAAAGATCTGAATGAAGAAGAAAGAGAAGTTTTAAAATCATTAAAGGAAGAAGTAAAGGAAAAAAAATGATAAGAGGACAGAGGAAGAATGTAATACTTTTTTTTGGAGAGTATTGGATATGAAAGTAAGGAAATGGTATTTAAGGAAATAGAAGTGAAGGAAACTAAGGGGGATGGTTGTGAAAGATCAGAAGTTGAGGAAGTGGTACGGACAGAGAGTAGGAGAGAAGAGGGTATTAATCTATCTATCTATCTATAGCCCGACGCCCTAATCCCGCAAAGGATGGCCGCAGACAAAACGCCTCCAAGTCACTCTGTCACCCACCATTTGACTCCCCTCCCCCCAACTCACCCCCCCTCCCTCATATACCTCTCAACTCCATCCCTCCACCTCATCCTCGGTCTACCCCTCCCTCTCCCTCCCTCCACCTCACCTACATACACCCTCTTAGTCAGTCTTTCATTCTCCATCCTCTCCACATGTCCAGACCACCTCAGTGTATTTCTCCTAATCTTTTCAACCACATCCACATCTACCCCACAACGTTCCTTCACTTCTTCATTCGTCAACCTGTCCCTCCATGTCACTCCACATGCTCCTCTCAAGTAACTCATTTCCACTGCTCTCACTCTTGACTTGTTCCCCTCTTGCAAGGTCCACGCCTCGCTTCCATACGTCAGGGTAGGGATCACAATACCATCATGCAGTGACTTCTTAACTTCCATACTCACCTCCCTATTTCTCATCACTGCTTTCAGTGTGCCAACAACCTTCCTTCCCTGCTGTACCCTTTCACGTACTTCATCCCCCAAAGTTCCATCCTTACTCATCACACTACCCAAGTACTTGAATGCACTCACATTCTCCATATCCTCACCATCCAACCTCACTGCACACTCTGTGACTTCATTCCTCTCAAACACCATAACTTTACTTTTTGTTTACATTAACTTTCAGCTTCCTCCTCCTACACACTGTCCCAAATTCATTCACCAAACCTTGCAACTCCCATTCATCTTCACTCAACAATACTGTATCATCAGCAAATAGCAACACCGGAAGCTTCCAAAACTCACCCTCATTCATTAGGGCCACCCCCACATCCACTGCCCTACCTTGTACCTCCTTTACGACCCCATCCATATATATATTAAACAGCCATGGAGACATTACGCACCCCTGTTTCAGTCCCACATTGAGATCAAAGAACTCACTCAGCTCACCATCCACTCGCACCGTAGCCCTAGCTCCCTCGTACATACTCTTCACAGCACTCAACAATTTCCCCTCCACTCCATATATTCTTAATACCTTCCACATACCTTTCCTATCTATTCTGTCATAAGCTTTCTCCAAGTCCATGAAGGCAGCGTACACTTTCCTTCCCTTCTCTAGATACTTCTCCACTAAACATCTCAGAACAAATATCTGATCTACACACCCTTTTCCCTTCCTAAATCCCCCTTGTTCTTCTCCAACTAGCTCCTCTGTCATATGCCTAACCCTATCAATGAGTATTCTACCATATATTTTACCAGTCACACTAAGAAGGCAAATACCCCTATGGTTACCACATACTTCTCTCTCCCCTTTTCCTTTGTACAGAGGAACAATTATACCCTGATTTCCAGTCCTCTGGAACCCTTCCCTCTTCCCAAGCCAATCTACACAACTTCCATATCCTCCACAACAATCTCACCCCCATACCTAAGCATTTCACCACACACTCCATCAATTCCTGGGGCCTTTCCCAGCTTAATCTTCTTCATCGCTTCCACTACTTCAAGCCTACTGATCTCTTCCTCCCTCCTCTCATCTCTTCTTCTCCCAGCCATTCCCCAACCACTTATACTCACACTGCTCTCCTCTCTACATTCAACAAATCCTCAAAGTGCTCCTTCCATCTCCTCAATTTCTCTCTTTTCTCCACCAACAATCTATTATTCCTATCTTTCCTCCCCTACTATTTCCCCTTTCACACTGCCTTACTTTCTTTACCTCCTTCCAAAACAATTTCTTACTCTCCCTCCATTTCACACTCAGATTCCTCCCAAACTCTTCATCCACTTTCTTCTTACTCTCCTTCACCAGTCTCTTAACCTCCCTTCTCCTGCTCACATATACCTCTCTCTTCTCTCTCTCATCTTCTCCCTACCTCTACTCGCCAACCATTCACCATATGCCTTCTTCTTTTGTTCCACAGCTCGTTTCACCTCATCATTCCACCATGCTGTCCCTTGCACACCTTGCATCTCCTCCTCACTCCACAAACTGCCTCACACGTTGCGCTTATCTCTTCCGTGAATATCTTACATACGTCTTCCACCCCTTCCATCTGCTCTAGCTCATACCTTCCCAATCTTTCTTCCACTAAGCTCTTATACTCTGTCCTCTTCTCGCTATCTTGCAATTTCTCCACTCTTCTCACAGGAGCTGCTTCCTCCTGTCTTCCCCTTCGCCTCCTCAACCACTTTCTTTGCAGCTCTACCTTGGCCATCACTAAGTGATGGTCCGAGACTCCATTCCCCCACCCTCTCCACACTCTTGCATCCAACACTTGTCTTCTCATTCGCTCATCCACACACACGTAGTCTATCATTGCCTTTCGTTCAACAAGTTCACCATCCATCCTCCTCATTACTCTCCATGTATACCGGTGGATCATCTTATGTCGAAAGTAGGTGTTGGCTATTGCCAACCCCTTACCAGCACAGATGTCCACCAAAGCACTACCATTCCCATCTACTTCCGCTGGCACACCCCACTGACCAACCACTCCATCCACTCGTACATTCCCGACTTTGCCATTCATGTCTCCAATCAACAGCACTCTCTCGCTCCTCTCAAACTTGTCCATACATGCTTCTACTCTCGCCCAAAACTCATCTTTCACTCTTGCCACTCGATCCTCAGTTGGAGCATACACACATACAATCGCCCATGCTTGTATACCTACTTTCATCCTCACCCATACAATCCTTGCACCCACTGTTCCATACTCTCTTATATTCTCCTTCCACTTCTTGCTTATCATCAGACATACTCCCTCTCTTGCCCTCTCATCCTCACTGACTCCCGCACATATACCTACACCGTATTCCCATTCTCTCATCCTTTCACCTTTCCATTTAGTTTCAGTCAATCCACATATATCCACTTTTGCATCCTCAAGCACCTGGACAATCTCTCTCTCTTTCACTTCATCATTCACTCCTCTCACATTCCACGTTCCTACTCTCAGAATGTCCTTTGTCCGTTCCTTAGTCGTCAACGTATGGTCCGTCCGGGTCCGAGGCGCTTTATTTGCTTTTTTAGTTAGTTCTTTTTACGGGGTGGGGCACTAACCCACCACCAACCCTTTTAGTCGCCTCGTACGACAAGCAGGGATACTGGGGGAGTATTCTTGAAACCCCCCTACCCCCAGGGGGTATTAATAATGTCAAAAATAATTTGAAGGTGATATATACTAATGGTGATGGTTTCATATCGACAAGGATCGAAATTAATGATTTCTTTAGAGAACATGAACCTGATGTCATGTGCTTTGTAGAGACCAAATTAAGAGAAGATATTGATGTTCATTTGGGAGATGGTAAATACAAACCGTGGAGAAAAGACAGAAAAGAAAAAAAGGGAGGAGGAGTGATGATAGCAGTGAAGAACAACATAAATGTAGATACTGTGGAAATAGGAGAAGACAGGGCTGAAGTGATATATATGAAATTAGAAACTGGAGAAAATGTTAAGAGAGATATGGTGGTAGTGTATGTTCCCCCAAAGACGAGAGCATGGAAGGATGACGAATACCAAGAGATGTTTTCAGATATGGCTAGCTACTTGCAAAAAATAATTGAGAAAAGTAATAATATAATTTTGGTGGGTGACTTTAAATGTAAAGAGGTGAACTGGGAGGAATGGTACTCGGGAGGCGGCGAGGATTCGTGGGGCACCATGTTATTAAATATAATAATGAATAATGTGATGATGCAATGGGTCAAAGAAGAGGCACGGTTTCGAGGTGAGGACACACCAGCAAGGTTAGATTTACTGTTCACCAAAGAACCCGATGTAATAGAATCATTGGAATATCTCTGTCCTTTGGGAAAAAGTGATCACGTGGTCATTGAGTTCCAGATGTTAATAGGAAATGTCGAGCCAAGAGACGAGCTTCATAGACAGGAAGATACAACTTTGGGAAAGCAAATTTTACAGGATTGAGAAACTTTTTTGAAAATGCGGATTGGAGAAAATTCAGAGAAACAAGAGAGATACAGAGGAAGTGGGATATCTTTCTAGCCCTCTATAATTTGGGAGTGGAAAAATTTGTACCAAGAGTAAGAGGGAAAGAAAACAGGAAAAAGGAGTGGTTTAATAGAAGGTGTATGATAGCAAAAAAAGGGAGAGATAAGGCATGGAACAATTGGAGAAAGAGAGGTAACGACAGAACAAAGGAAGAATATAAAAGAACAAGAAATGAATACACAAGAATACGTAGAGAAGAAGAAAGGAATTTTGAAAAAGGTATAATTGACAAATGCAAGGATGAACCCAAACTGTTTTATAGATTTGTTTATGGCAAACTGAAACAAAAGGAAGGAATCACCAAGCTGAAAGTAGAAGGAGAGGTCTTTAAGGATGCGGCAATGAAAGCAGAAATGATGAACAAACGTTTCCAGTCAGTTTTCACTAAAGAAAAGGAGCTTGTGGAAGGGGAGGGAGTGATTAGAAATGTTCCGGTGATGAAAGATATAAAAGTGGAGGTACAGGAAGTGTATAAATTACTGGAAACTCAAGATGTAAGGAAAGCCCCAGGACCTGATGGAATTTCTAATTGGATACTGAAGGAATGCAGAGAACAACTGGCGGTTAAAGTTCACAGCTTAATTGAATGCTCACTGGAAGAGGGGAAAGTGCCAAAAGAATGGAAGAGGGCAAATGTGGTACCAATTTACAAGGGAGGAAACAGGGAAGAACCCCTGAATTATAGACCAGTGTCTCTAACCAGCATGGTCGCAAAATTGTGTGAGAGAATCCTGAAAGACAGATGGATAAAATATTTGGAAGAGATGAATATTTTGGCTGAATGTCAGTTTGGATTCAGAAGTGGAAGGTCATGTGTTTCTAACTTGTTGAGCTTTTACTCAAGAGCGATTGATGTGGTACAGGAGAGAGATGGTTGGGTGAATTGTGTGTACTTAGACTTAGAGAAGGCCTTTGACGAGGTACCTGATAAGAGACTAATGTGGAAACTAGAATATATAGGAGGACTGAAGGGGAAACTTCTGGAATGGATGAGAGACTTTTTGAGAGACAGACAAATGAGGACAGTAATAAAGGATAGGATGTCAGGATGGAGGGAAGTAACAAGTGGAGTCCCTCAAGGCTCGGTGTTGGCGCCAGTAATGTTCCTGATTTATGTAAATGATACAGTAGATGGAGTGAACAGTTATGCAAGTCTGTTTGCTGATGATGTAAAGATCTTGAGGAAGGTAGAGGTTGAGGAGGATTGTAAAATACTGCAGGAGGATCTGGATAGGATACACAATTGGAGCTGGACGTTGGAAATGAAATTTAATGTAAAGAAATGTAAAATATTTGAAATGGGTAAAAGTACCAGGGGGCCATCACTGAATTATTTGTTGGGTAATGAATTAATCACAAAAAGGAGAGAAGAGAAAGGTTTGGGAGTGCTGGTCCAAGATAGTTTGTCACCAGAAAAGCACATTAACAAGATAGTTGGAGAGACTTATAAACTCTTGACTAACATAAGAGTAGCATTTCATTATATGGATAAGGAGATGATGAAAAAATTGATAGTGGCCATGATCCGCCCCAGGTTAGAATATGCAGCGGTAGTGTGGTCCCCACACAAAAAGAAAGATATAAACAAGATTGAGAGAATACAAAGAACAGCAACCAAGATGGTCCCCAGTCTGACAGACCTGTCATACAGAGAGAGGCCGGAAAAACTGGATTTGCCTTCCTTAGAGGAAAGGAGAAAGAGGGGAGACATGATTGCAGTGTTCAGGACCATGGTGGGAGTAGATAAAATTGACAAAGAAGATCTGTTTGTATGGGATAAGAGAGCAACAAGAGGACATGGAATGAAATTGAAAAAGTCAAGCTGCTTGAAGGATATCAAGAAATATAGCTTTCTTTACAGAAGTATAGACTTATGGAATAACCTGGACAAAGAGATCGTCCAGTCTAAAAGCTTAAACGAGTTTAAAGCTAAATTTGACTTATTGAGAAACAGCGACGAAAACCCACGAGCATAGTACATTCCGTGTATATCACAATTAGGTAAATTAGGTAAATACTTAACTATTTGGAACGACTTAGACAAAGAGGTGGTGCATGGGAAAAACATTCATGTGTGTAAAGGTAGACTTGATAAATGTGGATATGGAGACAGGACAACACGAGCATTGCTCAATTCCTGTATACTACAGATAGGTAAATACACACACCTTAATGAAGGCATGTACAAGCTAAATCTTATCATGAGGTCCCTGGTGGAAATGTCCCTTCCCTCACTGATCCCCCTTAAGGAATTTTCTGATCACAGTCCCCCCCACCCTACCTCCACACACACACACACACACACACACACACACACACACACACACACACACACACAAGATTAGAGTATGCAGCTGTGGTATGGTCACTTCATTTGAAGAAGCATATTGATAAACTGGAGAGGGTTCAACAGATGGCAACATGGATGATACCGTGCCCAAGGGAACTGACCTACAACAAGAGATTGGATAAACTGAAGTTACCAACACTACACGAGAGAAGGAAAAGAGGTGGCTTGATCATGATGCTTAGAAATGTAGGAGAACTGGAAAGGGTGGATAGAGAGGATCATTTTGTGTTGGATGATGGAAGAACAAGAGGTCATATTTCAAGTTGAGGAGATGTAGATATCTTAATGATCTTAAAAGATTCAGTTTCCCAAACAGAAGCATAGGTATTTGTAATGACTTAGACGAAGAGGTGGTGCAGGCAAAAAACATTCATGTGTAAAACTAGACCGGATAAATGTAGATATGGAGACAGGACAACACGAACTTAGCTCAATTCCTGTATACTGCAAGTAGGTAAATACAGATAGGTAAATACACACACACACACACACACACACACACACCATTTGTGCAAGCATAACAATAACGGATGTTTAAAAACGAATCAAGAAACCTTCACATTTGAGGTTGCAATTGCGAATCACGTATAATTTCTACGAATTATGGATCTTGGAAACTTTTGCGTGATGTTGCTATGTATTATGAATTCACTGTTTAGAAATGTGCAATTTAGGAGATTCCACTATTGTAATTATAATTGAGTAATAGGATAAGTACTGTAATTATAATTGTAATTGATCCAAACCAATTTAATTACTCCAAGCCTGGTACATCCATATATAGGTGCGTACATGCATACAAGTGAGTACATAAGTATGTGCGTAAGTGTGTACGTAAGTACGCGCAAACATAGGTGTGGACGTAAGCGTGGGCATAGTTGCGGACATAGGTGTGCACTTAGGTTCAGATGTAAGCACATGCATGGGTGTGGAACACGCTTGTATTATTGTGTGTGTGTGTGTGTGTGTGTGTGTGTGTGTGTGTGTGTGTGTGTGTGTGTGTGTGTCCATAGACATCTGTGCACATACTTTATCCACCATCAGTATGTCTCATCAAGGTTTTCAGATGATCTACTTTCCCATTGTGTGTGCAGTCTGCTGGAAGAAACATATGTAATTCTCTTGATATTCCTACCAGGTGCATCTCATTTCCTACAAAATATTCAGCAAAATATGCATTGAAGGACTAAGGTAATTAGCAGCTACTGTATACTGTGCTCGAAGCTTCATTCATTGAGCCGCTGATCATCAGCTAATGAGACGGGTTCTGCAGGTCCCATTGATTATTTTATTCTGTGCTGAGTTTGTTACATCTGCTATAAAAATTTCCGTTGAGTCCATTTTATATTTTGCGGTTAGTAATTCAGTGTTAGGTCACACGCAGAAACTTTGGAATGAAGGCATATTCATGACACCGTGGATAAAATATATACCAGAAGCAGGCACTTGTGTGTCAACCAGTCACCATCTGTGTTACAAGCCCATCTAAAGAGTGGTTGGGAGCTTCTTTCATAAAAGAATTATACGCCCTAGCCGAGGTTGCTGTACAGTAAGTCACAACATTTCACAGCCTTGGAAAACAGTGTTTCCCTTTCATTGTGGCCAACTGTACTTACAGTACGTTCATACATAAATAGATGCTTATGTAATTACATATGTGGATGTGTACATAAGTACATACTTAGATATGTATGTAAGTAATCCCTCCAATATCCGACGTAATAGAGCCATAGGCAGGTCTGGATAGTGGTCTTGTCCAGATATTGGGCCCCAGCTTATGGACATGTACTTATGGACCCTAACTCAGGGAAACACCTATACAACTCCTTCTGGACATGCATTACACCTATTTAAGACCCAACTCACACCAATAAGGGACATAAAAGACTGAAATAAATGCAAAAGAACCATAAAATGAGGTTTTAGAGGTGAGTTTATACAATATTAAACATTCTGGGTACTTACAAGTCCCTGGCTCCTGGACTGGTTTGAACCGCCAGTTTGCAGTCCACAGTTAATCCTCTGCACTCTAAATTCTAATTTCTTAACACTGTAAATTCCTGCTTGTTCTAGTGGTGAGGTATTGCAGTTTATTCACTGTTATTCACAAAAAACAAGCACCTGTGGCTTGCACTGCTATGAGCATCTGCTCTCGATCAGAGTTAGGCTGTGACTGTTGATGATGGCGGGTTAACAGAGTTGCCAGATCGCAACAGCCTCATTACCAATCTCCTCAACTTTCATTACCAAATTTAACTTTTCATTACCAAATTCGTAAAGCTAGCATTTATTCTTCACTAATTATATATACAACTGGAAATACATGTAATCACTCTCCTTATAATTAACACCATGTTGATTATTTTCACGCTATGTAGGGTAGCAGATTAATCAGAGAGAGCAAACAATCCACCATCTCCATCCTGTGTATCCCCATACTTGTGAAAAATCCATTTGGTAATGAATTATTCTGATTCATTACCAGACGAATTTTTCATTACCAAATTGGCCCACACTTGGTAATGAAAAATACCAAATGGCAACCCTGACAGGGGAGGGGGTAGGGGGGAGGAAGGAAGGGGTGAAGGGACCATGGTGTAACAGCTTTTCGGTGCCAGGCGGCAATTTCAGATTACGAGTGGGAAAAAACTCAGATTTTTTTCGATTTTTTTGCGGTTTTTGGCCCATTTTGGGAATATTGGATCCCAGGACAATTATGTCCGGTTAGTGGGGATGTTCGGATATTGGGCATTCAGATATTAGAGGGATTACTGTACTGTACGTAAGGAAATACCCTCCGCATCACGGATAATTCACCATTGTTTTGGTCAGGGGTCATGTAATCGATATTATATGCCTCTATTTCCGAGTCATGATCCTGTAAAGGTGGTCTGGAGGTCCCTTAGCGAAAGGGAGGCTCAGCATCACAAAGATGGCGACCAACACAGTTTTTGCACACATTACCAGTGTAGTGTCGAAAGGGAGTGGCACAGCCAGTAAGTGAGACACCAAGAGTATGCAACTGTTAGTGAATCCGGGCCCTGGAGTGATTTTCCAGGCTATCCAGCTGTCCCCCAGCCTCAGTGGTGGTAGGGGGGGGACCCTTGGTGACAACTCGAACTGGCCTAGGACACATGGTGCTTTAGGTGGATGGCAGAGGTGTTTTTTTAAATTTTAGGTTAAGTGGCTCTTGACACCACATATTCCAAGTGAAGCCATGTTATATTGACCTCAGTATGTGATAATTGATATGCAGGTAGTTTTCACTTGACATAACTCCATCACATACTGTACAGTACCAGTAATTCTTTTATAATTTTCTTTGGGCTTCAGTTGAACACATCCCTGTATGCTGGACATTTGAGTAGTTTTGAGCTAACCTGAATCTGTCACAGTTGCCAAGTCTAACACTCCAGTAAAGAAATTTTTTAACATGGCTTGACCTGCTAAAGGGAATAATGGAAGAAAGTATTGGCAGAGTGGGACTGTGAAACACCATCCCAGTTCCTGAATAAACTATGAAAACTATGACATCTGCTGTACAGTGTCAGTTTATGCTCGCCATTCAACACCAGTCTTAAATTTCCTGTCCTGCCAGATTCACCATGCATTAACTGACTGATCTTTATCAAGAGAAAGATGATGACCAAGTGGGCAAAGAATGTTGATGATGTAAGAGAAATGGAAGAGTTGTCTCAAGACTGTGTGAACTTTGACAGATCATCAGACATTGATCGGGCAGGTGGTTTAGATAGGAGAATACAGTAGGGGAGCAGATGGGCAATAACCACCTCTCCCTACCTTGGAATGCGTCATGAAGCAATTCAGGAAATGTGTCATGATTATTAAAGTCTGTACTGACAGTCAGTGGTAAGTGTGGGCACTCACCATCTACTTACTCGATGTAGTGCTGCTCTTAGGTGCCTGCCCTTTCCTCTTTTCCTTCCATCTTTCCTTCCTTCCTCTTGTCTTTCTTTCCTTCATTCTTTCCTCTTCCTTCTGTCTGCAGTTTACAACATTGAGTGACAAGCCAAATGGTTTCCTGTACACCAGGAAACCATTTACTATGATGGGTGGTAACCATGTAACAACATTATGGCGACTGGTGGTCTAGTGGGTAATTAAGGTACTCCAATCAGATTGAGGCAGTGCAGATTCATATCCGAGGGGTGGTTAGGGTTTATTGCTCATGTAATGTCACTCAGGGATGAGTGAGGTTGGTCACTCTCATCTTGAATGTCAGGACCAACTTATCTAGCCCCGGGCTCCCACGGCAACATTGGATTAGATGATGAATAAATGAATTAAATATGTCTGGTGTACTGTTTGTAATTTTAGGTCACTGGATATCATTGTTTTATGATGACTGAGATGACTGACTTGAGAACCAATTATTCCCATAAACATGTTGATTATGCACATAATTTTGAGTTTAGTAATGGTTTTACCAGTCCCAATGAGTCATGAAACTAATGTGCATACTGTACTGGCTTTACTTCTCTCTTCATTTGTAAGTGCTGGTACAGTATGATATACACAGCTGCTATGATGTTTCCAAATTCACTTCTTACCCTACATACTTGCAGTACATAGCTACATACATATCTCCCTACATTTGGCATTTTCTGTACTATTATTCCTTTAGTGTAGGGAGAGCTTTTCAGCTGGGATTGGACAGACAAGGATTGAGACTGAATGGGCACCAATCTCTTTCATATGCTAACAGGGCATAGTCTAGGGTTGACATACCAAAGTTCTCAGTAGCTGACCGTGATGAATGAAATGACTGACTTGAGAACCAAGTATTCCTACAAACATGTTGAGTATACACATAATTTTTTAGTTTAGTAATGGTTTTACCAGACCCAGTGAGTCATGAAACTGGTGTGCAAGCAACTTCACAGAATCAGTGCTGTACCTCACCTCATAGAGTACATAGATGTCTGCTGCCCAGCTTGAGTCATCTTGCTAGAATGAGTTAATTTGGAGAAGTAATGATTGAGACTGCATGTGCAAGAAGTAATGGCAGTGACAGATACTGCATGTGCAAGAAGTAATGGCTGTGACAGATATATTACATAAGAGGGGCCCCTAACATCCCACAAAGGAAGTGTACAGAAATTGTTATAGAGTACTTAGTTTGAATGATCAGACAAGATACGGATTACCCTCATGAAATGCTGTAATGCTTTGTGAGGCATTTTAATTGGAGGCAAGCAGCAGTTCATCCAGTGCTTATCAGTCTTTAATGTGGAATTATATCTAATGTAATCTAAAAATGATGCCATGCTTCCTCTTAAGTCATTCCCATTTGGGAGTTGGCAAGGGCACAGCTATTGTTTTCTATGGATTCGAAGCTAAACAAAGTGCCAGAGCCAACAAATTACCGTATTTCGCGGCATATAAGACGCACTTTTTTGTCTCAAAGTTACCTTAAAATATCCCCCATGCGTCCTGCACGTTAGACTAAGGCAAGTTAGTTAGGCTTCACTGAGAAGAAACTCTTATAAAGATGATCATCTCAATGCTTAGCAACCACAGGTGTTTTCTACAGTATGCAGACTTGATTTTATTTTTAAAAATAATATACACTAGTGTGTATATGCAGCAGATTTAAGAAACACGCGAGATCAGAAGCACATAAAACTTTTGCGGGTTTGTTTACAGCTCAACTGGCTAACATCGTGAAGATATTTAGCGGTTTAGCAGTTTAACAGTTTAGCATCTGCACTATTCCAGCAAGCTAACGTACATGATCACTGGTGAACTGTCTGCTAACCTTCTGAAAGGCAATCATGACCACTTTGCTTGCCATCCATTCACTAACTAGCAAAGCAATCATACTGGAGAGATGCTGGCTAGTGAAACTGCCAAGTCATCAAAACAGACTTTCGTCACATATGGAAATACAGTAACCCTAATTAGGTCAGTTACTTTTGTGACATTTTGTGAGTGTATATATGCAGCAGATATTAAAACACGGAAGTTCAAAAACACAAAGCATTCACGGTTTGTTTTCATCTCAACTGGCCAATACCGTCAAGGGGTTTAGCGGTTTAGCAACTTAGCAGTTTAGTGTCTAGCGTACACCCTACTCTAGCAAGCTAACATGCTCACTGGTGAACTGTCTGCTAACCTTCTGAAAGGCAATCATGACCACTTTGCTTGCCATCCATTCACTAACTAGCAAAGCAATCATACTGGAGAGATGCTGGCTAGTGAAACTGCCAAGTCATCAAAACAGACTTTCATCACATATGGAAATTCAGTAACCCTAATTAGGTCAGTTACTTTTGTGACATTTTGTGAGTGTATATATGCAGCAGATACTAAAACATGCAAGTTCAAGAACACTAAGCATTCACGGGATTGTTTTCAGCTCAACTGGCCAATACCGTCAAGGGGTTTAGCGGTTTAGCAACTTAGCAGTTTAGTGTCTAGCGTACACCCTACTCTAGCAAGCTAACGAAGTTACAGCTTCACTTTTTCAGCCAAGTGAAGTACTTTAGCAATGTCTATGCAACTCAGGGCACACCCAATTACAGTATTTTGTTATGAAAATAGGATAAAATTCACTGAGTAGCATAACTGATGCAATATCTGAAATAGCAGTGCCTGACGGGCATTCGTAACAGCGTCCGCCATTTCTGTTGTATTCTTAGCAGACGAAGCGATCAGAATGATCGACAACGTTCACTCTCTGCATCTCTGCTGCCTAAGCAAAGCTCTCATGATCGGCAATGGGGATCATTTAGGCCGTAACGTCCAAATTTGTTAGGTTAGGTTAGGTTGTAAAATCTTTTGCCTTTTTGGACGTTACAGCCGAAACGACCAGAATCCTAAGGTGTAGGTGAGAGTTTGGTGTAGGTGTAGTTAAGGAAGTAGAAATGGGAAGAGTCAGGCTAGGGAACTGATAATCCGCTTATTATAATCCCTTCAAGCCAGCAATGTATTTTATAGGGTAGTTTATTCATGCTTGCCATATGATTTTATTCAGTTCAGGAAACATGTACTGAGGAGGTTAATGTGGGCTGTATCAAATGCCCCAGGTCTGAATATCACCTGTGCTCAGTTAAAACGATTGCCAAGTTAAAATCGTATGGTGTGGTATAAGCAATTCAGTGGATGGTACTGAGGACCATTTACTGTATGAAAGTGACAGTGAAACAGTGATGATGACTGTGGTGATGACTTCCAGTGATGCTTCAGGACTCGGGGGAAGTAGTGATGAATTCTCAGGATTTGAAGACGAGTGAAATTTTCACCATGTCAGTAATATGAAGTGAATATAGGTTTTAGGTGATCATGACAGATGCAACCATGGAAAATTTAGGATCAATGGTGCTGTACACCTTTAGTCTTGCACTGACGATGTTTGGATGAATAAATTGTTTGAGATGTTTCATATCCTTAAGTGATGATATTTATATTGAACAACCAAATACATTTTGATGTTTTTGGCATATAATAAAGCCACTGGGTACTCCAAAACGGACTGATGTAAATGTTTCAGAGGTGAGCGAATGTTGCATGTGGTGTGTACATGTGTGCGTGTGTGTGTGTGTACCATAGCGACTAGGAGGCAGCAGTGTTAAGACCAAAAATGGATGTTTTCACAGTACTCGAATGTTTTGAGATGGATATCTGTTTTTAGCAAATTCTGGTAAGAGAAATATGCATTTTTAATTGTTGATGCTGCAAGGAAAACAGCTGACAGTAAGGGAGTGATACTGGGAGAAGAGGGTTGAGCCAGTTGTCTAGCGCTTGGGATGCAGCAATGTTGCTAAGAGATAGTTTCACCATTCTCGACATGTTTTGAGATGAATGTCTGTTTTTAGTAAATTGTGATCAGTGAAGAACGTATTTTTAACTGTTGATGCTGCAAGGGAAACATCGCTGACAGTGAGGAAGTGATACTGAGAGGAAGGGGTAGAGACTGCTGTCTAGCGACTGGGAGGCAGCAGTGTTACTAAGGTGTAACAATGGATGTTTTCACCATAGTATGTTTTGAAATGAATGTTTATAGTAAATTATGATCAGTGAAGCATACATTTTTAATTGTTGATGCTGCAAGGCAAACATAGCTGACAGTGAAGGAGTGATACTGAGAGAAGAGAGTAAAAACAGCTGTCTATCCTGTTCCCAAGCAGCCTTGCTATATTGAACTTTGGTTGTAAAACATTGTAATTTGTGTATTTACAAGTGTTACCTTTTTATATTGTTTGTGGAGGTAATTACAGGTTAGTTAGAGTGCATGATTAATGATGGTAGTCGTCTGATATTGTGCTTGAGTCAAGGCAATGTGAGGAAATTCCGTAACAGGTGTGGAATATGACGGGGTTCTTTTAGGATAAATGAACTGATGTGAACATTCATTGTATTTTATGTTTTCGTCAGTGAATGAAAGAATAGAGTTTATTGACTTCATTTGTGGTTTTAAATTCATAAAATATTAAAAACAGTGTTTATATCAGTTTACTGATACATATTTATCAACAAAGTTGAGATGGCCTCGTGGTTTGAAGTCACGTTTTGTTAAGACGGGGTTTTGTTTTCTCTTTTCCTGTATCATTCTTTGTACATAAAAGAAGAAACTAAAGGATGATGAGCAGTACTGAATAGATTCTGAAAGGTGAGTGTTGTATCTAAGTGATAGTGGCTCATATCAGTCATGTTTTGTCATGAAGGGGCATTGTTTTCTTTTCCTGTACCATTCTTTGTATATAAAAAAAGAAACCAAAGGCTGATGATCAGTAATGAATAGATTCTGAAAGGTGAGTGTGTATCTGTGTGGTAATGGCTCTTATCAAGAAACCTTACTGCAGTCTTGGTTGGGGCAAACTTTTTTTTTCACAGAACTGCCCTGCCAGAATTAGGGTGCGTCTTTCACAATGCTGCGTCTTACATGCCGCGAAATACGGTACTTCCCAGTGGTTGCTGGAAGCTGTTGAGGAAGGGGAATTTGAGATATCTAATAAGATTTGTAGCTGAGATTCTCAGCTCGGACTTTGACTTTATGTACACCTTCCCAAAAAAGCACCCTCCCCATAGGATATGATGGTTGTGAAAATGAGCGAGTTCTACAGACACACATAAATCTACGAGGTATTTTCAGAAAGCATCTGACCTTAGGCCCTAAGAAAATAAATTACTAACTTATTGAGCTAGGACACTAATCCCCCCCAAAGTAGGCCCTTTCTGACTTGACACACATAACCCAGTTCTTTCCACAGCCTGAAACATTTTTCAATCGGTTTACAGCATCTCCTGCAGGTGCTTTTTTCACATTCATCATGAGCTCGTCTCAGATGAATGTTGCTCAAGACTTGTTGGAGTGTGCAAATTGCGATCTAGACTTTCTGGAGACTGTTATCACTGGAGATGAAACTTGGGTGTACGGGTACAACCCAGATACCAAAGCACAGTTGTCCTAATGGAAGCATGCAGGTTTGCTTCAGCCAAAAAAAAGTACGACAGGCCTCCAGCAAGGCATTTGCATGTTGACTTTTTTTTTTTTTTTCAACTACCATTGTGTTGTGCATCATGAATATGCACCAGGTCAGACTGTCAACAAACATTACTACCTTGACATTATCCGTTGTCTTCATGATGCAGTTCAGCTGAAGAGACCAGACCTTTTGAAAGTGGGAAGTTGGAAGCTGCACCATGACAGTGCCCCTGCCCATTCTTCTCAACTGATTCAGGAATTTTTGGCCAAGCACAACATCCTGCAGGTCCGTCAGGCTCCCAGACTTGGCTCCATGCAACTTTTGGTTATTCGCCAAGCTCAAAACTCCATTGAAGGGTTCCAGTTTGAGATGAGAGAAGAGATCATGATGAATGCGATGAAGCACCTGGAGGAGATAGTGAAAACCAACACTGAAAAATGTTTCAGGCAGTAGAAAGAACACTGGGCTATGTGTGTCAAGTCAGAAGGGACCTACTTTGAGGTGGATTAGTGTCTTACCTCAACAGGTTAGTTATTTTTTTTTTTTAGCCTAAGGTCAGATACAGTAAAACATCGATATAACGGACTTCAATAGACCAGAATTTGCTCTCATCAGACTCAAGGAGCTACCGGACTAAATTACTATACATCGGAAAAAGTCTGATAAAGCCAGCAGCAGTCCGGACCGACTGACCACTTCAGCCCTGTTCACCACAATAATGTGAATAAAAGACATGTTTATCAGTGTACAGTACTGTATTATTATATACATTATACCATTTGAGTAATGTAGTGATGTTATAATACAGTACAGTACCGCAGTAGTAGTCAAAACAGTTTAAAAACCGTTCATGCGATCCGGACTAATGTCTGATATATTGGAAAAAGTCCGGATTAGTAGGGGGAGTCCAGATGTCGCTTTTACCGGAATTTCACATTTTTCAGAATGGTTTGGGCCCCAATTAGTCCATTATAGTGAGGTTTCACTGTACCTTCTGAACAAACCTCGTATAAATTTGGTGCCACAAAACGTATACCACCTTGTGATTTTTTTTTTTTTTTTTTTTTTTTTTTTTTTAGTTAATTACTAAAAATAATATTTTCATTTATAATCACAGGATGCCCCATACACCACAATGTTTCATCCATGTTTCAGAATGATACGTGCCGTAAGAGGGTCAGTACTTTTTTGGTTGACTGTACAGTCACTTAGAGGAATAATTGCCGAGTGACTAACTTTTGGCAGTTTCCTGACTAAGGGTATAGCCACACCGGACGCGACAAGTGGGGAGGTAGCGTCGAGCGATGAGCGTCAAAGTGAGCGTCAATGTGAAATTTGTCCAAATAGAAAGTGGCAACCTCACATGCGACAGATAGTCAGGAGCTATTCATCGATGCAGTAATGCCTGGGGATGTCACTAGGCAGTGCGTTGCATTTTGGAACATGCTGCATCACATAGCAATGAGCATGGAGGGTGAGTGGATTAACAAACCTACCCACTCATCCAATGTGGCCACCCACGTAGGATTTAGTGAGTTTTATCGAGTCGCCTCATCCCACCCCGCTCAGGTCTCCCTGCTCATCGTGTCTGGTGTGGCTATACCCTAAGATTGATGCTTATATGGCTAGTTACCAAGCTTGTAACCACATTTCACTCTTATGGTAGCACTTCCCAGTATCAGTGGTAACCACCTGTATGCTACATTTAGAGCTGATACCTCATCATTTAAGGCCAGAGTGGTGTCATGAGATTCCTGAAAGTTACTCCCTGAGGGTGCTGTGAGAGTGGAAAGTGGATTTTTAGCCTTGTAAAAGAGATGATACACTCCATATGGGGCAACACTGGGTTAGATGAATGAATGAATGAAAAAGTTTGATTTATTCTGTAAGTGTATAACAGCTTTAGATGAGTTTTCTCATAAATTCATAATGTATTCTAGCTAGGTCTTCAAAGGCTTCAGTGATTATGCACCTGTTTTCACAGGGCCTGCTGACTGATAGTTGTGTTTTCTTTTTCTGCTCTTTTTTTTTCTTGATCTACGTCTCCCCATCCTGTAAGTGGAGAGGAAGAGGTGGATGGCAACTAAGGGCCTGTGATTTCCACTGCTGTAGAATGAAAAGAATTGTTAAAAATACAGCATTCCTTAATATGTATTCAGCGATGATTGCCTTACCAGTATGTTCTTTTTCAGGAACACCAGGAGTTGGGAAGTCAACTCTAGCACAGCAGCTTGCAGAACAGTCAGGACTTGAATGGATTAGTGTTGGGGACTTGGCTAAAGATAATAATTTTTTTGATGGCTATGATGATGAGAGAGAGTGCCCTGTTTTGGATGAAGACAAGGTAAGCTATAGACTTGCTTAGAGAGAAAACCCAGTTGGGAACATAAATTTTATACAGTAATGGGATTTTATATGTTTGTACTTTTCAGATTAGAGTATTTATACAAAAGTACTGTACAGCTCTTTCATGGAACCTTAGGCTGTCTTCCATGCTTTCATGGCCGTGCTTCCCCTCCTGGCACCTTCACTTCTCTTTCAAGATTTTTTTTTTTTTTCTACACTTTGATCTTAGCCAAAGGCCTTTGGGTGGGAAAGGAGGTCCGGATGATGATGATGATAATGATGATGATGATGATGATTTTTTTTCTTTTTGATTACTTAACCATGCATTCTTACTTTACACTCCCATTGACTCCAAGAATTTTGGTACTGATTGTTAAGGACTCAGAATGCACATCTGTATATACCTAAAAAGTAAAGCACATCTTCATTTTACAGTAGACCCTTACTTTGCTTGGCCAATGTATCCGGAAATTTTAACTTGCAAATCAAAACTCACAAAGTGGGCCAGTGAAACCCATTTTATATGGCTAATTGGTATGGTGAAATCCCCAAATTTTTCCATTTTCCCTCCCTTTGTATCTCTTCAAAATTTGTACCCTCTCCCTGCCATACCTAACATTCCTTGTAGTACACAACCTCAAGGAATATCACTGGGTTAAGCAGAGTTTACAAAGTGGTGATCACTTACCATGCCAGCCAGTGGAATGAAGTTTGGGTGTCAGGAAAGGGGTATCTTCAGATGATGGCTTATCTGCCTAGAGGAAGGTAAAAGGCTATTTCAGTAGCATAAAGTAAAGATAAATTTTGTTGAAAGAAGAAAAAGTTTATCCATAGTGAGTGGTGGCAGTGAGGTGAGAGACAAGAGGCAGGGAGTGAACAATATGTGTGTGTGTTTGTGTGTGACCTATTGATTGAGTGCAAACAGACGATTTCACAAACCATAGTTTTAGCCATGTTGAATTATGACTATTTGTTTTAATGATAAACTTACTTGAAAGTGGAAAGAATACATAGTGAGTGATGGCGATGAAGCGAGATACGAGAGACAAACAATTAGCAATGTGTATTTACCTAGTTGTGATATACAGGAAATGAGCTATGCTCGTGGGGTCCTGTCTCTCTTTCTCAAAAAGTCAAATATGGCTTTGAACTCGTTTAAGTACTGGACAGTCTCTTTGTCCAGGCTGTTCCACAGGTCTATGCATCTATAAGGAAAACTATATTTCCTGATAACCTTCAAGCAGCTTGGCTTCTTCAGTTTCATTCCGTGTCGTCTTGTTACTCTCCTGTCCCATACAAACACATCTTCTCTCTCAATTTTATCTACTCCCATCATGACCCTGAGCACTGCAATCTTGTCACCCCTCTCTCTCCTTTCCTCTAAGGAAGGCAGATCCAGCTTTTCCAGACTCTGTCTGTATGACAGATCTGCTAGGATAGGGACCATCTTGGTTGCAGTTCTTTGTATTCTCTCAATCTTGTTTATACATTTCTTTTTGTGTTGGGACCACACTACTGCTGCATACCATATTCTAACCTGGGGTGGATCATGGCCACTATCAATTTTTTCTTCATCTCCTCATCCATGTAATGAAATGCTAATCTTATGTTAGTCAAGCGTTTATACGTCTCTCTACCTCTCTTGTTAACCCCTTAACCGCTGGGCATCACTTTCGTGACACTCAGGTGCAATGGATCATACCTCAGGGCGTCACTTTTGCAATTCTGTGTTATTTTGAATTCGCCCGGGCTTTGAAGTGGTTGCTTGTATCATCTGTCAGTACTGCCAGTGTCTAACAATAGTCAGTGCTGCTATTGTCATCTGTACTTCCATTCATTGTTGACAATTTAGCCATTACTCCCCGTTCTTGACTCCCCTCCCTACCTCCCCTCCATTACCCTCTCCTCCCACCTGCCCCAGCTGCGCTGTGCTAGGCAAATCTTGCCCGGATTTTTCCACTCATTTCATCCATTAGAATGAGCCCTATGCCTTATTATCGTTTTGTTTTTAAAGGCTCCAACATGCTTGCAGGTGTCGGCCTTGGTCACCTAATGGCGGCTCTCCACGCTGCACGATCCATTGCAGCCTCCCTGTTCAGTCCCTTAACCCTAAGGTCACACTTAATGACCTCGTCCCATGTCTTTTTGTGTTGGGACCACACTACAAAATAATATATATTCAAAATATATACAAAAAAATATATATACAAAATAATATATATACAAAATAATATATATACAAAATAATATATATAAAAAAGAAAAAAGGTAATTGATAGTGCCATACACCTGGAATTGGCTAATTATCACCTGGCAACACCCCACGTGCACTCGTTCGCTAATTTTCCTTGTTTATTTCCCCGTGAAATATGCTGTATGACCTGTTCTCATAATAAAAATATATATAAGAAAGGAAGGGAGAAGCCTAAGTGATATTTACATTCACCTGGAACTACCTAATTTCCTGCCAATCATTTCTCAGCATATAAATTGGCAGCTGTCACCTCACTGACGTTGTCAACCCTTGGTGACCCCATATCCGCCTCGTCATTCAGTTCAGTTTTGTCTCTTGAGATGAAAGCACGTAGCACTCGCGCCCCTCCATTTCCGCCGCATCTAGAGGGCCCAGTGACCTCTACCCCTACTAAATCTCGTGCAGGAAGGGGTAAAGGACAAGTGACTCTGCTATGGAGCATGAACTGGCTAATTTATCCATAGTGACTACAATCTTTCTGGTGAATTGTGTGATGAGCCAGTGGAGGAAATGGTGATAAACCACGAGTGCTTCAGTGTCCCAAGTTCATCCTGGCTCCAAGGGAAAGGAGCCCTTAGTTACTGGAAGTAACAGTGTATAACATAGTGTAAATAAAATTGAAATATAAATAATTACTAATATAAGAATATGAGTACAAATACTTGGAGTAATAACAGTGAAAGCTTTGCTCTCTACACTAGTTTACTGAATGAGAAAGGTAATGCCTGAAGTGAAAATAAACTACTATTACTGAAGGAAACTTATGGATAAATACTGTATATACAGTACTCGTCAGAAGTACAGTAACCCCTCCAATATCCGGATCAATAGAGCCATAGGCAGGTCCGGATAGTGGTCCTGTCCGGATATTGGGCCCCAGCTTATGGACTAGTACTTACGGACCCTAACTCTGAAAAACACCTATACAACTCCCTCTGGACATGCATAGCACCTATTTAAGACCCAAATCACACCAATAAGGTACATAAAAGACTGAAATAAAAGCAAAAGAACCATAAAATGAGGTTTTAGAGGTGAGTTTATACAATATTAAACATTCTGGGTACTTACAAGTCCCTTGGTCTTGGACTGGTTTGAACCGCCAGTTTGCAGTCCACAGTTAATCCTCTGCACTCTAAATTGTAATTTCTTAACACTGCACAACACTGTAAATTCCTGTGTGTTCTAGTGGCAAGGTATTGCAGTTTATTCACTGTTTATTCACAAAAAACAAGCACCTGTGGCTTGCACTGTTATGAGTATCTGCTCTCCATCGGAGTTAAGCTGTGACTGTTGATGTTGGTGGGGTAACAGAGTTGCCAGATCGCAACAGCCACATTACCAATCTCCTCAACTTTCATTGTCAAATATAACTTTTCATTACCAAATTCGTAAAGCTAGCATATATTCTTCACTAATTATATATACAAGTGGGAAATACATGTAATCACTCACCTTATAACTAACAGCATGTAAATTATATTCCCCCCCTGTAGGGTAGCATATAAATCAGAGAGAGAAAACAAGACACCATCTCCATCATGTGTATCCTATTACATGTGAAATATCCATTTGGTAATGCATTATTCTAATGCATTACCAAACGAATTTTTCATTACCAAATTGGCTCACACTTGGTAATGAAAAATACCAAATGGCAACCTGACAGGGGAGGGGGGAGGGGGAGGAAGGAAGGGGTGAAGGGACCATGGTGTAACAGCTGTTTGGCGCCAGGCGGGAATTTCAAATTATGGGAGGGAAAAAAGTCAGATTTTTTTCGAATTTTTTGCAGTTTTTGGCCCATTTTGGGAATATTGGATCCCAGGAGGATTATGTCCGGTTAGTGGGGATGTTCGGATATTGGGCGTTCGGATATTAGAGGGATTACTGTATTCAGCGTTGTCTGCCGGGTGCGCAATACTTATGGCCCAAAAAGAATCACCCATTTTTGGGGGTAAGAATTGAGCCACAAGTTTGAGCTCCGAGCATGACGTCACGGTAGCCTGAGGCCTTCCGACACGCTGGTTGGTTCCCGCCTCAGTCGCCCACGGGCTGCCTGAGAGAGAGGAACTCCGCCGAGTGTCCCTCTCAAATTGCGCCATTTTTTACCGAGTGTCCCGCAGTGTTTTGGCCTTTAAAACTTTGTTATGGCACCTACCCTTGAACTATCGAGTGAAATCATATCCCAGATCATTGCTCTAAAGGAGGCAGGCCACCAGACAAAGGAAATTAGTGAATTGGTTGGTGTGGCACGATCGACAGTGCGTCGTTGGTATGCGCGGTTTCGGGAGGAAAACAGTGGTGAAGTTCCCACAAAGAAACCGAGGTCTGGTAGGCCTAGGAAAACTTCCCCAAGGTCTGTTAATGTTTTAAAACGTGCAGTGGAGTTTAATCCTTGTGTGAGTGCAAGGAAAATTAAGGAGAGCAACCCAGAAGTGTTTGGTGAGGTGTCAGTGAGAACAGTGTCTCGTAGGGTGCATGAGCTTGGTTACACAAGTCACAGGCCTGTGAAAAAGCCTCTTCTCTCTAGCAGCCAGAGAATTCGTAGGCTTGCCTTTGCTAATAAATATCTAAACTGGGGTGAGGAGCAATGGTTGTCAGTGTTGTGGTCTGATGAGGCAACGTTTAGTGTTACCTGTAACAGAGGAGCACGCAAAGGTAGTGACCCACTTGACCCACGGTATGTAGAAAGCACAGTTAAACATCCTGATTCACTCATGGTATGGGGTTGTTTCTCAGGGAAGGGTTTGGGGAAGCTTGTTGTACTTCCTAAGAACCTCAGAGTGAATCAGGATGTTTACCTGGAGCTTCTGTGTGATCATTTACCAGACTCCTTCGAGCTAACAGGTGCACGAGTGTTTCAGCAGGACGGTGCACCTGCTCACAAGGCCAAATCGGTCACCAATTGGCTTCGTGACTGCGAGGTATCATTCATGACAGACTGGCCAGGAAATAGCCCAGACCTCAACCCGATTGAAAACCTCTGGTACCTCGTAAAGAAGAGTCTCCAAGGGAAGGACGTGAGCTCTCTGCCTAAGCTGGAAGCCGCCATTCGTGACTCCTGGAACAAAATACCGCTCCAGCACCTCAGGAGCCTCGCCCTTTCACTTCCAAGACGTCTCAGGTCCGGGAAGAAACGTAAAGGCTACCCTACGAAGCACTAAAGGTAAATAAAATGCATTATTTATATGTTTGTTCAATGTTGAAAGGTTTGTTTCTCAGGAGGGACGCAGGGCGCTCCATACTTCTGACGAGCACTGTATATATATATATATATATATATATATATATATATAAGTGTAATAAAGTAATAGGAATATAAAGTGTGAGTGTGTTTATGAATAATAAATGACAGAATACCAGCGGGGAATAAACATGGGTGGGAAGCTGGTAGGCGCACGTAATTTACATTGCTTTCACAGTGTTTTTTTTTGGTGTATGGATTCCAAACTACTTGAAAATCATAGAATAGTGTTTCTAGTGATAATATCAGGCTGTGGTAATCAAATTACGGGGTATCGGGAAGTGTAAAGTGGAGACTTCGTTACCCAACTTCAGAAGTCTCCACAAGTCCTACGGTAGTCGATGAAGGCTCAGTAAACATCCCAGGAGAAAGCTGAAGGTATGTGCAATATGCATATGTAATTATAATATTCTAGGACTAATAACTGATTTTTGGCAAATATTATTAAAAAGTCAGTCTGAGTTCGAATATCCCCACGTGAGGTGCATGCATCGCCTCTGACATGCCCACGCTTAAGGGGTTAATGTGTTTTTCAGTTGACACACTATCCTGGACCAGTGTGTGTGTGTGTGTGTGTGTGTGTGTGTGTGTGTGTGTGTGTGTGTGTGTGTGTGTGTGTGTGTTTGTATTTACTGTACCTAGTTGTGTTATACGGGAAATGAGCTACATTCGTGGGGTCCTGTCTCCATTTCTCAGTAAGTCAGATTTTGCTTTGAACTCATCTAAGTTTTTAGACTGGACGATCTCTTTGTCCAGTCTATTTCACTGGTCCATGCTTCTACATGGAAAACTGTATTTCTTGATATCCTTCAAGCAGCTTGGCTTTTTGAGTTTCATTCTGTGTCCTCATGTTACTCTCCCATCCTATACAAACAGATCTTCGCTGTCAATTTTTTCTACTCTCATCGTGGCCCTGAACATGCAATTATGTCGCCGCTCTCCCTTCTTCTAAGGTAGGCAAATCTAGCTTTTCCATCTTTTCCCAGTATGAAAGATCTGCCAGGCTAGGGACCATCATTGTTGCTGTTCTTTGTATTCTCTCAATCTTGTATATATCTTTCGTTTTATGTGGAGACCACACTACTGCTGCATATTCCAACCTGGGGTGGATTATGGTCACCATAGACAGTTTTTCATCATCTCCTCATCCATGTAATGAAATGCTACACTAATGTTAGTAAAGAGATGACACATCTCTCTAACTATCTTGTTAATGTGTTTTTCAGGTGACAAAGTATCCTGGACCAGCACCCCCAGGTCCTTCTCTTCTCTCACTTTTGTGATTGGTTAATTACCCATCAAATAACTAAGTGATGATCTCTTGGTACTTTTATCCATTTCCAATATTTTACATTTTATGCATTGAATTTCATTTCCCACATCTGGCTTGTCTCATGAATCCTATCCAGGTCCTCTTGCAGCATTTTACAGTCTTCTTCAACTTCTACTTTCCTCATGATCTTTGCATCATCAGCAAACAGACTTGAATAACTGTTCCTGCCATCTACCATATTGTTTACGTAAATCAGGAACATTACGGGTGCTAACACTGAGTCCTGTGGGACTCCACTTGTTACTTCTCTTCATCCAGATATCCTGTCCTTTATTACTGTCCTCCTTTGCCCGTCTCTCAAGAAGTCTCTCATCCACTCCAAGAGGTTCCCCTTCAGTCCTCCTATGTTCCAATTTCCACATTAGTCACCTGTGGGGTACCTCATCAAAGGTCTTCTCCAGATCTAAATACACACATTCCACCTATCTCTCTCTTGTAGCTCATCAGTCGCCCTTGAGTAGAAGCTCAACAAGTTGGAAACACAGGACCTTCCACTTTTGAATCCAAACTTATCTTCTGCCAAAATGTCCATCTCCTCCAGATATTTTATCCATCACCCTTTCAGGATTCTCACACACAATTTTGCGACCAAGCTGGTCAGGGATGCTGGTTTATAATTCAGGGGTTCTTCCTTGTTCCCTCCCTTTTAGATTAGTACCACATTGGCCCTTTTCCATTCCAAAGGCACTTTCCCTTCTTCCAAAGAACATAATTAAACCGCGAATCTTATCTGCCAGTTGTTCTCTGCATTCCTTTAGTATCCAGTTAGAGATTCCATCTGGTCCTGAGGCCTTCTTCACATCTTGAGTTTCCAGTTATTTGTTCCTTTCTTGCACTTGAACTTTTACATCTTTTAACACTACATTTCTAGTCACTTCCTCCTCCTTCACAAAATCACTTTCTGTGGTGAAGACTGATTGGAAGCATTTGTTCATTATTTCTTCTTGCATAATTGCATCTTTATAGACATTTCCTTCTACTTTCAACTTATTGATTCCTTCCTTTTGTTTCAGTTCACCATTAATAAACCTGTAAAACAATTTAGGTTCTTACGTTTGTTAGTTATACCTTTTTCTAAGTTTCTTTCTTCTCTGCGTGTTCTTGTATATTCATTTCTAGTTCTTATTATATTCTTCCTTTGTTCTGTCATTACCTCTCTTTCTCCATTTGTTCCATGCCTTATCCCTTCTGTTTTTGGTATCATAAACATTTTGTTGAACCAGTCATTTCTCCAGTTCTGTTTCTCATTATATTTTGGCACATGCATTTCCACATCCACATTATAGAAGTCTAGAAAGATATCCCACTTCTTTATCTCTCTTGTTTCCCTGAATTCTCACCAGTCCTCACCAAACAAATTTTCTCATTCCTGTAAAGTTCCAAAATTGTATCTTCCATGCCTGTATAGCTCATCTCTTGTCTTCCTATTTCATTCTGTTGTTTGGAACTCAGTTACTAAATGATCACTTTTTCCATTAGGACACAGATATTTCAGAGATTCAGTTGCATCAGGTTCTGTGATTAGAATAAAACCTAGTCTTTGCTGGTGTGTCATCACCTCTAAATCTTGTCTCTTCTTTGACCCACTGGGCCATTACATTATTCATTGCTATGTTTACCAGTATACTGCCCCATGAATGTTCACTACTTCCTGAGTTCGACTCCTCCCAGTTTACCTCTTTACAATTGTAGTCACCCATCAGGATTATGTTGTTGCTTTTCTCAGTTACTTTCCATAGGTATCTAGCCATGTCCAACAACATCTCCTGATATTCGTCCTCATTCCATGCCCTTGTCTTGGGAGGGACATATGCTACAGTGATGTCTCTGTGGTACAGTGTCCGTTTCGTACACGGGTGGACCAGGATTCACGCCCCGCCAGGGTAATAAACTTTGGGAGTGTTCACCCGGCCACGTACTGCATTGGCGGACACAAGGGGTGCTGTGGTTGAACCAGTGTCGCTTATTGTAAAGTATGCTTGCACCCAGTCGGCTTATTGTAAAGTATGCTTGCACCCAGTCGGCTTATTGTAAAGTATGCTTGCACCCAGTCGGCTTATTGTAAAGTATGCTTGCACCCAGTCGGCTTGCGCGGGCCGATTACACTTGGTTCACGGACTACACACACATCCAAAGCCACTCCAACACTACAGTTACACTTACAAGCACTTCTCACCCTACATACAATCTCTACTAGACAGCCTAAGCCACTTGATAGAGATACATTGGCTGTATCGTCCCGACTTCGGTCGGGATAGGCCGGTCCTGCAGTGGATACTAAAACGGCTGATGATGATGATGTCTCTCTTGCCTTTCCCTCTGGTCTCTGGTATCATGTTTATCACTTCAGCCCTATCCGCTCCCAGTTTTACATTATCCACATTTTTCTTGTTCTTCACTGCTATCATCACTCCTCTTGTTTTTTCTTTTCTATATCTTCTTCATAGTTTGCATTTCCCATCTCCCATTTGGATTTCAATATTCTGTCTTAGCTTGGTTTCTGCAAAGTTCATAATGTCTGACTCATTTATCCTTAAGAAACCATCTATTTCTAACCTTGCTGAGATTAGACCATTTACATTAACGTTTGCCACTTTCAATCCTTTTGCATTGTTTTTAATTATATCCTCACACTCTTTCTTCTTTGGCACGACTTCCTCAATTTCTGATCCATAACTCTCCAATATAACTCTGTCTTCTCCTTTGTTCAATGGTCATTTTTTCCTTAGCTTCCTTAACAAGTTCCTTTACTTTAGCTCTCTCTTCCTCATTTGCATTTCTCCTTATCCAGATATTATTGATTCTCCTTATCTGCTAAATTCCAAGTCATGTTGATTATTTTATTCACCCTGACTTGAGATTGAAATTTTACTTTTAGTGTCCTTGCCCCTGCCTTCAGATATTTTCCCAGTCTAAACACATTTTTTATCTCCTCTTGGGAACCTTCATTTCCTTCCACTATTTCCTTCACCCTTCTCGGTTCGTCCCTTTCTCTTGCTGACCTCACTGACAGGTTTTTCTTTCAAACCTGAGATAATTACACATTTTTTTCTTGTCTACTGCATCTCTGATGAGTGATTCTTTACATTTTAGTACCCTAACCACTTCCTTCTCTACTTTTTTTTTTTTTTTTTCCCCTATAATTGTGTGTGTGTGTGTGTATTTGCCTAATTGTATTTAGCTAATTGTGATATTCAGGAAATGAGCTACGCTCGTGGGGTCCTGTCTTTGTTTCTCAGTAAGTCAAATTTAGCTTGAAACTCGTTTAAGTTTTTAGACTGGACGATCTCTTTGTCCAGGCTATTCCACAGGTCTATACATCTATAAGGAAAACTATATTTCTTGATATCCTTCAAGCAGCTTGGTTTCTTCAGTTTCATTCCATGTCCTCTTGTTACTCTCTTATCCCATAAAAACAGATCTTCTTTGTCAGTTTTATCTACTCCCACCATGGTCCTGATCACTGCAATCATGTCGCCGCTCTTTCTTCTTTCTTCTAAGGAAGGCAAGTAAAGCTTTTCCAGTTTCTGTCTGTGCAACATCTGCCAGACTGGGGACCATTTTAGTTGCTGTTCTTTGTATTCTGTCAATCTTGTTTATATCTTTCTTTTTGTGTGGGGACCACACTACTGCTGCATATTCTAACGTGGGGCGAATCATGGCCATTATCAATTTTTTCATCATCTCCTCATCCATATAATGAAAAGCTACTCTTGTATTAGTCAAGAGTTTATATGTCTCTCAAACTTCCTCGTTAATGTGTTTTTCAGGTGACAAACTGTGCTGGACTAGCACTCCCAGATCTTTCTCTTCTCTCGCTTTTGTGATTGGTTCGTTTCCCATCAAATAATTCAATGGTGGCCTCTTGGTACTTTTACCCATTTCCAATATTTTACATTTCTTTGCATTAAATTTCATTTCCCACATCTGGCTTCAACCATGTATCATGTCCAGATCCTCCTGCAGCATTTTACAATCCTCCTCAACCTGTACTTTACTCAAGATCTTTGCATCATCAGCAAACATACTTGCATAACTGTTCACTCCATCTACTGTATCATTTACATAAATCAGGAACATTAGTGGTGCCAACACCGAGCCCCGTGGGACTCCACTTGTTACTTTCCTCCATCCAGACATCCTATCCTTTATTACTGTCCTCATTTGTCTGTCTCTCAAACAGGAGGTTCCCTTTCAGTCCTCCTATATGCTCTAGTTTCCACATTAGTCTCTTATGGGGTACCTTGTCAAAGGCCTTCTCCAAATCTAAATACACACAATCCACCCAACCATCTCTCTCCTGTAGCATGTCAATCGCTCTTGATTAAAAGCTCAACAAGTTGGAAACACATGACCTTCCACTTCTAAATCCAAACTGGCTATCAGCCAAAATATTCATCTCTTCCAGATATTTTATCCATCTATCTTTCAGAATTCTTTCACACAATTTTGTAACCATGGAGGTTAGGGACACTGGTCTATAATTCAGGGGTTCTTCCCTGTTTCCTCCCTTGTAAATTGGTACCACATTTGCCCTCTACCATTCTTGAGGCACTTTCCCCTCTTCCAGAGAACATACAATTAAACTGTGAATCTTATCCGCCAGTTGTTTTCTGCATTCCTTCAGTACCCAATTAGGGATTCCATCTGGTCCTGGGGCTTTCCTTACATCTTAAGTTTCCAGTAATTTATACACTTCCTGTACTTCCACTTTTATATCTTTTATCACTACATTTCTAGTCACTCCCTCCCCTTCCACAAACTCCTTTTCATTAGTGAAAATTGATTGGAAATATTTGTTCATTATTTCTGCTTGCATTGCTGCATCTTTATAGACCTCTCCTTCTACTTTCAGTTTGGTGATTCCTTCCTTTTGTTTCAGTTTGCCATTGACAGATCTATAAAACAGTTTGGGTTCATCCGTACATTTATCTATTATATCTTTTTCAAAATTCCATTCTTCCTCTCTTACGTATTCTTGTGTATTCATTTCTAGTTCTTTTATATTCTTCCTTTGTTCTTTTGTTACCTCTTTTTCTCCAACTGTTCCATGCTGTGCCTCTCTCTTTTTTTGCTGTCATACACCTTCTATTAAACCCCTCTTTTTTCCTGTTTTCTTTTCCCCTTCCTCTTGGCACAGATTTTTCCACTCCCGAATTGTAGAGGTCTAGAAAAATATCACACTTCCTCTGTATCCCTCGTTTCTCTGAATTTTCTCCAATTTGCATTTTCAAAAAATTTCCTCAATCCTGTAAAGTTTGTTTTCCCAAAGTTGTATTTTCCCTGCCTATAAAGCTCGTCTCTTGGCTTCACGTTCCCTCTTATCATCTTGAACTCAGTGACCATATGATCACTTTTTCCAATAGGACACAGATATTTCAAGGATTCTATTACATCGGGTTCTTTGGTAAACAGTAAGTCTAGTCTTGCTGGTGTTTCCTCACCTCAGAACCGTGTCTCTTCTTTGACCCAATGCATCATCACATTGTTCATTGTTATACAGTACAATCCCAGTTAACCGGGTGGCTTGGGGAATTTACCTTCCCGGTTACAGATTTTTCCCGTATTTCTGATTTTCAAGTCAAATCTATACAAAGGCTATCACAGCAGTAAATACAGTTCAGGTACTCACCAGTCACATTAGGGGTTACACTAAGAGATTCCGCCTGAAAAACTGCCTTGTAAACACACACCATGGTCATAACGCACGTGTGCAATGTCTAGCAACTAGCAGTACTGCAAATTACACCAGTCCATTGTTTACCGAATTACTGTATTCATTATATGTACTGTACTCATAAAAATTGAAAAATAAAATATAGAAATAAAAGCTTGAACATTTATTAGTGAACTGATGATGTGTTAAGACTGCACTGTAGAATTATCACAACACCTGTGCCCCCACGTGAGTTTGTTTACGTTTCCGACTGTTCTTCTTCTTCCCTACATGACCTCCATCACTCCACCCCTCACCCGCCACTCAGCTGTTTTGCAGAAAATAAAATAAATGATGTACGTATGAAATGCAGGCATATTATTTATTTATTTTTCTTCCAACAAAGTAAACTTTCATTTCTATTAACATTTATATTCAGCCATTAGTGTTTTATAATGTTCGCCTTTTTCAAGTCTGTTGCATATGTCCAGCTTCTGTTTCAAGGTAAGCACGATACGCTTACGTTTAGTTTGCACTTTAGGCATTTTGGAGTGTACAAATTACCGTCTATCAGAGGAACACAATAGTAAGAGACCTTGTTTACTGTCTGGTGGCAAAACGCAGACTGGTGATTTTTGGAAGGTGTGGAGGATGACTGAATTCAAGTAGGGGAAAGAGGGGGAGAGGAGGGGTGGTTAAGAGGATTTGCTAGGGATTTACATCAGCCGGAAATGCCTCCACCTCGCTTTGTCTGACTTCCCCCAGCCTCGCGTGACACTATCAAACGGCGGTTTGGCGGTCCATTCAAATTGGCGCACAGTTATAACTTACTGACATTTTTACCAGCCCTTGAATTTTCCCGTTGTTCTGAGTATTCCGTTTGTCTGGATACCGGATTGCTGGGATTGTACTGTATTTAATAATATAGTGCCCCACGAATCTTCGCTGCCTCCTGGGTCCCATTCCTCCCAGTTTACAATTGAAGTCACCCATTAAAATTATATTGTTGCTTTCCTGAATCATCTTCTGTAAATAACTAGCCATGTCTGACAACATTTCCTGGTATTCATCATCACTCCATGCTCTTGTCTTAGGGGGAACATACACTACTGCCATATCTCGCTTGCTATTCTCTCCAGTTTCTAATTTCATATCTATCACTTCGGCCCTGCCTTCTCCCATTTCCACAGTATCTACATTTATGTTGTTCTTCACTGTTATCATCACTCCTCCTCCCGTTTTTTCCATTTTTCTCTTCTCCACAGTTTGTATTTACCATCTTCCATATGAACATCAATATCTTCTCTTAAGTTGCTCTCTACAAAGCACATAACATCAGGTTCATGTACCCTCAAAAAATCGTTTAATTCTAGCCTTGCCGATATTAAACCATCAACATTAGGATATGCCACCTTCCAAATATTTTTGATGTTTTATATACTCTCTTTTCTCCTTGTCTCTGCCAGTACCACTTCCTTAATTTGTGACCCATGACTCTCCAATAAAACATTGTCTTCTCTTCCTCCAATCTCTGTTCGTTTTTTACCTTTGCTTCCTTTACTATCTCCTTTATTTTAGCTCTTTCTTCCTCATTTTGCATTTCTCCTTATCCAAACATTTTTTAACTCTTCCTTGTCTGATAATTTCGTTTACTGTTGCCAGAGACTTAAACTTTACTTTCAATGGCCTTGTCCCTCCTTCCTCATACTTTTCTAATCTGAACACCTCGTCAATCTCTTCTTGAGCTTCATTGTTTTCCTCCATGACTACTCATATTATTTCTTTAACTTTACTCAGTTCTTCTCTTTCTCTTTCTGATCTTACTGTCATATGTTTTTCTTTAAATCCTGAAAATATTACACATTTTTTCTTATCTGTTACATCCCTAACTAAAGATTCTCAACTTCTCAGCACCCTAACCACTTCCCACTCCACCTTGTCCTTGCTTTGTTGTTCTGTAATCTCTTTACATTTCCCTCTTCCTGAATTTTCTTCCATCCCTTATGTTGCTCCTTGATTTCTTTAATGTGCTTGTCCTGTATTCTTGATTTGGATTCACACTTATCTAGGTTGCTTTTCATCCTGTCTCTTTCTTCTTCCAACCTCTTATTCTCCCTCTTAAGCTGTTTTATTTCATTTGAGGATGATTCATTGCTCACTTTTAATTCAGTAACTTCTCTTTCTTGTTCGTTACTACATGTACAAATTTTTTCCAGTTTATTTCACAGACTTTTGATCTCGTTTCCCTGCTCTATAGTCCGTTCCTGTAACTCTTCAATACTGCCCATACCTTTTTTATCTCCTGGGCGTTCCTCTCCACTGTTTTCTCTACACCTGCTATTCTTGTTTGGTTCAACTTATACTTCCATTGTGTGTGTGTGTGTGTGTGTGTGTTTGTGCGCAGGTGATCGAATATAAATAGACTATTTTGCACGTGGCCAGCTGATTGAGTGTAAACAGACCATTTCACATCCTGTAATTATAGTAGTATTGAATTATAACTTTTTGTTTAAGTAAAATCCTACAAAAACCAATCTTTTGTTTATTCTAAGTGGGGTGAATGTGCATCTGTTTGGTCTGACAGTAGAACTTTGGGGAGAATGGCTTTGGACAGGAGCCAACTTCTGATATGTTCTCACACAAATTTTTTTTTTTTTTTTTTTTTTTTTTTTTTTTAAGCATTTTCTGGGCGGGGTCAAGATTTATCTTTCCATTCAAAGCTTGTTTAATGCAAATTGGGTCCTCATACATTGAAGGTTTACTTTCCTTTTTGTACAAAATTGAACAGAAGATCGTTTCGTTTTGTTTCGTTTTTAAAGGCTCCAACATGCTTGCATGTGTCGGCCTTGGTCACCTAATGGCGGCTCTCCCTGCTGCACGATCCATTGCAGCCTCCCTGTTCAGTCCCTTAACCCTGAGGTCACACTTAATGACCTCGTCCCATGTCTTTCTCGATCTACCCCTCGTAACCCCACCCCCAATATTAACACTTCTCACCTTCCTCACCCAATTATCATCCCCCATCCTCTCCACATGTCCAAACCATCTCAATCTACCTCTCCTCATCACAACACCAATACATTCCAGTCCCATCCTAAGTCTCAACTCTTCCATCGTGAACCCAGCTCTCCCAGACCTTGGATGCAAGGACACACTACACATCCACCTAATCATTGTCATTTCTGTACGACTGAGCCGGCGAATATCCTCCTCCTTCACTGCCCAGGTCTCACTACCATACAGCTTTACACTCGAAATATATGCTGCATACCCCTTAGCACGTAGGGAGAGTCCTCTCAATGTCAGGAGAGGCAAGAGCTCCCTGAACTTCTTCCAACCACTTCTCACCCTTGCCACAGAGCTAGCTCCAGCCCCACCTCCAGCACACAACATGTCACCCAAATAACAAAACTCATCCGCACACTCAAGAGATTCACCAGCAAGTTCAATTCTTTCACGTCTGACAATCTTCACCTGCTCTCCCAGACACGCCGTACATATAAAATCAGCATTATCTCGCAGTCTACCTCTGATACCACTACATCTCTTATGCACCCATTTATCACAAACACCGCACAAGATGGAATTACTTCCCACGGCCTTGTGGCAAACTGCACATGGCCACTCTCCCTCGTCTTTGACCGTACCGCCACCAAACCTAGACATCATCACTTTTGTTTTATCTGCATTTACCCTTAAGCCCTTGTGCCCCATACCATCTCTCCACTTCCTAAACCTTTCCTCTGCCTCCCTTTCGTTCTCTGCAATCAACACCAAATCATCGGCATACAACAACTCCCACGGGAGTCCGTTTCTGAAGTCACTTGAAAGGGCTTCAGGTACCATGATAAACAACATGGGACTCAAAACTGACCCCTGATGCACACCAACATTCACGGAAAACTCATCACTCAACTCTCCATTCACTCTTACCTGAGTGTGAGTCGCCACATACAGAGCCATAACCACCCTAACCAGCCACTCCTCCAAGCCAAGCTTTCTCATTGCCCACTTTACCACCTCTCTAGGGACTTTGTCAAAGGCCTTTTCCAAATCAACAAAAACAAAATAAAGATCCCTTCTCCTACCAATATATTTTTCCTGAAGCTGTCGAACAATGAATATGGCATCAGTGGTCCCCCTACTTGGCATAAATCTAAACTGCATCTCATCAATATTCACTCTTTCTCTAATCATACCTTCTAAAACTCTCTCCATTAACTTCATTATTTGATCTAAAAGCTTTATACCTCTATAATTTCCTCTTTCCAGGGCATCACCCTTCCCTTTATACACATTTACAATTACACTCTTCAGCCAATCATCTGGGACAACACACTGATAAATAATCCTATTTATCAGGTCAGTAACTAACTTCACCCCTATATCATCTGAGACCTTCAACATTTCGGCAGTCAACCCAGACAAACAAATTTTTAAAAAACCCATACCAGATTGTTTTTTTGTGTTTTTTTTTTTTTTAAATATCAGAACAAAGAAAAACAAATAAATAGAAAAAAATAATTGTACACCAGATTGCTGGTGTCCTCCATTCATAAAAAATCTTTAACAGTTAGACTTGAACAACTGTACAGTAGGTTGAAGTTTTGGGGGAAACAACTCTGGGGAACCAAGTTCCAGAGAGATGCAGTTTGGGAAATAAAAGATTTCTGATAGGCAGAAGTTCTATAATGTGGCAGTGTGACATTCCAGTCATGAGCATTACCAGATGCCAGTGTAGCACAGGGGAAGGCATGGAGAGGTGGCACAGTGGATGCAACTTCATCTGAGCATTTGCCATAAAAGTATTTTTAAAATAATGCAAGGAAGGCAACATTTTATCTTATCTCTAGGGAAGGTAGTTTATTTGTAATAGCAGGGTTATTAATATCTCTGACAGCTTGGTTCTGAATTTTATGTAGTTTTAGTGCAACCTCTCCACATCCAGTCCACAAGTGTGAGCAATATTCCAGCTGAGAGCGCACATGACTTTTATAAACTTCATTATAGCCATCTGCTCGTCATAGAGGAAGCTGTGAACTCTGTACAATAATCCAAGTTCCTTTGAGGCAGTTTTAGCAAGTGATCTATCATGAGAGGTCCAGCTGAGGGCATTGTTAAGTGAAACACTGAGATTTTCAATACTTTTGGAGATAGGGATATTAGTAGCATTGAAGGTAATATAGGAATCTGGCAGTATCTGCTAGTAAATCGTATATGAGGCCCCTAATAACATAGTGCACCAAGCGCCACTGCAAACGAAAACGAGTTAAGTATACCACTATGTAGCCCAAACCCTCTTTGATCCGGAAGGCAACCACGAGGTACAGAAAGCAACTGGCATTAGGGTCTCAATTCCCCTTCTGTAACATGGTCTCACTGCCCGCTTCACCTTAGTGCGTCGACAAGCCTTCATGTTGGTCACAGAATGTACCAAGTGCTTCCCAGCAATGTGTTGTCTGGTGTTACCAGATACTAGCATTTCTTTATGCTCACAGTCATGCATTTTTTTTTATAGCGTTATTAATTAGTGTACCATTATTCTAACATAATGGAATATTTTAGCAAAAACTTGCATGATTTTAAGGGTAAGTTAGCCATAATGTTCAGAAAATAGGAAAGGCAGTGAGCTCAGCAAGACATTGGCAACTGTGATCTGGGAATCTGCCGTGACGTGAAGCAGTTTTTTGTTTACCAGCCGGCCTAGAACACTGCCTGGATTAACTGGCTATTTTCAGAGCTGTTTTAGTGTTTTTTCTCATTGTCTCGAGAACATGAGGGACTCTAGTAGTGGGCAAAAAGCTGTTGGTCCTTCACATAACAGGAAAAGAGCGAGGAGGCCAGAGATGTGGGCACAAAACATTAGTAAGAAACTCAGGAACACTGGGCTTTTGCTTTTGTAAACATTTCCCATTGATATCTTTGGGTGGTTTGATTGTTAAAAATGCTTACTGAGAGTACGTTTTGTCTCTCAATAACCACACTGAAGAGAAATGCAGCTATTGTTGTACCTTTCAGAATGCTACGAATTTCTCTTCTACCAAGATTAGCATGACATGAAAGTATGTACTTCATGCTAAAATATAAAAAAAAAAAAAGCACAAAAAAATATTTACTACTACCAAAGTTATGGCATTTTGAAAGTCATGCAACTTTAACTGCATTTTTCTCCATTTTCAACATGTGGCATTCGGTACACTATGTTCTTAGGGGCCTCATATACTGTACAGTATTTGAGTGAATGGGATTGTGTGTGACAAGCAATAGGTCATTAATATGAGGGAGGAAAGGGGGTGATGCAAGGACTGATCCTTGTGGCACACCAGCATTAACTGAATGGAAATTGGAGTATACTTTAGCTACCATTACTCTTATCTTTCTGTTGCTGATAATATGAGGAAATCAATGGGACAAAAAATTATAGGCCATAGCAAAGGAGTTTGGATGAGAGAGAACAATGCCACACTCCATCAAAATCTTTAGAAATATCAAGGGCTGCTACATGCTTTTCTTCATGTTTGTCAGTTGACTGATAGATTGTATAAGTAAAGAGATTGAATACTGCAATAGTGGAACTTTTGTGGCAAAAATCCTACTGTCTGTCACCAATTAAGTTGTTACAGATGTTTAAAGTTAACTTAATATTGACAGTCTCAAATACTTTACCAAGAGAAGATGTGATATCAATGGGTCTGTAATCAAAGGGATCAGAGGAACGTTCTTTCTTTGGAATTGGGTGGATGTTGGCACTTTTGCGAGAAATTAGGAAATGAAAAAGTATGTATGCATAGTTTGAATAATTTAGAACAGGAGCATGTTTTGGGAGCACTTCTTCAAAGCTACTGAAAAAATATCATCAGGAGCTGGAGCTTTGCTGGATGGTAAGTTGTCTAGGGTAGATTTTACATACAAGGACTGTTCAGAAAGTATCTGATCTCATTTTTGTTTCTCACCAACTAGTTGGACAATTGAGGTGGGGTTTTGTGTAGCGCAGTGTAGGACTTTTGTATGCATGCATGGTTAATACCAGCCACCGCAAATGACTCAGTGGCTGTCAGTCAGCCTGTGTTCATGGTCACCTTACACTCGTGGTGTTCCCGAGCTTGTCACGATGACGGAAAATTCAAACGTTAGTACAGTATATCAAATTTTGCCAAAAACTAGGCGATACCCAAGTTAAAACTATCAGGAAACTCCAGCGGGGAATGAAGCCATGGGGTTAACACAAATAAAGAAGTGGTGCAATCGCTTCTAAAGTGGCTGAATGTCAGTTGAGAGCAATGCTCGTCCAGGGAGGCTATCAACAAGCACAAGTGCCGAAAATGTGAAGAAAGTCTGCAGTTTGGTCCTGGGAAATTGTCGGTTGACTGTCAGAGAAAATGCTAATGAACGTGGAATCAACGATGGATCAGCACACAGAAGTTTAACAGATGATTTGGGCATGCTAAGAGTTGCCACCAAGTTCATTCCAAAGCTTCTTTCACATGAACACCAAGCACTGCAGATGAACGTTCCTGAAGACATTATGGAGTGTGCAATTCACGATCCAGACTTTCTCAAGACTGTTATCACTGGAGATGAGACTTTGGTGTACAAGTATGACCCAGAAGCTTCCCAGTGGAAGCATGCAGGGTCACCTCAGCAAAAAAAAAAAAAAAAAATCTGCAGCAAGGTGAAATGCATGTTGACAAGTTTTTTCGACTGCCGTAGTGTTGTGCTTCACAAATACGCACCAGATGGACAGACTGTCAACAAACGTTGCTACGTTGACATTATCCATCATCTTCGTGACAGAGTCCAGCAGAAGAAACCAAATCGTTGGAAAGCAGCAGGTTGGAAGCTGCAATATAACAACACCTCTGCCCGTTCTTCTCAGTTGATTTAGGAATTTTTGGTCAAGCACAACATGTATGTAGGTGAGGTGGAGGGAGGGAGAGGGAGGGGTAGACCGAGGATGAGGTGGAGGGATGGAGTTGAGAGGTATATGAGGGAGGGGGGGTGAGTTGGGGGGAGGGTAGTCAAATGGTGGGTGACAGAGTGACTTGGAGGCGTTTTGTCTGTGGCCACCCTTTGCGGGATTAGGGCGTCGGGCTATAGAATAGAATAGAATAGAACAACATCCCACAGGTCCAGCAGGCTCCTTACTCGCCAGACATGGCTCCATGCGACTTTTGGCTATTCCTCAAGCCCAGAACTCCACTGAAGGGTTCCAAGTTTGAGATGAGAAAAGAGATTATGACGAATACAATGAAGCACCTGCAGGCAATACTGAAAACCGACTTTGAAAATTGTTTCAGGCAGTGGAAAGAACACTGGACTACATGTGTCAAGTCAGAAGGGCCCTACTGAGGGGGATTGTGTCTTAGCTCAACAGGTTAGCTATTTAAATTTTAGAGCCTGAGGTCGGATACTTTCTGAACAGACCTCGTATCAAGTTTTTATCTTTCATGGAGCAGTTTCGGGAAAGTCATGTTCTGGTATAGTAACATTCTGACTGACTTCTTCAAAGGTAGCCCCTCTGCAGGGGGTCACCTTGACGTGGTGGTGGGGCTTGAAGTGTGGTTGGCTGTGCCACCTACTTTGGAGGCATGACTACCTTTGTAGGGTTCGGCATTTGTCGGCCTCGTGGACCAAGCACCCCCTACATCACTGGTGGAGGAGGTTTGCTGGTGATGTTAGTCCCTGCCCATTTGCCACCTAGGGCAGGACTGTTACCTCCCCACGTGTTTGCCGTGCGTGGCGTTCCATAATGCTGGGAGACGGGAGTCCTGGAGGTTGAGCGATGCTGCACGATGTGCCCTGCAGCTAGCAATAAACCTCTTTGGTCCCTTATTCTGGCTAGACGGGCGGCCTGGTTGGGCCCGACCAGGTCAATTGGCTGGTCATGCGTTAGCTAGGGTCAAGTGGGCTCTGGGGGGCCTGGTGGCTCCTATCATCCTGGAGTCACCCTTGTCCGGGTCCCCCAGTGGTTACCTGCGTATACTCCTCTGCTACCCCTGGGATCATCAGTGGCTCTGTCCCTGACATATGGCCTCCCCTTGTTGGTCTCCATGGTGGGTGGGGGGGTGGGGGAATGAAGATTATAGCAGACCATATGGCGAATATTGATAAAAATGTTGTTGACGACACGGCCTCAGTCCCAGGACATTCTTTAGATTGCACCACCCTCATAGCCACTCGAGCCTTTTCAGGCCCATGGTGGCTTTCCTACTATGCCCCAGCGTTCAACTAGGACTGGGAGGAAACCACGTCGGGTTGGTTCGGCTCTTGGGTTCAGCTCAGATGACACAGAGCCTAAGTCATTTGTCAAGTATCTAGTGCTCAGATCCTCCAGAGGTGGATCTGTGTTGGATACTGACATATTTGAATTGCACCGTTCGATTATTTCAGTTTGTGGCAGAGAACCCCGAATATCATCCCAGGGCGATGGAAGCATCCTCATTTAAGTATCGTCGCCTGATGAGAGCATGCAATTGTTGAATTTGACCTTGGTTTCTGGATTAGATGTTTCATGCACTCCACACAGTACTTTCAACCAGTGTAAAGGAGTGATCTTTTCTCGTGACCTTCTTCGATACTCAGAGGCCAGGTTGTTGGAGGAAATGCAGTCATCAGGCGTGGTGAAGGTCGAACGTGTACAGAAGAAAATCGAAGGAATTTTGACCCCAACACCGACATTGTTCCTGACATTTGATAGGTTAATGCTACCTAAATCTGTGAAGCTGGCTTGGCTGTCAATTCCTGTGAAGCCATATGTGCCCACCCCAAGGCGGTGTTTCCACTGTCAGGGATATGGCCATGTCAGCAAATTTTGCCGTTGTGCACAAGCTGGACTTCCTGGTGTTTGTGTCTCTTGTGGTGGATCAAGCCATACCAGCGACTGTACAGGACCCATTAAATGCTATCACTGTGGAGGTCCTCATGCTGTCTTTTCAAAAAGCTGTCCAAGATACTGCCTTGAAAAGGAGATCTTATCCATTCGTACGCGTGAGAGGGTTTCATTTCCTGAAGCAAAAAGAAGAGCCCAGACACTCTTCTTTCAGCCAGGGGTTACTTATGCTTCTCTCCTTTCTAGAACACCATTGCATTGCCCTGTATCTCAGAGGCAGCCTCGACCCACTCCTTCAACTCGTGATGTGCGGAATGCTGTTCCCATGGTTAGTACTGTTGGTGAGAAAGATGCCTGCCCAACTGCTACTCCAACTGCTTCCACCCCCACTTTGGTGGCTGACGACTTGCACACTTCTGTGGTGGAGGCAGACATCCACATTGACCGGACTCCTTCTTCCATTGTAGCCAGTATGCGCAAGGCTACATCTGTACCTGGCAAACGTCACCGTTGCTCATCAGAGTCCTCTGAGCATGAAGACCGGCCACCTAAGGTCTCTGTTGTCGACCCTTGTGTCGACCCCTCTCCTGTTCCCTCTGCCCCTCAGGCTGAGGAATCTACACACGTGACAGCTGAAGCTGATGGTTCACCGCTGGTCCAGTCCCCACCTGGGGAGGTTGTTGGACAACTTGCTGGTGCTTCATATCTACAGCATAGGATGTCTTCCTCAAATGATTCGCATCCTGTGGACTCTACTTCCACTTCTGGGGCTTCTGGTGGAAGCACTGGCCGTCCTCCACCTTCAAAACCAGCCTCCAAGCCACCTTCCAAACAAACTGGTATGCCCACTCCAAGAAGGAGTGTTGTAAAACCTACTTCCTCAGCCTCTCGTTTACCCACGGATGTTCGACAGAAGTTGTGGGTTTCTGGTGCTGGGCAGGCTCCTGTCAAGGGCCTTCATAAGCATCAGTCGAAACCCGCTCGCTTGTCAGGTATACAGTCCCGCACTTAATCATCATCCCTCCATTATGGGTTCCATCATCCAGTGGAACTGTCGGGGTTTACATGCCAACTATGAGGAATTGTGTCATCTGGTTTCTCAATTTACTCCTCTATGCATGTGTATCCAGGAGACCATGGTGGGTGATACTGTTCCTTCCGGTCCCTCTGGCTACCATACCTTTTATTCTGAGACTGTGCCGGGCCAAGGTCATCATGGAGGTGCTGCTATTTTCCTTCGCAAGGATATTCCATACAATCATCTGCACATCTCCACTCCCCTGCAGGCTGTCGCTGTCCAGATGTTTTTACGTCGGCAGTATACAGTTTGCAGTCTTTATCTTCCTCCTAGTGCTACTGTTGAAAGGGTGGATCTGGAATGCCTTATTCATGACCTTCCTTCTCCCTTTCTGTTACTAGGAGATATGAATGGTCACCATCCGTTATGGGGAAACAGTAAGGCCAACCCTCGGTGTGTAATGCTGGCCTCTTTAGTGGAAGATGAGGAATTAGGCATTTTCAGTGCCAATAAAATGACTTATTTCCATAGTCAGACTGGAACTTTTACTGCCATTGATTTGTCTTTATGCTCAGCTGATGCTGTTTTAGATTTTACCTGGGATGTGTTGCCAGACCTGTATGGCAGCAACCATTTTCCATTACTTTTAACTGCTAGTGCTGGTGGACCTCAGCCACGTCTTCCTCGCTGGCTTCTGGATAAGGCTGACTGGCCAAGTTTCAGGGAATTGAGTTCCATTTCCCTTTCTGTCAACGAGTTTGGCTGTCTTACTGAGGCTGTGTCATATTTCAATACAGTGTTGCACTCAGCAGCCCTGTTATCTGTTCCAAAAACGAAGGGTCAGTTTCCTACACGTCCGGTTCCTTGGTGGAACTCTGAGTGCAGTTCCGCAGTGAGAGCCAAACGAGTCGCCCTCTCACGACTTCGTCGTCACTGTGGGGATCCTCAGTATTTGATGGCGTTTCAGAGGGCACGAGCTCATGTGAGGCGGGTTTTAAAGAAGGCCAGGCGTTCATCCTGGAAGGGTTATGTTTCCTCCATTTCAGGAAAATTTACTGTTCCCTCCCCTCCTGTTTTATCTGCAGCAGGTGGAACTGTGGCTGATCCACTTGCTGTTGCAGAGTTGCTTGCTAATCAAAGAAGGATGCAGATACGCCTTCGGCTTGCCACCGTCAGCGCCTAGAGTCTCGTGGTCTCAGTTTTGCCTCTGCTGGAGGAGAGCCTTACAATGTTCCGTTTTCAATTTCTGAACTCCAGGCAGCTCTGTTGCAGTGCCATGATTCCTCTCCTGGTTATGATGATATTCCTTATGCCTTTTTACACCACCTGTCTGATGAGTCCCTGTTGTTTTTGCTTTCACTGTTTAATAAGATCTGGTGTTCTGGGGAGTTTCCGGCTTGTTGGGGTGCTGCTGTAGTTATCCCCATCCCCAAACCAGGTAAGGATCACCTACAGGTGACGAATTATCGGCCTATTTCTTTGACATCTTGTATATGTAAAGTTTTGGAAAAGATGGTCAATGTTAGGCTTGTGTGGTTCTTAGAGAGAGGTGACTTCTTATCCCCTGCCCAGTATGGTTTTCGAAAAATGCGATCTACCTCTGATGCACTGCTCTCCTTGGAATCTTCTGTCTGTGAGGCTTTCTCCACTAACCAACACCAGGTCACGGTCTTCTTCGATCTGGAGAAGGCATATGACACTGCCTGGCGTTATGGTATTTTACTCTCTCTTCATGAGTTTGGTCTTCGTGGACGCTTGCCTATTTTTATTCAACAGTTTTTATCTAACCGAATTTTAAGGGTGCGAGTGGGAGGATTGCTTTCTAATGCCCGAGCACTAGAAGATGGAGTACCACAGGGGAGTAACCTTAGTGTTACTCTGTTTGCTGTAGCCATTAACAGTGTCATTAGCATACTTCCTGATGGTGTACGAGGATCCCTATATGTCGATGACCTCTCGATTTCCCTCACTGCATCTAGAATGTCTCTGATAGAGAGGAAGTTGCAGCTGGCTCTCAATCGAATTTCTGACTGGGCAGAAACTCGCGGTTTCCATTTTTCTTCAACAAAGACAGTGGCTATGCATTTTTGTCGTCTTCGAGGGGTTCACCCAGACCCTGACTTGTATCTCTATGGTAGGAGAATATCCTGTGTGGAAGAGACGCGGTTTCTGGGTCTTCTGTTTGATAGACGACTAACTTGGGTTCCTCATATTTGTTCTGTTAAGGCGGCTTGTCTTAAAGCTTTGAGTCTTTTGAGGGTTTTAGCTCGTACCTCTTGGGGTGCTGACCGTCAGACCCTCCTCCTCTTGCATAGGTCTCTTATTCTTCCTAAACTTGAATATGGGTGTGAGGTCTACTCCTCTGCAACAGATGCCCGTCTCCGGTTGTTAAATTCTGTGCATCATGCTGGTGTGCGTCTGGGAACTGGGGCATTCAGATCATCCCCGATTCCAAGTTTATTGGTCGATGCTGGTGTACTCCCCATGGATTTGTGATGCCAGTTGCTCATGATGAGGTGTTGGTATCGTCTTCATCGCATTCCAGACTCAATTTCTTGTGCCATCATCTCCCAGGATTCCCAATCTTCTGTTTTTGACACCCGTCCTAATTTCCCAAAGCCATTTGGTTACAGGGTTATGTTAGCCCTCCCTGTTCCAAGACTGACAATTTGTCCACATCGGATCCCAAGGGTGGGTTCTTGGCTACTCCCTTGCGTGACATTCTGTAGGTCCATTGTTGAAAAAAAGGGCTCACTTCCCTCCCAGGTGTCCCTCTCCCTCTTTTTAGAACATGCCTCCCTTCATGAGGGTTCTGTCCCCGTTTATACTGACGGGTCTAAGACTGATACTGGAGTAGGATTTGGTATTGTCTTCCCTTCCTTTAGTAGAGGTGGTAGCCTTCCTGGCATTACTTCAGTGTATACGGCGGAACTGACTACAATTTTATATGCTGTTAAAATTATTTTTACTCTCCCCCAGTCCTGTTTTGTGATCTTTAGTGACTCGCGTAGTGCTTTGTCTGCACTGGAGTCATTTAATGCATCTCATCCATTGGTTTTATCAATTTTAGAATGGCTTTTTCTTCTTGGCCGTCGTGGCCGCCGTGTAGACTTCTGTTGGGTACCCGCACATGTTGGTGTGGTGGGCAATAAGAGGGCAGATACTTTAGCTAAAGCTGCGTCTTCTCAACAGCCCCCAACCGACTATCCACTTCTTGCTTCTGATGTAACACCTTACTTGCGGAAAGCAATTTGTACGTGTTGGCAGAGACAGTGGGATGTTGTTTCTCACAATAAACTAAAAGAAATCTTTCAGAGAGTTGTTGTGCCAAGGGTTCTTCCCTCTATGTCTCGGCGATTGGAGGTGGCTCTTGCTAGGCTTCGAATTGGGCATTCACGGCTTACACATGAGTTCCTGATGAATGGTGGATCTCAACCACACTGTGATGACTGCCTTGTTCCCCTTACTGTCCGTCACTTGCTGGTCGAGTGTCCAAGTCTGGGGGACCTACATCAGAGATTCCTCCATAGGCATAAGAAGGCAGATGGTGCCTACTGTTTGTCCTCCATGCTTGGTGAAGCTTCTAGCGATTTTATTGATGTTTTTAGTTTTCTTCAGGAGGCGGGCCTCCTTCCACTTTTATAAGTAATTGGCATTTTATAAACTGTTCATTTATTATTTTCAGTGTTTTATTCCTATCTGTCTATCTATCTATCTATTGCCAGACGCCTCAATCCCATTTGGGGTGGCCACAAACAAATCGCCTCCAAGTCGCCCTGTCCCCCGCCATTTCACTGCCCTGCTCCCAACTCACACCCCCCTCTCTCATATACCTATCCACCCCATCCCTCCATCTCATCCTCGGCCTCCCACTCCCTCTTCCCCCCTCCACCTCACTCACATACACTCTCTTCGTCAGTCTTTCACCCTCCATCCTCTCCATATGGCCAAACCACCTCAGTGTATTCCTCATAACGCTTCCTATCACATCCACATCCACACCACAACGCTTCTTTATATCCTCATTCGTCAGCCTGTCTCTCCACGTGACTCCACAGGCTCCTCTTAAATAACTCATTTCCACTGCCCTCACTCTTGACTTGTGTCCTTCCAACAATGTCCAAGCTTCACTTCCGTACGTTAGAGTTGGTATCACAATACTGTCATGTAGTAACTTTTTCACTTCCATGCTCACTTCCCTGTTTCTTATCACTGCTTTCAAGGAACCAGCAACCTTTCTTCCCTGCTGTACCCTTTCAAGCACTTCACCCTCCAAACCTCCATCCTTACTCATCACACTACCCAAATACTTAAACATACTCACATTTTCCAATTCCTCACCATCCAACCTCGCTGTACATTCACTAACTTCACCTCTCTCAAAGACCATCACTTTACTCTGCCCTACATTCACCTTTAGGTTCCGTTTCTTACACACTCTCTCAAACTCATCCACCAAGCCTTGCAACTCCCCTTCGTCTTCACTCAACAACACAGTATCATCTGCAAACAACAGTACAGGGAGTTTCCAAACACTATCCTCTCTCACCAGGGCCACTCCAACATCCACTACCCTACCTTGTACCTCTTTTATTACCCAATCCATGTACAGATTGAACAACCATGAAGACATGACACATCCCTGTTTCAAACCAACTTTCAAAGGGAAAAATTCACTTAGTTCACCATCCACACGCACTGCAGCCTTCGCACCATCGTACATACTCCTCACAGCATTCAACAACTTCCCATCTACTCCATATATTCTTAACACTTTCCACAGTCCTTGTCTATCCACCCTGTCATATGCTTTCTCCAAATCCATGAAAGCCGCATACAACTTCTTTCCCTTCTGTAGAAACTTTTCCACTAAAGATCTAAGAATGAATATCTGATCTACACAACCTCTTCCCTTCCTAAAGCCTCCCTGTTCTTCTCCAACTAATTTCTCTGTTCTTTCTCTAACTCTGTCTATAAGTATCCTACCATACACTTTTCCTATTATACTAAGAAGACAAATGCCCCTATGATTACCACACACTTCTTTTTCCCCTTTTCCTTTGTACAAGGGAATAATTATACCTGACTTCCAATCCTCCGGAACTCTACCTTCCTCCCAGGCCAATCTGCACATCTTCCACATCCATTCTACTACTATCTCTCCCCCATGCTTCAGCATTTCACCACACACTCCATCAATTCCTGGGGCTTTCCCCGATTTAACTTTCTTCATTGCTTCCACAACTTCTATCCTACTGATTTCTTCCTGTCTTCTCACCTCCCTCCTTCTCCCAGCCATTCCCCGGCCACTTATACTCGCATTACAGTACTTCCATCCTTTTCGTTCAACAATTCCTTAAAGTGTTCTCTCCATCTGCTCACTTTTTCTCCCTTCTCCACTAGTAATCTACCATTTTTATCTTTCACTCCCCTGCTAACTTCACTTCCACCCTGTCCTACTCTTTTCACTTCTCTCCAGAACATTTTCTTACAGTCCCTCCACTTTACACTCAAATTCCTTCCAAATTCCTCATCCACTCTCTTCTTACTCTCTCTTACTAATCTTTTCACCTCTCTCCTCCTTTCCACATATAACTCTCTCTTCCGCCTCTCAACTTCTTCCACGCCCCTATTTCTCATCCATTCATTGTATGCTTTCTTCTTTTGTGCCACGGCCTGTTTCACCTCTTCAGTCCACCACGCTGTTCCTTGCACCCCCCTCCGTCTTCTCTTCCTTCCACACACCACATCTCATGCTGCACATATTTCTTCTGTAAATATCTTACACATACCTTCCACGTCTCCCATCTGCTCCAATTCATATTTGCCCAATCGTTCCTCCACTTCTCTCTTATACTCTGCCTTTTTCTCATCCTCTTGTAACCTTTCCACTCTCCTTGCAACTACTCCTTCCTCTCGTCTTTCCCTTCTTTTATTCCTCCATCTTACTTGCATCCTAATTCTGGCCACCACCAAGTAGTGGTCAGAAAGTCCACTCCCCCAACCTCTATACACTCTTGCATCCTTTACACATCTTCGCATCCTTTCATCCACACACACATAATCAATCATTGCCTTCCTTTCATTCAGTTCACCACCCACCCTTCTCATCACTCGCCATGTATACCTGTGGATCATTTTATGCCTGAAGAGGATATTGGCTATCACCAACCCCCTCCCAGCACAAATGTCCACTAACGCACTGCCATTCTCATCTATCTCAGCAGGCACACCCCACTCACCAACTATTCCATCCACCTTCACATTACCAACTTTACCATTCATATCACCAATCAAAAACACTCTCTCATTCCTTCCAAACTTTTCCATGCACACTTCCACATTTGTCCAGAACTCTTCTCTCACTCTTCTAGCACGATCTTGCGTTGGCGCATACACACACACAATCGCCCACATTTGTATTCCAACTTTCAACTTTACCCACACAATCCTTGACCCAACTGATCCATACTGTCTTATGCTCTTCTTCCATCTTTTGCTCACAACTATACACACTCCTTCCTTTGCCCTCTTATTCTCATCTACTCCTGCACATATACCCCATCCATACTCCCATTCTCTCACACTTTCTCCTCTCCATTTTGTTTCAGTCTGGGTTGACTGCCGAAATGTTGAAGGCCTCAGGCGATATAGGGGTGAGTTTAGTCACTGACCTGATAAATAGGATTATTTATGAGTGTGTTGTCCCAGATGATTGGCTGAAGAGTGTAATTGTAAATGTGTATAAAGGGAAGGGTGATGCCCTGGAAAGAGGGAATTATAGAGGTATAAAGCTTTTAGATCAGATTATGAAGGTAATGGAGAGAGTTTTAGAAGGTATGATTAGAGAAAGAGTGAATATTGATGAGATGCAGTTTGGGTTTATGCCAGGTAGGGGGACCACTGATGCCATATTCATTGTTCGACAGCTTCAGGAAAAATGTATTGGTAGGAGAAGGGATCTTTATTTTGTTTTTGTTGATTTGGAAAAGGCCTTTAACAGAGTCCCTAGAGAGGTGGTGAAGTGGGCAATGAGAAAGCTTGGCTTGGAGGAGTGGCTGGTTAGGGTGGTTATGGCCATGTATGTGGGTGCTCACACCCAGGTGAGAGTGAATGGAGATTTGAGTGATGAGTTTTCCGTGAATGTTGGTGTGCATCAGGGGTCAGTCTTGAGTCCCATGTTGTTTATCATGGTACTTGAAGCCCTTTCACGTGACTTTAGAAACGGACTCCCGTGGGAGTTGTTGTATGCTGATGATTTGGTGTTGATTGCAGAGAATGAAAGGGAGGCGGAGGAAAGGTTTAGGAAGTGGAGAGATGGTATGGGGCAAAAGGGTTTAAGGGTAAATGCAGATAAAACAAAAGTGATGATATCTAGGGTTGGTGGCGGTACTGTCAAAGACGAGGGAGAGTGGCCATGTGCAGTTTGCCACAAGGGCGTGGGAAGTAATTCCATCTTGTGCGGTGTGTGTGATAAATGGGTGCATAAGAGATGTAGTGGTATCAGAGGTAGACTGCAAGATAATGCTGATTTTATGTGTACGGCGTGCCGGGGTGAGCAGGTGGAGATCGTCAGACGTGAAAGAATTGAACTTGCTGGTGAATCTCTTGAGTGTGTGGAAGAGTTTTGTTATTTAGGAGACATGTTGTGTGCTAGAGGTGGGGCTGGAGCTAGCTCTGTGGCTAGGGTGAGAAGTGGTTGGAAGAAGTTCAGGGAGCTCTTGCCTCTCCTGACATTGAGGGGGCTCTCCCTACGTGCTAAGGGGTCTTTGTATGCAGCGTGTGTTAGGAGTGTAATGCTGTATGGCAGTGAGACCTGGGCAGTGAAGGAGGAAGACATTCGCCGGCTCAGACGTACAGAAATGACAATGATTGGGTGGATGTGCAGTGCGTCCCTGTGTCCAAGGCCTGGAGGGGCTGGGTTTACAATGGAAGAGTTGAGAGGTAGGATGGGACTGGAGTGTATTGGTGTTGTGATGAGGAGAGGTAGATTGAGGTGGTTTGGACATGTGGAGAGGATGGGGGATGATAGTTGGGTGAGGAAGGTGAGAAGTGTTAATATTGGGGGTGGGGTTATGAGGGGTAGACCGAGAAAGACATGGGACGAGGTCATTAAGTGTGACCTTAGGGTTAAGGGACTGAACAGGGAGGCTGCAATGGATCGTGCAGCGTGGTGAGCCGCCATTAGGTGACCAAGGCCGACACATGCAAGCATGTTGGAGCCTTTAAAAACGAAACGAAACGAAACGATTCCACATACATCCACTTTCGCATCCTCAAGCACCTGGACAATCTCTCTCTCTTTCACCTCATCATTCGCTCCTCTTACATTCCATGTACTCATTACCAAGTCCTTTGTCCGGTCCTGGGTCATCATCGTTTGGTCAGTCCTTGTCCGAGGCTTCTTGTTTGTTTTTTTAGTTAGTTGTTTTCCGGGGAGGGGCACTAACCCTCCGCCAACCCTTTTAGTCGCCTTTTACGACAAGCAGGGATACTGGGGAGTATTCTTGAAAACCCCCATACCCCCATTTTATTTTGCTGTGTCTTTTACTTAGTCATCCGGCGGCATATGACCCTGGCAGTTGCGCCGCCAGATTTTAATTATTTTCAATCAATCAATCAATCTTCAAAGGTAGAATTTCTGGCAAATGTACTGGCAAGAACGTTAGCTTTTCCATGAGTCATTTATAGTGTTTCCTGTCTATCAGTATCTATAGCCAGACACCATAATCTCATAAGGGGTGGCCATTTGTCTTTGAGTTAGTTGTTTTATGGGGAGGGGCACCAACTCTCTGCCAACCCACCTGTTGACATGTAGGGAACACGTATTGGTTAGTTATATGGTTCACCACCCATTGTTGTAAATGGTCTCCTGGCTTACTGGAAACCATTAGGCTTGTCACTCAGTGTAAAGCCACCTGAAAAGGAAAGAAGAGTAATAAAAAATGACAGGAAAGATGGGAGAAATAGGAAGATGGATGGCAGACACAGAAAAAGTGTAATAAACGTGAAGGAAGAAGTACATCAAGTGAGTGGATGATGGTCATCACCACCTACCACAGCAGTATTTCCAATTGAAAGTTTTAGTGGGTGAGTGGATGATGACTTGTTAAAGTTATTCTTGAAAGAACTGAGATTTCACAAAAAATATGTTGTCATTAAGATTATTTAGTAGTCATTAAGATTATTTAGGATGCTCGGTTGTCAAGAGTGTTTGATTTGTTGAGATATAGTACTGCTTTTGCATTGTTTCATGGAACTTTAAATAGATTGAGGGGCTCAGTAGTTTTTACTTTAAGTAAGAGTTATATGCCAAAGACTTTTGGGTTGTTGCTCTGGCACAGTTGCATTCAAAGTATTTTGGAGAGTCTGATCTTTTAGTAAATTGCTGACAGTATGAACAGTTCCATACCAACTTGTATCAAGTCATTAGTGTTGGACTGGGTAGAATTGATATCAGTGGAAAAGAATGACTGCTATAGAATATCAGCTAGATAATTTCTAAATCCATTCCGATCTGCACTATCACAGTGCTGTCTGATCACCCTGACAGGTTCAGAATGGGTAGGTTTGGGGCAACTGACTCCTGACGAATGGTGCTTTTATGAGACTGTGGTCAGAGAATCCAAGTAGTGACAGTACCTCTATGCTGTATTGATCTGGGCTTTTTGTTAGGAATAGGTCCAAGAGATAGACACCATGGTCAGGTTTATCTGTCTATTGCCAGACACCTCCATCCCGTTGGGGGTGGCCACAAACAAGACGCCTCCATGTTGCCCTATCCTACAGCATTTCACTGCCTTGCTCCCAGCTCACACCCCCCTCTCTCATATACTTCTCCACTCCATCCCTGCATTTCATCCTCAGCCTCCCCCTCCCTCTTTCCCCCTCCACCTCACTCACATACACTCTTCTCGTCAGTTTCTCACTCTTCATCCACTCCACATGGCCAAACCACCTCAGTGTATTTCTCCTAACGCTTTCCATCACATCCACACCACAGTGCTCCTTCACTTCCTCATTTGTCAGTCTGTCTTTCCACGTAGCTCCATGCTGCTCTGAGATAACTCATTTCTACTGCTCTCACTCATGACCTGTGTCCTTCCAACAAGGTCCAAGCTTCACTTCCATATGGTAGGGTTTGTATCACAATACTGTCATGCAGCAACATTTTTTACCTCCATGCTCACTTTCTTGTTCCTTATCACTGCTTTCAAAGAACTAACAACCTCTCTTCCCTGTTGTACCCCTCCAAGCACTTCACCTTCTAAACTTCCATCCTTACTCACAACACTACCGAAATACTTAAACACACTCAGGTTCTCCATTTCCTCCTCATCCAGCCTCACTGTACTTTCAGTGGCTTTATTTCTCTCGAAGACCACAACTTTACTCATCCCTACATTCACCTTTAGATTCTGTTTCATACACACTCTCCTAAACTCATTCACCAAGCCTTGCAGTTCCCCTTCATCTTCACTTAGCAATACAGTATCATATGCAAACAACAGTACAGGGAGTTTCCAAACACTGCCCTCTCTCATAGGATTGCTTTAGCATCCTCTGCCCGACCTTGTACAGTACCTCTTTCTTAACCTCATCCATATACAGATTCAACAACCATGGGGACATGACACATCCCTGTTTCAGTCCAACATTCAAACAGAAAAACTCATTCAGTTCATTATCCACAAGCACTGCAGCCTTAGCCCCCTCATACATACTCTTCACGGCATTCAACAATTTCCCTTTTACTACATATATTTTTAATACTTTCCATATTCCTTGTATATCCACCTTGTCGGATGCTTTCTCCAAATCCATGAAGACTGCATACAACTTCTTTCCCTTCTCTAGAAACTTTCTACTAAAGGCCTAAGAATGAATATCTGATCTACACAACCTCTTCCCTTCCTAAAACCTTCCCCAACTAATTCCTCTGTTATTTCCCTAACTCTTTCAGTAAGTATCCTACCATATTTTCTTGTTGCACTAAGAACACAAATGTCCATATGATTACCACACACTTCTTTTTCCCCTTTTCCTCTGTACAGGGGAATAATTATCCCTAACATCCAATCCTCCAAGACTCTATCCCCAGGCCAATCTGCATATCTTCCATATCCATTCTACTTCTATCTCTCCCCCATGCTTCAGCGTTTCACCACACACTCGATCAGTTCCTAGGGTTGTCTCAATTTTGACTCTTTTCATTGCTTCCACTACTTCCATCCTACTGATTTCTTCCTATCTTCTCACCTCCTTCCTTCTTCCAGCCATTCCCCAGCCACTTATACTCACATTACTTTCATTCTCTATGTTCAACAATTCCTTAAAGTTTTCTCTCCATCCGCTCACTTTTTCTACCTTCTCTAGCAATCTACTATTTTTATCTTTCACTCCCCAGCTTACTTTTTTATCACCCTGTCTAACTCTCTTTACCTCTTTCCAGAACATTTTCTTACATTCCCTCCACCTTATACTAATACCTTCCAAATTCCTATATGAGAGGGGGGTGTGAGTTGGGAGCAGGGCAGTGAAATGGTGGGGGATAGGGCGATGTGGAGGCGATTTGTTTGTGGCCACCCCATACGGGATTGAGGTATCTGGCAATAGATAGATAGATAGATAGACTCTCTTCTTATGCTCTCCTACTAATCTTTTCACCTCTCTTTTCCTTTCTGCATATAACTCACTCATCCATCTCTCAGCTTCCTCTACACCTCCAAATTTCTCTTCCACTCACTATATGCTTTCTTCTTTTACACCACAACCTGTCTCCTCTTCATTCCATCATGCTGTTCCTTGCACCCCCTTTTGTCTTTTCTTCACCCCACGAACCACCTCAAATGCTGCACAGATTTATTCTGTGAATATCTTGCACACACCTTCCACATCCCCTATCTGCTCCAATCATATTTACCCAATCAGTCCCCCACTTCTCTCTTATATTCTGCATTTTTTTTTTATCCTCTTGCAACCCTTCTACCCTCCATGTATGGACTACTTCCTCCTATCCTTCCCTTCTCCTACTCCACCATTTCATTTGAACCTTGACTTTCACCACCACCATATGGTGATCAGCAGTGGTCAGAAAGTCCATTCCCCGAACCTTTGTATGCTCTTGCCTCCATTACACGCTCTATCATTCTGTCATCCACACACACATAATCAATCATTGCCTTTCATTCATTCAGGTCGTTTTCGTTTCGTTTTCGTTTCGTTTTCGTTTTTAAAGGCTCCAACATGCTTGCATGTGTCGGCCTTGGTCACCTAATGGCGGCTCTCCATGCTGCACAATCCATTGCAGCCTCCCTGTTCAGTCCCTTAACCCTGAGGTCATACTTAATGACCTCGTCCCATGTCTTTCTCGGTCTACCCCTCATAACCCCACCCCCAATATTAACACTTCTCACCTTCCTCACCCAGTTATCATCCCCCATCCTCTCCACATGTCCAAACCATCTCAATCTACCTCTCCTCATCACAACACCAATACACTCCAGTCCCATCCTACCTCTCAACTCTTCCATCGTAAACCCAGCCCCTCCAGGCCTTGGACGCAGGGACGCACTGCACATCCACCTAATCATTGTCATTTCTGTATGTCTGAGCCGGCGAATATCTTCCTCCTTGACTGCCCAGGTCTCACTACCATACAGCATTACACTCGTAACACATCTATCTATCTATCTATTGCCAGATGCCTCAATCCCGTTTGGGGTGGCCACAAACAAATCGCCTCCAAGTCGCCCTGTCCCCCGCCATTTCACTGCCCCGCTCCCAACTCACACCCCCCTCTCTCATATACCTCTCCACCCCATCCCTCCATCTCATCCTCGGCCTCCCCCTCCCTCTTCCCCCCTCCCTCTCACTCACATACACTCTCTTCGTCAGTCTTTCACCCTCCATCCTCTCCACATGGCCAAACCACCTCAGTGTGTTCCTCATAACGCTTCCTATCACATCCACATCCACACCACAACGCTCCTTTATATCCTTATTCGTCAGCCTGTCTCTCTACGTGACTCCACAGGCTCCTCTTAAATAACTCGTAACACATGCTGCATACAAAGACCCCTTAGCACGTAGGGAGAGTCCTCTCAATGTCAGGAGAGGCAAGAGCTCCCTGAACTTCTTTCAACCACTTCTCACCCTAGCCACAGCGCTAGCTCCAACCCCACCTTCAGCACACAACATGTCTCCCAAATAACAAAACTCTTCCACACACTCAAGAGATTCACCAGCAAGTTCAATTCTTTCACGTCTGACAATCTCCACCTGCTCACCCTGACACGCTGTACACATAAAATCAGCATTATCTCGCAGTCTACCTCTGATACTGCTACATCTCTTATGCACCCATTTATCACACACACTGCACAAGATGGAATTACTTCCCACGGCCTTGTGGCAAACTGCACATGGCCACTCTCCCTCGTCTTTGACAGTACCGCCACCAACCCTAGATATCATCACTTTTGTTTTATCTGCATTTACCCTTAAACCCTTGTGCCCCATACCATCTCTCCACTTCCTGAACCTTTCCTCCGCCTCCCTTTTGATCTCCGCAATCAGCACCAAATCATCAGCATACAACAACTCCCACGGGAGTCCGTTTCTAAAGTCACGTGAAAGGACTTCAAGTACCATGATAAACAACATGGGACTCAAGACTGACCCCTGATGCACACCAACATTCACGGAAAACTCATCACTCAAATCTCCATTCACTCTTACCTGGGTGTGAGCACCCACATACATAGCCATAAACACCCTAACCAGCCACTCCTCCAAGCCAAGCTTTCTCATTGCCCATTTCACCACCTCTCTAGGGACTATGTCAAAGGCCTTTTCCAAATCAACAAAAACAAAATAAAGATCCCTTCTCCTACCAATATATTTTTCCTGAAGCTGTCGAACAATGAATATGGCATCAGTGGTCCCCCTACCTGGCATAAACCCAAACTGCATCTCGTCAATATTCACTCTTTCTCTAATCATATCTTGTATAACTCTCTCCATTACCTTCATTATCTGCTCTAAAAGCTTTATACCTTTATAATTTCCTCTTTCCAGGGCATCACCCTTCCCTTTATACACATTTACAATTACACTCTTCAGCCAATCATCTGGGACATTCAGGATTATTTGGTACAGCATACGCTTTGTATATCAAACCTTAGTATAACGGATTTTGAATTTATTGAACACCTTTGAGCCCACCAAACTTGTGTCAGTTATACCAAACTATCTATCTATCTATCTGTAGCCCTACACCCTAATCCCACAAAGGGTAGCTGCAGACAAAATGCCTCCAAGTCTCTCTGTCACCCACTTTTTGACTGTCCTCCCTCCAACTCACTCCTCTCTCCCTTATATACCTCTCAACTCCATCCCTCCACCTCATCCTCAGCCTCTTCCTCCCTCTCCACCCCTCCACTTCACCTACATACACCCCCTTAGCCAGTCTTTTATTCTCTGTTCTCTCCACATGTCCAAACTACCATAGTGTATTTCTCCTAATTTTCTCAATCACATCCACATCTACCCCACAACGTTCATTCACTTCTTCATTCATCAACCTGTCTGTCCATATCACCCCACAGGCTTCTCTCAGGTAACTCATTTCCACTGCTCTCACTCTCGACTTGTTCCCCTCTAGCAAGGTCCATGCATCGCTTCCATACGTCAGGGTAGGGATCACAATGCAGTGGAACCCAGGATTTGTACGCCTCTCTACTCGTACAACTCAGTTTTCGGACCAATTTTTCGTCCAAAAATCGCTCCTGTTTTCGTATGGTGACCTGCTATTCGCAATAAGAGACGCGGAGTCGTAGGTGCCACATGTTCGCCAGTCCCGCTTTGTCTTCCATGAGCTACGCATCAGTCATACAGGCTCCATTAAACTTTGTGATAAATTATGTATTTTTCTTTAGAAAATTGTACGTAAGAAGATTAGTGAGTAAGCCGGAGCTAAAAGAAAAGCAGTGAGAACAACAATTGAGCTGAAAAAAGAACTCACAGCAAAGTTTGAAAGCATCTCCCCAGTCCCAAGAATCTCCTCGTCCAAAGAGACAGAAAATAGAAAAAACACTAGAAGGGCTGTTACATACAGTTTTCATGGAAGGTGACTTTCCCACCCAAAACTAACACCCTCCTCCTCCTCTCCACATCTATTCACTTAAGCCATCAGCTCTCCTCAGTACAGGTAAGTTACAGTAAAATTATCATTTATATCATCTACAGGGTATATTTCTTTAGTTTAAAGGTTTTATATACAGATTAATGCAAAATACATTGTTTCTTATAGAAAAAAAGATTTGGTTTTTGAACAATTCACAACTCGTACAGCCTCCAGGAACGAATTGTGTACAAATTCCAGGGTTCTGCTGTACTACCATGCAGTGATTCCTTAACTTCCATACTCACCTCCCTATTTCTCATCACCACTTTCAGTGAACCAACAACCTTCCTTCCCTGCTGTACCCTTTCAAGCACTTCATCCCCAAAACTTCCACCCTTACTCATCACACTACCCAAGTACTTGAATGCACTCACATTCTCCATATCCTCACCATCCAACCTCACTGCACACTCTGTGACTTTATTCCCTACAAACACCATAACTTTACTCTTGTTAACATTAACTTTCAGATTCCTCTTCTTACACACTGTCCCAAATTCATTCACCAAACCTTGCAACTCCCATTCATACTGTATCATCAGCAAACAGCAACACCGGAATCTTCCACACCTCTCCCTCATTCATTAGAGCCACTCTCACATCCACTGCCCTGCCTTGCACCTCCTTTACAACCCCATCCATGAATATATTAAACAGCCTTGGAGACATGACATATCCCTGTTTCAGTCCCACATTTAGATAAAAGAACTCACTCAACTCACCATCCACTCGCACCGTAGCCCTAACTCCCTCGTACATACTCTTCACAGCACTCAACAGTTTCCCATCCATGTCATATATTCTTAATACCTTCCACATACTTTGCCCATCTACTCTGTCATATGCTTTCTCCAAGCCCTTGAAGGCAGCATACACTTTCTTTCCCTTCTCTAGATACATCTCCACTAAACATCTTAGAACAAATATCTGGTCTACACACCCTTTTCCCTTCCTAAATCCCCCTTGTTCTTCTCCAGCTAGCTCCTCTGTTATATGCCTAACCTTATGGTTACCACATACTCTTCTCTCCCCTTTTCCTTTGTATAAAGGAACAATTATACTTAATTTCCAGTCCTCTTGAACCCTTCCCTCTTCCCAAGCCAATCTACACAACTTCCACATCCACTCCACAACAATCTCACCTCCATACTTCAGCATTTCACCACACACTCCATCAATTCCTGGTGCCTTTCCCATCTTGATCTTCATTGCTTCAACTACTTCCACTCCACTGAGCTCTTCCTCCCTCCTCTCATCTCTTCTTCTCCCAGCCATTCCCCAACCACTTATACTCGCACTGCTCTCATTCTCTACAGTCGACAAATTCTCAAAATGCTCCTTTCATCTTCTCATTTTCTCTCTCTTCTCCACCAACTATCTATTATTCCCATCTTTCACTCCCCTACTATTTCTTCTTTCACACTTTTACTTTCTTTACCTCCTTCCAAAACAATTTCTTACTCTCCCTCCATTTCACACTCAAATCCCTCCCAAACTCTTCATCCACTCTCTTCTTACTTTCCTTCACCAATCTCTTCACCTCTCTTCTCCTGCTCACATATACCTCTCTCTTCTTTCTCTCATCTTCTCCCCTACCTATACTCACTAGCCAGTCACTATATACCTTCTTCTTTTGTTCCACAGCTTGTTTCACCTCATCATTCCACCATGCTGTCCCCTGCACGTCCCTGCATCTCCTCCTCACACCACAAACCACCTCGCAAGCTGTGCCTATCTCTTCCTTGAATATCTTGCATACTTCTTTCACCCCTTCTGTCTGCTCTAACTCATACCTTCCCAATCTTTCTTCCACCATGCTCTTATACTCTGCCATTTTCTCACTGTCTTGCAACTTCTCCATTCTTTTCACAGGAGCTGTTTCCTCCTGTCCTCCCCTTCATCTCTTCACTCATTTCCTTTGCAGCCTTACCTTGGCCATCACTAAGTGATGGTCCGAGATTCCATTCCCCCACCCTCTCCACACTTTTGCATCCAACACTTGTCTTCTCATTCGCTCGTCCACACGCACGTAATCTGTCATTGCCTTTCGTTCAACAAGTTCACCATCCATCCTCCTCATGACTCTTCATGTATACCTGTGGATCATCTTATGCTGGAAGAAGGTGTTGGCTGTTGCCAACCCCTTACTAGCACAGATGTCCACCAAAGTACTACTATTCCCATCTACTTCAGCTGGCGCACCCCACTGACCGACCACTCCATCCACTCGTATATTCCCTACTTTGCCATTCATGTCTCCAATCAGATACACTCTTGCTTCTCTCAGACTTATCCATGCATGCTTTTACACTTGCCCAAAACTCATCTTTCACTCTTGCCACTCGGTCCTCTCGGTGCATACACACAATCGCCCAAGTTGTATACCTACTTTCAGTGGCGCACCCAGGAATATTTTCCGGGGGGGCCATAAAAATGATAATTGTGACTAGAAAAAAAAAAATCTAATGCAAGTCACTTTTATTTACTTCGTTTCTTGCAAGGAAGGAAATTTCAGGGGGGGCCATGGCCCCCTTGGCCCCCCCCTCCCTGGGTGCGCCTCTGCGTACTTTCATCCTCACCCATACAATCCTTGCACCCACTGTTCCATACTCTCTTATATTCTCTTTCCACTTCTTGCTTATCATCAGACATACTCCCTCTCTTGCCCTTTCATTCTCATTAACTCCCGCATATATTTGTAAACCATACTCCCATTCTCTCACCCTTTCACCTTTCCATTTAGTTTCAGTCAGTCCACATACATCCACTCTTGCATCCTCAAGCACCTGAACAATCTCTCTCTCTTTCACTGCATCATTCCCTCCTCTCACATTCTCTGTTCCCATCCTTAGAATTTCCTGTGTCCTTTCCTTGGTCGTCAAAACATGGTCCATCGTGGTCCGAGGCACTTTGTTCACTAGTTTAGGTAGTTCTTTTTACGGGGTGGGGCACTAACCCACCACCAACCCTTTTAGTTGCCTCATACGACAAGCAGGGATACTGGGGGAGTATTCTTGAAACCCCCCTACCCCAAGGGGGGGTAGGGTTGATAAATGGGATGCCTCCTATGTGTTTCCTGCCCATTTTACTCCAACTTGGCTTGAAATTGCCCACTCCCCATCATGATTACAGATTTTTAATAACAGACTATAGTAATACTGTACCAGTTATGCAGAATTTCTATACTGTAACTGGATTTGAAATAAACTGCGAAAGTGCAAAATTATGGGATAAATTGACGTAAAATGGGTATTGTTTTCATTTACATTACTAGAACATGATGTTGTAGTACTGTAATTTATTTTGAAACATGCAGTCAACTCTCAGTTTCTGGCATCATTCAGCCAAGCCCTACACCAGTTAAAGCAAAACGCCGGATATTGCATAGTACCCTCCATCGGCTCAATTTTCATCATCGAACCAGATATTGCATTACTACCCGTCTCGAACCTCTATCCTAAAACTTTCCCCTTAGTAAAAAATGAAAATTAAGAATAAAACATTATAATAATTGATACAGTACAGTAAGACAATAATACAACCCAGTTGGCTGCTGTTTACAAACCGGTTGATACATCTTAATGTTGGATATTGAACTGCTGGTTACATCACATTTCGTCCCTTTTCGACGCCAGATCTTGATTTATTAAACCCGAGCCAGCAGCGCCAGATATTGCAACATCCTGACATTTAAAATAAGAGTGACCAGCCTCACTCATTTGTGAGTGGCATTACATGAGCAATAAACCCCAACCACCCCTTGGATATAATCCTGCACTGCCTCAGTCCAATTGGAGTTCCTTAATTACTCACTAAACCACCAGGTGCCATAATTTGATTTTATGATTACCACCAAGCACAGTAAATGGTTTCGTGGTGTACAAGAAACCATTTGGCTTGTCACTTAGTGTAGAGTCACCCATAGACAGAAGGAAGAGGAAAGAATGAAGGAAAGAAAGAAGAGGAAGGAAGAGAGGAAAGAGCAGTCACCCAAAAGCAGCACAACATCAAGTGAGTGGATGATGAGGCCCCCCACCTACCGCACAAGATGCTTCCAATAGTTAAAGCTGCAATGTATGGGAGCATAAATGACTGGGTGTAAATTTTCAGTGCTCTAGTATAACCTCTGCCTCCCTCAACTAGCATAATGCCATGCAGTGCTTACCCTCCACATGCCTACAATCCCCTTTTCTCACATATTACATCAGTCTTCATTCATCTGGTATTGAAGTAGCACCTCACAAGTTTGCCTTCTACAGACAGACCTGACTGGATTGAGTAGTGAGTAAGGATGACATCCCAAGAAACGAGACTATCAAGTCTGTGTTCAGTTTTGGGGACACCAGACGATTTGAATATGAACTGTCTTCCAACATACTGTATAATGATGTAATGAAATTCTGTCTGCTATAAGTTGTTTTGGCAGGGGGGGACAGACGGATATGGAGGTGTTGGTGTGATGGTTGCGGAGAAATGGGCGGAATATGTTATGAATGTTTTGAGAGTAAGCGATAGGATATTGGTAGTGAAAATTCTGTTGCGTAGAAAGATAGCTGCAATTATATCGGCATATGCTCCACAGGCAGGATTGGATGAAGCAGAGAAAGATAGATTTTGGGATGATTTAATATGTGTAGTGGGTGGTATGCAGGATGATGAGATAGTGATTTTGGGAGGGGACTTAAATGGTCATGTAGGTGAAGCAGCACAAAGTTATGAAGGAGTGCATGGGGGATATGCGTATGGTCTCAGGAATGCAGAAGGGGAAAGGATACTCGAGTTTGGGGAGGCAACAGACATGATTGTGTGCAACACATATTTTAGGAAAAGAGACAGTAGGTTATTTACGTATGAGTCTGGGGGAAATAGCAGTCAGATAGATTATTTTCTGGTTACGAGGGCCGATAGGAGGTTAGTGAGGGATGTTAAAGTTATAGGAAGTGAGGAGTGTGTGCAACAGCACAAACTATTGATTTGTGATATGGTGCAAGAACAAGTGATGAAAAAGAGGACTTATGTACCTAGGAGGAAAGTATGGAAGCTGCAAAACCAAGTAGTAAGGGATGCCTTCTATAGAGAGTTGAGGAGAATGGTAGCTGAACAGGGAGCTGTAGACAGAGGCGTTAATGAACAGTACAGAGCCCTCAAGAACAATTTCTTGAGAGTTACTGATGTAACATGCGGTTGGACAAGAGGACCACCAAGACATAAAGTAACTTGGTGGTGGGATGAGGGTGTAGAAGCTGCAGTTAAGGAGAAAAGAAGGCTTTTCCGGGAATGGAAGAAGGGTGGTAGCAAAGAGGAATATTTGGCTGCCAAATGTTGGGCTAGAAGAGAGGTATACAGGGCAAAATCTGAGTCACAGAGACTATTACTTGATAACCTAAATCATGGGGAAAGGAAAAATGTGATATTTAGGGTGGCAGGTCAAGTGAAGAGGGATAATCGGGATATTATAGGTGAGCAGTGTGTGAAGAATGATGAAGGAAGGGTAGTGGTGAACAGTGAGGACATTAAAGATGCATGGAGAAAGCATTATAACCAGTTGTTGAATGAGGAGTTTCACTGGGACAGGGAAGGTTTGGAGCCAGCAGATCTAGTGTCTGGCCCTTGGCCTTTGATTGATACTGCTACTGTGAGTGAGGTAATAGGGAGGATGAGGGTGGGGAAGGCAGCAGGTGTGTCTGGGTTGACTGCCGAAATGTTGAAGGCCTCAGGCGATATAGGGGTGAGTTTAGTCACTGACTTGATAAATAGGATTATTTATGAGTGTGTTGTCCCAGATGATTGGCTGAAGTGTGTAATTGTAAATGTGTATAAAGGGAAGGGTGATGCCCTGGAAAGAGGAAATTATAGAGGTATAAAGCTTTTAGATCAGATAATGAAGGTAATGGAGAGAGTTATAGAAGGTATGATTAGAGAAAGGGTGAATATTGATGAGATGCAGTTTGGGTTTATGCCATTCAGGGGGACCACTGATGCTATATTCATTGTTCGACAGCTTCAGGAAAAATATATTGGTAGGAGAAGGGATCTTTATTTTGTTTTTGTTGATTTGGAAAAGGCCTTTGACAGAGTCCCTAGAGAGGTGGTGAAGTGGGCAATGAGAAAGCTTGGCTTGGAGGAGTGGCTGGTTAGGGAGGTTATGGCTATGTATGTGGGTGCTCACACCCAGGTAAGAGTGAGTAGAGATTTGAGTGATGAGTTTTCCGTGAATGTTGGTGTGCATCAGGGGTCAGTCTTGAGTCCCATGTTGTTTATCATGGTACTTGAAGCCCTTTCACGTGACTTTAGAAACGGACTCCCGTGGGAGTTGTTGTATGCTGATGATTTGGTGTTGATTGCAGAGAACGAAAGGGAGGCAGAGGAAAGGTTTAGGAAGTGGAGAGATGGTATGGGGCACAAGGGTTTAAGGGTAAATGCAGATAAAACAAAAGTGATGATATCTAGGGTTGGTGGCGGTACTGTCAAAGACGAGGGAGAGTGGCCATGTGCAGTTTGCCACAAGGGCATGGGAAGTAATTCCATCTTGTGCGGTGTGTGTGATAAATGGGTGCATAAGAGATGTAGTGGTATCAGAGGTAGACTGCGAGACAATGCTGATTTTATGTGTACAGCGTGTCAGGGTGAGCAGGTGAAGATTGTCAGACGTGAAAGGATTGAACTTGCTGGTGAATCTCTTGAGTGTGTGGAAGAGTTTTGTTATTTGGGAGACATGTTGTGTGCTAGAGGTGGGGCTGGAGCTAGCTCTGTGGCTAGGGTGAGAAGTGGTTGGAAGAAGTTCAGGGAGCTCTTACCTCTCCTGATATTGAGAGGACTCTCCCTATGTGCTAAGGGGTCTTTGTATGCAGCATGTGTTAGGAGTGTAATGCTGTATGGTAGTGAGACCTGGGCAGTGAAGGAGGAAGATATTCGCCGGCTGAGACGTACAGAAATGACAATGATTAGGTGGATGTGCAGTGCGTCCCTGCGTCCATGGCCTGGAAGGGCTGGGTTTACGATGGAAAAGTTGAGAGGTAGGATGGGATTGGAGTGTATTGGTGTTGTGATGAGGAGAGGTAGTTTGAGATGGTTTGGACATGTGGAGAGGATGGGGGATGATAATTTGGTGAGGAAGGTGAGAAGTGTTAATATTGAGGGTGGGGTTATGAGGGGTAGACCGAGAAAGACATGGGACGAGGTCATTAAGTGTGACCTCAGGGTTAAGGGACTGAACAGGGAGGCTGCAATGGATCGTGCAGCGTGGAGAGACGCCATTAGGTGACCAAGGCCGACACATGCAAGCATGTTGGAGCCTTTAAAAACTAAACGATGTACGGCAGAATTTGAAGACATCTAAGAAGGAGCCAACATTTTCTAAGATTAGCATCTGCATCATTTCAAAGGTAAAGGCTGTGTGGCAGAGAGCTTATATTCCAACAGTCTCCGATGAGTGTATTTTGCAGATGCTGAAGAGCTATCACAACAAATTCAAAATGTTACAGAAACCAGAAATAGGAAGGGACAGTGTTCAAAGTTATCAAGAGAAAGTTCAAGGTTTTCAAAAAGATTCTCAAGACAAACCATTTGATGTTGCTGCTTGCAAATGTAAGGACTTCAAGAATTGCAAGTGTGAGAAGGAGAGACGAGTGCCACAAATGGAGTGAGAATTATTAATGGACCAGAGAAAAAAAGAACAATAGTTATTGGATCTTTGGATGCTGCCACAGCTAAGAGAAATGCAAAACGGTTGAGTAGAAAACAACACCTGGTCCCAGTTCAAGCAGTGATGTGTGAAATTGAATTTACTGTAGTACAAATTCAGCAAATGAAGACAGTGAAGATGATTTTTCTCAACAACTTCCTACTAGAGCAAAACCAGAGCTCAGAGAAAAGAGTAAGAAAAGAAGTCTGTGATCTCTTGCTGTTGTGTGATCATGGTGTATCATCTAACAGAGTTGCTGCTTCTGTGGCAAGCGCTGTTCTAGATGACCTTGGTATGATAGATCAGACAGAAGGAGTTATTGACAGAAATAAAATAAGAAGAGCACATACAACAGCAAGAACTGAAATTCAGATTCAAGAAAAGGAAAATCAACCACTCATTAACATCTGCTTTGATGGCCATAAAGATAACACTGATAACTGAAGGAACAGGAAGAACTCAAAGTAAGAGGACAGTGAACAAAGAACACATCACTATTTTGCAAGAGCCTTCTTCAGAGTACTTAGGGCATGTCTGCCCATCCTCAGGAACTGCCAAAAATATGTATACTAAAATGTTAGACCTCAGATAAAGGTAAAGGCAAAAGGTTGTGATGGAACAGTGGTAAACACAGGACAAAAGGGTGGTGTGATAGTCATGATGAAGAGAGAACTGAAAAGACCACTGCAGTGGGTCATTTACCTGCTCCACACTAATGAACTTCCTTTACAGCACTTGATCATGGAATTAGGAGGACCACCAACTGGACCTAGAGGTTTCACAGGAGCAGTTGGAAAGCTGCTTTTAAACTGTGAAAATCTTCCTGTCGTGAATTTCAAAACTGTTGAAGGAGAAGACATTGAGAGTGATTCTGCAGATTTGAGTACTGATCAGAGATACCTGTTGAATATTACAACGCTGAGTCTAGAGGTCGCTGTGATGAGTCGCTGGCTCAACGAAGTCCAGACACATTAGTTCATTTGAGATGGCTAACAATGGCAAATAGAGTTTTGCAACTGTACATTGCAATAGAAGAACCATCAAAGACTCTTGAAAAGATTATACATTTCATTATGAAAGTTTATGCACCAATGTGGCTCAAGATCAGGAACAATTGTTTGAAGTTTGCAACGAAACACCTTCATGAATCCATCTCTTGTGCAAAATTTTTCCCTCATGATGTAAGATTGTAAAACCAGTGATTCAGAGGAATGCATATTTATGCTCATCCTGAGAATCTTTTAATAAACATGATCTTTGATGACAATAAACACATCAGCAAGCTGGACTGGTGAAGGATTTTAAATGCAAGGAAATGATCACAAGACAGGAGCAGAGCATTCAAAATTCCACCATTGAGCTTTGATGCTGAAACTTACCACCGCATGATAAACTCGCATGACAGCAGTGTCCAAGTGACAGAATCACCTCACACTAAAGATTTGCCAACAGATGACATCAACAACATGATGAAAAGTGGTGTATTTCCCATTGATGTTCAGAAGGCTCACATTCCCTATCATACCCAGGCTGTGGAACATCATATCAAACTGGTGACAGAAGTCTCAGCAGTAGTGGTCGGGGCACAGAAAAGAGATAGTTTCATTGAACGACTCTTCAGTCATGCAAACAGATGCCAAAATTTGACACGAATTCACAAATAAGTTCCTTTCTGATCATCATCATCAACCAATCCTACATTGCCCCATGAGGAGCGTAGGAGCCCGGGGCTAGGCAAGTTGGTCTGGAATTTAAGATGAGAGTGACCAGCCTCACTCATCCCTGAGTGGCATTACATGATCACTCCAATTGGATTGAGCTGGTGCAGGTTAATAAAAAACCATAATAGCTATTAAAATAGAGCATTTGGGGAAGCAGATGTTAAGCTACAGCACTTAAGATTTTTAACACAGTCATTTATGCTCTCCAACATCATATATTTAACTATTAGAAGCATCTTTTCACTTTTGTGATAGGAATATTTCAAAAAATGCTTAAAATATATGAAAATTTAACTGTAAATTCCCAAGTCTGGGAGGAAGAAAATTTTATGTAATAGCAAGCATGTTTTTTGTATTAGCTAAGGATGAAAATGAGAAGATATTTATAACTATTGCTATATAATTTATGCATGGCTTTTAATATTTTTAAAAATCTGAAAATGCTGTATTTTTGCTAGATTTTTAAAATTTTTGAGCTTGGGGAGGCGGAAGATATCATAGCAGAAACATTTTATTTCACTGTGAATTTTTTCTCATGAGTACACAATTTTTGAGCACTGTTGGATTTTGGATGTCAAAGAAGGTGGAAAAACAATCCATCCTAGTTTGTGGGCATTTTACGAATGTGGAATTTTACAGTATTTTATTACAGCAGTGTAATGAAAGGTTGAATATTAGTATATTAAACTAGCCTTAGATATAGTCATTTTAGTATTTCTGTGTTGCCAGAATCAAATAGTTTTTATGTTATCTTTCCTCAGGTTTTAGATGAATTAGAAGATATGATACAAGAAGGAGGAAAAATCATTGATTACCATGGATGTGATTTCTTCCCAGAACGATTTTTTGACATCGTATTTGTACTGAGGACTGATAATACAATCTTGTATGACAGACTTGCAGCAAGGTATGTTTGTTGCCATGGCTTGTGTATTCCTTTTATAATGTTGATAGACCAGAAATATGATTTTTTTTTTTTTTTTTTTTTTTTTTTTTTTTTTTAGGGCAAAGAAATTCTAACTATAAAGAGTTTTGCTTGAAAAGTAAGAGGAATAAGACAGGCAAGGGAATTTGAAAAAAAGGATTGTATTCAGCCTGAATATTAACCCATTTAGTGAGAGAGATTTTCTTAAATTTAATAAAATATTCCTGTTCATCTTCATTTCTGGTTTAATGTTTGTCTTCCATTTAGCCTGACTTGGTCAGGTGGATTCTTCTGATAGCACTCCTCCACTTTGCTCACATCCCTCCTTCTCCCAGCCATTCCCCAGCCACTTATACTCGCATTACTTCCATTCACCATGTTCAACAGTTCCTTAAAGTGTTCTCTCCATCTGCTCACTTTTTCTGCCTTCTCCACTAGTAATCTACCATTTTTATATTTCACTCCCCAAGTAACGTCTTTGACACCCTGTCTAACTTTCTTTACCTCTTTCCAGAACATTTTCTCACATTCCCTTCATTTTAAACTCAAATTCCATCCAAATGCCTCATCCACTCTCTTCTTACTTTCTCTTACTAATCTTTTCAAAAACCTTTCTTTTCCTCTCTACACATCTCTCTCTCTTCTGTCTCCCAGCTTCTTCCCCACTCGTTTCTCATCCATTCACTATATGCTTTCGTCTTTTGTGCCACAGCCTCTCTCACCTCTTCATTCCACCATGGTGCTCCCTGCACTTCCTTTCATCTTCTCTTCACCCCATACACCACCTCACATGCAGCACAGATTTCTTCTGTGAATATCATGCACACCTTCCACATCCCCCTTCTGCTCTAATCCATATTTACCAAATTACTCCTCCACTTCTCCCTTATATTCTGTCTTTTTTCCATCCTCTTGTAACCTTTCCACCCTCCTTGTATGAACTACTTCCTCCTGTCCTTCCCTTCTCTATTTCTCCATTTCATTTGGACCTTAACTCATCACCACTAAGTGATGGTCAGAAAGTCCACTCCCCCAACCTTATATCCTCTTGCATCCACACACACCTAATCAGTCATTGCCTTCTGTTCATTCAGTTCACCACTCACCCTTCTCATCACCCGCCACATACACCTATGGATCATTTTGTGTCTGAAGAGGGTATTGGCTGTCACCAACCCCCTCCCGGCACGAATGTCCACTGAAGCACTGCCATCCTCTTCCATCTCGGCTTGCACACCCCACTCACCAACTACTCCATTCACCTTCACATTCCCTACTTTTCCATTCATATGTCCAATCAAAAACACTTTCTCATTCTTTCAGACTTTTCAGTGCACACTTCCACAATTGTCCAGAACTCTTCTCTCACTCTGCTTGCACGATCTTGCGCATACTCGCACACAACTGCCCACATTTTTAGTCCAACACTCAATCTTACTCACATAATCCTTGACCCAACTGATCCATACTCTCTTATTTTCTCCTTCCATCTGTTACTTACAACAATACACACTCCTTCTTTTGCCGTCTCATTTTCACCCACTCCAGTGCATATACCCCATCCATACTTCCATTCTCTCACACTCTCACCTCCCCATTTAGTTTCATTTACTCCACATACATCCACTTTTGCATCCTAAAGCACCTGGACAGTCTCACTCTGTTTCACCTCATCATTTGCACCGCTTACATTCTATGTCGTAATCCGCACCATGTCCTTTGTTCAGTCCTTAGTCGTCACCTGTTGGTCAGTCCTGGTCCGAGGCTTCTTGTTCGTATTTTTAGTTAGTTGTTTTCCGGGAAGGGTCACTAACCCTCTATCAACCCACTTGTTGTCAGGTAGGGAACACATGTTGGTTGGTTATAAGGTTACCACCCGGCATTGTAAATGCTTTCCTGTTTTACAGGAAATCATTTGGTTTGCCACTCATTGTAGAGCAACCCTAAAAACAGAGTTTCACTACACTAAGTGGGTTGATGATGGGCCTTCTTAGCGATATTAAAGAAAGCCACCTGAATGCCTTTAATAGTGTTTTGCTGAACCTACCAACTGGAGATGACCTCACCACACCAAACAAACTCAAGTGTACTCGATTTAAAATCATAAATAACAGAGGAAGCCTAACTGGAAGCGCTGAAACCTAACTGCGGGGTTTTGACCCCAGGACTCCCAGTGATTATAACCTACCTAACCAAGTGCAAACTAAGATGTGCATTAGTACAACTGGCGACAAAAACAGTATCGTGCATTAAGACCGTTCATTAATCATTGGCTCAGTCGTCACCAGGGTTGCCAGTTGGTATTTTTCATTATTAGTGTGTGCCAATTTTGTAATGAAAAATTCGTTTGATAATGAATCAGCATGATTACAGAGGATAGTGACATTGGATTGTCTGCTGTCCTTGATGCTAGCCTACATAGCATGAAAATAGCCAACATGCTTCTGATTATAAGGAGAGTGATTATTTCCATGTGTATATATACTGTAATTAGTGAAGAGTAAATACTTGCTTTAAGAATTTAGTATTGAAAAGTTAAATTTGGTAATGAAAATTGAGGAGTTTGATAATGTGACCGAGTTCAGATCTGGTAAACCTGATCGTCACCTGACCATGCGATGGCAAAATACATACTCAGGTTGGTGAGCACGTGACTGTGCTTGACAAGGGTAGTAGTAGGGATCTTGGGTAGAGCCATGATGATGCTGCAGTATTCCATGAGACCAAAAAAGAAATGCAGATGCATGGAGAGGTAACCGATCACAGCAAAGTGCAGGAGACAGGCAGCTCAGCGGGTCTGTCTCGTGGCACGTGGTTTGAATTGCCGAAATGGCAGGGATAACCATGTCGAACAACACAAAAAGGTATAGATTTATAAATGTCGAAACAACGAATTGTCAAATAACGATTGGTCGAAAAATGAGGGTTTGGTGTATGTACTGTATCAGTTCTGCATTGTATTTTATGTTTAATTTTCATCTTTTTCTCATGAGAAAGGTGTTAGGATAGAGAATCCAGAAAAGCAACTTGAATAAATTCTTTGAAAAAAGGCCTGCACTTCATCAGTAGAAAATGCCTGTTACCCGTACGATTTTCTACCTAACAAACCGACTCTAACCACTGGTAAGTTTGCAATATCTTACAGTATTTTGGCAAGTCCATTCTGTTAAACAGTTTTCTTTAAAACATGAAAAATATATATATATATATATATATATATATTTTAACGCAAGGAAGAAGGAACCAAAGACCAGGAGCCTGCAAATTGTTCCTCCAAGAAAAACAAAAACAAGATAAGAGGGAGCCAAATTCATGATATGTTCATTTTGAGATACCTGGACACACTGCATTTGAAAGACTGGAAATCATTGGCAGTAGGAAATATAGAACAGAAGGAGACAATTCCAGAGTTGACCTGTTGCATACATGAAGGAGTGCTAATAATGGTCAACTCATGTGTTAGAGAGTTGGACAGAAAAGGGATGAGAGTTTGTTTCTAGACGAGTGCTACCCTGCCCTCCAAAGTGGTGGAGGGATGCTAGCAGACAGTTCAGAGAAGCAGTGACCATTGAAGCAGCGATGGAAAAGAGATAAAGATGCAACAGTGTGGCGAAGAGACAGAGGTTGAAGGGAGTCAGTAAGAGGAAGAGAGTTAATGAGACAAAAATCCTTTCACTCCACCTTGTTGAGAAGAGCTGTATGTAGGGAGCCTTCCTTCATGTGAGAGTTGTACTCTACACGGGCGAATGAAACCCGTGTATAAAATCAACAGCTGTGCAAGGGTAAAGAATGCATGGAGTCTGCTTAGCACACCCAATCTCTTGGAAGCAGAATTTACAATAGAGGTAATATGATCTTCCTAACATAAATCCCAAGAGAATGAAACCCCCAAAATGCTTAAAGATGATGCAGAATTGAGTAGGATATTGTTAAAAGTTATATGATACTCCAGCAGAAAATTTTGTTGGGGTTGAAAGATGTAAGGGTTGAGTTTTTGATGCATTAAAAACAAGATTACTTTTACCCCAATCAGAGATATATACCGGGTCAGACATTAGGTGTGCCATAGCCTAATCCCTTGTTTGTTGAAGTAACTGCTGAGATGAATGCTGTGGGAAATGAATGGAAAGGTGAAGGTGAAGGGTGGAGTAATCAGTGTATGAGTGGATAGGGTTAGATGTGCAGCTTAGGAGGTCATTGATGAATAAAAGGAAGAGTTGGTGAAAGGACAGAGCCCTGAGGAACACCAATATTGATAGCTCTAGGAGAACAGTGGTCTTCTACAACAGCTGCAATAGAACGACCAGAAAGGAAGCTAGAGGTGAAGGCACAGATAGAAGGATAGAAACTGTAGGAGGGTAGTTTGGAAATTAAAGATTTATGCCAGACTCGATCGAAAGCCTACGAGATGTCAAGTGCAATGGCAAAGCTTTTGCCAAAGTCCCGAAAAGAGGATGACCAGGAATCTGAGAGGTAGGTGAGAAGATCGCCAGTGTAGCATCCCTGGCAGAGCCCATACTGACGATCAGAATGAAGTTTGTGATAGGAAAGGTGGTTTAATATTTTTTAAGAAAAGATTCAAAAACTTCTGAAAAACGGGAAATTTAAAGCAGTTAGGTGATAGAGGAATAGGAATAGTCAACCTTCTCTGGGACAGGCTGAATGAGGGCAAACTTCTAGCAAGAAGTAAAAGTACAGGTTGATAGATAAAGGCAAAAGTGTTTACCTAGGCAGGGTGTGAGCTCAGAAGCACAGTTCTTGAGGACAACATGAGGGACCCCATCAGGCTCATATGCCTTGTTAGTACTAAGGTCAGTGATTGCAGAAAATACATCAGTTGAAAACATTTTAATGTCAGCCATGAGGAAGTCAGAGAGGGAAAGTGATGGAGGAATAACACTGGAAGGTGGAATTGGAGGAGAAAGTCTGAACGAAGAGTTCTGCTTTATCAGTTGAAGAAATAGCTACAGAGCCATCAGAGTGGAAAAGTGGAGGGAAGGATGATGAGGTAAAATTGTTAGAAATGTTTTCAGCAAGGTGCTAAAAGGAACGAGAATTTGAGCAGAAGAATTCAGAGCATTTAGTATGAATGAAATTACTTTTAGCAGAGCAAAGAACAGACTTAGTATGATTCCAGACAGAAACAAAAAAAAGAGATGGGATTCAGTGTGGCTCCAGTACCTTTTGTAGGCCTTCTCCCTGTTGTAGACAGCATTAGAACAAGTGTAATTAAACCAAGTTTTTTTTTTGCATTAGTCACGGGATATGAGAAAGGAATGTATGCTTCCTGGCCCGAGAGAATAACCTCCATAATGCTGAAGGCACATTCAGATGGCTCCCAGCCATGGAAGCAATAATCACTCCAGGGAAAATCAAAGAAGTACTGCCTGAGGGCCTCCCAGTCAGCAGCTCCAAAGTGCCATAGCTGCCACTTCATGGGGAGGTTCACAGGCCTTACTGGAGTGATAGAACAGGTTAAAGTGATGAGGTTGTGGTCGGAAGAGCCCAGCGGAAAAAAAAGATTAACAATGTACGAGTAAGCAGGAGGATTATTTGTAAGAAAGAAGACAAGTATGTTGGAATTCTCCAAGGCAGTCAGGGATATGGGTAGGGTGCTGTGCAAGCTTCTCTAGGTCATTAAGGATAGAAAAGATGTAGTCTTGTTCACCATGTGGATCAGTGAAAGGAGAGGAAAACCAAAGGTAATGGTGAACATTGAAATATCCTAGAATGGAGATTTCAGAGAAAGGAGAAATTGATAGGATGTTTTCCATTTTTGAAGTAAGATAATCAAAGAATTTTTCATAGTAGAATTAGGGGATAAGTAAACAGCACAGATACATTTAGTCAGAGAATGACAAGAAAGCCAAAGCCAGAGAGTAGAGAATTCAGGAGACTCAAAGTTCGGGAGCATGAGAGCAAGAGAAATTGTGTACATATACACAACAGCCACCTTTGGCTTTGAAATGAGTATAGAGAAAGTAGGAGGATAAAGAGAAGGGTTTGCTATCAGTCGCCTCAGACGGTTGAGTCTCGGTGAGGAAGAGAAGGTGGGGTTTAGAGGAGGAGAGGTGGTGTTCAACAGAGAGATTTTATCTTTTCATCATCATCCATCATCCAATCCTATGTTGCCCCATGAGGAGCGTAGGAGCCCGGGGCTAGGCAGTTGGTCCAGACATTTAAGATGAGTGACCAACCTCACTCATCCCTGAGTGGCATTACGTGAGCAATAAACCCCAACCATCCCTTGGATATAAACTTTCACCGGCTCAATCCGATTGGAGCACAATAATTACCCACTAAACCATCAGGCGCCAAAATTTGGTTATATGGTTACCACCCAGCATAGTAAATACTGTAGTTTCCTGGTGTACAGGAAGCCATTTGGCTTGTCACTTAGTGCAGAGTCACCCATAGGCAGAAGGAAGAGGAAAGAATGAAGGAATGAAAGACAGAACAGGGAGTGTAAAGTCACCTGTAGGCAGAAGTATGAGGAAGGAAGGAAGGAAAGAAAGATAGAAGAAGATGGAAGGAAAGAAGGATGGAGGAGAGGACAGGGCAGACACCCAAGAGCAGCACTACATTGAGTGAGTGGATGGTTTATCTTTTCTGAGATGATGTATAAATTCATATTAGAACACGTCTGCACTGGCAGAGAAGATGAAGTATAGTTGATAGACGTAAAGGTTTGGTTTTTTGATAAAATTACTGCGCCTGCAATCTGTATGTATTTACTGTATTACCTGCAAAACAGCTGAGTGGCGAGTGAGGGGTAGAGTGATGGCGGTCAGGTGAGAAATTAATTGGCAGGCTGCAGTCATATACACAACTGTATGCATGGGAGCTGTGATAATTCTCCTTTACATCACTTCTTTCCAAATCATCAGTTCACTAGTAAATGCTCAAGATTTATTTTTTAGGCCATTTTTCCATGTTTTATGTAGAAAATGACAATGTTTCAGAAAATGAACTTACATGTGCATTTTGCACTACTGCAGGACACTTCAGTCATGTGTGTTATGTCTGTGGAGTGTGTTTAAGAGAAGTTATTGTTTCAAATGAAAGTGTTTGTGTGGTCCTGGATACGAATGGTGCTGCAGAAGAGAGATGGTTGGGTGGATTGTGTATATTTAGATTTGGAGAAGGCCTTCAACAAGGTACCCCATAAGAGACTAATGTGGAAACTAGAGCATATAGGAGGACTGAAGGGGACCCTCCTGGAATGGATGAGAGACTTTTTGAGAGACAGACAAATGAGGACAGTAATAAAGGATAGGATGTCTGGATGGAGGAAAGTAACAAGTGGAGTCCCACAGGGCTCGGTGTTGGCGCCAGTAATGTTCCTGATTTATGTAAATGATATGGTAGATGGAGTGAACAGTTATGCAAGTATGTTTGCTGATGATGCAAAGATCTTGAGGAAGGTAGAGGTTGAGGAGGATTGTAAAATGCTGCAGGAGAATCTGGATAGGATACACAATTGGAGCCGGACGTGGGAAATGAAATTTAATGCAAAGAAATGTAAAATATTGGAAGTGGGTAAAAGTACCAAGAGGCCATCATTGAATTATTTGATGGGTAACAAACCGATCGCAAAAGCGAGAGAAGAGAAAGATTTGGGAGTGCTGGTCCTCCAGGACAGTTTGTCACCTGAAAAACACATTAACAAGGCAGTTAGAGAGATGTATAAACTCCTGACTAATATAAGAGTAGCTTTTCATTATATGGATGAGATGATGAAAAAATTGATAGTGGCCATGATTCACCCCAGATTAGAATATGCAGCAGTAGAGTGGTCCCTACACAAAAAGAAAGATATAAACAAGATTGAGAGAATACAAAGAACAGCAACCAAAATGGTCCCCAGTCTGGCCGATCTTTCATACAGAGAGAGGATGGAAAAGCTGGATTTGCCTTCCGTAGAAGAAAGGAGAAAGAGAGGCGACATGATTGCTGTGTTCAGGACCATGGTAGGAGTAGATAAAATTGACAAAGAAGATCTGTTTTTATGGGATAAGAGAGTAACAAGAGGACACGGAATGAAATTGAAGAAGTCAAGCTGCTTGAAGGATATCAAGAAATATAGTTTTCCTTATAGATGTATATACCTGTGGAATAGTTTGGACAAAGCGATCGTCCAGTCTAAAAACTTAAACGAGTTTAAAGCAAAATTTGACTTATTGAGAAACAGAGACGGGACCCCACGAGCTTAGCTCATTTCCTGTATATCACAACTAGGTAAATACACACACACACACACACACACACACACACACACACACACACAAGTAATTTTCCTGTGTACAATGCAAAGATCTTGAGTGATCTTGAGGAAAATAGAAGTTGAGGAGGGCTGTACAATGCTGCAGGAGGACCTGAATAGGATTCATGATTGGAGCCAGATGTGGGAAATGAAATTCAACACAAAAAAAACTAAAATATTGGAAGTGTGTAAATATACCAAGAGGCCATCACTGAATTATTTGACCGGTAATGAACCAGTCACAAAAACGAGAGAAGAGGGAGATTTGGTAGTGCTGGTCCAGGATAGTTTGTCACCTGAAAACACTTGAACAAGACATCTAGAGAGACGTATAATCTCTTGACTAACATAAGTAGCACTTCATTACATGGATGAGGAGATGACAAAAAAATTGATATTGGCCATGATCCACCCCAGGTTGGAATATGCACCAGTAGTGTGGTCCCCACACAAAAAGATGTAAACAAGATCGAGAGAATACAAAGAATCGCAACCAAGATGGTCCCTAGCCTGGTAGATCTGCCGTACAGAAAGAGACTGGAAAAATTGGATCTGCCTTCCCTAGAAGAAAGGAGAGAGAGATGGGCAACATGATTGCAGTGTTCAGGACCATGATGGGAGTAGATAAAATTGACAGAGCAAGTGCTCACAAATACTGTGTGTTAGTCTGTGAAAAGCTGAAATAGAAAGTTCCTGGACCTCTCATAGTCCCTCTTCAAAAGCATAAGAACTACATGGTCTTTCTGGAGACGAAAGAAAGATTGAACTTGAACAAATAGGATTAGAGTGTTTGTCTTTTTGGCCCAGCATGACTGGGTACCCCTGCTGGTGCTGTATAAGGTGACCATTACTCCAGCCTGTATCTATCTTCTCTGTTATCTCCACCTGCTTCTTGAGGGTAAGGATGGTTCTCTTGCACTTGGCAGGTGGTGGTGCCATTGCAAAAACAGCTAGAACGATAGAGAGAAGACGCCCATGCATGAGGAGAGGAGCGGCAAAGATGAGAAATTCCATGGTGAGGGGTGTGGGGGAGCAGTACAACATGAGAGAGCCACAGCAGCAATAGAAGGCCAGCCAGATTTTGGAGGGAAAACCATTGCAACATTTCCATTTAAAAATAATGTTGTTTTGGAAGAGATAAGAGTGCTATGTAGGCCCATTTGTTTATTGACATCATAGCAGTGGAGGAATGCATTAGAGAGTAAGAGAAGATCCACCTTCCTGCTGCCAGCCAATGAAAACTCTGCATTATAATTCTCCCTCCCCTGCCTTACTCATTCAAAACTCTTCCACTCTCTACCCCTGCATTTTCCCTCCCTACCCACCACCAACACCCTGTGAGCTGCAAGGCCAACCAACTGTCAACCCTACCTCCCTCTATCAACACTCCACAACTTTCATATTACAGTACAGAATAACCCCATTCTTTTTTGTGTGCTGTTTTTTTTTTTTTTTATAAAATTATTTATTTTTGTGGTTATGGCTGGATATGTGATGACAATAACTGTCTCATGCAGGATAATAACGTACTTTTAGCCAGAAGAAGGAGTCCTTCATGCCAGGTAGTGTCAAAGATTTTATGCTTACTGCCGGGTACCAATTTAATTCAGCCGTTGGCAACGCCGGATAAGGTCATAGGCCAGGTAGTGCCAAGATGGATAATCGGGAGTTTACTGTACATTCAGTACCATCCTTCCTCTCAATTCTTCAGTTGCAGTCCTAGCTCCCCAGGCCTTTCATTCAGGGACATACTACACATCCATCTAGTCATTACAATTTCTGTATGCTTAAGCCTATGGATGTCTTCTTCCTTAGCTGCCTAGGTCTCACTACTGTACAACATTACATTCCTAACACATGTAGCATACAAGGACCCCTTAACATGGAGGGATAGTCCTTGTAATGGCAGGAGAGGCAACAGCTCCCTAAACTTCCTCCAACCACTCCTTACCCTAGCCACAGAGCTAGCTCCAGCCTCTCCCCCCTGCACTCTCTCTCTCTCTCTCTCTACCATTAATAATTTTTGTTGAGATGTAAATAAGGTAACTTGATGAGTTCCTGTTTTTATTAACCTTAAACTGTTGGAAATTGAACTTATACAAATCAGGGATGTACTGCACACATCTCAGTGACTTTACTGTTAGCTCTACAGTTTTACAGCTCCCATGGTATTTGTTATAGATGTGGTTAATTGCCACTGTATCCACCCCCACAGAGGCTACACCGGCAAAAAACTAGAAGACAATATTGAGTGCGAGATCATGGCAGTACTACGAGATGAGGCGCGTGAAAGTTATAAGGAAGAGATAGTCCATGAGCTGCCATCAGATTCACCAGAGGACATGGAAAGCAATCTAGAGAGAATACTGCTCTGGATAGCTGCCTGGAAAAGGGACAATGATTGCTAAAAATATGTATATTTTAAGCTGGGTTGGTCAGAATATTCAGTTTCTTCACATACAGTGTTACCATAAGTATCTATTAAGCTGAATAAAAATGTCAGCCTTCAGAATGAAATAAAAATGTTATCACTTAAAGAATAAATATAGGCATTTTTCATATCCTTCGCTTTAGAAGTAACTAAAAGTCGTCTGATGATAGCCAGAATAAAATTAGATCATCACACCAAATGGGGATGACCACAGCAAAAGCCTCCAGGCTACTTCATCCTCACATGCCTCCTCCTCTCTCTCTCTCTCTCTCTCTCTCTCTCTCTCTCTCTCTCATCAGTACCTCTTTCAAGGTCTTAATCTGCATCTGCCCTTCCACCTAAGCAAAGGTCAACTCTTGCCAACATCCAAAGGGGAATTCATAATATTTTCCATACAAGTAGTATCCTTAAGTCTAGCCCCATATTTTTTTATCACTTTTATTATTTACTTTGTTCTTTTGTGTCCCTTCCATAACTCATTAAATAACTTCAACATGCTCCCTAAATGAGTTCCATGTCCCTCTTGTGGAAACAGGTACTACAGTGATTGGTTTGCAAAATTTGGTAGGCCAGATGCCAAGTGTTTCTTGTCCCTGATTAATGAAAATATTTATTATCTAGAAAGTGTAATTAAAGGACATTAATATGCCTTGGAGGACTTAGGAGAACCCAGACCTTAATGCAGAATTAATCAAGCTGAAAGAAAAATAAACAGTATGACCCCAGTTTGACTAGGCATTCCAGGTAGTGAAAAATAAATGTAAATCTTCACAAACGCCCAAGATAATGCATGAGATTCCCATAACAAACAGGCTTATTCTTGAAGATTGGGGGAAAATGTACTGGAAGTCAACTGTATGTAAGCATGTTAAACACAAAGCTGGGATGTTGAGGATAAAGCAGAGGTGCTTCACCAGGATACAAAATTTAGTGCAAAGGAAAGTACTACACTGGTGGTGAGTGACTCTTATCTAAGGGGTCAAGGCTCTGCTTTTACATCAAGTAAGGGAAGAAAAGATCAATAAAGATTATATGCCTGGCAGAAAGACATGATCACTAAAGATATAGAAAGTACACCAGTCAGTAGAGATACATGACTTGTGAATCTACTGTAGATACAAATGGTGCCACCAATAGATATCCTTATGAAATATAAATCTCTCCTTAAAATAATGAAAGCTTGGACAAGTAAATGTATAGTAAATCATATACTCCCCAGACTGCATTCAACCCCTACTGTTATGAAAAAAAAAAAAAAAAAAAAAAAAAAAAAATTTGAGGGCCGAATGCTAATCACCTGCCAAAATATGTTGGCTAAGGTACTGTCATCAGCATAAATTTGCTGCAATTCTACTCGTGTGATGTGAGGCCTTTTGTCTGGCAACAGTGTAAGGTGACTAGTTGCCATATAGACTTTTATACACTTTAAAGATGTGTTTTTAAGAAGTGGTACTAGAGACTGCCTGGAAAACAATATTCTGTATACCATATTTAATCAGTATAAAAAAGTGCAAGAGTTGATAGAAGAATATTATGGAATGACGTATGAGCATAATACTCTAGTACTGTAAAACTCCATTAATACGGCTTACAGTGGACCAAGAATCATCCGGATTATCAGATTTTTGGGTGGGACCCCTAAGACACTTAATTTCATGTTTAAACTGAAATTTTACCGAATGGATCACTTTTCATTCATTCATAATACAATATGGCACATATTAACATTACATAATACACAAATATTTTACTTAATAATGTAAGACAGGGTGGAAGTGAGGTTAGGAGGGGAGTGAAAGATAAAAATGGTAGATTACTAGTGGAGAAGGGAGAAAAAGTGTGCAGATGCAGAGAACACTTTAAGGAATTGCTGAACATACAGGATGGAAGTAATGCAAGTATAAGTGGCTGGCAGAAGGAGGGAGGTGAGAAGACAGGAAGAGATCAGTAGGATAGAAGTTGTGGAAGCAATGAAGAAAGTTAAATTGGGGAAAGCCCCTGGAATTGATGGAGTGTGTGGTGAAATGCTGAAGCATGGGGGAGAGATAGTAGTAGAATGGATGTGGAAGATGTGCAGATTGGCCTGGGAGGAAGGTAGAGTCCCGGAGGATTGGAAGTCAGGTATAATAATTCCCTTGTACAAAGGAAAAGGGGAAAAAGAAGTGTGTGGTAATCATAGGGGCATTTGTCTTCTTAGTATAATAGGAAAAGTGTATGATAGGATACTTATTGACAGAGTTAGAGAAAGAACAGAGGAATTAGTTGGAGAAGAACAGGGAGGCTTTAGGAAGGGAAGAGGTTGTGTAGATCAGATATTCATTCTTACATCTTTAGTGGAAAAGTTTTTAGAGAAGGGAAAGAAGTTGTATGCAACTTTCATGGATTTGGAGAAAGCATATGACAGGGTGGATAGACAAGGCATGTGGAAGGTATTAAGAATATATGGAGTAGATGGAAAGTTGTTGAATGCTGTGAAGAGTATGTATGATGGTGCAAAGGCTGCAGTGCGGGTGGACGGTGAACTAAGTGAATTTTTCTCTTTGGAGGTACAGTACTGTTGAAACAGGGATGTGTCATGTCTCCATGGTTGTTCAATCTGTACATGGATGGGTAATAAAAGAGGTACAAGGTAGGGTAGTGGATGTTGGAGTGGCCCTGGTGAGAGAGGATAGTGTTTGGAAACTCCCTGTACTGTTCTTTGCAGATGATACTGTGTTGTTGAGTGAAGATGAAGGGGAGCTGCAAGGCTTGGTGGATGAGTCTGGGAGAGTGTGGAAGAAACGGAATCTAAAGGTGAATGTAGGGAAGAGTAAAGTGATGGTCTTTGAGAGAGGTGAAGTCAGTGAATGTACAGCGAGGTTGGATGGTGAGGAATTGGAAAATGTGAGTACGTTTAAGTACTTGGGTAGTGTGATGAGTAAGGATGGAGGTTTGGAGGGTGAAGTACTTGAAAGGGTACAGCAGGGAAGAAAGGTTGCTGGTTCCTTGAAAGCAGTGATAAGAAACAGGGAAGTGAGCATGGAAGTGAAAAAGTTACTACATGACAGTATTGTGATACCAACTCTAACTTATGGAGGTGAGGCTTGGACGTTGTTGGAAGGACATAAGTCAAGAGTGAGAGCAGTGGAAATGAGTTATTTGAGAGGAGCCTGTGGAGTCACATGGAGAGACAGGCTGATGAATGAGGATATAAAGGAGCATTGTGGTGTGGATGTGGATGTGATAGGAGGTGTTATGAGGAACACACTGAGGTGGTTTTGCCATGTGGAGAGGATGGAGGGTGAAAGACTGACGAAGAGAGTGTATGTGAGTGAGGTGGAGGGGGGAAGAGGGAGGGGGATGCCGAGGATGAGATGGAGGGATGGAGTGGAGAGGTATATGAGAGGGGGGGTGTGAGTTGGGAGCAGGGCAGTGAAATGGCGGGGGACAGGACAACGTGGAGGCGATTTGTTTGTGGCCACCCCAAACGGGATTGAGGTGTCTGGCAATAGATAGATAGATAGAATGTATTACTGAAGACACAAACTGTAATTTGTAAATTAAGAGATGTTATGGGTTGTTTAACTCACCAGTAAAGCGTAGTGTTGAAAACAGCAGTTGTAGGCAGGTTAATCCAATTAGAGACAGTAAGTCCAGGGTTAATAATAATATGCACATATTGTAAAAGCACAAAAACTTAATATGTATTACTGTGGAAAATTCCTTAACCCCTTAACCGTGGGGCGTCACTTTCATGACGTTCGGTTGCAATGGATCATACCGTGGGGCGTCACTTTTGCGATTCTGTGTTATCTTGAATTCGCCCAGCTTTGAAGTGGTTGCTTGTATCATCTGTCAGTACTGCCAGTGTCTAACAATAGTCAGTGCTGCTGTTGTCATCTGTACTCCCATCCATTGTTGACAATTTAGCCATTTTTCCCCGTTCTTGACTCCCCTCCCTACCTCCCCTTCATTACCCTCTCCTCCCGCCTGCCCCAGCTGTGCCGCGCAAGGCAAATCTTGCCCGGATTTTCCTGCTCATTTCATCCATTGGAATGAGCCCTATGCCGTATTCTTATACAAAATAATATATATAAAAAAGAAAAAAGGTAATTGACTAATTGACAGTGACATCACCTGGAATTGGCTAATTATCACCTGGCAACACCCCACATGCACTCGTTCGCTAATTTTCCCTGTTTATTTCCCCTTGAAATATGCAGTATGGCCTGTTCTCATAATAAAAATATATATAAGAAGGAAGGGAGAAGCCTAAGTGATATTTACTTTCACCTGGAACTACCTAATTTATTATGTATTGTCTAGATTTCCTGCCAATCATTTCACAGCATATAAATTAGCAGCTGTCACCTTGCTGACGTTGTCAACCCTTGGCGGCCCCATATCCACCTCGTCATTCAGTTCAGTGTTGTCTCTTGAGATGAAAGCATGTAGCACTCGCGCCCCTCCATTTCCGCCGCTTCTAGAGGGCCCTGTGACCTCTACCCCTACTAAACCTCGTGTGGGAAGGGGTAAAGGACTAAGTGACTCTGCTGTGGAGTGTGAACTGGCTAATTTATCCATGATATTGATGGACAGCGACTACAATCTTTCTGGTGAATCGTGTGATGAGCCAGTGGAGGAAATGGTGATAAACTACGAGTGCTTCAGTGTCCCAAGTTCATCCTGACTCCAAGGGAAAGGAGCCCTTAGTTACTGGAAGTGACAGTGTATAACATAGTGTAAATAAAATTGAAATGTAAATAATTACTAATATAAGAAAGGGAAAATAAACTACTATTACTGAAGGAAACTTATGGATAAATACTGTATATATATATAAGTGTAATAAAGTACTAGGAATATAAAGTGAGTGTGTTTATGAATAATAAATGACAGTATACCAGCGGGGAACAAATGCTGGTGGGAAGCTGGTACCAAAAATGTAATGATTTGTTGGCAATAGTATACATGAATGTTTGTGGCTTATTGGTAACAGCTGTTTAGGTACTTGATCGGTACGTTAAAGATGGCCGAAAATGTAAACAATGAGGGAATGGAATTTCAAGGATTTGATGCTAATACTAATGTCATGGACCTAGTGAAAACATTAATTATGAGGATTAGTGAACTCGGAAAAAAAGTAGAGAATCTAGTGATAAAGGATGTGTCAGGAAATACGGAAACCACCATACAGAGTCTAATCCAGTCCAACGAAACAGCCAATGAAGAGATTAAGAATTTGAAGCGGGAAAATGTTGAACTGAGGAGGAAACTTGAAGAGAGTACTAATAAAACGGAGAAGGTGAGTAATGTACTAGAAGAACACAAGGCAAAGTGGGCACACGTAGAGGAAGAACAGAAAGAAGTGGTCAGCTTAAGAGAGATCATCCAGGAAGAAAGGAAATGAACAAGAAAGAAATGGAAGAAAATGTAGTGAAAATACTGAAGAAAAAAGAGAAAATAGTGAGAGAAACTGTAGAAAGGAACAGATGTGTGATAGTATTTGGAAACAGGGAAGAGGAAGAAAAGGTTAGGTTCGCAAGACTCGAGAGAGACACGAACATGGTGAGAGGAATATTAGGCAAGATTGACCCCGAAGGAAACAAGTGGGTAAAAGAAATTGAGGAAGTAAGGAGGATAGGGCCTTATAAGAAAGGGGAAACAAGACCAATGAGAGTCAAGTTTACATCAGAAAGTGTAATAAATGAGATACTTAAAGTGACCTGGAAATTAAGCAAAGAGGCGGGGATGGAAAATATTATAATAAGAAAAGATCTGAATGAAGAAGAAAGAGAAGCTTTAAAATCATTAAAGGAAGAAGTAAAGGAAAAAAATGATAAGAGGACAGAGGAAGAACGTAATACAATTTTTTGGAGAGTATTGGATATGAAAGTAAGGAAATGGTATTTAAGGAAATAGAAGTGAAGGAAATTAGGGGGGATGGTTGTGAAAGATCAGAAGTTGAGGAAGTGGTACGGACAGAGAGTAGGAGAGAAGAGGGTATTAATAATGTCAAAAATAATTTGAAGGTGATATATACTAATGTTGATGGTTTCATATCGACAAGGATCGAAATTAATGATTTCTTGAGAGAACATGAACCTGATGTCATGTGCTTTGTAGAGACCAAATTAAGAGAAGATATTGATGTTCATTTGGGAGATGGTAAATACAAACTGTGGAGAAAAGACAGAAAAGAAAAAAAGGGAGGAGGAGTGATGATAGCAGTGAAGAACAACATAAATGTAGATACTGTGGAAATGGGAGAAGGCAGGGCTGAAGTGATATATATGAAATTAGAAACTGGAGAGAATGTTAAGAGAGATATGGCGGTAGTGTATGTTCCCCCAAAGACGAGAGCATGGAAGGATGACGAATACCATGAGTTGTTGTCAGATATGGCTAGCTACTTGCAAAAAATAATTGAGAAAAGCAATAATATAATTTTGGTGGGTGACTTTAATTGTAAAGAGGTGAACTGGGAGGAATGGTACTGGAGGCGGCGAGGATTCTGTGGGGTACTATGTTATTAAATATAATAATGAATAATGTGATGACGCAGTGGGTCAAAGAAGAGACACGGTTTCGAGGTGAGGACACACCAGCAAGGTTAGATTTACTGTTCACCAAAGAACCTGATGTAATAGAATCATTGGAATATCTCTGTCCTTTGGGAAAAAGTGATCACGTGGTCATTGAGTTCCAGATGTTAATAGGAAACGCCGAGCCAAGAGACGAGCTTCATAGACAGGGAAGATACAACTTTGGCAAAGCAAATTTTACAGGATTGAGAAACTTTTTTGAAAATGCGGATTGGAGAAAATTCAGAGAAACAAGAGAGATACAGAGGAAGTGGGATATCTTTCTAGACCTCTATAATTTGGGAGTGGAAAAATTTGTACCAAGAGTAAGAGGGAAAGAAAACAGGAAAAGGAGTGGTTTAATAGAAGGTGTATGATAGCCAAAAAAGAGAGAGATAAGGCGGGAACAATTGGAGAAAGAGAGGTAACGACAGAACAAAGGAAGAATATAAAAGAACAAGAAATCTAATACACACGAATACGTAGGGAAGAAGAAAGGAATTTTGAAAAAGGTATAATTGACAAATGCAAGGATGAACCCAAACTGTTTTATAGATTTGTTAATGGCAAACTGAAACAAAAGGAAGGAATCACCAAGCTGAAAGTAGATGGAGAGGTCTTTAAGGATGCGGCAATGCAAGCAGAAATAATGAACAAACGTTTCCAGTCAGTTTTCACTAAAGAAAAGGAGCTTGTGGAAGGGGAGGGAGTGATTAGAAATGTCCCGGTGATGAAAGATATAAAAGTGGAGGTGCAGGAAGTGTATAAATTACTGGAAACTCAAGATGTAAGGAAAGCCCCCAGGACCTGATGGAATTTCTAATTGGGTACTGAAGGAATGCAGAGAACAACTGGCGGATAAAATTCACAGCTTAATTGTATGCTCACTGGAAGAGGGGAAAGTGCCAAAAGAATGGAAGAGGGCAAATGTGGTACCAATTTACAAGGGAGGAAACAGGGAAGAACCCTGAATTATAGACCAGTGTCTCTAACCAGCATGGTCGCAAAATTGTGTGAGAGAATCCTGAAAGACAGATGGATAAAATATCTGGAAGAGATGAATATTTTGGCTGAATGTCAGTTTGGATTCAGAAGTGGAAGGTCATGTGTTTCAAACTTGTTGAGCTTTTACTCAAGAGCGATTGATGTGGTACAGGAGAGAGATGGTTGGGTGGATTGTGTGTACTTAGACTTAGAGAAGGCCTTTGACAAGGTACCTCATAAGAGACTAATGTGGAAACTAGAATATATAGGAGGACTAAAGGGGAAACTTCTGGAATGGATGAGAGACTTTTTGAGAGACAGACAAATGAGGACAGTAATAAAGGAAAAGATGTCTGGATGGAGGGAAGTAACAAGTGGAGTCCCTCAAGGCTCAGTGTTGGCGCCATGTAATGTTCCTGATTTATGTAAATGATATGGTAGATGGAGTGAACAGTTATGCGAGCCTGTTTGCTGATGATGTAAAGATCTTGAGGAAGATAGAGGTTGAGGAGGATTGTAAAATACTGCAGGAGGATTTGGATAGGATACACAATTGGAGCCGGACGTGGGAAATGAAATTTAATGTAAAGAAATGTAAAATATTGGAAATGGGTAAAAGTACCAGGAGACCATCACTGAATTATTTTTTGGGTAATGAATTAATCACAAAAAGGAGAGAAGAGAAAGATTTGGGAGTGCTGGTCCAAGATAGTTTGTCACCAGAAAAGCACATTAACAAGATAGTTGGAGAGACTTATAAGCTCTTGACTAACATAAGAGTAGCATTTCATTATATGGATGAGGAAATGATGAAAAAATTGATAGTGGCCATGATCCGCCCCAGGTTAGAATATGCAGCGGTAGTGTGGTCCCCACACAAAAAGAAAGATATAAACAAGATTGAGAGAATACAAAGAACAGCAACCAAGATGGTCCCCAGTCTGACAGACCTGTCATACAGAGAGAGGCTGGAAAAACTGGATTTGCCTTCGTTAGAGGAAAGGAGAAAGAGGGGAGACATGATTACATGTGTTCAGGACCATGGTGGGAGTAGATAAAATTGACAAAGAAGATCTGTTTGTATGGGATAAGAGAGCAACAAGAGGACATGGAATGAAATTGAAAAAGTCAAGCTGTTTGAAGGATATCAAGAAATATAGCTTTCCTTACAGAAGTATAGACTTATGGAATAGCCTGGACAAAGAGATCGTCCAGTCTAAAAACATAAACGAGTTTAAAGTTAAATTCGACTTATTGAGAAACAGCGACGGAAACCCACGAGCATAGTACATTCCGTGTATATCACAATTAGGTATATTCTTAAATATTTGGAACGACTTAGACAAAGAGGTGGTGCATGAGAAAAACATTCATGTGTGTAAAGGTAGACTTGATAAATGTGGATATGGAGACAGGACAACACGAGCATTGCTCAATTCCTGTATACTACAAATAGGTAAATACAAATAGGTAAATACAAGTCCTACGGTAGTCAACGAAGGCTCAACAAACATCCCAGGAGAAAGCTGAAGGTGTGTGCCATATGCATATTTAATTATAATATTCTAGGAGTAATAACTGATTTTTGGCAAATATTTTTTAAAAGTCAGTCTGAGCGTGAATATCCCCGCGTGAGGTGCACGGGCCGCCTCTGACATGCCCGTGCTTAAGGGGTTAAACCTACGGTACAGTATATTTCACTTTGTTTGTCACTTTCACTCATCGTCCTCGGGCATCGGCTCAGGACTACCTGCTTCTTCTATGGTGCCTTGAGGTGTCTTCTTTGGAGTGTGGGTAGCTGGTCTTGGGTCATCATCAATGGATTTACCTGTCTGGTTGCTCATGCACTTCAGGCAGTCACAGATATCAGCCTGCCTGACAGCCTGCGAACGTTTCTTGTAGAACTTGTTTCGCAAGATATGGAAATTGATCACCTCAGCCCCATTGTAATGATTATTTTGTTCAATGAAATGCACCAGTTTATCAAAGTATACCGAAGTTTCCTTCCATGAAACTTCCATGACCACACTGCTAGTCACTTTGGTGCATTTGACGCCCCCCCCCTTCCCCCCCCCCCAGTCTTCTTCAAAAATTCGGATTATTGGGATTTTCGGATTATCAGTGTTCAGATTAATAGACTTTTACCGTATTCCTCATTATTACTGTGTCGAAGCTCCTTTCCCCTCTCTACCCCTTACTTCTCCTGATGTCCCCTCACCCTTTCCTCTCCCTCCTACACCCCACTCACTTTCATGCCTCTCCACTGTCTCCTCGCACCACCCTCTCTACCATCATTCATTTATCCATTGCACTAACTCAATTGGCTTATTGCAATTCTCTCTTGACTGTTTACTAAATCCAGTCTGCCCGATTCCCAATTGCTTGCAGTACTGCCAACTACATCCAAGGTTTATTATCAGTATTCCTTCCTGTTCGAGTCCCATTCTCATCATCCCCATCTCCTTACCACTTCTTTTATTCCAGTTGTCATTCTTTTGTCCACTCTTTGTCACAGCCAACAGCCAGGAGATACAGGAACATTGAGGTATTGTTCTTGTGATGCGTTCCTTACTGGTGTTTGTTTGAGTGAGCCTGGCAGTTGGTGTCTATTATTTCAGTATGCAAAATTAAACAAACATTTGAGCCCATTCCTCTTATTTCTTGCCCTCTCTCTTCCCTGGGAAAATGATCCCGTTCTCCTCATACTGTTCACTGAATCATGAAGTAGTATCAGAACCAATAATGTTTCGAACTGCTGCATCATGTCTGGAGTAAAGAGTGGGAGAAAAAGAGTATGGCATGGGAAGAAACTCTCGAATGTTCAGGAGCTAAAAAGGTTAAAGGAATAAACAAAGGTTCGAATCCCGGCTAGGGCAGGGAACAGTTTAAGGATTTGAATTTCATTAAATCAGGCTTTACTGATCTACCAGAAGACCCGCCGACATGTCGTAAAAATACCCCCGCTAATACCAATTCACCAGTCCTGTATGAGACAGCCCTAGCATGTATTCAATATGGACGGTGGGTGTTAGCGCCGAAGTGGTGACATGTGGAGGTGTATGGTATGTAGGAGGACTGCTGGGCCTTGATAGCAGGCTGTGAAGCCTATGCCCAGAGTCGGACACATAAAAAAAAAAAAAAAAACAGGAAATGCAGTATATTACGTAGATTAGCGCCGTGGATAATATAAGGTAGACAGGATGGGGAGAAAGAGGAATGGAGAAGAAGGAGGGCAGGGGGGGAGATGTGGTGAGAGGTATGCTGGGGAGGGTCACTGGGAGAGGTACAGGTGAGAGAGAAAATTTCATCATTCCTCAATGTTTTTCCGTCGTCTTTTGCACATTTTTACGCTAATCATATATAAAGAATATTGCATTTGGGGCGACTGATAGTACTAATTCTTACAAACACATCTTTAAAGGGTTCAAAAGCTTATGTGGCAACTAGTTCCCATACACTGTTGCCAGACAAAACAACCACAAGCAGACTTGCAGCAAATTTATGCTGATGACTGTACAAGCTACCTACAAACCAAATGTGAAGAAAAATAGCAAAATTCTATGGAATTCAGTCACCGCACTTTACAAAAAGCAAATCTACTTTAAAAAATATAATTATGGCAGCTGACATTCGGTTGTCTTTTATCAAATCCTCACCAAAAGTAATAGACTCCTGCACATCTACATAGTTGCTATTTTATTAAGGTTTGATGAAAATTCATCCACAACTTTTCAAGATATTTGGCAACATATATACAGAGACACCGACAAAAACATATCACCTCGCCTTGCTAAAGATGGGTGATAAAAGCAGTGTAGTAACAATTAATTGAGCTCTTATAGAAAGGTATGAAAGAGAGGACATTAAGTCCTCTTTTTTTTTGGGGGGGGGTGTTTTCCTTTACATGCTCTGTTAGGAAAATCTCCTGTACAAGATCGAGGATCTTTTGATGCCAACAGCTTTCATAGCTTCTAGAATATTCGAGTTTATATTTGTATTAAATTCTCAGCTTAATATAATTCTTTCAGATTTCCATTCTGTGTAGTAGGGCTCTTAAACACTGAATTGTACTTTCTGCCAGGTATTCATATTCACCTCATTCCCAAGTGTTTGAGTCGCATGTATAAATTTGCCACAAGTATTTTCCTTTCAGATGTGTCAGTCTCTAATGCAATTACTTCTGTGTGTGACGGTATATCTAGTTGGATCTCTTTGACTTGTAGATTTTTCTTTGTTAATATCAGAACTCCTCCTCCTTTCTTCAAATATCTATCTCTCCTCCATGTATTGTTATCCTCAAAGCTCAGGGTGTTGTTTGATATCCTTGGGATAAATTTTTTTTCAGTTAGGCAAATAATAAGAGGTTCCATTTTTTTGGTATACTGTGGTCTTTTATCTTTAATAATTTGGATACCATTCCATCTACATGTGAGTATATCAACTTAATCTTATTGTTCACATACTTGACATAGTTTGAGTCTACTACCTTTCTTTTTATTAGTCCTTGTTGTTTATGTACCATTTTCTTACTTGTAATCCCACTACTTTGTAAATAATTTGCTCCTCTCTTCCTCTGATCTTTCCTCATTTTTTGTTTTTGCATCTTCCCTCTTTTCCTTTAGTAATCTCTTTTCCTCCTGAGTTAGGCATCTTTTTATCCATACTCTTTTTTAATTTCTCCTTTTCCATGAGTTTGTTAGCATATTTTTAATATTTCCTCTACAGTGTTCACACTTTGGAAGATAACTTTCAAGGACCTTGTCTTATCTCTCTCATATTTCCCTAGCCCTTTGTGTTTCTGTATATCTTTATCACAGATATTCTCTGACACTTTCTTCAATATGTTCATTATATTTACCATCTCCTTTTTGTCTCTTCAGATTCTGTTTCTTATTTCCTCTATTCTATACCAGTGATTACTAGAGATTTGTTGGTATCTGCTGATTATTTGACCAGTTTTGGGTTGTGTTTAATTATTTCTTTCACTTTCTCTCCAAAGCTTTTTGCTTCTACTGTTGTTTCTACGTCTTTCCTTACTCTCACCATTTCAGTGTACACAGTTTGTACTTTATCTTTGCAATATCTCATCATTTTTTTCACCTGCATTATCTTCTCTTCCATATCACTGTTTTCATCTATCAGACTGCTTGCTTTGCCTAATTGTATCCATAATTCTCTCATGGTTGACAACTGTACTCCCCATTTCACTAGTCTTCTTTCTCAGCGAAACTACCTCAACTGACAGCTCATCTATTGTTGTGTCTTGTTTGTTTAATTCCTTTACTAATTTTTCACTTTCTTCCTTCTGCAAGAGTAGTTCCATTTTAATATTATCTACAGTACGCAGTCATAGGACGCGAGTTTATGGGCAGCAGAGGAGGTCATATACTAGGAATTCATGTACTGTGAATATAGAAACTTATGGGAAAATTTACACATGGGTGGCACCCCCCTTTATCAGTAACCCTTGAGACTCCTTTCAAACCTAAGTATTGTACAGTACAGGGAAACTGTCTAAGACATATTACCTAGGAAAAAGGTAAACCAACAAGGTTATGGCTTTACTAAATTAACAAGGATATGGCTTAACTAAACCAACAAGAATATGGCTGCTCACCTTAACCCAAGAGGACAACAGGCTTGATGGACGTAAGAAGGGGATCCGAGGCAGGATGAGTCACCCAGTGTGCAACTCCTGCACCACCCGCCACATCACCCAACACACCACCTTCCTCACCATTCTCGTCACCAGCACTTACGACACTTTCACTAGCTAATGCACTCACTTCGTTCATAAACCCTTCAAAGTCTATTTCTGACACCTCAAACATCGCATCATCCTCTTGATCCTCCCCAGGAAATGGCTCTTCTGATTTGAGCCGCAGGTAACGGGTGATGAGGGTTTGCTTCCTTCTGTTAACCTCCTGGTTGTGCCTGTCTGTGTAGTAGCGGAAGGTTCTGTCCAGTGAAGTCATCACTTCCTCCACTTGCAACTAATTGTGTTCGATGTCCTTGAATTCTTCCTTGAATTTATCTAGGGCACACAGTACCCAGCCAATCCCCATCATCAACAAGTCTCCACTCTCCATCACTTGTGCTGCTGGCTGTTCTGCTGTGGTCTCCTGCTCAGCATCCTGGGGTGGCAATGTTGCATGCTCGGGGTAACCCCAGATTTGGGCCACTCTTCGCTGCTGTCTTGCCTATTATGAGTTCAATTTGTATACTATTAAATAAATACACTGAAATTTGATAAACAATAGGTCCTCACATACTATGCGATTTGCATACTGTGCGTACCGACTGTATTTCCATTGGAAAAGCTTTCTTCAGTTTATTCACTTTCTCTGCTAATTTTTTACCATATTTCTCAGCATATAAAACACTGCAGTGTGAAAGATGCACCCTAATTCTGGAAGGACAGTTCTGAGAAAAGAAGTATGTCTTGACCAAGACTGCAGGAAGGTTGCTTGATATGAGTACTTTTCACTCAAATAAGCACTTACCTTTCAGAATCTCTGTTTAGTACTGTATATCTGTCTTTGGTTTCTTTCTTTCTTTCTTTCTTTCTTTTTTTTTTTTTTCTTTTTTCTTTTTTTTTTTTTTTTTTGGTAAAAGATGGATACAAGACAAGAAAATAAACAAACAACTCCTTCTTTACAAAAAGTCACTTCGTTCCATGACACCATTTTAACACTGTTTATATTTGTGAAGTCCACCTTTCAGAATCTCTGTTCAGTAGTGTGTATGTCTTTGGTTTCTTTATTTTCATGTAAAAGGGTACAAGACAAGAAAGCAAACAAACAACCCCTCCCTTAAAAAAAGTTACTGCACTTCGTTCCACGACATCATATTAATATTGTTTATGTTTATGAAGTTCGATTCCTTTTGTACAATAATTTGAGAATCAATGTACTTCTCCATTAATAAATATGTATCTGTATATAGAGATAAGCATTATTTTTCTTTAAATGAATTTAAAACAACAAAACTTAATAAAATCCATTCTCTCATTCATTTAAGAAAATTCAAAGGCCATTAACCCCTAAAGTACTAATAGGATTGATCGATCCTTTTCCAGAATTTGGCTTGATGCCGAATAGGATCAATAGAGGAGCCTTTGTAAAAACTACGGACACTAAGTTTCACCCCGATTGTGATATATATCGATGCAAACCAATGACAACTAAGTCCTGAGTAGGAAGGGGGGACGATCCCGGCCCCTACCCAAGGTAGGGGGGTGATTTCCCCACTGCCCTCTTCCCACCTTCCTCTACCCCAATACCTTTGTTCCCTCTCCCTTTCCCTCACCTCTGACTGCCTCCTGCTCTCTTCCTCCCACCTCCTCCCCATCCTCCATCATGCCACCGTGGTTCCCCCCCCTCTTTCCCCCTTCCTTGTCTCCCTGGGGAGGGTTATATCCCCCCTACCCACCCTCCACACCCCCATACTCTCTCTCTCTGCCTTTCCTCTTTGTCTTGTGGTGTCTGTCTCCCACCTCTATACCCCCGTATGACCCCTCCAGGCCTCTCCCCACCCCACCCACACCCCCACACCCTGTAGTATGCCGTCCGCTTACCTCTCCCCCTCCCCCCATCAAGAGTATTATACGTATACATCATTGTTACTATTCATGTCGCGTGTTTTCATTCAGTACCAGATTATTGTTTGTGTAACTGCATACACTGATGCATGAAACAGAATTTTTTTTTTTGTGTGTGTGTGTACAGTATTTACAGTATATTCATCTCTGTGATCTCTGTGAATATACTGTAATGCTTCATATAAATGTTAGTAATGTTTGTTTTTTATAATAAATTGTGTATTTGTGTGTTTGTCTTTCTTTTACATCATTATCATTATTTTGCATGCTTTAGCTTTTTTTCCCCTTGAAATTCATACAGCTACTTGATTTGACAGCTCTGTGAGTAGGGGATGAGGGGAGAGGGGAGAGGGGATGGTGGAGTGTGTATCATCACAAAAAGGTTTTGCATGCTTTGGCTCAATTTCTTTTTTATTTTGACAGCTACACAGCTATGAGGGAAGGGGACTGGGGAGGGGAGAAGTGTTGAGGGGGATGGGTGTTGGAAGTGAGGAACACTGACATAATTATTTGCATGCTATTGGTTGAACAAAAAACAAAAACAAAAACAATTGGGCTGAAAAATTCTGAAGGACAGGGTGGGGGGAAGGGGGGGAGGAAGAGAAGGGAGGGGGTGATAAGAGTGGGTGAGGAAGGTAATGGGAAGAGGAATGAGGGGGGGATAGGGTGGTGCATAGAAAACTGGAGTTGCCCCGCCTGGAAGGGTAACTTTTTTCAACTTTGACGGGCTATAGCTCATGAACCAGTCGGTCTAAAATGCTCTGGTTTGCAGCATAAGGTGTGTAAATTCAAGCTCAAAGCCTTGGGTATAAAACTTTTTACTTCTGTAAGAGCTGAAGAATCGGCTCCATATACAGGTTTTCGAGGAAGTTCAGTCGATCGAATTGCGTATCCTACAGGTTAAAAATAGGAATACACTTTATCTCCAAATCAAATCCTGCATGTACTGTATTTTACAATCACAGAAAACACAAACATATTTTCAAAAATTGATTACAAGGAACGTTTACAGCATTTTATTTACCTTAGAAGTACCCCATACTAGTCAGATTCATGCCCCACACCTCCAGAGTTATGGTATTTTCTCACATTCGATCTCGACTCATTGTGATGTGAGGCTACCATATATGTGATGTGAGACTACTGTAACTTGCTCCTGATGTCTCTTTATCTACAGAACAACACATTCACTTCCTGAACTAAAAAAGTATCGTTAAACAAACCAAATGAAATACGATGTGAGTCTTTTCTGCTCAGCAAACATGCTCCTGAACACTACTTCATTGCCATCACTAACCGTGCACTCTCACGATCCTCTGAATACCTCCACAGTAATAACAGTAATTAAAAAATAAATAAATGTAGCACTTGCATTTTATTTACCTTAGAAGTACCCCATACTAGTCAGATTCATGCCCCACACCTCCAGAGTTATGGTATTTTCTCACATTCGATCTCGACTCACTGTGATGTGAGGCTACCATATATGTGATGTGAGACTACTGTAACTTGCTCCTGATGTCTCTTTATCTACAGACAACACATTCACTTCCTGAACTAAAAAAGTATCGTTAAACAAACCAAATGAAATACGATGTGAGTCTTTTCTGCTCAGCAAACATGCTCCTGAACACTACTTCATTGCCATCACTAACCGTGCACTCTCACGATCCTCTGAATACCTCCACAGTAATAACAGTAATTAAAAAATAAATAAATGTAGCACTTGTATATACACACTAAACAAAAAGCAAATTAAAATGTTTTACAACTGAAGTTTAATATAACGAAGTAGTATGGAATAAAGTGTACAGCTGTCTCTACCCTCGTCTATCAATAACACTCCCTCACTGACTGTGCCATTTGCCTCGCAACATCAAAAATTAACAAAGCATTCTAAAATGTTCACAATTTACTAAAAACAGCCATTCATTTCAAAACATACCGAATATACTGTAGTGAAAACATTTAAGCATCCATTGTCATGCCTTAGTAACACTGCTGTCTCCCAGTTGCTGTACCATTATAATTTTGGTAAGTGACAGCTCTAGAATAGAGCAAGAGAAATGTTGCCCCATTTTCAAATATCAGAACATAATTTTGCACTGGAAATGCCATGGTGTATGCCAGATAGAGAGTTAAATAAATAAAATTATAGATAGATAAGTACCGAGACATTCACTTTAACACCCGACTCCCCTACACACAATACTTCTCATTAAATGTTATATCAAAATCCTACATTACCAGAACTCCCTCCACTTTCTACCAATTTCAGCCAAAATGTTAGGTAGGCGAGGAAGTGCCTTCTTTCTTATCCTGTTTCACTCTCACAGTTTAGTCAAAGAAGCTGCCAAACATGAGTTAACCAGCCTACCGCAATTTGTCTCTTATTATTGCTAAAGCAAACGTTTTTACTGAGCACAAGTGATTAGCAAAACTTTTTAAACTAGGGGCATTTGATTCAGCCCTCAACCCCTTCGGTGCACAACATTTCCTCGACAAAACCATTTGGCAGCAAGAATAAAGTACCCTATAAAATATAGTACTGGGTTGAACGGCCATGATAAGCAATTTATCACAATGCCCCCACCTGGGCATCTTCCTCTCTTCCCATATTAAGTACACCCACTCTACACTCACACCCGCACATGCAAGTATTGGGTTGCATTCACTTTCACGAATTAAGATAGCTTTGCTCAGGACACAATGAGGCAGAGGGTGAACAGAATCAATCACTCTGATCAGCAGTGTGGCAGAGGGTGAGTGGGATCGATTGCTCATCGCTTTGTCAGCTGTGAATACAACAAAAATGGCAGACTCTGTTATGAATGCCCAACTGGCACTGCTAATTTCAAATATTGTATTAATTATCTGCTTAGTAAATTTTCTTCCTTTTTCATAACATAGTACTGTATGTGGCTGAGCCCTGATTGACTTAAAACACTGCTAAAGTACATCAGGCACGGCTGAAAAACACAGCATAGCTGTAATTTCAGGCAGTATTGTTTAAGGTTGCAACTGTTTTTCTCATTTTTCACGAAAAGTAATATAAGGCTGTTTCCTTCTATAATATTCTTGTCTTGAATGAAATAAAATATCAGTAAGAGAAGCTAGCCTAACAAGGGTTATTGAATTTAGCACTAAACTGCTAAAATGCTGTAATTTCAGGCAGTCTTGTAATGTTGCACCTGTTTTTCCCTTTTTCACTAACAGTAATATAAGCCTGTTTCCTTCTCTAATATTCTTGTCTTGAATGAAACAAAATATCAGTAAGAGAAAACAGCCTATCAAGGGTTATTGAATTTCTACTGGGGACAGATGTCTGTTATAATGACTCAGCAGTTATGCTGGCCAACATCTCCAATATGATTCCCTTGCTAGTTAGTGTGTGGATGACATGCGAAGTGATCATGGCTGCACTTCAGAAGGTTATCAAGGAATTCACAAGTGATCATGTTAGCTTGTTAGAGTAGGGTGTATGCTGGATGCTAAATTGCTTAACTCCTGTACAGCTAAACCCCTAGACCATCACACGGCCAGTTGTAAACAAACCCTGAGTGTTCTGTGTTTTTGAACTTGGGCGTTTGTAATTGTAAAATCTGCTGAGTATATACGCAAGTGAATGTAATTTTGTACAATAAATCAAGTCTTTATATTCTAGAAAATACTTGTAACTGCCAAATAGTGAGATGATCATCTGTATATGAGTTTCTTGTTAAAGGAGCAAACCGAACCTGTCTAGTCTGGCCTCCAGGACTCATGGGGATATTTGAAGGTAATTTTGAGACAAAAAAAGTGTGTCTTATATCCCGCGAAATATGTTATGTTTCCATTTCAACCAGTTCTGGGTAGAAATCATCAACCTGTTTTCTACCTTCATCCCTTCTCTTAACTCCTTCTATATCCACTTTGCTGAAGATAGTACTCATCTTGCAGAAAGATAATTCTTTCTTAGAAAGATAACTTGCACTTACTAATTTGCATCTCTCTGCTACCCGCCTGGTGATAATGACGACACCCAGCTGATGTCTAAAGTAAGTAAGTGTGTGTGTGTGTGTGTGTGTGTGTGTGTGTGTGTGTGTGTGTGTGTGTGTGTGTGTGTGTATGTGTGAGAGAGAGAGAGAGAGAGAGAGAAACTAGCACCAGCAACCCTAGAGAGGCTATGTGGCACTAAAGCAGCAAAGAATGGATAATTAAAACAGATGCAGAATATGCAGAGCAGAAAGAAAAGCAATAGTATTAGAAATAGAAAAAGTAGGAGAATCACCAAGGAAATCTGTAAGCAATGAGGGGTGGATAATAATGAGAGGAAGGGAAAAGTACAATAACGGTCACGAAGTATGAATGAACAGTCGAGAAAAAGATGTCTGATAGTCAAGGGACAAAGTAGAGGGGGGGTCACCACTCATTAAATAACTGTGAGTGAGGTGGGTGTGACCCAAGCGAAGACGAGCGAGGACAGTCTTCCATTGACAGTTGGGATGAGTGGAAATAGACCAAGGACAAACAAAAGGTTTAGCAAGATGAAGCTTACTGGTGACCTGGGAGTCCCAGGAAATTTGCCATGGGCCACGGAAGAGGCGAGTAAGAACAGGAAAGCAATCAAGAGCAGACATGGGCTGAGGAGAAGACATAAGAGAGAGAGGAGCAGAATGAGCCAGTGAGTCTGCATGTTCATTACCGGCAGTTCCAGCATGACCAGGGACCCAGCATATATGAATCGACTTCTTACTCACAGAAAAACAGAAGAACCACTCGTGAATTTGGGTGACAAGGGGATGAGAAGAAGTTTGTAGAGAAGCAAGAGCACAATGGGAATCAGAGAGGAAAACAAAAGAGGAGGAAGAAGAACAAACCAGGGACTTCATAGTTTTTTTTTTTTTTTTTGCCAACTCTGGGCATGGGCTTCGCAGCCTGCTCCCAAGGCCCAGTAGTCCTCCTACATACCACTCACCTCCACACGTCATCACTTCGGCGCTAACACCCACCTTCCATATTGAATACATGCTAGGGCTGTCTCATTCAGGACTGGTGTATTGGTATTAGCGGGGGTATTTTTACGATATGTCGGCAGGTCTGGTAGATCGGTAAAGTCTGCTTTTTATGGAATTCAAATCCTTAAACTGTTCCCTGCTCCAGCGGGGATTTGAACCTGGGTCCAGTAGGACTGCAGGCCACCTCTCTGCCAATCGAGCCACCACCTTGAGTTCCATTGTGAGAACACCCGCAACAGAAGGAAGGGAACTGGAAAAAGAAGACTCAGGGGAGACAACAGCAAACCAACACAGCACAGGGATTTGGAACAATTGGTAAAGATAGGAGTAGCAGAAGAATGAGAAGACATGTTCAAGAAAAAGGGAACGGAGAGTGATAGGAGAAAGCAGAGAGCAAAAACATGGGAGAAAGGAAGAACAGACCACTGGAGGAGGTAAAAGCCATAGTAGGAAAGAAACAGAATGAAAGGGAAGAATGGAAGGAAAGGTGACACCAATAGACTGAAGAAGAGCAGGGATATGGAAGGAGAAAGGATGGTGGAGATAAGAAGCAGACTGAAAAGAACAGTGGAGAGAGGGAGGAGGGAAAAGCAATTTATTAGAAGGAAATTGAAGCAGACATGCATAAGACTTAACTGTAAGGAGAGAACGTTGAGAGAGGAGGGGGGGGGGAAGGCCCTATTCAACGCAAAGGCTTATGACTGAGGTCGACTGAATTGCACCTATGGCTAAACAAAGACCAGTATGATGAAGGGAGTCAAGTTTTGAAAGAGTGTGGGCAGAGGCAGATGAATAGACTTGGCACCCATAATCGAGTTTAGAAAGAATGTGAACAGAGTGGAGATGAAGAAGTGTGGTGCATTCAGCGCCCCACGAAAGTTGAAACAGAGCTTGTAGTAAGCGAAGACGAGGAAGAGTGGAGGAACAAAGGAAAGAAACATGCGCATTCCAGTTCAACTGAGAGTCAAAGACTAGACCAAGAAAGGTTGCAGAAGTTCAGTAAGGAAGAGGGGCATCATTCAGTTAAATAGGTGGTTGGGGTATAGTACAGGAACAGGTAAACGACATTGCACAGAACTTGGAGGGAGAGAAACGAAAACCATGAGTGGTTGCCCAAGAGAAGGCTGCAGTAATGGCAGACTGAATTAGAGATTGGAGACGTGGGAGATCCGAATCTGCAACGTAAATAGCAAAATCATCGACATATAGAGAGGTGGAAACAGTGGGCGGTAGAGAAGAGACAATGCCATTAATGGCAAAGAGAAAAACGGTAGTGCTGAGGACACAACCCTAGGGGGACGCCTGCATGCTGGGGGAAGGCACAGGTGAGATGGGCACTGAGATGGACATGGAAGGTGCGGAGGGAAAGGAAATTTTGAAATAAAAAAAACACCAATGTTACCACGAAGATCAAGGGAACAAAGACAACACAAATTATATCACCAGGTAGTATTGTAAGCCTTTTCCAAATCAAAAAATACGGCAATGACAGACGGGCGAAAGGAGAAGGCAGAACGGATAAAATACTCCAGACGAAGGAGAGGCTCTAAAGTGCTATGAGCTTTGCTATATCTAAACTGTAAGGGGGAAAGAAGACAATGGAATTCAAGGTGCCACGTCGACAACTGATCATACGTTCAATAAACAACCGGTTGGCGCAATGAAACAGTAGTCTTGAGGAAGACGACCTGTTTTACTAGGCTTAAGAAATGGTAAAATGACCATCACATGCCAAGCAGGAGGAAAGTAACCCTCAGACCACCTTCTGTTGTAAATGGCTAAAAGAAAAGACATGGCACTGGGAGAGAGAGGTTTCAACATACTACAGTGGATTCTCGAATTTCGACAGTTTAGAATTCGATTAATCAAATTTCGATGCATTTTGGAGTGGTCTGCCTACCTCACTTTTCAATGCAAAGTCACGTATTTCGATGCTCTCAGGGCCAGACTCCAACCAAAACAAGCAAAAATAATATTTTTTATGCGAACCAAAATGCTAGAAGTGAAGGAAAATTATAAGAAAAAGTATGAGCCTAACCTAATATCATGTGACATGTGCTCTCAAGGTCAGACTCCAGCCAAAACAAGCAAAGATAATATTTTTTATGCAAACCAAAATGCTAGAAATGAAGGAAAATTATAAGAAAAAGTATGAGCCTAACTTAATATCGTATGTGACAAGTCAAGAAGAGAATGAAAATCATCATTTATTCATATGTGGAGCATACGATGATAAGGTTCTGAGACAATTCACCAAGTCAATTCGCCATCAGATAATTCCCCGTCAAAACATGGATGATTTCCCGTCAGGACAATTTGCACCCTGGACTATTCCCCGTCATTCTATAAACATACTTACAGTATTATTAATTAATCAAAACTTTAATAACTCAAAGATATAACAAGAGAAATTAAAGGAAAAGAATCAATAACAGAAATACTAAAACAAAATGAATTACAGGTGGTAACAAATACAGTAGGCAGAATACTGAAACGAAGAGAAGTACAGTACAGTAATTATGAATATAACGAGCAACATACAGTAGAAATGAACAATAGAGACTGAGGAAAAAAAAAGAAGTCATGTTTAAGGACAATAGCTCCCGAATGGGAATAGGCATCAACAACAACAAGCCATGCAATGTTCTGTTGTCGGCAGCCATCTTGCGACTGTCCTGCCAGCAGCCAGCCCTCTACAGCCAAGTGCCACACTTTCAGCCTGTACCTTCCATGTGTGGACATGCATTTCACTGCAATTTAGTTGTATGTATTTTCTTGGTATTTTTGTCGCAACTTACCTGTTTCAAGATGGCAAGCAAGAGTGGTTCTTCGGGTAGCAATGGTAATGGACAAGAGCAGCCTGGCAGCTCTAAATCTCGCAGCCAAAAGAGAAATGGCAATACAGGAAAGGGCAGAAATACACCAAGTACAGTATACACTTGATGACAGTATGGCAATGCAATGCAGAACTACAGTTACTTAACCACAATTATAGTTCATAAAGTTTACAGGGGGTGTGAGCAAAAAATCATGATTTTACGTAGTTAGGTTCAGAGGCCCCAGACCCAAACTAATTTTTCCCATAAGAAGTTCAGTTTAAATTTTGATGATTTGAATTTCGCGGAGCTTTTTAGGTACCAATCCTCAACGAAATTCGAGAATCCACTGTGTAATGAATACCATCAAGACCTTTGGTGGAATCTTAACACAACTGAAGGGCAGACGACAACTCATGGAGAGAGAAAGGAGCATTAATAGCTCCCTCGGCATATAAAGTAAAAGAAATCGGGACAGATTCGGAAAGAGATTTAAAACGGTGAAAATCTGGAGGAAGATGGGACCCTGTGCTTACAAGACTAAAATAGCTACCTAAAGCTTCAGCAACCAAGAACGCATCAGCTACAGAATGACCATATAAAGAAAGAACAGGAGCCAGGGTCAGGATGTGCATACCAGAGATTCCACGGATACAGGACCAAAATGCTGCAGTGGCAGTGTTTACTGAAATGTTAGAAACATAAGATATCCAACTGTGGCATTTGGCTTGACAGATAGTACAGCAGAAGGCCATAGACACACGTTGAAATATTAAGATGCTACGGATACAGTCCAGTGTAGATCGTCAACAGCTGAAGCTTTTCCAGGTGGCATTTTTAATACAGAGGGCACGCTTGCATTCAGGAGTCCACCATGGCACAGTTTTAGCTGTAGGAGGTCTGGAATTTCTAGGGATAGCAGTCAGGGCAGCTCCTAAAACCAGGACCAAGAAGAAAGTAGCTTGTGGGGAGAAGAAAAGGAGGAAGGAAGTAAAGAGGGGACTGTAAGAGAGGAAAATAAGCTCCAGTTAGCAGCACAGAACTGCCAACGAGGAGGACGAGGAACCGGACAGAAAGAAGTAAGGTTAGGCTTGATAGGAAAGCGGTCACTAAAAAGAGTTATCCAGAACCGACCAGTGGAAGTCATGGGAAATAGAACAAAGAGGCAGACTGATGCAGGAAAAGGAATGAGTACAAAGGTCAAAGTGAGCAGGAGAGACAGTATTGAGCAGAAAGAGATCAGAAGAAAGAAACTGTTCAAAGAGACGACCCCTGGTGGTGACAACAGAGTCACCCCAAAGGGTATGATGGCAATTGAAGTCTCCAAGGAGGAGAATCAGAGGAGGAAGGGAAAGAAGTAAGGAGGAAAATGCAGCAAAATTAAAAGGAATAGAAGGAGAGAAACAGAGAGAGCAGACAGTGATCCAGCAGCGAAGAAAAAGACGGGCAGAAGCATAAGGGATAGAGGAAAAAACAGAAAGGGGTTCAAAAGGAACAGTGTTGCAGATAAGAAGAGCAGCAGAAGGAGGAGGAGAACTGAGAAAAGTAAAACCTGGAATAGGAACAGGGGAAGTACAGAGAAGTTTCTTGGAGAGCTACAAGCAGAGGATCATGAGCGGATATGAGGTATCGTAAGGAAGGATGATGGGACGCAAAACCATGTATATTCCATTGTATAAGGGCCATGAGGAGAAACAAGAATTATGACTGGGAAAAGGGTGGTGGATGCACATGACGGTTACGGCGAGGGTGCCCAGGAGGCATAGGGAGTTTGAGGATTGAAAGAATAGGAGAAGAGAAAGAAGAAACAGAAGTCACAGAAGGGGGAAGACAGACAGAATTGTGGGGGAAGGGGAAGGTTTAGGAGAAGAGGGAGGAACAGGAGTAGGGGGAAAAGGAAGAGGGAATTTTTTTTTTTTTTTTTTTTTTTTTTAATAAATAACAGAATGGAGGAAGGAAAAACAATTAGTAAAAAAAAAAAAATCCATACACCAGATTACTGGTGTCCTTTGTTCATAAAATATCTGTAACAGTTAGACTTGAACAGTTGTGGGTTGAAATTTGGAGGGAAACAACTCTGGGGAAGCGAGGTGGATGGATGTCCACAGAAACAAGGGAGGACAGGGAAGAAGTACAGTAATTGTAGCAGCCATTACCTTGAATGGTCTCTGTATCCAGGGGAGACGAAACAGGATAGGGTGACACCGAGATGACCTGAGGGTGCTGACAGGTTAATAAGAGAGGGGATGAGATACTGGGAGCAGAAGTGGAACATGAGGGATGTTTGGGAGGTCGGATAGGAGAAGTTGGGGGGGAGACCAGGAATGTGACAGGGAAGTGTGAACACTTTGACGTTTGTTTGTAAGACAAGAAGGTGATGGAAGAGAGGACTGAGAAGATACAGAGGTAGAAGGAGGTGGAGGAGGATGCAAGGAACATAGGAGGGAAGGGCAAGAATCAGGAAGAGAAGCAAGAGCAGAGAAAGAATTTAGAGACAGGGACATAAGCTGAGACATTGGAGGAGCTGGAGACTGGCAACATCATGGGAGGACTTGCTAGGTGTATGTATGTAACAGTTGGATGGTGGCCGAGGCTGCGAACATTGCGACATGCCTCACGAAGGGAGAGGCCAGTTTCCCAGCAGATGCAAGACACTTCTGCTTCAAACAGATAAACAGGACATTGCCGGTAGGTGGCAGAATGGCTACCCTGACAGTTAGGGCAGCACCAGATGGTGGAAGAACAGTTTGAGGAAGCATAACCAGCCAGCACACAGTTCAGGCAGACTGCGGTTGATCGGCAGTATTTGGCAGGGTGGCCAAAGTGCCAACAAATGTGCACTGGTGAGGAGATGGAAGAAACTGGCGAACCTGGAGACCACAGGGGGCAGATCGCAAGAGGCAAAGACCATCATAACAATGCTGACTGGTTCCTGTCAGCTTCTATAAGGAGGAATTTTGTAACACTGAACTGAGCAAATGGGATGGCATTGCTCAGAAAGAATGAGCTCAATATTGCCAGAGCACTCTGTGAAAGCTCTCTGGCCGAAGGACACTGACAATGGTAGACGGATGGTGCCAGCAGAGGAATTAAGGTGGATGTCTGAGGACACAGAGGTGGGTTGTCCTGAACTCCTGACCAGGGATGCCACCTTCTTGGCTTGGGCAGCATCATGGACGACACAGAGGAGGGAGCCATTCGGACCGGCTGGGAAGGTGACATCCCTGCCTACCTGGCAAAGTTGTGAGAGGAGGAGTGAGAAGTCGTCATTGGCTTCCATGATATTGAAGTATTTCATCCAGGTCTGCGGGCCAAATAAAGAGGAGGTGAGGGAAGGGGCAGGAACAAAGGAAGACGGACGAGGTCGAGGGAGGGAGACAGAGGACACTGAAGGAACAGAGACAGGAGGTGAAATGTGACAATGGAAGAGGAAGTGACAGAAGCAGACATAACAGGAGCTAGAGGAGTGGAAGACACAGGTGGCGAGGAGGATGGATTAGGTAAGGTAATCGAACGTGTAATAGGAAGGGAGGAAATCGAAGCCGTGTTCAAGAGGGAGTCCTGGGTCATCACCAGGGTCGAGTCAGAAGGAGCTCAAGAAGTACCAGGAAGAAAAGCTGGGATCGTCATGGGGGTCAAAAATTCAACAGAACCAGGGAAAGGGGAACTGGAAACCATATTCATTGCCTGAACTAGGAAGGAAAAGGATCATCATGACTGTTGAAAAAGGATGGACTGTTTGGGAGGAATGTGGAGTCGAGAGGTCTGACCAATGACCCAAGTATGGACCAAGCTCCAAGTATGCACCCAAGTATAGATCAAGCTCTAAGTATGCAATCCCTCTGTGTGTCTGTGTATTTACCTATTTGTAGTATACAGGAATTGAGCAATGCTCATGTTGTCCTGTCTCCATATCCACATTTATCAAGTCTACCTTTACACACATGAATGTTTTTCTCATGCACCACCTCTTTGTCTAAGTCGTTCCAATATTTAAGTATTTATACCTAATTGTGATATACACAGAATGTACTATGCTCGTGGGTTTCCATCGCTGTTTCTCAATAAGTCAAATTTGGCTTTAAACTCGTTTAAGTTTTTAGACTGGACAATCTCTTTGTCCAGGCTATTCCATAAGTCTATACTTCTGTAAGGAAAGCTATATTTCTTGATATCCTTCAAGCAGCTTGACTTTTTCAATTTCATTCCGTGTCCTCTTGTTGCTCTCTTATCCCATACAAACAGATCTTCTTTGTCAATTTTATCTACTCCCACCATGGTCCTGAACACTGCAATCATGTCTCCTCTCTTTCTCCTTTCCTCTAAGGAAGGTAAATCCAGTTTTTCCAGTCTCTCTCTGTATGACAGGTCTGTCAGACTGGGGACCATCTTGGTTGCTGTTCTTTGTATTCTCTCAATCTTGTTTATATCTTTCTTTTTGTGTGGGGACCACACTACCACTGCATATTCTAACCTGGGGCGGATCATTGCCACTATCAATTTTTTCATCATCTCCTCATCCATATAATGAAATGCTACTCTTATGTTAGTCAAGAGTTTATAAGTCTCTCCAACTATCTTGTTAATGTGCTTTTCTGGTGACAAACTATCTTGGACCAGCACTCCCAAATCTTTCTCTTCTCTCCTTTTTGTGATTAATTCATTACCCAACAAATAATTCAGTGATGGCCTCCTGGTACTTTTACCCATTTCCAATATTTTACATTTCTTTACATTAAATTTCATTTCCCACGTCCGGCTCCAATTGCGTATCCTATCCAAATCCTCCTGCAGTATTTTACAATCCTTCTCAACCTCTACCTTCCTCAGGATCTTTACATCATCAGCAAACAGACTTGCATAACTGTTCACTCCATCTACCATATCATTTACGTAAATCAGGAACATTACTGTTGCCAACACCAAGCCTTGAGGGACTCCACTTGTTACTTCCCTCCATCCAGACATCCTATCCTTTATTACTGTCCTCATTTGTCTGTCTCTCAAAAAGTCTCTCATCCATTCCAGAAGTTTCCCCTTCAGTCCTCCTATATACTCTAGTTTCCACATTAGTCTTTTATGAGGTACCTTGTCAAAGGCCTTCTCTAAGTCTAAGTACACACAATCCACCCAACCATCTCTCTCCTGTACCACGTCAATCACTCTTGAGTAAAAGCTCAACAAGTTAGAAACACATGACCTTCCACTTCTGAATCCAAACTGACATTCAGCCGAAATATTCATCTCTTCCAGATATTTTATCCATCTGTCTTTCAGGATTCTCTCACACAATTTTGCAACCATGCTGGTTAGAGACACTGGTCTATAATTCAGGGGTTCTTCCCTGTTTCCTCCCTTGTAAATTGGTACCACATTTACCCTCTTCCATTCTTGTGGCACTTTCCCCTCTTCCAGTGAGCATACGATTAAACTGTGAATTTTGTCCACCAGTTGTTCTCTGCATTCCTTCAGTACCCAATTAGAAATTCCATCAGGTCCTGGGGCTTTCCTTACATCTTGAGTTTCCAGTAATTTATACACTTCCTGTGCCTCCAATTTTATATCTTTTATCACAGGAACATTTCTAATCACTCCCTCCCCTTCCACAAGCTCCTTTTCTTTAGTGAAAACTGACTGGAAACATTTGTTCATTATTTCTGCTTGCATTGCCGCATCCTTAAAGACCTATCCTTCTACTTTCAGTTTGGTGATTCCTTCCTTTTGTTTCAGTTTGCCATTAACAAATCTATAAAACAGTTTGGGTTCTTCCTTGCGTTTGTCTGTTATACCTTTTTCAAAATTCCTTTCTTCTTCTCTACGTATTCTTGTGTATTCATTTCTTGTTCTTTTATATTCTTCCTTTGTTCTGTTGTTACCTCTCTTTCTCCAATTGTTCCACGCCTTATCTCTCACTTTTTTTGCTATCATACACCTTCTATTAAACCATTCCTTTTTCCTGTTTTCTTTCCCTCTTACTCTTGGTACAAATTTTTCCACTCCCAAATTATAGAGGTCTAGAAAGATATCCCACTTCTTCTGTATCTCTTTTGTTTCTCTGAATTTTTTTCCAATCCGCATTTTCAAAAAAGTTTCTCAATCCTGTAAAATTTGCCTTCCCAAAGTTGTATCTTCCCTGTCTATGAAGCTCGTCTCTTGGCTCGACGTTCCCTATTAACATCTGGAACTCAATGACCACATGATCACTTTTTCCTAAAGGACAGAGATATTTCAATGATTCTATTACATCGGGTTATTTGGTGAACAGTAAATCTAACCTTGCCGGTGTGTCCTCACCTCGAAACCGTGTCTCTTCTTTGACCCATTGCGTCATCACATTATTCATTATTATATTTAATAACATAGTGCCCCATGAATCCTCGCCGCCTCCCGAGTACCATTCCTCCCAGTTCACCTCTTTACAGTTAAAGTCACCCACTAAAATTATATTATTGCTTTTCTCAACTATATTTTGCAAATAGCCATATCTGACAACATCTCATGGTATTCGTCATCCTTCCATGCTCTTGTCTTTGGGGGAACATACACTACCGCCATATCTCTCTTAACATTCTCTCCAGTTTCTAATTTCATATATATCACTTCAGCCCTGCCTTCTCCCATTTCCACAGTATCTACATTTATGTTGTTCTTCACTGCTATCATCACTCCTCCTCCCTTTTTTTCTTTCCTGTCTTTTCTCCACAGTTTGTATTTACCATCTCCCAAATGAACATCAATATCTTCTCTTAATTTGGCCTCTACAAGGCACATGATATCAGGTTCATGTTCTCTCAAGAAATCGTTAATTTCGATCCTTGTCGATATGAAACCATCAACATTAGTATATATCACCTTCAAATTATTTTTGACGTTTTTAATACCCTCTTCTCTCCTACTCTCTATCCGTAAAACTTCCTCGACTTCTGATCTTTCACAGCCATCCCCCTTAGTTTCCTTCACTTCTATTTCCTTAAATACCACTTCCTTACTTTCATATCCAATACTCTCCAAAAAAAAGTATTACATTCTTCCTCTGTCCTCTTATCATTTTTTCCCTTTGCTTCTTCCTTTAATGATTTTAAAACCTCTCTTTCTTCTTCATTCAGATCTTTTCTTATTATAATATTTTCCATCCCCGCCTCTTTGCTTAATTTCCAAGTCACACTAAGTATCTCATTTATTACACTTTCTGATGTAAACTTTACTCTCACTGGTCTTGTTTCCCCTTTCTTATAAGGCCCTATCCTCCTTACTTCCTCAATTTCTTTTACCCACTTGTCTCCTTCAGGGTCAATCTTGCCTAATATTCCTCTCACCAGGTTCATGTCTCTCTCGAGTCTTACGAACCTAACCTTGTGTGTGTTTGTGTGTGTGTGTGTGTGTGTGTTACCTAATTGTACCTTTATAGGAATGAGTGAAGCTCGTACTGTTCATAAATTTATGAATTGTTTTAGCACACACTTTCATTTGGTAGCGCATTCCACTGATCAATTGTCCTATTTGAGAAACGAAATTTCCTTACATCTTTATCATCTCTCTTCTTACACAGTTTTTTGCGCTGTCCTCTTGCTGATGTTTCCCCATAGGTTATATACTCATTTATGTCTATTTTCTCCTTCCCTGATATGCATTTGTATAGCCTAATCATGTCTCCTCCTTCCCTTCTCTCCTGTAGCATTGGCAGATTCAGTTTTTCAAGTCTTTCTTCGTAGCTTAGATCAGTTAAACTTGGTACCAATATTGTTGAGGCCCTTTGAACTTTTTCAGTCTTATCTATGTGTTTCTTGAGATGAGGATTCCAGACTTCTGATGCATACTCCAGGGTTGGTCTGATGAATGATGTTATTATCTTTCTCAGTATGTCGTCATTTATGTATGTGAATGCTATTCTCACATTTGCAAGCAGTGTATACATGCTCTGTACCTTCTCACTGATGTGGTCAGCTGGAGATAGTCTGTTATTGATAATCACACCTAGGTCTTTCTCTCTCTCTGATATGTGTAGGGTTTTACTTCCTAACTGATAATCCCAATCTGGTCTTTTTACACTTTACCAAACTTAATTACATGACACTTGTCCACATTGAATTCCATTTGCCATTTGTTAGTCCATTCAGGAAGTTTATTTAATTCTTCTTGTAGCTCTCTACAAGAGTCTGTGTCAGTAATTCTCCTTTGTATTTTTGCATCATCGGCAGACATATTTAGATAGCCTTCAATTCCAATGTTACTATGTAGCACCAATGTTACTATGTTATTTACATACACTAAAAACAAAATTGGTGCCAGCACTGAGCCCTGTGGAACTCCGATAGTCACTTCTGTGTCATGTACATACACTAAAACATAATTGATGCTAGTCACTTCCCTCCATGATGAGTAATTTTCCCTTAATACTGTTCTCATTTCCCTTTCTCTGAGGAAATCTAGCCTCAGATGCCTCCTTGATGGTACAGTTTCCTTAAAAGTCTTTGGTCCGGTACTCTGTCAAAAGCTTTCTTGAAATCTAGGTGGGTGCTGTCCACCCACCCTTCTCTTTTCTGTAATGTTCCTGCAACTCTTTCATTATAGCTTAATAGATTAGTAACACATGATTTTCCCCTTCTGAAGCCAAACTGCCTTTCTGTTATCATATTGTGTTCTTCTAGATGGTTTACCCAAACTTTTCTTGTCAGCTTTTCCAGTACCTTACAACACTGGTTAGTGATAATAGTTGGTAGCTGAGTGGATTTTGACTATTCCCGTTCTTAAATGGGGGAACAATGTTTGCTTTCTTCCAAATATCAGGTAGTTTAACTTGACCCAAGGATTCCTTTAATATTAAATATATTGGTGTACTTTGCACATTCATGTAGCACCCAACATGAAATTTCATCAGGACCATTTGCTTTTCCTTTGTCTAATTTACCTAACTCCTCCTGTATTTCTTTTTCTGATATTTGTATATCTGGTAATATGTGTGGGCATGCATGTTCCATATCATCCCTCTCAAAATTATTTTCTTCTGTAAAAATTGATTGGAAATTTTTAGTGCTTCACAAATATCTTTCTCTTGTGTATAGATGATCCCCTCGTCCGTAATGGATTGTATTTTATCTTTTACTTTGGTTTTGCTTTGGATGTAGCAGTAAAATAGCTTCGGTTGATCACAGCTTTTATTTATAATGTCTTCCTCAAACTGTCTTTGGGCTTCTCTTCTTATTCTTGTATATTCGTTTTTTGCCTATTTGTAGCTATTATATGCCCTTTCACTATTGTGTCCTCTGTATCTATTCCACAACAAGTATAGTTTTCTTTTGATTTTTTACATTCTGTATTAAACCATTTCTTTTTTTTCATTACTGCTTCTTTATGCTGTGGGATGTAATTTCGGACTCCTATTTCATAAAGTTCACAGAATTTTCTATCGTTTCGTTTTGTTTCGTTTAATTTTTAAAGGCTCCAACATGCTTGCATGTGTCGGCCTTGGTCACCGAATGGCGGCTCTCCACGCTGCACAATCCATTGCAGCCTCCCTGTTCAGTCCCTTAACCCTAAGGTCACACTTAATGACCTCGTCCCATGCCTTTCTCGGTCTACCCCTCATAACCCCACCCCCAATATTAACACTTCTCACCTTCCTCGCCCAATTATCATCCCCCATCGTCTCCACATGTCCAAACCACCTCAGTCTACCTCTCCTCATCACAACACCAATACACTCCAGTCCCATCCTACCTCTCAACTCTTCCATTGTAAACCCAGCCCCTCAAGGCCTTGGATGCAGGGACGCACTGCACATCCACCTAATCATTGTCATTTCTGTATGTCTGAGCCGGCGAATATCTTCCTCCTTCACTGCCCAGGTCTCTGCCATACAGCATTACACTCCTAACACATGCTGCATACAAAGACCCCTTAGCACGTAGGGAGAGCCCTCTCAATGTCAGGAGAGGCAAGAGCTCTCTGAACTTCTTCCAACCACTTCTCACCCTAGCCACAGAGCTAGCTCCAGCCCCACCTCCAGCACACAACATGTCTCCCAAATAACAAAACTCTTCCACACACTCAAGGGATTCACCAGCAAGTTCAATCCTTTCACGTCTGACAATCTCCACCTGCTCACCCCGGCACGCCGTACACATAAAATCAACATTATCTCACAGTGTACCTCTGATACGACTACATCTCTTATGCACCCATTTATCACACACACCGCACAAGATGGAATTACTTCCCACGCCCTTGTGGCAAACTGCACATGGCCACTCTCCCTTGTCTTTGACAGTACTGCCACCAACCCTAGATATCATCACTTTTGTTTTATCTGCATTTACCCTTAAACCCTTTTGCCCCATACCATCTCTCCACTTCCTAAACCTTTCCTCCGCCTCCCTTTCATTCTCTGCAATCAACACCAAATCATCAGCATACAACAACTCCCACAGGAGTCCGTTTCTAAAGTCACGTGAAAGGGCTTTAAGTACAGTAGAACCTCTTTAGTCCGGACCCCTTTAATCCGGACTTCTGTTAATCCGGACAAAATCAAAAAATAATAAGCTCCAAAAATATGTTGAAAGTAATTCTAAAGGCATTTTCAGTATCGGCGCGGAAAGCGATCGTCATTCGTTTAGTCTCGGATCACGCTAGGTCGCTACATGGGCGCCTGTTTAAACACACGCTAGCATTCGTTCCATCAACTAGTTCACCAACCATTTATATTTTTACGCTGTATTTCAAAAGTTAATCCTCCTTACCATGCCCTTTAATGCAAGTGTAGCTTCTGTAATGAATAAAGGTGTTAAAAGGAGGAGTTTGCTTACACAAAAATGGGTCAGAATATTCTGCAGTGTTTAGTGATTACTGTAGGTTATTTTTTGTACTTAAATGTGCTTTACTTGTACATCAAACATTAGCTTCTTGCCCATATGGGTGTTATCAATATGCCAAAGATGACAATGTATTTTTTGCCTACATAAGTTTTATTTTTATTCCAAATATTACAGTTAATTAATTAATTTATATTTTTGCCTACACGGGCCTCAGTCACTTACTGCAATTTAAAATGTAGGCTAGTTTCTTGTCATGGCCTTACCTGTAAATTATGCAATACAAAACTATCTTACATGATTAGTTTTGTTATTTTAGTACCAGTATCCTTTCATCTTTTGCAGTTACGTAGGGTTGACATATGCCACATATGTTAATAATTAACAAACATACCATATGTAGATAGAGTTTGGTATGAACTGAAGATTACCCTGATGGTCCGGACAATCTGCTAATTCGGACAACCCTTCCCCCCATATAGTCCGAATGAGAGAGGTTCTACTGTACCATGATAAACAACATGGGACTCAAGACTGACCCCTGATGCACACCAACATTCACGGAAAACTCATCACTCAAATCTCCATTCACTCTCACCTGGGTGTGAGCACCCACATACATGGCCATACCCACCATAACCAGCCACTCCTCCAAGCCAAGCTTTCTCATTGCCCACTTCACCACCTCTCTAGGGACTCTGTCAAAGGCCTTTTCCAAATCAACAAAAACAATATAAAGATCCCTTCTCCTACCAATATATTTTTCCTGAAGCTGTCGAACAATGAATATGGCATCAGTGGTCCCCCTACCTGGCATGAACCCAAACTGCATCTCATCAATATTCACTCTTTCTCTAATCATACCTTCTAAAACTCTCTCCATTACCTTCATTATCAGATCTAAAAGCTTTATACATCTATAATTTCCTCTTTCCAGGGCATCACTCTTCCCTTTATACACATTTACAGTTACACTCTTCAGCCAATCATCTGGGACAACACACTCATAAATAATTCTATTTATCAGGTCAGTGACTAAACTCACCCATATATCGCCTGAGGCCTTCAACATTTCGGCAGTCAACCCAGACACACCTGCTGCCTTCCCCACCCTCATCCTCCCTATTGCCTCACTCACAGTAGCAGTATCAATCAAAGGCCAAGGGCCAGACACTGGATCTGCTGGCTCCAAACCTTCCCTGTCCCAGTCAAACTCCTCATTCAACAACCGGTTATAATGCTCTCTCCATGCATCTTTAATATCCTCACTGTTCACCACTACCCTTCCTTCATCATTCTTCACACACTGCTCACCTATGATATCCCGATAATCCCACTTCACCTGACCTGCCACTCTAAATATATTTTTCCTTTCCCCATGATTTAGGTTATCAAGTAATTGTCTCTGTGACTCAGACTTTGCCCTGTATACCTCTCTTCTAGCCCTACACTTTGCAGCCAAATATTCCTCTTTGCTACCACCCTTCTTCCATTCCCGGAAAAGCCTTCTTTTCTCCTTAATTACACCTTCTACACCCTCATCCCACCACCAAGTTACTTTATGTCTTGGTGGTCCTCTTGTCCAACTGCATGTTACATCAGTAACTCTCAAGAAATTGTTCTTGAGGGCTCTGTACTGTTCATTAATGCCTCTGTCTACAGCTCCCTGTTCAGCCACCACTCTCCTCAACTTGCTATAGAAGGCATCCCCTACTACTTGGTTTTTCAGCTTCCATATTTCCTCCTAGGTACATAAGTCCTCTTTTTCATCACTTGATCTTTAAGCACCATATCACAAATGAATAGTTTGTGCTGCGCACACACTCCTCACTTCCTGTAACTTTAACATCCCTCACTAATCTCCTATCGGTCCTCCTAACCAGAAAATAATCTATCTGACCGCTATTTCCCCCAGACTCATACATAATTAACCTACTCTCTCTTTTCCTAAAATATGTGTTGCACACAATCATGTCCATTGCCTCCCCAAACTCGAGTATCCTTTCCCCTTCTGCATTCCTGAGACCATACGCACATCCCCCATGCACTCCTTCATAACCTTGTGCTGCTTCACCTACATGACCATTTAAGTCCCCTCCCAAAATCACTATCTCATCATCCCGCATACCACCCACTACACGTATTAAATCATCCCAAAATCTATCTTTCTCTGATTCATCCAATCCTGCCTTCTATATATAACATTTTTGTCCTCAAAGCTCTTTTTCCCAATCAGTTTCTAAGAAGTACTTCTTTAGGTCATGGTAGTTTCCTTTTTTGTAGTTTAAGCTCCTTTGGTAACATTCATTACTGTTAACTATGTCATATGCAATCCCGAATTTGCAATTTAATACTGCATGGTCGCTTTTGCCGAATGGAGGGTGATACATTATATTGTCAATATAATTTTCTTGCCTAGTAAATATAATATCTAGTACTGATGGTACATCGTCATCCTTTTCTGGTGCTTTCCTTTACATGTAGTGTTAGGAAAAACTCCTGCACAAGATCCAGGAGCTTTTGATCCCAACAGCTTTCCTGGCTTTTTATATCTTGAGTGTTCCAATTTATATTTGTATTGAAATTCCAGTTAATATAATACTTTCAGATTTCTCTTCCATTCTATGTAGTAATGCTCTTAAACTCTGAATTATAATCTGCCACGTCATCATATTTGCCTGTTTCCCAAGTGTTTGATCTGGGTGGCATGTATAAATTTGTGACACATACTTTCCTTTCGGAAGTATTAATCTCTACTGCAATCAGTTATGCTTGTGAGGGTATATCTAGTTTTATTTCTTTGACTTTGATGATTAATAATTCCTCCTCCTTTTTATAAGTTCCTGTCTTCTCCATATATTGTATTCCTTTAGGTTTAGGGTATTGTTTGATATCCTTGGTGTTAATTTTGTGTCAGTTAGGCAAATAATATTTGATATAATCATTCATCTCTAATAATTTTGATACCATTCCATCCACATTTGAGTACATCAACTTAATCATCTTGTTTACATACTTATCATGACTTGGGTCGACTACCTTCCTCCTTTATATTCCCTCCTGTTCATGTACCACTTTCGTACCTGCAATCCAATTACTTTATAAAAAAATGTATTCTTCTCTTACTCTGATCTTCCCTCATTCTTTGCTTTTGCCTCCTCCCTCCTCTGTTTTAGTAATCCTAGTTCCTCTTGAGTTAGACATCTTTTTATCCATATGTTTTTGAATTCTTCTTTTTCCACAAGTTAGTGTGCATTTTTTAGTATCACCTACACAGTGTTTACATTCTGGAGGGTTACTTTCAGGGTCCTCAACTTATTTCTCTCATATTTCCCTAGCCTTTTGTGTTCCTCTGTGTCTTTATTATAGATTTCCTCTGATACTTTCTTCAATATTCTCATTATATTTGCCATCTCCTTTTTGTCTCTCAAAATCTTGTTTTTTATTTCTTCCTCATTTACACCAATGATTACTATAGATTTGTTGATATCTGCTGAATCTTTGACCAATTTTGGATTGTTTTGGATTTTTTTTTCACTTCCTTTTTCATGCTTTTTTCTCCGACTCTTGTTTCTAAGTCTTTCTTTACGTTCACCATTTCAGCATATGTAGTTTCCACATCATTTTTGTAGCTTTGCATTGTTTCATTCACCTGGGTTATCTTCTCCTGAATATCACTGGCCTGATCTGTCAGACTGCTTGCATGTCTAATTGTATCATTTCTGAGCTCTTCTATAATACTCTCAAGGTTGACAACTGTGCTTGCCATTTCACTTATCTTCCTTCTAAGTGAACCCACCTCAGATGACAGCTTATCTATTGTTGTGTCTTTCTTGTTCACTTCCTTTACTAGTTTTTCATTTTCCTCCTTCTGTATGTGCAGTTGCTTCTTAATTTCATCCATTTCACCCTGAAATGCCTTCTCTTGTCTGTGTACCCGTTCTGCTGCCTTGTTGAACATCTCCATTTCAGCCAGATCCTAGCAGAAATCATCCTGTTTTCTACCTTTATCTCTTTTCCTAACTCCTTCCAGATTCACTTTACTAAAGATGGTGGTCATCTTGTGGCACTACGAGCAAGAAAATTCTGCTTACAAGTATGCATTCCTTGGTGCATGCAGCAGACAGCTGATGCTCAGCGGATTCCTGCACTAATTTACTGTATTGTGTTATTTGAACAACACTTTTACTTAAACTTCCTCTTTTATATCAGAACATCATTTAGTTTAACCTAGTACAGAGGTTGACTCATATCAAGATACTATTTAGGTATGGCCAGTTGTGGCCAAGGTTGGCCAAACGCAAAACCATGCGGCATACATGCTGTCTTTCTGGTGTCTCAACTGTGTGTGTGTGTGTGTGTGTGTGTGTGTTTGCAATACCTTTCAAGTTTTATCATTAATTACATGATTAATTATTATGGAAAATCACTTGAAGTGTCTCAGTAAGTAAACAAAATGTCATATGTCATTAGCATAAATCCTGATATGCCTGAAGTAGTGTAAGAGTGGTAATTAACCACTCAAGGTATTGGTACATGTCTGTCCTGAAGGGTGGTCCAACTTTGCCCTGGAACTGCATGAACTGGATCAAATAATGATATTAATAACACAGTAAGAAGGAAGGGTTATTCATTGTATTTTATACATTCTGTAGCCCACTATGCAGGCATGATACCAAGTATGATTAAATTTCTATCACAGACTCATACTTCATTAAAAAGTTTATTTTGTGGTCCGATTCATCCTGGCTGGTGCTTCCGGATCACATCCGGGGGAGGGGGGGTGCCTGTACAATACTTAATAACTTCCTTGTTATTTTTATTATTTTTTTATTTATTTATTTTTTTTTTAATCAGACTTTTGGTATGGTTCATCAATCTATTCCCTGAGTTCCATCAGTTCTTGATTCCATAGCTTGCCAACATGTGTAGTATCTGCTGAGTCACCTAATGCCACCAGTTGGGTACCATACTACTTACCCATTGCATTTTTTGAAACTGGCAATTCCCAGGTAGTATGGTGTCTTGGCAACAGCATGGGTATATCTGTGGCACATTGGTGGGTTTATGGAATAGTATCGAAATTAACATCACAAACTAAAATCCAGTTATAACTCATGTGGTTACAATGAATTTAAACCTACAATATCCAATTACAACCCAGTGCACTGACCACACAGGAACACCTCTCCCATTACTTACTATAGGTTTCCCTCACATGAATTAAACTGTCTGGCAGTAGATGAAATAAAATACTGTATGACCACTGCTGATAACATGATAAATATGATGCTTCTGAATCCTGAACACTCTCCTGAATAAAATAATTTAAAGACAGCCAGACTGCAATATTGTTCGCATAATTCTCTGGGAAAGTTTCAACATCTTAATAATTGAGATTCCACAGTGCAGTGATCCCTTGATTAGCATGCATGAATATGGCACGTGATAATGGAACTGCATGATAACAGTAGCAAACAACTTTCAGGATTTATTCTATCTGGTACCAGGCATCCCAAGTGCAAGCCCAAAATTTCCCATTTATGACAATTTAGACGCACTATATACATTCATATTGTTATGATAAGTATCAAAAACACAGTCATGGTTAGGTTATTCGAAAGTGATGAAAAGGGCACGATGAGGAAGAAACACATACCATACATATACCTGAGATGGGCTCCCAAGGTTAAGGGGTGGAGAGTTAGTCTTCATCACCTACGATACCTCCTCAAGTAGGGTCTCACCACTGAATCCCTCAAAGCCGTCAGAAACCACAGACACTGCACCATCATTGTCAGCAGAAACCAGTCAAAAAATGCGCTATAACAGCAGGAATGCAGATTTTCATCTCATGGTGATAACAGAAACTGCTATAACCAAATGCACGATAATCAAGGAATCACTGTAATCATATCAACACACACATCCTCATTTTTCAGTTTATTTCCAATCTGCACGTGATGAAATCTTTGATAGTCACAATTTTACAACACTCACTTTCTCATCCAATTTGGAAATGCAATGGACTACTCCTTTGTATTTAATTTCTATTATAGTACATGAATGCCTTTTTAAGTGCTTTGATTAGTCATGTTTCTATACACTTGCCAGTGGTTTTAAATTGTAGTTTATGAGTTACCATAAGTAAAAGTGCATCTTCAACATGGCTTTCATACTTCTTAGTCTTGCCCACAATTAATTATTTGTTGTTAGTGTTCTTAATTAGCAAATAAAATCTGCCAATCTATAAAACAGATTCTAATGAGATTATAAAGTAACAGAAAATCATTGTTATAGCTGGAGCACAGTATAACCGTTGTTTTATAGCTGCCTAAATTTGAAAAAACATTATTTAAACAATCACCTATACATTCTAACATTTAGTCTAACTGAATAAACTTAACATAAAAATGCATAAAAAATACAATGCACTGCCAGTCTGTGCATAACAATAGCACAAATCTCATCTTTACCTCACTGCACCAGTCTTAAAACTTAAGTGGCTTTCACCTACAGGTAAGAACCTGCAGTCAAATAACAACTACATCCGCTTAGTGATTATCAGTGTTGCATTGTTCCTCTCTTCTGAGGATAGGAAGCCTCACATGGAGAATAATGTGTTAATGACTCTTAAATATAAGAACAACATTATTGTACTGCTATTTCAGTGGCCAAAATTATAGAGTGAAAGCATTTAGGTGACACTAAGAAAAAATTCTCTGCTGCTGCATGATCATTAGTTATTTGGACTATGCATACTTTACAAGCAAGGTGGAAACCATTAAACAAAAATAATGATCTGAATCTTGTAAATCATGGCAATAATACAATTAAATATTGATACCTGTGTTGTTCAAAAAGATGGCCTTCATTAATCAAGCGTTCTTTTAATGTCCGGAGACAATAATCTTACACACATGCAGCAGTGATAAATTACATGAATATTGTACTAAGATGTCATATATACTAGCATAAACATTAATTTGTATGAAATGGTCATCTGTCACACAGTTAACACACTTACATTCAACAATTACTGGTATGTACAAGTGGCAAGCAAATATAAATTACATAGCAAATTCATAACAAACATATCCACAGAGAAAGGTTGATACACCGGTAACTGTTGTTACAACCATACTTACAAAAATTAAAACTTTAAAATAGGTTGATTTTCTAGTTGGGTCAGTGGTACAACTGAAGGATAACAAATGATAACACCTTTTACTGATGTATAAATCATAACTTGACAAATAACTTCTCTTAAACACTATGGTTTACAGTTTTCTTAAAATCACCACAGCATAAACAGTTCTATATAAAAAAAAACAACAAACGCACACTGGTTTTACTGCTCTACCTATTTACAAAATTACAAATCTGACATCCTAAGAACTAGGCTCTTTATATTTTTAACTTTCTATAAAAATTACAACCAGGACACTCAAATAAAAAATCTGAGCTAAAATTACCATGACACAACACAGCCTAAAGTGATGTATTGCATAACATAAATCTAAAATTCATTAAAAATAATGATAGTCTCTCATCCCGCACTGGTTCCCCCCAAATACTGTTATTACCTTTTTCTGCGACATAATTTTTTGTGTTCTTTGTGCCAATGCAACTGCTGACACTCAATAGAACAATAGGCGGTATTCCAGCAGCAGTGATAGATGGCCTCAGCTTCACATGTCCAGCACTGCAACATAAAAAAGTTGTAAGATATTGCCTTAACTCTATACTGTGCCTATAATTAACCTAATAACACTGTACTATTTATGACCATTGATACCAAATCCCTCTGTTCATCCGGAATAAACATATAAAAGACAGCTCCATGTCTCTCTATCTAAACTTATCACTCATTCCTCCCATTCAAACTTTCTTCACATATGATTCACTGTAACACTATTTCCACTTGGGTTCCTATATAGCTCACTTGGTAAGCTACTACACTCACCCAGTTGCAAGCGCTGGTTCGAATCCTCGCAATTCTCCCTACGTGTCAAGTGGGGTTAGGGGGGGATTAGTGCCCCTCCCTGTAAAACAATTAACTCTAAGCCTTGGCCACCCCGTTTGGGATACATGGCGTCTGGCAATGAATGAATGAATGAACTATTTCCAACTACAGTGCACCCCCACACACAATGCGAACTCACACGGTGCAGATCACCTACAATGCATGGTCAACCCAGAAAATGCTTATTTTTATTGAATGCGAAATCTGCAAATTGAATTTCCCAACATGTGAATCGGCTATATGATTCCAGGGCAAAAATGGGCTTCCCACCATTACTATGGACAGTGTGAGTCAGTCACACGAAGGCAGGTGGCTGGCAACGAGCCAGATTCAAAAAGGTGGGCAACTGGTCAGCTATCTGCATGCCATCTACCGACTTTCCTGGGTAAGCAGACACTTCTCCTCAATATTGCCACAAGAACATATGTTGTACCTCGCATCCTGTGGTCCATTTTAGCATCATGGCAGTACCCACCTGTTCATCATGGCCCCACCAAAAAATCCTAAGAGCAAGAGGATCACATTAGAGTTGAAGAAACAAGCCCAGAAGTCACTTAAATAAAGGTACATGGTGTTCTATTTGTTGTTTTATTTGTAGGTCCGATTAGAAGTACTATCAGACAAAGTATTAGCAGAGTAGAGTAGGCTGGAAGGGGACCTGAAGATCAAGCCCTGGGTGGGCTGTTCACCACATCCCATTTTTCCCATACGTTCGTTGGTTCACACAATGCGAAATCGTAGAATGCAAGGGTTGCTGCTGCCCATAAACTTGCATTGTGTGAGGGTGCACTGTACATTACACAAATGGGTCATGAAGGATCCAGAAATAGGAAAGACAAAGAGTAAAGAAAGGAGAACCCTCAAATTCTCTCTCCCTCTCTCTCTCACACACACACACACACACACACACACACACACACACACACACACACACAGAAGAAGCTCCAAGCTGATTGTGGGGAAATTATGCTAAAACATCAGCGAAAAAAAGTCCAGCCTATTGTGATTATGCAAATTGAATGCGCGAGTGGTGGTCCCATCTGATACTAGTGAAAAAAACAGAGGATTAAGTCCAATAAGAGCACAAGACAGAGTAGAAATTTAAAATTTTTGTACAAGTGTACAATAGCATAAGGAGAGAGTCCATGGTTTACAGCCAGTGCAGGTGAAATTGCAGGATTCTCCAATGACGACTGGAGTGGAGGGAGTATTAACCTGAACCAAACAAGAGTAGCAGGCATAGAGACAATGAGTGAGAGGAATGCCCAGGAATTAAAAAAAGTCTATCTATCTATTGCCTGATGCCTCAATCCCATAAGGCATGGCCACAAGCAAATCTCCTCCATGTTATCTTGTCCAATGCCACTTCACTGCCTTGCTTCCAGTTCACACACCCCTCTCTCATATACCTCTCCACCCCATCCCTCCATCTCATCCTCAGCCTCCCTCTCCCTCTCCCCCCCTTCACCTCACTCACATACACTCTCCTCATTAGTAGCTCACTCTCCATCCTCTCCACACAGCCAAACCACCTCAATGTATTTCTCCTAATGCTTTCTATAACATCCATATCCACACCACGGCACTCCTTTACTTACTCATTTGTCAGTCTGTCTCTCCATGCAACTCCACATGCTCCTTTCAAATAACCCATTTCCACTACTCTCACTCCTGACTTGTGTCCTTCCAACAAGGTTCAAGCTTCACTTCCATACGTTAGAGCAGTTATCACAATACTGTCATGCAGTGACTTGTTTTCCTTCCATGTTCACTTCCTTGTTCCATATCAGTCTTTCAAAGAACCAGCAACTTTACTTTCCTGTTGTATCCTTTCAAGCACTTCACCCTCTGAACTTCCATCCTTCCTCATCACACTACCCAAGTACTTAAACACTCATATTTTCCATTTCCTTCTCATCCAGTCTCACTGTACATCTAGTGACTTCATTTCTCTCAAAGACCATAACTTTTCTTCCCAGCATTCACCTTTAGATTCCGTTTCTTACACACACTCCCAAACTCATTCACCAAGCCTTGCAGTTCCCTTTCATCTTCACTTAACAATACAGTATCATCTGCAAACAATAGGAGAGGGAGTTTCCAAACACTATCCACTCTCATTAGGGGTTGCTCCAACATCCACTGCCCTACCTTGTATCTCTTTTTTATTACCCCATCCATATACAGATTGAACAACCATGGAGACAACACATCCCTGCTTCAATCCAACATTCAGGTAGAAAAATTCACTCAGTTCACCATCCACACCCACTGCAGCCTTAGCACCCTCATACATACTCTTCATGGCATTCAACAACTTCTCATATACTCCGTATATTCTTAATATTTTCCACATTCCTTGTCTATCCACTCTGTCATATGCTTTCTCCAAATCCATGAAGGCCACATACAACTTCTTTCCCTTCTCTAGAAACTTTTCCACTAAAGACCAAAGAATGAATATCCAATCTATCCAACCTCTTCCCTTCCCAACACCTCCCTGTTCTTCTCCAACTAATTTCTCTGTTATTTCCCTAACTCAGTAAGTATCCTACCATATACTCTTCCCATTAAACTGAGAAGGCAAATACCCCTATGATTACCACACACTTCTTTTTCCCCTATTTCTTTGTACAGGGGAATAATTATACCTGACTTCCAAACCTCTGGCATCTGGCAATAGATAGACAGATAGACCAATCCTCTGGGACTCTACCTTCCTCCCAGGCCAATCTGCACATTGTCCATATCCATTCTACTACTATCTATCCCCTTGCTTCAGCATTTCACCACATACTCCATCAACTCCTGGTGGTTTCTCCAGTTTAACTTTCTTCAATGCTTCCACTACTTCAAAAATGTATGGTCAGAAATTTGAGAGTTGTAGGAATGAATATTACAACAAGAGAAAGAGATTAAGGAACTTAAACGAGGTGAAAAGCGTCTGTTCACGTAGTGCAAAGCAAGAGACAGAGAAATATCAAAATTAAAGGTGAATTATGATTCAGCCTCAAATGAAACAGAACAGCTTGAAAGAGGAAATAAGAGGTAGGAGGAAGAAAGGAATAGGATGAAAAGTACTCGAAGAGTAAGAATAAAAAACAAAAATGCAAAATGAGCACATTAAAGAAATCAAAGATGAGCATAAGAGGTGGAAGCAAATTCGGGAAAAAAGGGAAAATAAATCTAAAGGAGATTATAGAACAACAGAAGAAAGAAAACAGGAAAAGGTAGAGAAGGAAGTGGTTAGGGTACTAAAAAGTTTAGGGTACTAAAAAGTAAATAATCATTTGTCAGAAATGCAGCAAAGAAAAAATGCTTGTTTATGTCAGGTATGAAAGAAAAACCTATGTCAGTGAGGTGAGAAAGGGAAGAACTGACAGGGGCGAAGGAAGTAGTATCAACAGTTATGGAAGGAAATAATGAAGCCCAAGAGAAAATCGAAGAAATTTTTAGGCTGGGAAAATCTGTGGAAGGATGGGCAAGGCCATTAACAGTAAAATTTCAATCTCAGGTCATGGTAAATGAAATAATCAACCAGACTTGGAAATTAGCAGATAAGAAGGGATTCAAAAATATCTGGATAAGGAGAGATGCAAATGAGGAAGAGAGAGCTGTAATAAAGGAACATGTTAAGGAAGCTAAGGCTAAAAATGACCAGAGAACAGAGGAAGAGAAGACAGGGTTATATTGGAGAGTTACTGATCAAATAATAAGGAAGTGGTACCTAAGTAGAGAGGGAGAGAGAAGGATATATTAAAAAACAATGCAAAAAGATTGAAAGTGGCATATACTAATGTAGATGGTCTAATCTCGGCAAGGCTAGAAATAGATGATTTCTTGAGGGTACATGAGCCAGATGTTATGTGCTTTGTACAGACAAAGCTAAGAGAGAATACTGAAATCTAAATGGGAGATGCGAAATGCAAACTATGCAGGAGAGATAGTATGGATCTGCCATGAATGTCACACACACACCTGGAGGCACAGTAATCACACATGTTCCAACAACCTCCTCTATAAACTTGAATAGTTTTCAGGAATTATGTTTGTCCTGTCTCCATTATTATTTTCTAAAGTTTAAAGTATTGTCAATTAATACTGTCTGTCAAAAATGCAAAGAGCCACTGTCAGTACATAGTTGTATATACAAGAATGTTTTATGGAAATTTTGGTAACAGCTGATCGTAGCACCAACAAACATGGCCACCAATGTAAACAATGAGGGACCTGAATTTCCAGGATTTGACATTGAAACAATGTAAAAGAGTTTATTAAAACGTTGATTATGAGAATCAGTGCACTAGAAAAGAAAGTGGAAGCTCTAGTATCAAGAAATACAGTGATTCGTCAATTATCCGGATGTTCAGTATCTGGACGTGTTCAGTATCCGGACACAGGGCCTTAGCTCTATTAAACCATTATCCGAATTTACTTGCTATTATCCGGACATAAAAGTACCCAAGAACTTCGGCTGCCCAGCCAACGTGTCCAAACATTTGGTATTGTGGCTGCTGGGCTCAAGCCGTGAGCGGGAAGAAGTCTGTAACCCACGACGTTTTCGTTTTCGTTTTTAAAGGCTCCAACATGCTTGCATGTGTCGGCCTTGGTCACCTAATGGCGGCTCTCCACGCTGCACGATCCATTGCAGCCTCCCTGTTCAGTCCCTTAACCCTAAGGTCACACTTAATGACCTCATCCCATGTCTTTCTCGGTCTACCCCTCATAACCCCACCCCCAATATTAACACTTCTCACCTTCCTCACCCAATTATCATCCCCCATCCTCTCCACATGTCCAAACCACCTCAACCTACCTCTCCTCATCACAACACCAATACACTCCAGTCCCATCCTACCTCTCAACTCTTCCATTGTAAACCCAGCCCCTCAAGGCCTTGGACGCAGGGACGCATTGCACATCCACCTAATCATTGTCATTTCTGTACGTCTGAGCTGGCGAATATCTTCCTTCCTCACTGCCCAGGTCTCACTGCCATACAGCATTACACTCCTAACACATGCTGCATACAAAGACCCCTTAGCACTTAGGGAGAGCCCTCTCAATGTCAGGAGAGGCAAGAGCTCCCTGAACTTCTTCCAACCACTTCTCACCCTAGCCACAGAGCTAGCTCCAGCCCCACCTCCAGCACACAACATGTCTCCCAAATAACAAAACTCTTCCACACACTCAAGAGATTCACCAGCAAGTTCAATCCTTTCACGTCTGACAATCTCCACCTGCTCACAACCTGAGCTAAAATGTCCGTCCGCTCCTTTACTGAATGGTCAAAGTTGCACACTCGTCAAATCACTCCCAATGAACCTCCAGCACCCGAGCAATATGACTGTAACCTACATGTGGTGTCAAAGTGTCCGTACACATCCCCACCCAATGTCTAGTATCACGCGGCCACAGGGCTAGCTGTTTCCCCACTGCCACCGTGTGTGTAACACATACCACAAGCCACTAGTATATGTTCACTGACAGCGCTCATCCGCTTCTCCACCGAACGTCAATAGTCGTGCGGCCACAGGGCTAAATCTTGTCCAATCGCCACCACCATCAAACAGAGACCATATGCCACGAGTACATGTTCGGTGACAGCGCCCGTCTGCCTCTCTATCGAATGTCGAAAATTGTGTGGCCACTGAGCACTGAGAGGCATTTGCACCACACAAAGAGAGAGAGAGAGAGAGAGAGAGAGAGAGAGAGAGAGAGAGAGAGACCTTCCCACGCTGAGTACAATATCAGTACAATACAGTAATTTCTGTACCAATGCATATGGCAGTACAGTACTACAATAGTGTACTGTACAAAGTACAGTACTGTATGTGTGTATGTACAGTACAATACTGTACAGTATACTTACATTTGGTATGGGTATTCATTTCAATGCCACAGTCACCCACCTCTACCAAGCAGCCATACTGGGATAGGTTAGGTTTGGTAAGGTAAAATACAGTTAATCTATGTATTTTTGCCTGGGAAACATATTGAGCATATTTTTTAGAAAATCCTATGATTATTTTTGAAAGGACGAGATGAGTGTGGTTCCTGGCTGAGGGGTGCAGGTGGCCACCGCACGTGTAACACAGACCACAACCCACGAGCACATGTTCGCTAACAGCGACCGTCTGCCTCTGTATCATAGGTTGAAAATCGCGCTGCCACCAGGAGACACACACACACCACACACACAAAGAGATTCCTTCACACGCCATGATGAAAGAGTATCAGTACTGTACAGTAATTTCTGTACCAATGCATATGACAGTACAGTACTACAGTACTGTACTGTACACAGTATTGTACTGTATGTACACAGTATTGTATTGTATGTACACAGTATTGTTCTGTATGTACAGTACAATACTGTATTGTACCATACCATACACTGCCATACAGTGAGGGTATTCATTTCAATACCACAGTCAGCCACCTTAGCCAAGCAGCCCTATTAGGAAAGGAAACGTTAGGTTAGGTTAGGTTGGTTAAAGATTACCTATGTAATTTTGCCTGGGAAAGACACTGAGCATATCTTTTAGAAAATTCTATGGTTATTTTTCAACGGAGGAGGCGAGTGTTATTCCCGGCTGATGGGTACCAGTGGCCACCACGCATGTACCATGAGTAAATGTATGGCAAAACCACCCATCTGGCTCTACACCGAATGGTGGGAGTCTCCCGGCCTCCGGGATTAGTGCAGAAACCCTCTATCATGCGCACCTGTCCGCTTCCCTACCGAATGGTCAGAGTCGCCTGGCGGGCCGCATGAGTTATACACTGCCTGAGGCGGTGATCTACGGGTCATCTGCTGTTGCTGTCATGTACTAACCCTTCCCTCACCAAACAGAAGTGAACCTTACAGACAGGTGTCAGTTTGCTGCGTGTTGCTTCCTCTGTGCTCGAAAGCAACTGTTTGGTGTGATATGGTAGTGCTGTTATGTCCTGCTTCCTGGCAAACAGAAGCCCGCACCTCAGTTCCTACCTTTCTGCCCCTCGTGAGTGGTTCTGCTTGCAAAGATGGCTGTGACTGGTTGCTTTTGTGGTGGTTCCCTACTTTCTTCAGGTTGTGGCCCTGCTCTGCTGCATTCTTGTGTGTGTGGTGATGACCCTACCACCACCTGAGATGCGAAAGAGGAAGGTTCTGAGTCCGGAGAAGAAGCGTGAAATATTGGGCAAGGATGACGTGGGCTGGACCACAGGAGGCATTCTTCGCAAATATGATCTAGCCTGTTCAAAATTGTTCGATATCAAGAAGTCACACGACAAGTTTACGCAATATGGACAGGACTTTGGCGAAAGCACACGACGCTGTGACAGGAGGGTAATGGCCCAGACCCAGCATGCTATTATCGACCGGTCGACTTTGATGTAGTTTTGTCAGCAACATAGTGCTGGTGTGCTAGTGCGTGGGACCGAGGTGAAGGCTGCTGCTGAGAAGTTTGCACACCTGCACAACATCCAGGACTTCAAGGTGTCAGAGGGATGGCTCTTCAGGTTCAAGGTATGACATGGACTTTCGGGCTGTAAGGCACACGGTAAAGCCTTGGAAGCAGCAGCGGAAATAGATGACCTGTTTCACCAGAAAGTGCAGCGCCTGATCAAGGATAAGGGCCTTGCCCTTGGTCAAGTCTATAACACTGATGAAATTAGTCTGTTCTACCACTCCTTGCCCACCCACACCCTGGCTGAGGAAAGAGAGAAGTCTGTGCCTGGTTGGAAGTTGTCCAAACAACGTGTCTCTGTTTTGTGCTGTGCCAATGCTAACGGGACGCACCGCCTCAAACCCATTGTTGTTGGGCGTGCAAAACAACCACATTGTCTCCGTGGGTTGATGGCTAGCCTGCCTGTTGTGTGGTACCATTCTGTGAAGGCTTGGTTTACCGCTAAGATCTAGATTGGTTCCACAGACATTCTGTTAAGGAAGTTATCCGTCATCAAAAAGAGGTCCTTGGAATCACTTGTGGCAAGGTGAAGGCACTCCTGCTCCTGGACAATATTCCTGTGCATCCATCTGAGATGGATCTGGTTTCTTTTGACACGTGGATTATGTGCATGTTTCTGCCACCAAATACGACTGCCCTAATTCAAACAATGGATTAGGGTGTGATCGTGGCTGCGAAGAGACTGTACTGCTGGAGGTTCCTCAACAAGGTGATGGTGGTGCTGGAGGATGAGGACGCGGTGGAAGACACACGTGGGAAGCAAACCTTGCAGAATCTTTGGCATTAAGACCTGAAGACTGCCGTGTTCAACCGGGCGAATGCATGGAAGGAAGTCTCTGTCAAAACCCACAAGTGGTTGGTCTCATCTCCTGCAGGGAATCGAAGCCAAGCACAACTTCGAGGGCTTTGACATGGATGATTTCCACAGTTGCCTTAGACAGGCAGGAGAGCAGATGAACGTCGATGACATGCGGGATTGGTTAGACGATGATGGGGGCAATCCTGGCTACCAGACCATGTCCAATGAGGAGATCACCGCTGCTGCCCCTGACTTTCTCATGACTGACATTAAAATTTCTTCAGCTGATGTATTTTCTGCCATCACAGGCCTCAATACTAATAAGGCATATGGGCCTGATGGAGTCCCTTCTGTTGTTCTTAAGAACTGTGCTTCTGTGCTTACACCTTGCCTAGGCAAACTCTTTCGTCTTTTTCTATCAACTTGTACCATTCCTTCTAGCTAGATGTTTGCTTTCATTCAGCCAGTCCCAAAGGGTGACCATTCCCAACCCTCTAACTATCGTCTAATTGCTTTAACATCCTGTATCTCAAAAGTATTCGAGTCAATTCTTAATAGAAAAATTTTAGAGCATCTTTCCTATCACAAGCTTCTTTCTGATCAACAGTATGGGTTCTGTCAGGGATGCTCCACTGGTGATCTTCCCATCTACCTTTCAGACTCCTGGTCATCCTCCTTTTGGGACTTTGGCGAAAGCTTTGCCATTGCACTTGACATCTCAAAGGCTTTTGATCGAGTCTGGCGTAAATCTTTAATTTCCAAACTGTCCTCTTATGGTTTCTATCCTTCTTTCTGTGCCTTCATCTACTATAGCTGCTGTTGTAGACGGCCATCATTCTTCTCCTAGATCTATCAACAGTGATGTTCCTCAGGGCTCTGTCCTTTCACCAACTCCCTTCCTTTTATTCATCAATGACCTTCTAAGCTGTACATCTAACCCTATCCACTTATACACTGATGACTCCACTCTTCACCTCTCTATTCGGTTCCCCCAACACCCATCTCAGCAGTTACTTCAACAAACAAGAGATGATGCTATGGCACACCTAATGTCTGACTTGGCTCGTATCTCTAACTGGGGTAAAAATATTCTTGTTGTTTTTAATGCATCAAAGACTCAGTTCTTACACCTATCAACCCAACAGAATCTTCCACAGGTGTACCCACTAATGTTTAATACTATTTAGCCTAATCCTGCATCATCCTTGAACATGCTTGGGGTTTCATTTAGTCAGGACTTATCTTGGAAAGATCATATTACATCTCTAGTAAAATCTGCTTCCAAGAGATTAGGTGTGATAAGCCGACTCCATTCCTTCTTTACCCCTGCACAATTATTGACTCTATACATGAGTTTTATCCGCCCCTGTGTGGAGTACAACTCTTATATGTGGAGAGGTTCCCCACATACAGCTCTTCTCAACAGAGTGGAGTTAAAGGCTTTTCGTCTCATTAACTCTCCTCCTCTTACTGACTCCAGTCAACCTCTTGTCTCTTCGCCGCACTGTTGCATCTTTTATCTCTTTTCTATGGCTACTTCAATGATCACTGCTCCTCTGAACTGTCTGCTTGCATTCCTACACCTCTGCAACGGGCGCGTATTACCTGTTTAACAGCATACTCTCATCCCTTTTCTGTCCAACTCTCTAATGCAAGAGTTAACCGTTACTGCCAGTCCTTCATTTATGAAACAGGTCAACTCTGGAACTGTCTCCCTCTGTCCATATTTCCTGCTTCCTATGATCTCCAGTCTTTCAAACACAGTGTGTCCTGGCATCTCGAAATGATTGGATCTTGAATAAGGCTCTCTCTTGTATTTTGCTTTTCTCTTGGAAGGAACAGTTATTGTGGGCTCGTGGCCTTTGGTTCCTTCTTCCTCACATTTAAAAAAAAAAAAAAAAGCACAGAAGAGGATAGCAGGACCATCAAGGATGAGGATGAGGACCCTGCCTCGCAGTCCTCCGCAACTCCTTCACTCCCTCGTTTCAGTGTCCTCCATGGCTACCTGGAGGGAATGTTGGAGTATGCCGAGCATCCACACTGTGACAGGGAGTTGGTGCCACTCAGCTTGGCGATGGAGCTACAGGCAGTCCAGGACGCTGTTATCCTCCGGCAGAATCGTTGGTCCTACCATCAGACCAGGATCGACTCATTCTTCAAGCCTGTGACCACCACCACCACCACCACCACAACCACCTCCTTGTTTCCCACCTTCACCTTCGGACCTGCAACCATGCACGTTGACAGCCAATAAGTCTCCGTTAGATGTAGGTTTGCGGCTGTCTTCGAAGTCTCCTGAGGTGGGTAGGTCACCATCACTGCACCGCACATCACTGGTCATTCCCCAGCTCCAGCAGATTGAGGACGAGGACAAGTTCTCCGGCCTCTGTTAGGCGCTAGTGTTTGCCACTAGACCACATAGGACAACCTGCTGGAGGTGACGGGTTACGAAGCCCGGCAGCAGCGCTCTGGGTGGTAAGTACCCCAACCGAATGTTTTTCAGCAGGTAGCTTTAGGTTCTTTCATAGTTTCCTTGGTGCTAAAATTTATGTAGGATATTCCTGTGTTCTGAGGTCACAATATGGCTGAATGACCCAAAAACAGTGCCAAAAATAGGAGAGGTACTGTACATGTGGTGGTGTTTAGGTAGTGGTTTTTTTTTTTTTTTTCAGTGGTTTTTATGCATGGTTTTCTTGGTGCTGAAAATCATTTTGGATATTCTTATGTATATTTTGATGCCAAAATATGCCAGAATGGCCTGAAAACACTACTAAAATAAGGAGGGGTACTGTATATACAATAGTGTTTAGGTTGGGTGTTTTTTGGTTTTCAGTGGTTTTTCTGCATGGTTTTCTTGGTGTGTAGCATTACTTTTGATAAGCCTATGTGTGTTTTGATGTCTAAATATGCCTGAATGACTGGCAAACACTGCCAAATTAAGCATAGGTACCGTAGAAATAAGTTTGGCATAGATTGGAGGTGGGTATAGGTAGAGTCTGGGTGTGGTAAGGGAATAGTGTTCATTATTCGGATGTTACCACAACCCAGACATGCCTTTAGAGCTATTATGTCTGGACAATTGAAGGACTACTGTATACAGTGAGCTTGCACAATGCACGTGTGGATGGGCGGTCCACGACCTCGCGCACTGTGATTTTGCGTACTGTGAATACATAATCTTATGAGAAAAATAACATATGGGCAGGACCCCTCAAAATTTGATATTTTTTTAACCTCAGAGATATAATAAATGGGAAATTTTTAAGACATACAATGAGTCCACGAAATACGAAAACCCAAAGTACGAATTTTTGATGGTACGAAATCAATTAATATAGGACAAATTCCACAGTATGAAAATATCTGTCTCGATGATATGAAAATCAATACTCGATACAAAAGGAAATGCAGAGATAGCCCGATTATCCAAACTATATGATGTGAAGAAGTGCCTGAATAATCTGAAATCACGATTAATCTGGCGGAAACAAAACACAAGTGCTGTTAGATTGATTTATTTACTGGTAAATGTACAATGACAGATACAACTATCTTTCCAGTTCAGTCTCAAGAAAAATTACACCAGGCGAAATACAATGAAAACCCTATTTCTACCAGTGCATGTTTCAAATGGTTCAATTTTTCCACACTATATTCGTCAGACTTTGGGAAGATACTTGTGTCTTTCATTGTACACTTGAAGCAGCAGAAAGACCTTTCCAATTCAATTCATAATCCTCCAGCTTGTTTCTGTAATTTTCTGACAACTTTCAGTTTGGCAAATTACTTTGTCTTGCTGAAAAATTTCCTCCCCGTTATTATCGTCACATTCCCCTATCATCGTTTCCAGCGCAGTGGAAGAAACTCAACGTGCTCAAAGGTGGATATCATTTCCCAATTTCCCAACTGGAGGTTAGGTTAGGTTAAAATGATTAGGTACAGATAAGCTCGGTTAGGCCAGGTTCAGTTAAACAATTAGGGAAGGACAGTCCTTTCTGCCTTAATGTTAATGAAATAAACAAGAGTTGTCATACCAGAACAGCTAAAAATGACAGGGAAACAGATTTAATAAGAAACGTTTATTGTATTTACCATACCAGAAATAATCTGAAAAATATAACAGACTATCAGGAAGAACTGATTTGGTAAGGTGCTTTTACTATTTAAAGTAAAACATATGTTTAGCCCCCTCAATGGCTGTGGGTTCAGATATTTGCGTGCTCCCGTGGTTAGCCTTGGGACCATTTTTTCAAAGTTCTAAAATTAATTTTTTTCTTACATATGTGAAAAGACTCATCTGGCACACCTGGCTTCCCCCCCCCCAAACCCATCCTAAAATTTGCTATGATTCATGTAAGAATTAATAAAATTAGGATGCGTGTTACATCAGCATGTATACATCGGCCGAAAACATCTGGGATGAAGTGAATTGTGAACGCCAGACTGCTTGAGGTGGTAGAGTAGGGTCACGTAAACACACCAGCGACCCTCATTCCCTTCCCATAATTGCTTGCAGTTTTTTATAGCTCACCCTAACTCAACGTCACTGACACCAGTACAGTAAGGCATTGTTCAAGGCCAGCAGCTATGAAAGTGATAATGGAATACATTATTGTTTGTATCAGTCCTCTCTCTTTCACACATACACATAAGAACAAACAAAAGCATGAGCAGTAAATGTACACTAACTCTAAGGAGCAGAAATAACTGTGCTCAGTCAGTCCGAAATATATTGGGAAGAGTGATACCAAACGAAGAATGTGGAACTGAATGCTAACCTACGGGAACACGTGGGACGAAAGAGTAATTTTTTTCTGATTAGTATTTGTAAGGAGAGTGGAAAGTAAGGAGAGTGGAAAGGTTACAAGAGGATGAGAAAAAGGCAGAGTATAAGAGAGAAGTTGAGGAACGACTGGGCAAATATGAATTGGAGCAGATGGGAGATGTGGAAGATGTGTGCAGGATATTTACAGAAGAAATATGTGCAGCATGTGATGTGGTGTGTGGGATGACGAGAAGACAGAGGGGTGTGCAAGGAACAGCGTGGTGCAATGAAGAGGTGAGACAGGCTGTGGCACAAAAGAAGAAAGCATACAATGAATGGATGAGAAATAGGGGCGTGGAAGAAGTTGAGAGGCGGAAGAGAGAGTTATATGTAGAAAGAAAGAGAGAGGTGAAAAGATTATTATGAGAAAGAAGAGAGCTGATGAGGAATTTGGAAGGAACTTGAGTGTAAAGTGAAGGGACTGTAAGTAAATGTTCTGGAAAGAGATTAAAAGAGTAAGACAGGGTGGAAGTGAAGTTAGCAGGGGAGTGAAAGATAAAAATGGTAGATTACTAGTGGAGAAGGGAGAAAAAGTAAGCAGATGGAGAGAACACTTTAAGGAATTGCTTAACATAGAGGATGGAAGTAATGCGAGTATAAGTGGCTGGGGAATGGCTGGGAGAAGGAGGGAGGTGAGAAGACAGGAAGAAATCAGTAGGACAGAAGTTGTGGAAGCAATGAAGAAAGTTAAATTGGGGAAAGCCCCAGGAATTGATGGAGTGTGTGGTGACATGCTGAAGTATGGGGGAGATAGTAGTAGAATGGATGTGGAAAATGTGCAGATTGGCCTGGGAGGAAGGTAGAGTCCCGGAGGATTGGAAGTCAGGTATAATTATTCCCTTGTGCAAAGGAAAAGGGGAAAAAGAAGTGTGTGGTAATCATAGGGGCATCTGTCTTCTTAGTATAACAGGAAAAGTGTATGGTAGGATACTTATTGACAGAGTTAGAGAAAGAGCAGAGGAATTAGTTGAAGAACAGGGAGGCTTTAGGAAGGGAAGAGGTTGTGTAGATCAGATATTCATTCTTACATCTTTAGTGGAGAAGTTTCTAGAGAAGGGAAAGAAGTTGTATGCGGCTTTCATGGATTTGGAGAAAGCATATGACAGGGTGGATAGACAAGGATTGTGGAAAGTATTAAGAATATATGGAGTAGATGGGAAGTTGTTGAATGCTGTGAAGAGTATGTATGATGGTGCTAAGACAGTGCGTGTGGATGGTGAACTAAGTGAATTTTTCTCTTTGAAGGTTGGGTTGAAACAGGGATGTGTCATGTCTCCATGGTTGTTCAATCTGTACATGGATGGGGTAATAAAAGAGGTACAAGGTAGGGTAGTGGATGTTGGAGTGGCCCTGGTGAGGGAGGGTAGTGTTTGGAAACTCCCTGTACTGTTGTTTGCAGATGATACTGTGTTGTTGAGTGAAGATGAAGGAGAGCTGCAAGGCTTGGTGGATGAGTTTGGGATAGTGTGTAAGAAACGGAATCTAAAGGTGAACGTAGAGAAGAGTAAAGTGATGGTTTTTGAGAGAGGTGAAGGCAATGAATGTACAGTGAAGTTGGATGGTGAGGAATTGGAAAGTGTGAGTACATTTAAGTACTTAGGTAGTGTGATGAGTAAGGATGAAGGTTTGGAGGGTGAAGTGCTTGAAAGGGTACAGCAGGGAAGAAAGGTTGCTGGCTCCTTGAAAGCAGTGATAAGAAGCAGGGAAGTGAGCATGGAAGTGAAAAAGTTACTACATGACAGTATTGTGATACCACCTCTTATGTATGGAAGTGAAGCTTGGACGTTGTTGGAAGGACACAAGTCAAGAGTGAGAGCAGTGGAAATGAGTTATTTAAGAGGAGCCTGTGGAGTCACATGGAGAGACAGGCTGACAAATGAGGATATAAAGGAGTGTTGTGGTGTGGATGTGGATGTGATAGGAAGTGTTAGGAGGAATACACTGAGGTGGTTTTGCCATGTGGAGAGGATGGAGGGTGAGAGACTGACAAAGAGAGTGTATGTGAGTGAGGTGGAGGGGGGAAGAGGGAGGGGGAGGCTGAGGATGAGATGGAGGGATTGGATGGAGAGGTATATGAGAGAGGGGGGTGTGAGTTGGGAGCAGAGCAGTGAAATGGCAGGGGACAGGGCGACGTGGAGGCGATTTGTTTGTGGCCACCCCGAACGGGATTGAGGTATCTGGCAATAGATAGATAGATAGCAAACATTTATGTTCCACATCGTCTCTTAAAATTGTAAAACCCATAATCTTTCGTGTAAGCATACAGCCTAAAGACCTTACCAATTCACTTCATATTCCTCTAGTTTGTCTTCTATATTTTTCTGACTATTTTGAGGGTGGTAAATTATGTTCTCTTGCTGAAAGAAACATACAGTACTCAAAATTAGGGTGCATGTAACATAAGCAAGTAAACATCGGCAAATACATCTGGAGAGAAGAGAACACCTGACTGATGGGATGGTAGAGTAGGGTCATGTACACACACCAGTGACCTTCGTTCCCTTCCCGTAATTGTTCGTAGTTTTTTATGATGCCCTAACTCAACGTCGCTAATACCGAAACAGTGAAGTGTTGTTCAAGGCCGGCAACTATGAAGAGGTTAATGGAATACTGTATGAAAAATTCAAAATAGGCACGGTGTATAGCGCCGCACTCACTTGTTGAGAGAAAATGAACTAACCCCTCTCTGGTAAACAAATTTTCGCGCGCTTCTCAGTTGAGTCCACGTCCCTCCTCTCCTCACAGCCTTGCTGTACGTGAGGATATTTTCGCAGCCCTTCACGTTTTCGTATTGTTTCGCCTTGCCTTCCAACGCTGATTGGATTCTGTGTCTGAGCTGGATGATACACTTTACTGCCAAAAAATGCAGCACTGTTTCTGAGCCAGATATTGCCTAATTTCACCAGATACTGTTTTAATTGGGTTTATCCAACAGCAACAGATAATGCGATAGGCTGGATATTGTGACGATGGATAAATGAGAGATAACTGTGCACAGTATATCACACTGAGAATATGAAAAATGAATAACATGAGGTAGTCATATATTATATGTTACCCCTTTAAGACACAATTTCCAGATCTAAATGAATGTGTAATGAATCATTCCACACGCACCAACCCCATTCCTGATGTTTTTACTTAGGGGATTTCAAATTCAGATGATCTAGTTTGGAAGACCAGTTACAGAAAATTCTTGTGACTGCAAAAACCTATTTTAGTTTCAAATGCTATGGTGATGATATAGCAACAATAAGGATGCGACAACAATGAAATTATCCTTAGTAAGGATACCTGAGGTGGCAGCTAGACCTTTCTGTCCTTTATTCCTTGTTTTCCCCTCACTTGTTATACTTTAACTGTAATTAGTTACTCTATTTCCTACTGATGCAATATTATTTTCAGTTACATGAAGGTGTGAAAGATTTTGTCTTTTTCTCGTACATTAGACAATAAAGAGGACCAGAACATAAGCTTACAAACGCTTGCACTACAAAAGCACATAATTTTGCTTTGTCTTTAATCTGTAATATCTTTCTTTTTAATTGCTATGTCCTGCTAAACTCAGTATGTTGACTGGAAGCTTTCAACTCAGTGATTTGTTTATGAACTTCTGCATTTAATTACTCTTGCCAACTGTTTAACACTATGGATATTAGACTGCGACACAGATTTGGCATTCTCCATGGAGATCCAACTCTTGGCAAACTTCTAAGGTTCTTTGTTTTCATTCACTGATAGTCCTCTGGCTTATATTAAGTCTTCCAGACTTCTTACTGGAAAACTGGCCAAATGCAGTGTAACAACTACATGCTTTAAGCAAAAATTGTCTCCAATCGTGTTTGTTGATCGGGTCATTTAAAATAGCCTGCTAACTTATGCCACTTTCCCTCTTTCTGTCATCAGCCATGGAGACAACAGAAATGGAAATAAAATGACTTTAAATTATTCACTAGTATTCTAACAGAAATTATTCTGTGAATAATGACGACTGATTTTAATTACTTATAGAAGCCCTTTTCTTTTTAGTCTTATGCTACTAAACATTACTGCATGTTACACAGTACATTTAAACTCTGCAAATTATTCCTGACTGTCCCTGAGCGATAGTTCTAAAATTCCAGTAAGTTATGTTTAGGATATCCTGTTTTTGTAACTAACAGTTTCCTAAAATTCTGAAGTGTACAGGTACTTTGGCATTCACTTATTGTTTGTCTTACAATTTACATAACAGGTTTCACCTTGTAAAGGTAAAAGAAAGAGTATGTGCATTATTGCTGAATGAAATCTTCTGGATACTCTGCCATCACTTCAAGGAGAGACTGTACATAAACAAATGAATGCAAAATTACTTTCCCATACAACTTACTGATTGATGATAATTTTGAATACAACTGCAGTGTTTTAGAACAAGTCATCATACAGGAGACGAGGAAAAAGAAAAATGTAAGAAAAATACTTCATGGTTAGTAACCAGTACTATACTGATAATTACCATCATCTGGAGTTAAGAGATGAAAGATAAATGGTAGTTATAAAAACACTGGATAACAGAATGCATGATGCATGCTTGTTAGCCTGTAGTACAGTGTTCGTGTTAAAAACATATCTAAATCATGAGAATTAGGACAAGGATAGCCAGATAAATGATTTCTCAGAAGTTTAAATAGTCTGTTAACACAAGCACTTTCAGTTTTAGAGGTTGCACTGTATAAGTTTCTGATGGTAGCAATAAATTATGAAAGCAGCTTCTCGTGAAAGTTACTGGTAGCAAGATACACTTCCTTCTTATTCCTCTTTACCACTTGATCTCAACTATGGATTACCGGTAACCAATTGCTTTAAATCGCATTTAATCTTTATCTCTGGTGAACATTAAGTCTGAATGGGCATGGCTTACTCTGTAACTCTGACTAATGTAATTTAAACACAGAAGAGTGATGCTAGACATGTACTTCTAACTGATGTCAACAAAGATCAATTAAACAATACTATATAAAAAAAGGCTAAGCCCGGGTAGATCACATTCATTAATAAGCATATGCATGCAATCAGTATGTGCATGTGCACACAACACTGCTGACATCATATGGCAGTTATTCAATGGCAGTATGTAAGGCAGGGTTTCAAGGTTTTGAATTCACCACAGAAGAGCACTACATAATTCTCCTTGTCACTTAGCTTCACTCCTAGCCATAAACTTTAAGAGAATCATCCCATAATCCTTAAGAAAAATATGGTTGAGTAAGTAACTGCATATTCTTAACTGTTCAGCCCTCAGGCTGTGTAATGAAGCCAAAACCTTTTTCAATCACAAAGAAAGCTTCAACTGATGAATTCTCATACTGCACAAGACTAAGAGTTAAGTAATTCTGATAAAACCTAACCTCTGTTCAAACTCATGAACACTGAGCTACTTACCCACTGTTTCTTCTTTGTATCAGATATAGCATGTTTGTGCCGTTCCTCAATCTCAGAGATCTTGGCACGGAACTCTTCCTTAACTCGATCAGCTTCTTTCTCCATTTGTTTGATAGTGGACTGGATAACCTTTTGTTTCTCTGTCTCATATTCTCTTCTTAGCTAAAATGAGAGAAAATCATTAAATATAATGCACAATACTTGTGTGTAAACAAAAGAGAGTTTAAAAATGAAAGAGTACCAATATATGGATTACAGTAAAAGAAACTGCAAAGCAAAAAATTTTGTAGAGTGATTCCTTGGGATACAGATGACAAAATATTAAACTCAATGTCTTACAAGATAACAAAAGGGGCATGAATGTAAACTCTGAATCCTTCCTCCTCTTCTCTTCATACTGGTGAGGGGATATGGCAACTCCACCATCCAGCAATTGCAATGGAAACAGCTTCATACCTATCTATCTATCTATCTATTGCCAGACACCATAATCCCGTAAAGGGTGGCCATTTGACACTGAGTTAGTTGTTTTACAGGGAGGGGCACCAACCCTCCACCAACCCACTTGTTGACACGTAGGGAGCACGTATAGTTTGGTTATATGGTTACCACCCAGCGTTGTAAATGGTTTCTTGGCTTACAGGAAACCATTTGGCTTGTCACTCAATGTAAAGCCACCTGTAAAGGAAAGAAAAGGCATAAGAAGTGACAGGAAAGATAGGAGAAATAGGAAGAGATCCTATGGCATAAAAAGGAGGCAACTGTACCCAAGGCTTTCTATCTCTTATAACTAATGTATCCATTGAGATCTGAGATGTTTGTTCTAGATCACAGAGGACAAAGAATGAATACTACTCATAAAGTCTTAACATTTAAGGACTGTGGGAATAGGCTTGTTTGAATGTTTAGAACCATAAAGGACAGATGACAGTTTCAAAATGGCCAACTTTTTTTTCTCTCTCTCTTTTTTGACCATAAACATACAGCAGCTCTCAAAATACACAACTAATGTGTTAACCTGACTCACAAAACTATACATCTCAACTCCTTGACCCCATTTCATAAAAGCTGATGTTAATCTCTCAAATCTGACCCTGACTTTTTCATTTAATACCATGTGTGACATCAACTTCTACCTATCTATCTATTGCCAGACGCCTTAATCCCTTACACAGGGTGACCACAAACAAATCGCCTCCACGTCACCCTGTCCCCCGCCATTTCACTGCCCTGCTCCTAATTCACACACCCCTCTCATATACCTCTCCACTCTATCCCTCCATCTCATCCTTGGCCTTCCCCTCCCTCTCTCCCCCTCTACCTCACTCACATACATTCTCCTCATCAGTCTTTCACTCTCCACATGGCCAAACCACCTCAATGTGTTTCTCCTAATGTTTCCTATCACACCAACATGCATACTGATATTTCTAAATATGTACCTTGCTACAAAGAGATAAAACATGTGTAAGACAGTGATTAAAAAAGTAGAACATGTGTTAGACGATGATAATGAAGAGGTTCAAAACAACTAATGCTGAACAGCAGTGGCACCTACCATCATTACCAGAAAGGCTTATTTTGCCACCTCACCTCCTCAAGTAACTCTTGTGATACTGCACTGTGTCATAGAGGTAATAGCTTTTGTTGCCTCAACTTCACTATCTCAGTCCCCTGTATTGTCCATCTGCCTTCTTTCAGTTATAACCTTATTGTCAGAGTGCATACAAATTACATTGGTATGCCCATGACTATGCTCTCTTTGCTTTTTTCCTTTTTGTCTTCCCACCCCTCCCTTTCTGCTTTTCTTCCATCTCCTTTCTTCTCTCTCCTTTTCTCCTTCTGTTATTTTTCTCCCACTTTTCCCTTTTCTCTCATTTTGTTTCTTCTTCCTCTGTCACTCAGAAATGAAATATATCCATTATTTAATCTATTTTCTGCCCCATCAGCAGCACTTGGGCCTGGAGCTAGGTTACTCAGTCCCAACATTTAAGACAAGGGCAACCAATCTTATTCACCCCTGAGTGGTATCATGTGAGCAATACACCCAGCCCATCCCTCAGATGTATCCCAGCACCCCCCAACTGGCTGGACTGCCTAAACCCACTAGACCACCAGAGGTTATATGGTTACTACCCAGCACAGCACATAGTTTCCTGGGTTACAGTATACTGTAGTAAACAGTTTGGACGGTCACTCTGCATAAAGTCACCCGAAGGTAACCTAACACTGAGTGAGAGGATGGTGGGCAGTCTTCCCTATTGCTACAGGACAGCATATAGTTGAGACTGAACAGATACTGTGGGTATGTCAAACATGGCTAACAAAGTTTATAAGGAAGGTTAAACAGAATGATTAGTGGGCTCACACAGTGTGCGAGTGGATGGGCAGTCCACGACCTTGCGCACTGTGATTTCGCATACTGTGAATACATAATCTTATGGGAAAAATAACATATGCGCGGGACCCCCTCAAACCTTCATATTTTTTTAACCTTAGAGATATAATAAAGAGAACATTTTTAAGACATATACTACAGATACAGCTAAAATAACAAAAATATGGTCAGTTACCTTAAAAACAGTAGACGACAGGCCTGATGGACTTAAATAGCAGGGGTTCCGAGGCGCGGCAACACACTCAGAGTGCCCCTGCTACACCACCCACTGCACCATGCGTGTTTAACGGTTGCCAGTGTTGTATTATTCCAGGCCTTGATGAAGAAATTTACGGTCTGTCGAATGTTATATTCCTTCCGGAATGCAGCAACAGTCATTATGGTGGGGGTTGCAGGTATGCCAGGTGACGCAGGTGAGTCAGGTGGGGCTGTGGAGGTGGAGGGGATGGTGGCCTGTGAGTCAGGGGAGGTGGTGAGGGGAGGATCCTCCATTTCCTCCTCACTACTGCTCACATTTTCGGCAATTTCCTTCATCTCTTCCTGTTTGTTTGTTTCATTCTTCATCTTGTTATGGATGTATTTGCAGTATAACAACTTTGCATTCACGAAATAACTGTTATTCAGGTGAATCCAAATGTTATTATAGAAACTAGTTATCTATTCTAGCTTACCGTTATTTCCGGAAACGTTATTGTCGAAGTTGTTATTGGCGAGATCTTACTGTAGACTCCTCTTGAGCACCTTCCCCATCACCCTCTAAGTTATGATGGGCACGTCATGTGGGGAGGGGGGGGCGCGTAGTCTGGGAAAATAGCGGCTTTGGGCCACTCTTTTGCCTCTGCCTTGCATATTGTGGGCTAATCTCACACATTCAAAGTTTTATGGTTATGATTTTTGGTCACTCGTGTACTATGCAATTCGCGCACTCTGATTATGTGTACTGTGTGAGCCCACTGTACTAGCAGCACTACTAAAATCAGACCATATTGCTGAAGATTGAGACAAAGGGGCACGTACATTTCTTGAACTAGTATCCTGACAGGAAGGTCAATCTCTCCATGAAGTGGAGTTCCTGTCACAATGAGTCATCATTCATGGAGAAACAAAGCTTTATGCTACATGACTGATGCTTTCCCACTAAAAAGCAAATTCAACTGGAAATCTCCTTGATGAAGCAGTGTAAATTAATTTGCCCTGAGTTAAAGAAATTGGTATGAGATAGCTGTGGCATACAGTATTTAGAGGTTAGGCATACACTATTTAGAGGCTTACTGAAGGTGCTTGGTAAGGCTGTTGTTGTTATTGTTGCTGAGTAACCCTGGTCTGTTTGACAGAGCAGACCCATCACCACTTGCAACTGCCCCTGCAGGACCATCCCACATGGCGAACTTTGCATTGGCAGGGCATTGGGCCATTGTTTTGGCCGTGACCCTAAAACCCACAAGAAGAAGAAGAAGACTTGATTTCATGTAACGCATCAGCATCATTCATGCAAAGAGAATATAAAATCACAAGAAGTAAAGGTCAGTAAAAAGTTTTAAACTTGTTTGTCTTAAAAATCCATGCCTGCATTGAGGACTTCCAGTTATATTCACCTGCAAACATCAGGTGGTATCACTGTCAACAGGAGTTGTGGCTGTCCTTGAAGTTTTTCCAAAATCTGAGTAAACATTCAGGTGCATCTTATTTTTCACAATATCACATTTTATAAGCAGTTTGTATATTCTACCAATGATAAGTAGTAAGCCAGAGCTGACTCCAATTTAACCTCATGACATTCATCATTGAAGATCCATGGGGACATTTCAGTGTATTTTTGGGGGAAAAAAGTGCATCTTATATGCCGCAAAATATGGTATACACCCATACCCCAATATCTGGCAGTGTTGTGTACCAGTGAGAGTGTTCGGTCGGCGAGTATGTCGGATATTGAAGCAATTTTCCCCATAAGATACAGAAGAAAAGCCAAAGATGAGTTCCAAACCCAAACCCAAACCCAAAGTCTCATATACCTTAGTCAGTAGAGACTGACACAGAAACACTGTAGGTAATGTTATTATCCTCATAAACACTACTATTGCCAAAAAAATGGCACATCAAACATCACATGGAGGAGTGTAGGGTGGTAGACATGTGGTGTTGAGATGCTTCAGGGCAACTAAATTACCAGACAGGCAGCTGGCATTGTGCCAAGCGGGGGTGGGTAGGGCATGGGTATGGGGAGGTAGACAAGCAGGGATGGGGGAGGGCAGGGGCACAGGGAGGGAGACATGCCTGGCAGTACACCAAGTGGGGGTAGGGGAGGGAGACTAGCAGGGGTGCGGGAGGGAGACAAATGGGGATGGGGGAGGGGGAGGGGACAGGAAAGGAGACAAGAAAGCCAAACTGCTCTAGTACCTTCCCCTGTAGTCTCACTCACTCACTGACTCACTCGTATACACACACACACACACTAGACGCGAGAGTGAGAGGACGTGCCTGTGCATTGCTCCGCACTGGGTCAATCTCGGCCCTCAAATGGCTATACCTAAAAAGTGTCTTTATATGAGTCAAGCTCAGTACTAGGTCCAACTAAATTGTGTTCTAATAAAAAAGAGGAAGTTTAAGTAAAAATGTTGTTCCAATAACACAATACAACAAAGTAGACAGCAGTGCTGAACAAGCAGATTAGCTGTTTTAGTGTTGACTGTTTAGTCTGTGACGTAGAGGAATGCAAAACTGTAAGTAGAAGCCTTCTGTCAGTACCAGAAGATGACCACCATCTGTAGCAAATCAACTTTGGAAGGAGTTAAGAAAGGGACAGAGATAAAAAGCAGGATAATGATTTCTACCAGGAACTGGTGGAAATGGAGATGCAAAATAAGCTGGTAGAACGAGTGTACAGATTAGAGAAGGCATTTCAGAGTGAAATAGATTAAATTAAAAAGCAGGTGCACATGCACAAGGAAGAAAATGAAAATTTAGTAAAGGAGATTAATAAGAAAGACACAACAATAGATGAATTATCAGTTGGGCTGGGTACACTTACAAGGAAGATTAGTGAAATGGCAAGCACAGCTGTCAACCATGAGAGAATTATGGAAGAGTTCAGAAATGATACAGAGACAGTAAGGCAGGCAAGCACTCAGATAGATCATAACAGTGATACTGAGAAGAAGAAACCCATGTAAATGAAGCGATGCAAAGCTACAAAAATGATGTGGAAACCACATATGCTGAAATGGTGAAAGTAAAGAAAGACTTAGAAACATGAGTTGAAGAAAAGAGCATTAAAAAGGAAGTGAAGAAAATAATCCAAAACAATCCAAAATTGGTCAGAGATTCAGCTGACATCAACAAATCTATAGTAATCACTGGTATAGAGGAGGAAGAAATAAAAAACAAGATTTCGAGAGACAAAAAGGAGATGGCAAATGTAATGAACATATTGAAGGAAGTGTCAGAGGAAATCTGTAGTAAAGACACAGAGGAACACAAAAGGCTAAGGAAATATGAGAGAAATAAATCAAGGACCCTGAAAGCAACCTTCCAGAATGTAAACACTGTGGAGGAAATACTGAAAAATGCAAACAAACTTATGGAAAAAGAGGACTTCAAAAATGTGTGGATAAAAGATGCCTAACTCAAGAGGAACTTGGATTTATAAGAAGAGGGAGGAGACAAGAACAAAGAATGAGGGAAGATCAGAGGAAGAGAAGAACACATTTTTTTACAAAATAATTGGATTGCAGGTTCTAAAGTGGTACATAAACAGGAGGGAATAAAAAAGAGCAAGGTAGTAGACCCAGGTCATGACAAGTATGTTAACAAGATGATTAAGTTGATGTACTCTAACGTAGATGGAATGGTATCTAAATTACTAGAGATGAATAATTATATCAAAGAAAAGGAATCACATATTGTTTGCCTAACTGAAACAAAATTAACACCAAGGATATCAAACGGTACACTAAACCTAGAGGAATACATTATATGGAGAAGAGATGGGAACTTAAAAATAGGAGGAGGAATTATAATATTAGCAAAGAAAAATCTGCAGGCCAAGGAAATAGATCTAGATGTACCCTCACAGGTAGAACTGATTGCAGCAGAGATTAGTACGTTTGAAGGGAAAGTAATGGGGTGCTTTGGGGCCGCCATTGAAGTGGTCGAGCCTGCCACTGACAGTGAACAGTCGCACTCTCATGAATCATTAATAATTTATCTTTGTGTGGACTTATGATTCAAATTAATGTTTGTAATGTGTAGAGGAATTATTTTTTTCTCAAATAATTGAGAAGAAATGAAGGGAAACTACTTATTATTTTCATAGTAATACATAAAAAATATTTATCCAGCTAGATTAGCATCAAATGAACTCCAAGATCCTCATTTATTTTGCATTAGTAGTCTTTTATTGTACTGAAAGAGGTGGAGTTACATTACTCACTACTGGCTGGAACGAAATACTTTGTAATTGCCCTCTTCAAGTCGATTACTAGCCAATATAAGTAAAAAATCGGTACGACGCTCGTAACATCCCAAATATCCAAGTGGCGCATGCACATTGAAGGTACAGTCCCAGGGACAAGATAGACTCTGCTTTTGTTTACTAATATTGCGGCACCCAAGATTTTGTAATATTCACATTTGAGGACATCAAGATAATTTCAGAAAGGCTGTCTTAGATAAATATTTTTACAGATCAGCTTCTAACTAACTACTCTATGCTGCAAGATATTACCAAATTCTTCTGTTACTGTGCTTTCATTTCACCAAAGATTTTGTGTGCATGTGGGACAAGAGGGATGTTGTTGATAGTGAGGTGTGAGTTATGACTGTGTTCTACCCTAAAAGAGGCCATTCTGAGTCTTTTCGTAGTACACCAGTCATGAAGTGTGTGTGGGAGTGTTAAGTCATCTGGGTAGGAAGCAGTGTGTACTTTGTGAAAGTGAAAAACACATATTTTTATATATATACATATAGTTTTCTATATATACTTATTATAGAGAATATATTCTATTCTGGATTGATTAGCCACTTGGAGAAATATATACATACTGTATGACACTATATTATCCAAATTGTTTATTTTGTAATTTCATCATTCATAATCTGAGGAAATTGATGGCCACCCCTATTAATGCACAGGGGAACATAACAGTACGATCCTGACATCTCAGATTCTCAGCGTGCATCCTCTCGACTTCATTCCACCCTTCTGACCTCTCTCAGAGCAGGCAAAAAATGACTGTTGACCGTTCCTGGATTTGGGACGGTTTGTCGAAATCGTTGACTGAAGGCGAATTTAGGCATTAATAAATTTAAGTTAGTAAATCGTCTCAGAGGAGGAAAATATGACTTTCCTCATTGAAACCATATACTGTATTAAGAGATACAAATCTACTCATTTCTAAAGAATTAACATAGAAAACATTAAATTATAAGGGATGAATGAGCTGACTAGTTGCTAGACTTGCCAGATTAGAATATTTTTACCTTTTTGTATGACTCAAACAAATGAATAAGCTCTTGTTGTGTATATTCATTGGAGAGTGTAAGTGGTTTTGTAAGTAGGAATGATATTAATCCTATCACAAGTGCACACAAACAAATGCAGCATATGATTCATGAGCATGCGTGTCCTACGACGTCTGTGGCAGGCTCGACCATGACGATTGTCAATTGTCTTCCACCCCACAAAGCACCCCATTGTGGCAGATATATACATGCCACCCAGATCAACCATTTGGGAAAAAGGCGAATATGAAGACCTGGCAGAGAAAACAATTCAAAGTTCAAGAGCATTACCACATAGAATGGAGGAGAAATCTGAAAGAATTATACGAACTGGAGATTTCAGTACAAATATAAATTGGAATACTCTAGATATAAAAAGCCAGGAAAGCTGTTGGGACCAAAAGCTCCTGGATCTTGTCCAGTTTTTCCTAACACAGCATGTAAAAGAAAGCGCCAGAAAAAGAGGACTTGACATACCATCAGTACTAGATCTTATATTTATTAGGCAAGAAAATTATATTGACAATATAATGTATCACCCTTCACTCGGCAAAAGTGACCATGCAGTATTAAATTACAACTTCAGGATTGCATATGACATAGTTAATAGTAATGAAAGTTACGAAACGAGCCTTAACTACAAAAAGGGCAACTATCATGACCTAAAGAAATACTTCTTAGAAACAGATTGGGAAAAAGAGCTTAGAGGACAAGATTTAAATCTTATATATAGAAAATTCTGTGTATTTTATGAAATAGGAGTCCAGAAGTACATCCCACAGCACAAAGATGCAGAAAAGAAAATAAAGAAATTGTTTAATACAGAATGTAAAAAATCAGAAGAAAAAAAAGAGACTTGTTGTGGTACAGATACAGAAGACACAATAGTGAAAGGACATATAACAACTATAAACAGGCAAGAAACGCTTAAACAAGAATAAGGAGGGAAGCCCAGAATCAGTCTGAGGAGGACATCATAAATAAAAGTAGTGATCAACCGAAGCTATTTTACAGCTACATCTGAAGCAAAACCAAAGTAAAAGATAAAATACAATCCATTACAGATGAGGGGATCACCTACACACAAGAGAGGAATATGTGTGAAGCACTAAATAAGAATTTCCAATCAGTTTTTATGGAAGAAAATAATCTTGAGAGGGATTATATGGAACATGCATGCCGACACATACTACCAGATATACAAATATCAGAAAAAGAAATACGGGAGGAGTTAAGTAAATTAGACAAAGGAAAAGCAAATGGTCCTGATGAAATTTCATGTTGGGTGCTACATGAATGTGCAAAGGAGTTAAGTAAACCATTATCTTTAATTTTCAAGGAATCCTTGGGACAAGGTAAACTACCTGATATTTGGAAGAAAGCAAAGATTGTTCCCTTGTTCAAGAAAGGGAATAGACAAAAGCCACTCAACTACCGACCAGTATCACTAACCAGTGTTGTAAGCAAGATATTAGAAAAGCTGATAAGAAAAGCTTGGGTAAATCATCTAGAAGAACTCAATATGATAACAGAAAGACAGTTTGGTTTCAGAAAGGGAAAATCCTGTGTTACTGATCTGTTGAGCTACTATGATAGAGTAACAGAAACATTACAGAACAGAGAAGGATGGGTGGACAGTATCTATTTAGATTTCAAGAAAGGGTTTGACAGAGTTCCACACCAAAGACTTTTATGGAAACTGTACCATCAAGGAGGAATCTGAGGCAAACTGTATTGTTGGATGCAAGATTTTCTAAAAAAAAAAAAAAAGAGAAATGAGAACAGTACTAAGGGGAAATTACCCATCATGGAGGGAAGTGACTAGCAGAGTTCCACAGGGCTCAGTGCTGGCACCAATTATGTTTTTAGTGTATATAAATGATACAGACAGTAACATTGGAAATGAAAGTTATCTAAATATGTTTGCTGATGATGCAAAAATACAAAGGAGAATTAATAACACAGACTCTTATGAAGAGTTACAAGAAGAATTAAATAAACTTCATGAACCTAGCAATACATGGCAAATGGAATTCAATGTGGACAAGTGTCATGTAATCAAGTTTGGTAAAATTGGAAAAAGACCTGATTGGGATTATAAGGTAGGAAGTAAAACCCTACACACATCAGAAAAAGGGAAGGACCTAGATGTGATTATCAATAACAGACTATCCAGCTGGCCACATCAGTGAGAATGTATGGAGCATGTATACACTGCTTGCAAATATGAGAATAGCATTCACATACATACATGAAGACATGCTATGAAAGATAGTAACATCATTCATCAGACCAACCCTGGAGTATGCGTCAGGATTCTGGAGTCCTCATCTCAAAAAACACATAGATAAGACTGAAAAAGTTCAAATGGCCACTACAAGATGGGTACCAAGCTTAAGGGATCTGAGCTATGAAGAAAGACTAGAAAAACTGAATCAACCTACACTACAGGAGAGAAGGAAAAGAGGAGACATCTATCTATCTATCTATTGCCAGACGCCTCAATCCCATTTGGGGTGGCCACAAACAAATCGCCTCCACGTTGTCCTGTCCACTGCCATTTCACTGCCCTGCTCCCAACTCACACCCCCCTCTCTCATATACCTCTCCACCCCATCCCTCCATCTCATCCTCGGCCTCCCCCTCCCTCTTCCCCCCTCCACCTCACTCACATACACTCTCTTCATCAGTCTTTCACCCTCCATCCTCTCCACATGGCCAAACCACCTCAGTGTGTTCCTCATAACACTTCCTATCACATCCACATCCACACCACAACACTCCTTTATATCCTCATTTGTCAGCCTGTCTCTCCATGTGACTCCACAGGCTTCTCTTAAATAACTAATTTCCACTGCTCTCACTCTTGACTTGTGTCCTTCCAACAATGTCCAAGCTTCACTTCCATACGTTAGAGTTGGTATCACAATACTGTACTGTCATGTGGTAACTTTTTCAGTTGCATGCTCACTTCCCTGTTTCTTATCACTGCTTTCAAAGAACCAGCAACCTTTCTTCCCTACTGTACCCTTTCAAGCACTTCACCCTCCAAACCTCCATCCTTTTACACATCACACTACCCAAGTACTTAAACGTACTCACATTTTCCAATTCCTCACCATCCAACCTCGCTGTACATTCACTGACTTCACCTCTCTCAAAGACCATCACTTTACTCTTCCCTACATTCACCTTTAGATTCTGTTTCTTACACACTCTCCCAAACTCATCCATCAAGCCTTGCAGCTCCCCTTCGTCTTCACTCAACAACACAGTATCATCTGCAAACAACAGTACAGGGAGTTTCCAAACACTATCCTCTCTCACCAGGGCCACTCCAACATCCACTACCCTACCTTGTACCTCTTTTATTACCCCATCCATGAACAGATTGAACAACCATGGAGACATGACACATCCCCGTTTCAACCCAACCTCCAAGGAGAAAAATTCACTTAGTTCACCATCCACACGCACTGCAGCCTTAGCACCATCATACATACTCTTCACAGCATTCAACATGATTATGCTATACAAATGTTTGTCGTGGAATGAGAAAATAGACATAAATGATTACATAACCTATGGGGATGCATCGGCAAGAGGACACTGCAAAAAACTGCATAAAAAGAGAGGTGGTAAAGACATAAGGAAATTTAGTTTCCCAAATAGGGCAATTGATCAGTGGAATGCACTACCGAATGAAATAGTGTGTGCCAAAACAATTCATAAATTTTAGGATATGTACGATAAAAATGGTTTAAGACATGGGACAGTATGAGCTTGACTCATTCCTGTAAAGAGAGAATTAGGTGAGAACAATTAGGTAAGAACACACACACACACACACACACCGCTCGCTGGGGCAGTGGTAATGTTCTCGCTTGCCAACCTGTGGACAGGAGTTCGCGCCTCGCTCAGGTTGCGAAAAGTTTCACTGACGAAGTGGGTTGTTACTGTCTCCCTTGAGCAAGGGGACGGGTGTGTGCGTGTGTGAAGTCACAGCCTTGCCCTTAGATCGGACTATATGAGCTCTCAGCTCTCTTCCGGGAGGGTAAAAAGCTGACGATCACGACCATCAAATGATCCTGACCGACCTGGTGAATTATACACACACACACACACACACACACACACACAGATGTTGATGGGAAATATGAGTTTTTGATAAAGTATATAGAACAAGAGTTAGTAAATATGTCTCAAATTTTTCTGCAGCTATGGAATGGAAGAAAGAATGGTTTTAACAACAGATGTAGAATGGCATGGAATAAAGTGAGAAGAAGGTATAGTGAAAGGGCTTGGGAGGAGTACAAGTAGGTAAGAAATGAATATGTAAGCGTGCAGAAAGAAGAAGAAAGGAAATACAAAAAAGGATATTGTAACTAAACGTAAAAAAGAGCCAAAACTATTTTTCCAGTTTGTAAATGGTAAAATGAAAGTTAACGACAAGATAATATGATTGAGGAATGAAGATGAAACTTATGAAAGAGAAGAAGAATTGTGCAAAATAATGACCAACAAGCTGCAGTCAGTCTATGTGTTGGAAGAGGTATTTAGGGAACCTGAAAAGGAACAAGCTGCAGTCAGTCTGTGTGTTGGAAAAGGAATTTAGGGAACCTGAAAAGGAACAAGCTGCAGTCAGTCTATGTGTTGGAAGAGGAATTTAGGGAACCTGAAATGGAACCCAGGATGATGGGAATGGCAGAAATTACAGTTGATGTGAATGAGGTGCTACAGTTGATGAGGATTTGGATGTGAGAAAAGCAGTGGGACCAGATGGTGTGGCTGGATGGATCTTGAAGGAATGTGCTGACCAGTTAATGTGGCCTGTTTATGTCATCATCAAGACCTCATTGGAAAATGGAGTTACCAAAAGATTGGAAAAGGGCAAGTATTGTGCCCATCTTCAAGGGAGGTGATAGGGAAGATCCACTCAATTACAGACCTGTATCACATACTAGTATTGTTTGTAAAACCTGCAAAAAAAATTATTAGAAAAAGATGGATAAAGCATTTAGAAGAAAATGAAGTGATAACACGAAGACAATTTGGTTTTATGGAGGGAAGATCATGTGTTACTAACCTATTAAGTTTCTACAGTAGGGTAATAGATGTCATACAAGAGAGGGAGGGATGGACAGATTGTGTCTGTCTTGATCTCAAGAAAGCATTTGATAGGGTACCCTATAGGAGACTGCTGTGGAAGTTGAAGACCTTTGGAGAGGTGCATGGGAAATTATTAAAGTGGATGGGCGATTATTTGATAGGAAGGCAGACGAGAACAGTTATAAGAGACAAAGTTTCACATTGGAGAAACATGACTAGTGGAGTACCCCAGGGCTCTGTCTTAGTCCAATAATGTTTCTGATATACAGTATGTAAATGATTTGCCAGAGGGTTTGAATAGTTACATGTGTATGTTTGCAAATGATGCTAAAATCATGAAACATATTACATGTATTGGTAGTTGTAAAAAACTGCAAGAAGACTTGGACAAAATCCACAGCTGGAGCCAGACTTGGAAAATGGATGTTAACGCCAAGAAGTGTCATGTATTAGAACTGGGAATGAGTGAAAAGAGACTGCACTGGACTTATAAAATGGGCAATGAGATAATTAGCAAAAGAAAAGATGAGAAAGACTTAGGAGTGATTATTCAGGATGACTTGTCACTGGAAATGCCTATAAACAGAATCATTGGCGAAACCTATGGATTACTGACCAACATGAGAGTGGCTTTTAATTATATGGATGAGGAAATGCTGAGGGAGTTGATAGTGCCCATGATAAGACCAAGACTAGAGTATGTGGCTGTGGTATGGTCACCTCATTTTAAGAAGCATATTGATAAACTAGAGAGGGTTCAACAGATGGCAACGAGGATGATACCGTGCTTAAGGGAACTCACCTACGAGAAGAGATTGGAAAAACTGACGTTACAACACTGCCGAGAGAAGGGAAAGAGGTGACTTGATCACAATATTTAGAAATGTAAGAGAATTGGAAAGGGCGAATAGAGAAGATCTTTTTGTGTTGGATGACGAAAGAAGAGGTCATGACTTCAAGCTGAGGAAAAATATATATATATATATTTTTTTCTTTTTACAGAACAGAGGAAGGAAACACAAATGAATAAAAAAAAATAATAATCCATACACCAGATTACTAGTGTCCTCTGTTCATAAAATATCTGTAACAGTTAGATTTGAACAGCTGTAGGTTGAAGTTTGGAGGGAAACAACTCTGGGGAAATGAGTTCCAAAGAGATGCAGTTCGGGGAATGAAAGAATTCTGATAGGCAGAAGCTCTGCAATATGGCTGAGTGACATTCCAGTCATGAGCGCCACCAGATGCCCGTGTAGCACGAGGGAATGCATGGAGAGGTGGCACCATGGACACAACTTCGTCTGAGCATTTGCCATAAAAATATCTGTAAAATAATGCAAGGGAGGCAACATTCCTTCTTACTTGTAGGGGAGGTAGTTTACTTGTAATAGCAGGATTGTTAATAATTCTAACAGCTTTGTTCTGAATTTTGTCTAGTTGTTTTAATGCAACCTCTCCACATCCACTCCACAAGGGTGAGCAATATTCAAGCTGAGAGCGAACGTGACTCTTATAAACTATAGCTAACAGCTCGTCAGAGAAGAAATTACAGATTCTGTACAATAATCCAAGTTTCTTTGAGGCAGTTTTAGCAAGTGACCTAACATGAGAGGTCTAGCTGAGGGCATTGTTAAGTGAGATGCCGAGAATTTCAATACTTTTGGAGATGGGAATACTAGTAGCACTGAAGGTAATATACGAATCTGGCATTATCTGTCTATTAGTAAATTGTATATATTTAGTTTTACTAGCATTAAATGAGACAAGGTTGTTTTGTCCCCATTCTCTGATTGTAGATAGGTCTTGATTTATGGAGATGGCTGTACTGAATTGAGAGGTAGAGATATTAGACTTTGTAAATGGGTGTCTGAGTTTCAATGAACTATGTAGTGTTCAGTCATCTGCATATGAGTGGATGGGGTTGTGGGTGACTGATATATGCACCAGGAACAGAGTTGGCGCCAGAACTGATCCCTGCAGCACGCTGGCGTTAACTGAGTGGAAATTGAAATATACATCATCTACTTTTACTCTTATTTTCCTGTCACTGAGATATGAGGAAATCAAAGGAACAAAAGACATTAGTCCATAGCAAAGGAGTTTGGACAGCAGGGAATGGTGCCATACTTTGTTGAAAGCTTTAGAAATATCAAGGGCTACTGCATGAGTTTCTCCATGTAGGTCAATTGATTGATGGATGGTATGAGTCAGGAGATTGAGTATGTCAATGGTGGATCTTTTGTGGCAAAAACGATATTGCCTATCACTAATTAAGTTGCTGGATTCAAGATGTTTAACAATGTGCTTATTAATTAAAGTTTCAAATACCTTACCAAGAGATGTGACAGCTATTGGTCTGTAATCAGAGGGGTCAGAGGAACTTCCTTTCTTCGGAATTGGGTGGATATTGGCTTCTTTCCATGAATTTGGGAATGAAGAAGTACGTATACATAGTCTGAATAATTTAGCTCGAACAGAGGCAAGTTCAGGGGAACACTCTTTCAAAACAATTGGCGGAATTCCATCTGGGCCTGGAGCTTTGTTGGTAGGTAAATTGTCTAGGATGGATTTTACATATCTTGTCTGTATTTAAAGTGGAACAATTTCGGGAGAGTCAAGTTCTAGTACTGGGACGTTCTGGCTGGCATCGTCTATGGTAGAATTTCTAGCATATGTACTGCCAAAAATATCTGATTTCCTACGCGGGTCATTTGTAATGTTGCCATCTGAAGATTTTAGAGGGGGAATGGATGATGACTTGTTAAAGTTATTATTGAAAGAATTAAGACGACCAAAATATTCTATTGTCATTAGGGTTGTTAAGTAGTTTTGATGCTAGCTTTTGTAGAAAGTTTGATTTACCTTGATTTATTACAGCTTTTGCATGATTTCTAGCAATTTTAAATAGGGAGAGTGATTCAGATGTTTTTTATTTTAAGTATGAGTTATATGCTAAAGACTTTTGGGCTGTTGCTCAGTTGGATATAGTCTGTTATTGATAATCACATCTAGGTCCTTCTCTTTTTCTGATGTGTGTAGGGATTTACTTCCTACCTTATAATCCCAATCAGGTCTTTTTCCACTTTTACCAAACTTGATTACATGACACTTGTCCAAATTGAATTCCATTTGCCATGTATTGCTAGATTCATGAAGTTTATTTAATTCTTGTAACTCTTCATAATAGTCTGTGTTATTAATTCTCCTTTGTATTTTTGCATCATCAGCAAACATATTTAGATAACTTTCATTTCCAATGTTACTGTCTATATCATTTATATACACTAAAAACGTAATTGTTGCCAGCACTGAGCCCTGTGGAACTCTGCTAGTCACTTCCCTCCATGATGGGTAATTTCCCGTTAGTACTGTTCTCATTTCTCTTTTTTTGAGAAAATCTTGCATCCAACAATACAGTTTGCCTCAGATTCCTCCTTGATGATACAGTTTCCATAAAAGTCTTTGGTGTGGTACTCTGTCAAACCCTTTCTTGAAATCTAAATAGATACTGTCCACCCATCCTTCTCTGTTCTGTAATGTTTCTGTTACTCTATCATAGTAGCTCAACAGATCAGTAACACAGGATTTTCCCTTTCTGAAACCAAACTGTCTTTCTGTTATCATATTGAGCTCTTCTAGATGATTTACCCAAGCTTTTCTTATCAGCTCTTCTAATATCTTGCTTACAACACTGGTTAGTGATACTGGTCGGTAGTTGAGTGGCTTTTGTCTATTCCCTTTCTTGAACAAGGGAACAATTTTTGCTTTCTTCCAAATATCAGGTAGTTTACCTTGTCCCAAGGATTCCATGAAAATTAAAGATAATGGTTTACTTAACTCCTTTGCACATTCATGTAGCACCCAACATGAAATTTCTATCAGGACCATTTGCTTTTCCGTTGTCTAATTTACTTAACTCCTCCTGTATTTCTTTTTCTGATATTTGTATATCTGGTAGTATGTGTCGGCATGCATGTTTCATATAATCCCTCTCAAGATTATTTTCTTCCGTAAAAACTGATTGGAAATTCTTATTTAGTGCTTCACCATTGGAGTTTGACTGGGACAGGGAAGGTTTGGAGCCAGCAGATCCAGTGTCTGGCCCTTGGCCTTTGATTGATACTGCTACTGTGAATGAGGCAATAGGCAGGATGAGGGTGGGGAAGGCAGCAGGTGTGTCTGGGTTGACTGCCGAAATGTTGAAGGCCTCAGGCGATATAGGGGTGAGTTTAGTCACTGACCTGATAAATAGGATTATTTATGAGTGTGTTGTCCCAGATGATTGGCTGAAGAGTGTAATTGTAAATGTGTATAAAGGGAAGGGTGATGCCCTGGAAAGAGGAAATTATAGAGGTATAAAGCTTTTAGATCAGATAATGAAGGTAATGGAGAGAGTTTTAGAAGGTATGATTAGAGAAAGAGTGAATATTGATGAGATGTAGTTTGGGTTTATGCCAGGTAGGGGGACCACTGATGCCATATTCATTGTTCGACAGCTTCAGGAAAAATATATTGGTAGGAGAAGGGATCTTTATTTTGTTTTTGTTGATTTGGAAAAGGCCTTTGACAGGGTCCCTAGAGAGGTGGTGAAGTGGGCAATGAGAAAGCTTGGCTTGGAGGAGTGGATGGTTAGGGTGGTTATGGCCATGTATGTGGGTGCTCACACCCAGGTGAGAGTGAATGGAGATTTGAGTGATGAGTTTTCCGTGAATGTTGGTGTGCATCAGGGGTCAGTCTTGAGTCCCGTGTTGTTTATCATGGTACTTGAAGCCCTTTCACGTGACTTTAGAAACGGACTCCCGTTGGAGTTGTTGTATGCTGATGATTTGGTGTTGATTGCAGAGAATGAAAGGGAGGCGGAGGAAAGGTTTAGGAAGTGGAGAGATGGTATGGGGCAAAAGGGTTTAAGGGTAAATGCAGATAAAACAAAATTGATGATATCTAGGGTTGGTGGCGGTACTGTCAAAGTCGAGGGAGAGTGGCCATGTGCAGTTTGCCACAAGGGCGTGGGAAGTAATTCCATCTTGTGCAGTGTGTGTGATAAATGGGTGCATAAGAGATGTAGTGGTATCAGAGGTAGACTGCGAGATAATGCTGATTTTATGTGTACGGCGTGCCGGGGTGAGCAGGTGGAGATCGTCAGACGTGAAAGGATTGAACTTGCTGGTGAATCTCTTGAGTGTGTGGAAGAGCTTTGTTATTTGGGAGACATGTTGTGTGCTGGAGGTGGGGCTGGAGCTAGCTCTGTGGCTAGGGTGAGAAGTGGTTGGAAGAAGTTCAGGGAGCTCTTGCCTCTCCTGACATTGAGAGGGCTCTCCCTACGTGCTAAGGGGTCTTTGTATGCAGCATGTGTTAGGAGTGTAATGCTCTATGGTAGTGAGACCTGGGCAGTGAAGGAGGAAGACATTCGCCGGCTCAGACGTACTGAAATGACAATGATTAGGTGGATGTGCAGTGCGTCCCTGCGTCCAAGGCCTGGAGGTGTTGGGTTTACAATGGAAGAGTTGAGAGGTAGGATGGAACTGGAGTGTATTGGTGTTGTGATGAGGAGAGGTAGATTGAGGTGGTTTGGACATGTGGAGAGGATGGGGGATGATAATTGGGTGAGGAAGGTGAGAAGTGTTAATATTGGGGGTGGGGTTGTGAGGGGTAGACCGAGAAAGACATGGGACGAGGTCATTAAGTGTGACCTTAGGGTTAAGGGACTGAACAGGGAGGCTGCAATGGATCATGCAGCATGGAGAGCCACCATTAGGTGACCAAGGCCGACACATGCAAGCATGTTGGAGCCTTTAAAAACGAAACGAAACGACACATATTCTTCTCTTGTGTGTAGGTGATCCCCTCATCTGTAATGGATTGTATTTTATCTTTTACTTTGGTTTTGTTTCAGATGTAGCTGTAAAATAGCTTTGGTTGATCATTACTTTTATTTATGATGTCCTCCTCAGACTGATTCTGGGCTTCCCTCCTTATTCTTGTATAAGCGTTTCTTGCCTGTTTATAGTTGTTATATGTCCTTTCACTATTGTGTCTTCTGTATCTGTACCACAACAAATCTCTTTTTTTCTTCTGATTTTTTACATTCTGTATTAAACAATTTCATTGTTTTCTTTTCAGCATCTTTGTGCTGTGGGATGTACTTCTGGACTCCTATTTCATAAAATTCACAGAATTTTCTATATATAAGATTTAAATCTTTCCTCTAAGCTCTTTTTCCCAATCTATTTCTAAGAAGTGTTTCTTTAGGTCATGATAGTTGCCCTTTTTGTAGTTAAGGCTCTTTTCGTAACTTTCATTACTATTAACTATGTCATATGCACTCCTGAAGTTGTAATTTAATACTGCATGGTCACTTTTGCCAAGTGAAGGGTGATACATTATATTGTCAATATAATTTTCTTGCCTAATAAATATAAGATCTAGTACTGATGGTATGTCAAGTCCTCTTTTTTTGGTGCCTTCTTTTACATGCTGTGTTAGGAAAAACTCCTGGACAAGATCCAGGAGCTTTTGGTCCCAACAGCTTTCCTGGCTTTTTATATCTATAGCATTGCAATTTATATTTGTATTGAAATCTCCAGTTCGTATATTTCTTTCAGATTTCTACTCCATTCTATGTAGTAATGCTCTTGAACTTTGAATTGTTTTCTCTGCCAGGTCTTCATATTCGCCTTTTTCCCAAATGGTTGATCTGGGTGGCATGTATATATCTGCCACAATTACTTTCCCTTCAGACGTACTAATCTCTACTACAATCAGTTCTACCTGTGAGGGTACATCTAGATCTATTTCCCTGGCTTGCAGATTTTTCTTTGTTAATATTATAATTCCTCCTCCTTTTTTTAAGTTCCCATCTCTTCTCCATATAATGTATTCCTCTAGGTTTAGTGTACTGTTTGATATCCTTGGTGTTAATTTTGTTTCTGTTAGGCAAACAATATGTGATTCCTTTTCTTTTATATAATTATTCATCTCTAGTAATTTAGATACCATTCCATCTACGTTAGAGTACATCAACTTAATCATCTTGTTTACATACTTGTCGACCTGGGTCTACTACCTTGCTTTTTTTTATTCCCTCCTGTTTATGTATAGAACCTGCAATCCAATTATTTTATAAAAAAATGTGTTCTTCTCTTCCTCTGATCTTCCCTCATTCTTTATTCTTGCCTCCTCCCTCTTCTCTTTTATAAATCCAAGTTCCTCTTGAGTTAGGCATCTTTTATCCACACATTTTTGAAGTCCTCTTTTTCCATAAGTTTGTTTGCATTTTTCAGTATTTCCTCCACAGTGTTTACATTCTGGAAGGTTGCTTTCAGGGTCCTTGATTTATTTCTCTCATATTTCCTTAGCCTTTTGTCTTCCTCTGTGTCTTTACTACAGATTTCCTCTGACACTTCCTTCAATATGTTCATTACATTTGCCATCTCCTTTTTGTCTCTCGAAATCTTGTTTATTATTTCTTCCTCCTCTATACCAGTGATTACTATAGATTTGTTGATGTCAGCTGAATCTTTGACCAATTTTGGATTGTTTTGGATTATTTTCTTCACTTCCTTTTTAATGCTCTTTTCTTCAACTCATGTTTCTAAGTCTTTCTTTACATTCACCATTTCAGCATATGTGGTTTCCACATCATTTTTGTAGCTTTGCATCGCTTCATTTACATGGGTTATCTTCTTCTCAGTATCACTGTTATGATCTATCTGAGTGCTTGCCTGCCTTACTATCTCTGTTTCATTTCTGAACTCTTCCATAATTCTCTCATGGTTGACAGCTGTGCTTGCCATTTCACTAATCTTCCTTATAAGTGTACCCAGCCCAATTGATAATTCATCTATTGTTGTGTCTTTCTTATTAATCTCCTTTACTAAATTTTCATTTTCTTCCTTGTGCATGTGCACCTGCTTTTTAATTTCATCTATTTCACTCTGAAATGCCTTCTCTAATCTGTACACTCGTTCTACCAGCTTATTTTGCATCTCCATTTCCACCAGTTCCTGGTAGAAATCATTATCCTGCTTTTTATCTCTGTCCCTTTCTTAACTCCTTCCAAAGTTGATTTGCTACTGATGGTGGTCACCTTCTGGTACTAACAGAAGGCTTTTACTTACAGTTTTGCATTCCTCTGCATCACAGACTAAATAGTCAACGCTAAACAGCTAATCTGCTTGTTCAGCACTGCTGTCTACTTTGTTGTATTGTGTTATTGGAACAACACTTTTACTTAAACTTCCTCTTTTTTATTAGAACACTATTTAGTTGGACCTAGTACTGAGCTTGACTCATATAAAGACACTTTATGGGTATAGCCATTTGAGGGCCGAGATTGACCCAGTGCAGAGCGATGCGCAGGCACGTCCTCTCACTCTCGCGTCTAGTGTGTGTGTGTGTGTGTGTGTGTGTGTGTGTGTGTGTGTGTAATTCATCGGGTCGGTCAGGATCACTTTGATGGTCGTGATGGTCAGCTTTTACCCTCCCGGAAGGGAGCTGAGAGCTCATATAGTCCGATCTAAGGGCAAGGCTGTGACCTTCACACATGCACACACCCGTCCCCTTGCTCAAGGGGGACAGTAACCACCCACTTCATCAGTGAAACTTTTCGCAACCTGAGCGAGGCGCGAACTCCCGTCTACCAGATGGCAAGCAAGAACGTTACCACTGCACCAGCGAGCGGTGTGTGTGTGTGTGTGTGTGTGTGTGTACGAGTGAGTCAGTGAGTGAGTGAGACTACAGGGGAAGGTACTAGAGCAGTTTGGCTTTCTTGTCTCCTTTCCTGTCCCCTCACCCTCCCCCACCCCTGCTTGTCTCCCTCCCCCACCCCTGCTTGTCTCCCTCCCCATCCCCCCACCCTCCCCTACCCCCACTTGGTGTACTGCCAGGCATGTCTCCCTCCCTGTCCCCCTGCCCTCCCCCATCCCTGCTTGTCTCCCTCCCCATACCCATGCCCCACCCACCCCCGCTTGGCACAATGCCAGCTGCCTGTCTGGTAATTTAGTTGCCCTGAAGCATCTCAACACCACATGTCTACCACCCTACCCTCCTCCATGTGATGTTTGATGTGCCATTTTTTTGGCAATAGTAGTGTTTAAGAGGATAATAACATTACCTACAGTGTTTCTGTGTCAGTCTCTACTGACTAGGGTATATGAGACTTTGGGTTTGTGTTTGGGTTTGGAACGCATCTCTGGATTTTCTTCTGTATCTTATGGGGAAAATTGCTTTAATATCTGACATACTCGCCGACCGAACGCTCCCACCGATACACAACACTGCCAGATATTGGGTATGGGTGTATACCATATTTTGCGGCATATAAGATGCACTTCTTTCCCCAAAAAATACACTGAAACGTCCCCATGCATCTTCAATGATGAATGTCATAAGGTTAAATTGGAGTCAGCTCTGGCTAACTACTTATCATTTGTAGAATATACAAACTGCTTATAAAATGTGATATTGTGAAGAATAAGATGCACTTGAATGTTTACTCAGATTTTGGAAAAACTTCAAGGACAGCCACAACTCCTGTGTTTACATACTGACAGTGATACCACTTGATGTTTGCAGGTGAATATAACTGGAAGTCCTCAATGCAGGCATGGATTTTTAGGACAAACAAGTTTAAAACTTTTTAATGACCTTTACTTCTTGTGATTTTATATTCTCTTTGCATGAATGATGCTGATGCGTTACATGCAATCAGGTCTTCTTCTTGTTGTTGTGGGTTTAAGGGTCGCAGCCAAAACAATGGCCCAATGCCCTGCCAATGGAAACCGCTTAGGGCCTCACGTTATATGCAGGAGAGCTGTCTAGATTTTCGGATAAAGTCAAACATGCACTGCACGACCTGTTCTCATAACCAAGGGTCTCGACACCTCCTCCCAGGAGGGTGTGGAGAGACAAACTGAAAACTCCCAGAATTGCCAAATGTTCCCGCAAAAGTGTGCGAAGGGAGTGGAACCTAGGACACCATAACATGAAATGTTCTGTGGTTTCTTCAACCTGAGGACACCACTGGCACCAACGGTGCTCTATCATACCCAAACAGTACTGGTGGCTTGCAAGGCCTGTGTGGCCCAACCGTAACCTAGTGATGACTACATCAATGTCTCTACAGGGATGGCGTGTCCAAGGGTGTTCAGAGGAGTCGGAGTGAAAATGCCCGAAGTGGGAGGCAGGTAGGGTGGTTGCAAGATATGCATTCCAGTACGCTATGCAGGCGCTGCATGCAGGTTTAGGGAATGTGGCACTATCTGGTGTCACATGGACCAATGTACTGGAGGTCAGTGCTCACTTTGCTGCTGCATCTGCAATTTCATTGCCATGGATGCCCACATGCAAGGGAATCCACTGGAGGCAGAGGTGCCAGGGAGGAATAACAAGGAAAAGGAGGTGTTCCATGATAGCATGGACAGTCCTGACATGAGTCACTAGACGATCTGAGTGGAGGAGGGTAAGTGAGGACTTTGGGTCAGTGTATAACACTACCGGTTGAGGCTGGAGGAAAGTCCGGATAAATTCAAGGGCCTGGAGGATGGCTATGAGTTCTGCAGTTAGGACATCATACTGCCCGCTGAACAACTAAGATTGGCATATGGAAAGATCTTCAAAACAGGCCGCTGAGGCAAAAGAAGATGGAGGGGAGTGAAACCCATCCGTGTAAATTCTCTGGAAGTTCTTATAAACAGAGAAGTCCATGCTAAAAAAAAGCTGCCATGCCAAGACTGCATCTGTCGACTTCAAGAACGGTACTGGGAAGTAGAGGTAGACATATGGAGGCAAATCCTTCCAAAGGGGCACTGGGGCAGGCCTGGGCAGATCAAGAGACAGGGTGTGGCAGGCCTGGATGCTGCAGAAAATGTATGGTAACCTCACTCGTGGCCATGCTGGGGGCTGACGAAGGACTGTGGAGAGGCAGTAGAGGGAGTAGACCGGATGGCTGGAGAGTAGGGCCGAAATGTAGTGGAGCAGCTGACAGTCCAATTCCATGTGTTAGATGAAGAGGGGCATCACTCCAGATTCCGCATGAAGCAAAATAATTGGGGTGGGCTTGAAGGCACCTAAGGCAATGCGAAGTGCCATGTTCTGGACAACCTCCAACTTCTTTAGGTGGGTATGGGCAGCCGATCCGTAAAGGATGGTACCGTATGTGATCTTACTGCGGATGAAGGCCAAATACAGTCGGAGGAGAGTGTTTCGATCAGCACTCCAGCAAACTCCTGCGACACATATGATGTCCAGGCGCCTAAGGCATGCTGATTGAAGATGGTCAATATGGGGGACCCATGTGAGACGGGGACTGTCCAGATGGAGGCCCAGAAACTTATGCCGGGTCCGAAGGGTGAGAGGTTCTCCAGCAAGCTGAATCACTGGGATGGAGGGGAGCCTCCGTTGGCCAAAGTACATAAGAGCACTCTTAGGTGCATTGACTGTTAACCCCCAATCTGCAGCCCAGGTGGCAAAGGCATCCACAGCTGTCACGAATCAAATTCGCGACATTTCCCTTTTGTGAGAAGCCACGAACTATTAGTGGAAAACTCACTGTTTATCGTTCAGTTAACCGCTCATTCGGACGGAAGCTTTGTCAAATCAATTTTTCAGTGTCATACGTTATCATCTTTGTGTGAGACATTAGCGCTTCCGCTGAGCGATTTGTTTTGGGCGCGTTTCGCTCACTCGACCGTTAAAAAATGCTGCCTACTGCTCCCCTTTTTTCCCACGACTTACTCAGTCCAGTGTTTGCTCTGACGGAGAGAGGTTCTGTGCTCCAGAAGTGTGAGAGAAGAGGTCGCTAGCACCCAGACTCCACTGAGTATAGTTTTCTCCAAGCTCCCACCCCCTGGGTGATACAAAGCATTCATCGACCAGTATTTCCTTTTGTATTTTCCTAGGTTTAAGAGTTTAATTAAGGTGTTTTTCCTAGGCGTAAGGATTTAGCTCGTGTGAGTGAGTGAGTGCGATCTCATTAATTTGATTTTGAATTGTAACGTTAAATTTATTTTTGTAATCAATAAATTTAACAGTTCTTTTTCTTGAGCTTAATGTAATGTAAACTCTTGTTTCATTTCTCCATAATTAAGCTTATTTCTCATATGGCTCCTAGCTTGCATAAATGTTTGCCCTTCATAACTGGTACTTAGGCCAGTTTTGTGTATTAAGCTTAAAATCCGTTGTGCCACCTAGGAGTTAAGCATCAGCAAGAACCTGATATTATTATTAGTATTAGTTATTTATTGTCAGGGGTGAAGTAACTTTCTCCAAAGGCTAACAGTACTAATTCAGCATTTGTGAGTAATTAGTCTCTGCTGTGTACTGTTGAGAAAGTGTATAAATTCTCGTTCTTGAGAATTGTGCGAAGCGGACCGGTAAAGTAATCATTGCTTGATGTAGCAAGACAATCATTGTCCCTGCTCTGCAATATTATTGAATATTATTATCAATTAAATAATATTTAGCATATATTTTAAAAACACCGTGTTATTTTAAAAAGCCCCGTGACAATTAGCGACCTCATTCCAGGACATTAACTCCTAGCTCTAAAGCTATTCACGAGATAGTGCTCACTCGTTCATATTTAGGTATTTATAATTAAAGTTTATAGGCATAAGTTTACTGGTGTTTATCGTTAATTTAGCAAGTGAATTTTTGCTTTATTAATTCATAGAGTACTTAACTCTATTTAGTTTATTCTTGGTAACGCCAGACGATTTTATTCGCTCCTGGGAAGTCGCTGTACCCATTGTGTTTATTATTGAGTCTTCCCAGTCATTTGCATTTTTGCTTTAATCTTTGCCAGTTAACTAGCTAAGACTGGTCACCACTAGCTTGTGTCTGTATTCTTTACTTGTGTCATTAGCATTCGTTTGCGAAGCAGTCAGTACTCAGTTTCGTTTGCTTAATAAATTAGCGCCATGGCTACCACCATATTTTTACAGGAAGCCAAAGATATGGGTCTTACAGACCCAACCGAAATTAAAGAGTATATACTCTCACGGCATAATCAGGAGCAGCAGCGCGAGAATGAAGACCCGTGAAGAGCGTAAGATTCAGCGCGAATACGAGCGAGAACAGCGTGAGGAATGTGAAAAAGGAGCGTGAACTCGACCTGGAACATGAGCGAGAACAGCGTGAGGAACGAGAGAGAGAACGAGAACACGAACGTGCCGAACATGAGGCACGAGAAAAACATCAACTTGAAGTGATGAAGCTCAAGCGAGATTCCTTGGCTTCAGACACGTCTGGTGCAGTTGGTCCAAGCTCCACGAGCGTTCTCCCTGCACATGTCCTGGCGACCCCACGCATCAAGCTTCCTTCATACAAGGAAAGCGAGCGAATCGAGCCGTACATAGCTCGTTTTGAGGACATGACAGACATGTATCAACTGGATGAGGCAGCTAAGCGGATCCAATTTCTTGGTTTATTTGAGGGCCCTGCCCTCGATATTCTCCACAGAATTCGTGGAGACAATTTCACATATGAGATGATGAAAGCTGCACTCATTAAGGCGTATGGTCTCCCAGTAGACAACGCCAAAGTTCAGTTCATGCGAGCTCGTCTCCAAGACAAGGAGACAGCTGTTCAGTTCCTTGATCGTCTCACAGCTTACTTAAATGAGTGGATGGAGAAAAATGAAACTCCTTCCACGCATGAGGGGATAACTGACCTTATGCTGCGTACACAGCTAGAGAGGTCGTGGCCTGCTGAGCTCATAGCACAGCTTAAGATCTGCCAGGTGAAAGATGCCAACCAAATGGCAGAAAAGGCTGACGCATTCTTTACTGCATACGGGTATCAAACTTGTAAGCAGCAAAACACCTGGAACAGAAAACCTGATAAATCTGGGAAACCGTCTCAGATTGAACCCCAGCAAAAAGGCCATTCTCAGAGTAATGGCCAAGGTCCAAAACCGCAGTGGAAGGACCAAGGGCAAAACACTCAGAAACCTGAGTGGAAGAGGTACAACAAGTACCCTAACCAGCAGCAGTATCAGCCACGCAACCGACCGTCGGGACAAACTTTTTCACCACCAGCTCAAAAGAGGCAGGAAGCGAATGCAGCCTTCATTCCTCAGCAGCATCACGGTGGCCACGTCCCTACCAGTATGGGTACTCTCCCACAGTTCACTAGTCCCACAGTGACAGTGAACCCCCCTCCACAGATGGCCAATGTTCCATCTTCTCAAGTATATAATTCACAAGGCACAATGTTTGCCGCATCAATTCAGCAGCCTCATGAGTGGCTAGCTGCTTCCTCCACAGGCCCTCCCACAGGTGACAGTACCTTCCTTGTTCAGCCAGGGTTTGTGGGAGACATTCCTGTGAAGGTCCTGAGAGATAATGGTTCCTCAGGTTGCTCTGTCAAGCAGAGTCTAGTTCAGCCTAAGCAGTATACAGATCGACAGATCCATGCAAACCTTATTGATGGATCAGTGAGATTGTTCCCTGAGGCATGTATCCAGGTGGCATCTCCATTTTATACTGGTACGACATTCGCAGTTGTCATACCAGAACCTTTATTTGAACTCATCATCGGCAATATTTCCGGTGTCAAGGATAGTTGCTCCGATGATGACGCTACTCAGACTTCGGCTGCTGTGGTAACACGAGCCATGGCTGAGGCTCTAGACTGTGTCACCCCAGTGATCATTGAATCGCCGCAAGATCTGATGTGTAGTCAACTTGTTGTGCAAGAACAACATTCTGACCCGACACTTGCTGCCGTGCGGAACAAACAAAAGGGTCGAGTGATTAAGTATTCACGGGGAGGTCGAGCCAAGTTCCTTCGCAAACAAGGACGGCTCTACCGTGAGTAACGAACACTCGAGGGCGAGGTTCGACTGCAGTTTGTCATTCCCGCCAAGTACCGCCTAGCAGTGCTACAATGGGGTCATTGTTCAGCCTCAGGAGGTCACATGGGCAAAAGGAAGACCCAGGGCCGTATCTGAGCTGACTTTTTCTGGCCAGGAATGGGACGAGACATAGATAGTTTTGTCCGTTCCTGCAGTGTGTGTCAAAGTAACACCACTAATCAGGGATATGTCCTTCCTGTGCCATTCATAACCACACCTGTAATCTCTGAGACAGTTGAGAGACAGGGTAGTGGTGAAGTGGGTGCAGACCTGACGTCTCGCCCATTGGCCCCACAGGACACAGTATGTCCAGGGCCTGTACATACATATTAGGTACCGTAAGTTAAGGGGGAAGTTGAGAGGCGACTCGAGGCTATGGAAGACCTGAGTTTGCACAAGGATTCTCAGCTCCCCAATACTAATATAAGTACTGTAGGTTAAGGGGGAAGTTCGAGAGAGAACTCCGCAGAGGCGACTCGAGGCTATGGAAGACCCGAGTTTGCACAAGGATTCTCAGCTCCCCGATACTAATATAAGTACTGTAGGTTAAGGGGGAAGTTCGAGAGAGAACTCCGCAGAGGTGACTCGAGGCTATGCAAGACCCGAGTTTGCACAAGGATTCTCAGCTCCCCGATACTAATATAAGTACTGTAGGTTAAGGGGGAAGTTCGAGAGAGAACTCCGCAGAGGCGACTCTAGGCTATGGAAGACCCGAGTTTGCACAAGGATTCTTAGCTTCCCGGTACTAATATAAGTACTGTAGGTTAAGGGGGAAGTTCGAGAGAGAATTCCGCAGAGGCGACTCGAGGCTATGGAAGACCCGAGTTTGCACAAGGATTCTCATCTCCCTGATACTAATATAAGTACTGTAGGTTAAGGGGGAAGTTCGAGAGAGAACTCCGCAGAGGCGACTCGAGGCTATGGAAGACCCGAGTTTGCACAAGGATTCTCAGCTTCCCGATATTAATATAAGTACTGTAGGTTAAGGCACAGGTTGAGGACCCGTGTGCAGTTCGAGGCTATGGGAGACCCGAGTTTGCACAAGGATTCTCAACTTGCCGACCATAATCGTGTGCTATAATTAATGGCGACCTCAAATGTACGTCGTAGCACTGACTGCTAGGCAGAGAGAGTAATTGTAACATAATAAAATTTTGTCTCATTGACACTTTTGATGCTCCACCTCAATTGGTTTTGCAGGTACAGCACTGGATGTAGCAGTTTTGCTGTGCGGGCCAGCTGATCGTCTGCCGCACGCTCCCGCCTCTTCTCCTCTGCCTTCGTCGTCGCCATATTATTATTTAATGTGTCATTTTACACGTAGGTACAGTTACACTACAACTGTCACACCTACACCGTGTATTACATACACCACGCTACACAACAATTAGTTGTCAGTGTAAATGTAGCGAATTTTCGCTCAGTTTGACCTGAGTACAGGATTTTCACCGTCGTCACGGAGTTTTTCCCTCAAGCTTGCTTCTATTAACGTAAATACGAGGTTTTTTCGCTCACTGGTGACTGCGACTTTCTCCTGTAGCAGGATAGCACACACACCACAGTGTGAATCTTGTGTGACTGAGTTAGGATGTGTATATATATATATATATATATATATATATATATATATATATATATATATATATCCACAAATTTTTTCCCATAAGGAAAAAATTTAATTTTGTAGGGGCGTAATGTCACGTATCAAATTCGTGACATTTCCCTTTTGTGAGAAGCCACGAACTATTAGTGGAAAACTCACTGTTTATCGTTCAGTTAACCGCTCATTCGGACGGAAGCTTTGTCAAATCAATTTTTCAGTGTCATACGTTATCGTCTTTGCGTGAGACATTAGCGCTTCCGCTGAGCGATTTGTTTTGGGCGCGTTTCGCTCACTCGACCGTAAAAAAATGCGGCCTACTGCTCCCCTTTTTTCCCACGACTTACTCAGTCCAGTGTTTGCTCTGACGGAGAGAGGTTCTGTGCTCCAGAAGTGTGAGAGAAGAGGTCGCTAGCACCCAGACTCCACTGAGTATAGTTTTCTCCAAGCTCCCACCCCCTGGGTGATACAAAGCATTCATCGACCAGTATTTCCTTTTGTATTTTCCTAGGTTTAAGAGTTTAATTAAGGTGTTTTTCCTAGGCGTAAGGATTTAGCTCGTGTGAGTGAGTGAGTGCGATCTCATTAATTTGATTTTGAATTGTAACGTTAAATTTATTTTTGTAATCAATAAATTTAACAGTTCTTTTTCTTGAGCTTAATGTAATGTAAACTCTTGTTTCACATCATATTAAGCTTATTTCTCATATAGCTCCTAGCTTGCATAAACGTTTGCCCTTCATAACTGGTACTTAGGCCAGTTTTGTGTATTAAGCTTAAAATCCGTTGTGCCACCTAGGAGTTAAGCATCAGCAAGAACCTGATATTATTATTAGTATTAGTTATTTATTGTCAGGGGTGAAGTAACTTTCTCCAGAGGCTAACAGTACTAATTCAGCATTTGTGAGTAATTAGTCTCTGCTGTGTACTGTTGAGAAAATGTATAAATTCTCGTTCTTGAGAATCGTGCGAAGCGGACCGGTAAAGTAATCATTGCTTGATGTAGCAAGACAATCATTGTCCCTGCTCTGCAATATTATTGAATATTATTATCAATTAAATAATATTTAGCATTTATTTTAAAAACCCAGTGATATTATAAAAACCCCGTGACAACAGCCTGTTGAAGGCAATGTTGGGCCTCCCATAGGGAGGCAGCACTGCAGAGGATGGAGACATCATCTGCATAGACTAAGATGGATACTCCAGGAGGATGAGGGAGGTCATACATCAGTTCATTGAAAAGTAAGGGACTAAGGCATGATCCCTGTGGCACTCCCTGCCTGACTGGGGTAGGGGAGGAGTACGTACCCCCGAGGGAAACACGAAAGGATCGCCCCTCCAAAAAACTTTGTACCCAGGCCAGTGCAGAGCCTGTGATGCCAAGACAGCACAACTTATACAATATCCCATCATGGGAGGGAGAATCAAAAGCCCCCTGGAGATCCACGAAAACAGCCAGGAGTATATGCTTATGACAGAATGCCTGGTGGACAAGATGGTCAAACTGAAGGAGGACATCAGATGTCCCCCTCCCTGGGGGGAATCCACACTGTACCTCAGACAGGCGGCAGTCATGCTCCAGCCACCAGGAGAGCCGACGGCACACCATCCTCTCAAGCACCTTCCCGACATTGGAGAGCAATGCTATCGGCCTGTACGAAGCCGGAGAAGAGGGTTCTCTCCCCAACTTGGGGAAGGGCAGGAGGTGTGAGGTGTTCCAGTGTGATGGGAAGATCCCTGATGCCCAGTTGTTGTTAATGATGTCTAAGAACAACATCTGATGGCAGACAGGGAGATGAATCAAAAACTCGTTAGGTACTAAATCTGGACCACGTGCCTTCCTTGGTGGTAAGGTCCGCAGAGCAGTGGAGAATTCTGCCAGGGTAAAAGGAGAGGCTAAGCCTGCTGGGGTGGGGGAGGAGATGCCTACCTGAGTGACCCTGAGAAAGTGCTGAAGACCTGGAATTGGGGCTGGGGAACCAAATCGAGATCCAAAGAAATCAGCCAGTAAGGCAGCCTTGTCTTGGAAGCCTACCAGAGGATATGATAGGGTGGTAGGGCAACCCTTCATTGCCCGAATGAACGACCAGGTCAGAGATGGTGAGCTTGAGAATGACAGGTCGAGCAGAAAGCAAACCAGGCAGCACGGCGAGCTCGGGTGAGAGTCCGCTTGCATTCTGCATCCCTACGGCGGTGAATGTCTCGGTGGCTAGGGCAGCGACACCTCCGCCAGACATTCCAAGAAAACCTTCTAGCCCAGACAACCCTGGTGCAGTCCTCTGTCCACCAAGGAACCGTGACAGTGCCTCGGGGACGTGTTGAGGACCTGCGGAAGGTCACCTCACCTGCTGCAATCACGGAGGATGTAAAGCCCATCACATGATCATCTAAGGGCCCTCCAGGCAGAGCCCCAGTGTTATCAAGGGTTGCCATGAAGGAGGACCAGGACCCCCGTGTGAGGATCCAATGTGCACGAGGTGGAGCAGAGCAGGATGGGGAGAGATTGGGGACATCTAAGATAACTGGAAGGTGGTCAAACCCCAAATATGGGCCAGTCCAGATGGCTGAGCCTCCAAAAACAGGATCCCCCACATATAGGTCATGTGTGGAAGGCAGGCCTGAGTGCAGGTCAATACGGGTCTGTAACCCCAACGGGGTGAGCAGGGTGAAGCGATCGCTCTCTAGTAGAAACTGGAAGAGGGAAGCTCCTGACCTATTGCCAGAACCCCGGGCCAGGAAAGAATCCCAATGGGGGTGTCTGGCATTAAAATCACCCAGGAGGAGGCAAGGTGAAGGAAGCTGGTCTTGATAGGCCTGGAGTTCTTCCAGGCCTACGTCCTTGCATGGGTTGTAGCAAACCGCCACAGTGATCCATCCCTTCACGAGGGATAGACGGACCGCCAGAACTTCCAACACCCCTCGAAGGAGCCGGGTCAATAGCAGAACTGAGCTAGGCACATTCTCCCTGACTGGGACATCTAGACTTCCTCCAACACCCTGATGATCAGTTCAATATACAGCAAAACCCCTGAGTGATAGATGGAGATGTGGAGATAACCAGGTCTCACATACACCAATAACATCTGGAACGAGGTCCGCTATTGTCTGCTTGAAATCGGAAGTTTTCCGAAGGAGCGATCAGGCATTCCAGAGGAAGAATCTACGTAGAGGTGAATGAGCCATCACTGGGATGAGAGTAGAGAGAGAAACTGGGGCAGGAGGCTGACACATATGTCTATAAAGGACTGTCCATTTTTGTACATGGACATGGCTGTAAGCAGAAGGTCCACAAAGGATCCAACTTGTGGGGTTGGCATATGGGGAAGCTTGGGAGGTTGTCCTTGGTACAGGCTGACGTGGAGGAGCAGGAGATTCACCAGGTGTGGAGCCCGTCTCAGGAGAACTGGGGGAGGCAGCGTGTGATATGTTTGGAGCTGAGGCAGGAATTGTGACCACTGAAAGGGTGGAACTGGCTGACTTTACACCAGGCTGGATGGAATGAGCTACTGAGTCTTGTGCAGCATGTGAGAAAGAGGTCCGAGTTGGGTGGGGACGCTGTCGACAGGGCTTGGGTGGAGGAAGAGGGTGGAACAGCACCACAGTCTGGGAGGTTGGGTGGTAGGACACGGCAACTGTTTGCTCCACTTCACTTGGTTCAGTTGCAGACTCGCCACCAGATGTTTCAGCAAGATCTTCCAATGCTGAAAAGTGGTTGCTAACCACTGTTGCATATGTTAGACCCTCTTGAACAGGCCAGGAAATCCAGCGGGAGCTGTATGTGTTGTCGAGTGGTTAGAGCTGGGTGGAGTGCATTTGGATGGATTGAGGGCACGTAAATGGGTGTTGACATTCGACAGGGTCGACTGGTCAGCCCTAGCAGCATCAGATAGCAAGTGCCTGCTGGTAGACTGGGCACATGCGGGAGACAACTTGGTGTGCGCCACCACAGATGAAGCACTAGGGGTCATTGGTGCACTGACCACCCGATGGGGATTTGCATGGATGGAACTTGCTGCAACGAGAGCATTAAACTTTATTTTTATATGATATAGTGCCATGCCCAAATCGATGGCACGTATAGCACCTCTGGATGGGAAAAGTGTAAATCCCTAAAGAGTAACACAAGTGGCCAAATATGACCAGCTCCAGCAGGGGGCCCCTGAATTTGAGCCGTACCACCCTGGCTGCCACTGCGGCCTCACCACCAGGAGGGGAGACCATGAGGCAAGTGACTTCCCCTAGCTGGGAGGAACAGTTGCCAAGGCAGCGAAGATTACATAAAAGTTCCTCCTCCGTGACATCAGGAGCAATAGGCCCTATTTTTCCATATGAGAACTCGCCACTGGAAGGTGAGCGAGCTAACCAACACCTTACTGGCCAGTCCCCCAGCTGGGTGAGGGACTCAGGTGGTACAGTCATTTTGGCGACATCTGCAAAAACACAGAACCTAATAGCTGATCCTTCACCTAAAACTCTGAGTGATCCCTCTATACAATACTTACCCCATGAAGATTTGTTGATGATGTCTGACAACCTGCAGGGATTAAAAAAAACAGGGGTATTGTCAGCCGACCTTGCCACGTAGATGAGGCTCCTCGGTTCACTGGTGACATCACCAATTGGGTAGGAAGGCCGTATCCACTTTTCCGGGGCACCTTCCTCGTAACTAGTGGCGGAAGCCGTCTTCACCCTCTTACCAGGGGCAGCAACTTCATCGGCAGCAGGGGCGAGGTCCATATGGACGTCCTGTGTGGTGAGGCCGGTGATGGAAGATTCCATACCAGGCCGAACACCTGGCCATTACACTTACTTTGTTATTACGCTGGGACACTGTGGTGTTACTGCGATATGCCCAAAACAAGCTGGTTGTGATGGTATGGCTGAGATGGGTTGAACACCTGAAAGTAAGATGGTTGACAACACGGCCGGGAGGAGCACGTCAGACAACGACCGAGTCTAGGCAGCATCCACCAGAAAACACATGCAGTCAAGTGACTGGGGGACAAACCCAACTCTGTGTTTACATACTGACAGTGCTGCCACCTGGTGTCTTCTGGTGAATATGACTGAAAGTCATCAATGCAAACATGGGCTATTAAGATGAACAAGTGTTTATAACTATCAACTGGCCTTTATTTTTTTGTGATTTAATATTCTCTTTGCATGAATCATACTGATACTTTACATAATCATGCAATCAAGTGACTTAAGGGCAAACCCAGCTAGGTCAAGCTCAAAAAAGAATGGTGGACTGAAGCAATATCTGGTAGACATATGTATGGCTTTTACAGATTTTCACTTTTATACAGCAGATTGACAAATAGTACTGAACAGAGATACTGAGAGATGAATAGTATATACAAACCCACCTAGTTCAAACTCAGTAAAGAAGCAGAGGGAAAGACAGAAGTAATTTGTAGGGTTTAAATGTAAGAGTGTGATACAAAATTTGCACCATTTTAGTTAACATTTTCATTTATAATGAAACTATTGACTGATGAATAGTACTGCATGGAGATGTTGAAAGGTGAGTGTGCATTTACCTAGACTTGCTCTTCCAAAATCAGGGTGTGTCTTATTCAGTGCAGCATCTTATATGCCATGAAATACTGTAAGTACTATACCATAAAAGTCATGGTTTGGGATAGGCTCACAGCTTGAGGTGACGTGTATGAAGGCCACCAACAGTAAGAAACAAATAATGCGATGGGCTTACTAATTATTTATTAAAATTTCAATAATGCAGACTTAGATGAGTGTGTATTATCATAAACACACCATAAAGAATAAACTAAGCATTCTGTGCGTTTGATATGCACACACATGGAGCAATGAGTGATTGCACTACACCAAGTGCATCTGTAATTGTAAACAGTCACTAGCAAACATAGCACAGCAGTGAAAGATTTATATATTCATGTATTTGCACTTTAAATAAACAGTTTAATGAAAAATTATAAAAAATTTGATGTAAAATTATTATCCTAACCTAACCCAACCTTATTTATGCTATTTTGGTGTGTCTGGTTATGTTACAGTTGCCAGGGTTAACATAGACTGGGCTTGGTCATGGTTAGGTAAAGTTAGTTTAGACTGGGTTTGGTTTATGTTAGGTTTGGCTTTGTTAAGTTAGGTTTGGTTGAGCTCATTTCATTTTGCTTTGATTATAAAGGCTCCAACATGCTTGCATGTGTCAGCCTCAGTTGCCTAATGGCAGTTCTCCACGCTGCACAATCTCTGGCAGCCTCCCAATTCAGTCTCCCATCCCTGAAGTAATTTTCTACAACCTCGTCCCATGTCTTTTTTGGTCTGCCTCTCGCAGCTCTACCCCCAATGTTCACACTTCTCACTTTCTGCACCCAGCTGTCATCCTCCATCCTCTCCACGTCCCCAAACCATCTCATCTATCCCTCCTCATCACAGCATAATACACTCCAGTCCCATCCTTCCTTTCAACTCTTCCACTGTAATCTTAGCCCTCCTTGGCCTTGCATTTAAGGACGTATTACATATCCATAAACTCTGAGCTGGTAAACACAGGCACAGAGTGAATCTGAACATGGGAATGCACGTGTTCTTGGGAGTGGCGATACAACTGGGTGGCCCAGTGACAATGCTGCCACAAGTCACAGAGAACCTGTGTGAAGTACAATGCTTGTAATATTTTTTTTTCCCCCAATCAGGCCATCACTGTATGGGTGTATTTTGGACTTGAGACATCTGGATATGAGGAAGTTTACTGTACAATATATAGCTTTGAGGCATTACACCAAGAGAAACTAGTAACCAACCTGCTACAGATACAGTAAACTCTCATATCCATTGCTGCAAGACCCAGAATGTACCATTATCCATTGCCACAAAACCCAGCAGGCATCATTAGCCACTGCTGCAAAACCCAGCAAGCTTCGTTATATGCTGCTGCAAAACGTAGCATGCGTCATTATCCGCTGCCACAAAACCCAGCATACATCATTATCCACTGCTGCAAAACCCAGCATGTGTCCTTATCCACTGCCACAAAACCCAGAAAACGTCATTATCAGTTGCGGCAAAACCCAGCTTGCATCATTATCCGCTGCTGCAAAGTCCTTCATGTGTCATTATCCACTGCTGCAAAACCTAGCATGCGTCACTATCTGTTGTTGCAAAAACCAGCATATGTCATTAGCCATTGCTCCAGTACCCAGCATGCATCATCATCCATTACTATGAAACCCAGCATGCGTCATCATCTATCTATCTATTGCCAGATGCCTTAATCCCGTAAGGGGTGGCCACAAACAAATCACCTCCACATCGCCCTGTCCCCCAACATTTCACTGCCCTGCTCCCAGCTCACACCCCCCCCCTCTCTTATATACCTCTCCACTCCATCCCTCCATCTCATCCTTGGCCTCCCTCTCCCTCTCCCCCCTCCACCCCACTCACATACACTCTCCTCATCAGTCTCTCACTCTCCATATTCTCCACATGGCCAAACCACCTCAATGTGTTTCTCATAATGCTTCCTATCACATTCACATCCACACCACAATGCTCCTTCACATCCTCATTTGTCAGTCTGCCTCTCCATGTGACTCCACATGCTCTTCTCAAATAACTCATTTCCACTGCTCTCACTCTTGACTTCTGTCCCTCCAACAAAGTCCAAGCTTCACTTCCATAAGCTAGAGTTGGTATCACAATACTGTCATGTAGTAACTTTTTCACTTCCATGCTCACATCCCTGTTTCTTATCACTGCGTTCACGGAAATTATCCTTTGCTGCAAAACCCAGCATGCATCATTATCCTTTGCTGCAAAACCCGGCATGCATCATTATCTGTTGCTGCAAAACTCTGCATGTATCATTATCCGTTGATGCAAAACACTGCATGCATCATTATCCGCCGCTGCAAAACCCAGTATGCATCATTGTCAGGACTCCATATTATAAATACAATTTATTACAGAAAACATGATAGATAGATAGATAGACAGATAGATAGACAGAGCACCAGGCAAGCTTGGGAACGGGATATGAGCTTGCAACCCTAAGTGAAGGAATGTTGACAATACACCGGAAGCAGCAAGTCAGGGGATGAGATAGGTAGTGTGTCAGCAAGACAGGCACACAAACAATGCATCGTGACCATACACACACATACACACATACTCACACACAGGCTTCTAGAAACTTCACATCAGTTTATTCCACGTGACACAACCCCTGCTAAAATGACAATGTAGGATTTTCAGGGCAGAAGGAGACAGACCATAAAAACGGAAGGTAGTAGGGAGAAGGAGGTTAAGAAGAGGGGTCCAACTAGACTTACTAAGTATAGTGTCTCTGTATTATACGCTGCTCAACTTAAGACTTTCTCAGAAGATAATAAATCAAGATCAACTCCCTGTATTCATCTTTAATTCTTCCTGCTCTTCAGTTATCAAAATAACAATAAAAACTCAAGACTCACCTATTACAAGAATTGAGAGTTACATTGGTGACAGCCTACAAGTCTACGAGCATACAGTAACAGTGACAAATTACAAATAACAAGTCTACAAAACAACTCTATAATCTTCATGCAACTTCAAGCAGCAGCAAGAAGAATAAAAAACAAAGCAAGTTTTTTTTTTTTTTTTTTTTTTTTTTTTGCGAGGAAGAAGGAACCAAAGGCCATGAGCCCACAGTAACAGTTCCCTCCAAGAGAAAAACAAAATACAATAGAGAGCCAAATTCAAAATCCGATCATTTTGAGATGCCTGGACACACTGCGTTTGAAAGACTGGAGATCATAGGCAGCAGGAAATACAGACAGAGGGAGACAGTTCCAGAGCTGACCTGTTGCATAAATGAAAGACTGGGAGTAACGGTTAACTCTTGCATTAGAGAGTTGGACAGAAAAGGGATGAGAGTTTGCTCCCAGACGGGTGCTATGCACCCGTCGTAGAGGTGGAGGAATGCAAGCAGACAGTTCAGAGGAGCAGTGACCATTAAAGTTGCCATAGAAAAGAGATAAAGATGCAACAGTGCGGCGAAGAGACACAGGTTGAAGGGAGTCAGTAAGAGGAGGAGAGTTAATGAGACGAAAAGCCTTTGACTCCATCCTATTGAGAAGAGCTGTATGTGGGGAGCCTCCCCACACATGAGAGTTGTACTCCACACAGGGGCCGATAAAACCCCTGTATAGAGACAACAATTGTGCAGGGGTAAAGAAAGAGCGGAGTCAGCTTAGCACACCCAATCTCTTGGAAGCAGATTTTACAAGAGATGCAATATGATCTTTCCAAGATAAGTCCCGAGTAAATGAAACCCCAAGCATGTTCAAGGATGATGCAGGATTAAGCTGAATATTATTAAACATTAGTGGGTATACCTGTGGAAGATTTTGTCGGGTTGATAGGTGTAAGAACTGAGTCTTAGATGCATTAAAAACAACCATATTATTTTTACCCCAGTCAGAGATACGAGCCAAGTCAGACATTAGGTGTGCCATAGCCTCATTCCTTGTTTGTTGAAGTAACTGTTGAGATGGGCGTTGCGGGAACCGAATGGAAAGGTGAAGGGTGGAGTCATCAGCGTATGAGTGGATAGGGTTAGATGTACAGCTTAGAAGATCATTGATGAATAAAAGGAAGAGAGTTGGTGATAGGACAGAGCCCTGAGGAACACCACTGTTGATAGATCTAGGAGAAGAACGATGGCCGTCTACAACAGCGGCTATAGAACGACCAGAAAGGAAGCTAGTGATGAAGGCACAGATAGAAGGATAGAAACCGTAGGAGGGCAGTTTGGAAATTAAAGATTTATGCCAGACTCGATTGAAAGCCTTTGAGATGTCAAGTGCAATGGCAAAGCTTTCGCCAAAGTCCCGAAAGGAGGATGACCAGGAGTCTGAAAGGTAGGTGAGAAGATCGCCAGTGGAGCGTCCCTGATGGAACCCATACTGACGATCGGAAAGAAGGTTGTGATAGGAAAGATGCCTTAAAATTTTTCTATTGAGAATTGACTCGAAAACTTTTGAAATACAGGACGTTAAAGCAATTGGACGATAGTTGGAGGGTTGGGAGTGGTCACCCTTCTTTGGGACTGGCTGAATGAGAGCAAACTTCCAGCAAGAAGGAAAGGTACAAGTTGACAGACAAAGGCAAAAGAGTTTGCCTAGGCAGGGTGTATGCACAGAAGCACAGTTCTTGAGAACAACAGGAGGGACCCCATCAGGCCCATATGCCTTGTTAGTACTGAGGCCAGTGATGGCAGAAAATACATCAACTGAAGAAATTTTAATGTCAGCCAGAGAGGGGAAGTGATGGAGGAACAGCACCGGAATCGTCTAAGGTGGAATTGGAGGAGAAAGTCTGTGGGAAGAGATCTGCTTTATCAGTAGAAGAAATAGCTACAGAACCATCAGAGTAGAAAAGAGGAGGGAAGGATGATGAGGTAAAAGTGTTAGAAAGATTTTTGGAAAGGTGCCAGAAGGAGCGGGAAGAATTCGTGTTGGAGAGTTGAGAGCATTTAGTATGGATGAAATTATTTTTAGTAGAGCAAAGAACAGACTTAGCACGATTCCGGGCAGAAACGTAAAGATGATATGATTCAGGGGTGGGTTGGCTCTGGTACCTTTTGTAGGCCCTCTCCTTGTTGCGGACAGCATTAAAACAAGTGTGATTAAACCAAGGCTTTCTTGCATTAGTCAAAGGATATGAGAAAGGAATGTATGCTTCCATGCCCGAGAGAATAACCTCCGTAATGTGCAAGGCACACTCAGATGGCTCCCGGCCATGGAAGCAATAATCATTCCAGGGAAAATCAAAGAAGTACTGCCTGAGGGCCTCCCAGTCCGCGGCTCCAAAATGCCACAGACGACGTTTCCCTGGAGGGTCCACAGGCCGTACCGGAGTGATAGGACAGGTTAAGGTAATAAGGTTGTGATCGGAGAAGCCCAACGGACAGAAAAGATTAACAGAGTAAGCAGAAGGATTAGTTGTGAGGAAGAGGTCAAGTATGTTGGAGCTCTCTCCAAGGCGGTCAGGGATACGGGTAGGGTGCTGTACAAGCTGCTCTAGGTCATTAAGGATAGAAAAGATGTAGGCTTGTTCACCAGGTGGATCCGTGAAAGGAGAGGAGAGCCAAAGGTGGTGGTGAACATTGAAATCTCCTAGAAAGGAGATTTCAGAGAAAGGAGAAATGGATAGAATGTGTTCCATCGTAGAAGTAAGATAGTCGAAGAATTTTTGATAGTCAGTAGAATTAGGGGATAAGTAAACAGCACAGATATATTTAGTCAGAGAATGACAGGAAAGCCAAAGCCAGAGTGTAGAAAATTAAGAAGAATCGAGTTCAGGAACACGAGAGCAAGATAAGTCGTTGCGTATATATACACAACAGCCACCTTTGGCTTTGAAATGAGTATAGAGAAAGTAGGAGGATACAGAAAAGGGTTTGCTGTCAGTTGCCTCAGACAGCTGAGTCTCTGTTAGAAAAAGAAGGTGAGGTTTAGAGGAGGAGAGGTGGTGCTCAACGGAGCGAAAGTTAGAGGAAAGGCCGCGAATGTTGCAGAAATGAAGAAGAAGAGAGTCAGACAGTGGTTCCAGGCACCTCGAGTCATCATCGGGAGAGGGGCGGATGGTGGGGGCATTTATGGTCCCCCCCCTTGGGGACTCCGAGGCTTGGGGAAGAGACGCCATTTTAGTTAAATTTTGAATAGGAAGTGTAGTGTGTACTGTGCATGTAGTTTGGTGTAGATAGTTAGAGAAATTTGTACAGGAGAGCATGCTGGCCTACTCTCTGTGTAAGTAAGACATTGAAAAAGTTCAACAAAGGGGAATGGTCAGGAACTAGTCCTAAGGGCTGATGAAATGGGACCTTCAGCACTCCCTGTCATCAGCTTTCCATCCACCTCAGGAGTACTGCCCTGCTCGACTGGTGCTACAGTCTACTCGACAGGAAAAGAAAGACCAGAGCAACAAGCACAAAGACCCCAACACTCTCTCCCGCCTACCTCCATCGCTGACGCAGAGGTCAAGACACACGGCAAAACACCAGAGCCACATTTATAACGCATCTTACTCACCTTTCCTCACTCAGGTTACTCATCGCTACTCAGTTACTCACCACAGCTACCAGTGTGGGAAGCCGACGTCACCACTTGAGTTTGCTGAGACAACACCACGCCAATCAACGTGTGACTGACACCAGGCACTTCTCACCCACTACTTACTACTCATTATTCACATTGCTCCTACTCATACTCATTTATTTCCACAGTACTGAGTTGGAAATTCGACGTTCTATGATGAGGTTCGCCTGTGACTACAGCTGTTAACCACTACATGCACCAGGCCATGGAATTTCATAAGTAATATCGTCTGTCAACACAGTCCTAGCATTATTGAGAGATCTTCATTCAACCCTGCATTTTTCTTCCTAGATCGACAGTTGCATCAACACGCCTCTCCGATCTGTATCAAGTGGGTGTAATTATACTTACTCATTCTTCTCAGTGCTAAAATTAGGTATATTCAACTCCTTTACTTATTTCTATATACAGTAATCCCTCCAATATCCGACATAATAGAGCCATAGGCAGGTCCGGATAGTGGTCCTGTCCGGATAGTGGTCCTGTCCGGATATTGGGCCCCAGCTTATGGACTTGTACTTATGGACCCTAACTCTGAAAAACACCTATACAACTCCCTCTGGACATGCATTGCACCTATTTAAGACCCAAATCACACCAATAAGGGACATAAAAGACTGAAATAAATGCAAAAGAACCATAAAATGAGGTTTTAGAGGTGAGTTTATACAATATTAAACATTCTGGGTACTTACAAGTCCCTGGCTCCTGGACTGGTTTGAACCGCCAGTTTGCAGTCCACAGTTAATCCTCTGCACTCTAAACTCTAATTTCTTAACACTGCACAACACTGTAAATTCCTGTGTGTTCTAGTGGCAAGGTATTGCAGTTTATTCACTGTTTATTCACAAAAAACAAGCACCTGTGGCTTGCACTGTTATGAGTATCTGCTCTCCATCGGAGTTAAGCTGTGACTGTTGATGTTGGTGGGGTAACAGAGTTGCCAGATCGCAACAGCCACATTACCAATCTCCTCAACTTTCATTGTCAAATATAACTTTTCATTACCAAATTCATAAAGCTAGCATATATTCTTCACTAATTATATATACAAGTGGAAATACATGTAATCACTCTCCTTATAACTAACACCATGTTGATTATTTTCACACTATGTAGGGTAGCAGATTAATCAGAGAGAGTAAACAATCCACCATCTCCATCCTGTGTATCCTCATACATGTGAAAAATCCATTTGGTAATGCATTATTCTAATGCATTACCAAACGAATTTTTCATTACCAAATTGGCCCACACTTGGTAATGAAAAATACCAAATGGCAACCTGGCAGGGGAGGGGGAAGGGGGAGGAAGGAAGGAGTGAAGGGACCATGGTGTAACAGCTGTTCGGCGCCAGGCGGGAATTTCAAATTATGGGAGGGAAAAAAAGTCAGATTTTTTTCTAATTTTTTGCGGTTTTTGGCCCATTTTGGGAATATTGGATCCCAGGAGGATGTCCGGTTAGTGGGGATGTTCGGATATTGGGTGTTCGGATATTAGAGGGATTACTTATACACTTATACACTCACTGTCTGTCATTTATTACAACTCATTTACTCATCTATTTAGTAAGGACTTAAACAAAAGGCGTATTTCATAACACCATACCTTAATGACAGGGATATTTTACAGGTTAATACCAGATGATACACAGTTAGCACCCACTGTGGATACACAATTAGGAGAGCGCCAAGGCAACACACCCACTGTACAAACCTCAACACAAACTAAAGATCAAGAAACAAATATGTCAGTTCTAGATGATGAGTGGCAAACCCCCTCTGACGTAGCAAGTGAGGACTTTGTCTCTGACTTGCACACACATGACAATATACTTAACAGGGTTCACCGTTCAGGCCGAACCTATTCCACTATTCCCTCACACAATGATAAACAATTCCAAGTTAAATTAACAGAGCAACCAGTGAAAATGAACACCACAGATCAAGCTCAGATATTTGTTTATCATGAAGATAAAACTGCTCCAAAATTCTCTGGCACAAAAATTGATCGTATTGACATCATTTCATTGGTCAGTCAGTGCGAACAAATCTTTATCAAAAGACACATAATAGATGAACAAGAGAAAACTGCCATTTTTTCATCCTGCATAAGCCATGAAAGATGCCCAGCAAGCAATTTACTAAGGTCAGATAAGCTCCTCAAGGCTAAGACATATGATGAATTTAAAACTGAATTTTTGACGAAATTTTCTGGAGGTATGAACTTCTTGCCAGGTATAATTTCAGAATTACATAAGATTGTAGATCTTGTAAGGGAGCACATTACAAATCATGTGCTCAGTGAAATAACTGCTGATGTCTCCACGATCAAAAGGACATTACTAACTACCTTAGAAAACCCAAACTGGATAAACAGGAGATGGAAAGATGTCCCCAGACCTCGTCGTGGACATCATTGGTTATATAGCTGTCTTGTGTAAATTACCTGATAGGACCCTTAAGATCCCCAAGACGATCGCATACACCCCAGGCATGTGCTTACTAGACTTAATGAACGAGGTAGAGATGCAGTGTAGTAAAGCAGGGATTGTTGAAACTCAATCAAATTCTAGTAGAATGAGAGTGTCTAAGACAGTATCAGCTGTGAAAACAGCTACAACTACCCCAAACAGAGAACAAAATCTATCGCAACCCGAAAGCAGGCAGAGCAAACAACTAAACGTGTCAAGGGCACGATCACAAACACCAGGCTACAGGCAGTTTCATAAGTTTCCACGCAGCCCAAGCAGATCTCGCGCCACAGACACCACTAAATATGAGAAGTCACCTCATAGATCACAGTCAAGAGATAGGTCCACTCTATGTCATTATTGTGCAAAACCAGGACACACTAGGGATGAATGCTTTATCAAAACAAATGAGGATAGACAAAAGACACAAGGATTTGGTCCCTACTGTAGGCATCAAAGATGCAAAGGGCACTGGACCAGTAACTGCAAAACAGTAGAAAAAATTGTGTCTATGTTCAAATCGGGGGAAGACCAAGTCATGACAAAAAACGAACAAACGTAAACAAAAGCAAGTCTAAAATTCACATAGGAGGCATGTTAGGAAATGAGTGTATCTTGATACCAGCTGTATGTGAGGATCAAAACGTTTCCTTATTTTTAGACACAGGCTCTCCAGTGAACTTAATAACACAAGAAGAAATAAACAGAATTTTCAGAAATAAGAAGAAAGTAACATTTCTGGAAGAAGCTGATTTAGACTTATTTACAGTAGATGGAAAATTACAGTAAAATGTATGATAAGGTTAAACATCAGTTTCACAGAGACTACAAGACCAATCTCTGCATTTTTCTATATCGTTGAAAACTTAGCAATTAAAGCTCATATGTTGCTGGGCTTAAGATGCATGAGAACAGAGAACATAACTTTACTCCCACAAATGAATGGAATAGACATTGACAATGAATTCATAGAGGAAATACCATCAGAGCCCTCACCGATTAGTAAAAGAGAACCAAAAAGAATTGGTAATATTAAAAGCTTAAACAAACATACACAAACAGATGAGTGTATAGATCCACTCACACCACCAGCCCCAGCCTCCATGATTAGAGACCCAGGTAACAGTACTGATTTATCAGTTTTTCCAGCCCATCTCACCAATGATTTAGTTATACCACCTAATTCCTATATGAAAGTTACCATAAAGAGCAAATTACGGAATAGTACTGTTCTTGTCTTAGAAGAATTATTGAAAGTAAAGGGATTGTCAGTAGAAAACGCATTATGTCAGATGAACGACAAAGGGCAAACTCAGATATTCATAATTAATCACATGAATGGGGAAGTACAGTTGAAAAAGGGGACTTGCATAGTTAATATTGAAAAATGTCCCGCCCCTGTGAAGGAAATAGTTATTGCTGGAGTGATAAGTGAGATAAAATCTACAGATAGAGAAAGCATAAAAGAGAATTTAATTCACTCAGGTGAATTTGAGAGGGCAAAGGAAGGCGTATGTATAGTTGTGAGTAAAAGACGGAAGAAGAGCATAAGACAGTATGGATCAGTTGGGTCAAGGATTGTGTGGGTAAAGTTGAAAGTTGGAATACAAATGTGGGCGATTGTGTGTGTGTGCGCCAACGCAAGATCATGCTAGAAGAGTGAGAGAAGAGTTCTGGACAAATGTAGAAGTGTGCATGGAAAAGTTTGGAAGGAATGAGAGAGTGTTTTTGATCAGTGATATGAATGGTAAAGTTGGAAATGTGAAGGTGGATGGAATAGTTGGTGAGTGGGGTGTGCCTGCTGAGACAGATGAGAATGGGAGTGCGTTAGTGGACATTTGTGCTGGGAGGGGGTTGGTGATAGCCAATACCCTCTTCAGGCATAAAATGATCCACAGGTATACATGGCGAGTGATGAGAAGGGTGGGTGGTGAACTGAATGAAAGGAAGGCAATGATTGATTATGTGTGTGTGGATGAAAGGATGCGAAGATGTGTAATGGATGCAAGAGCGTATAGAGGTTGGGGGAGTGGACTTTCCGACCACTACTTGGTGGTGGCCAGAATTAAAATTCAAGTAAGATGGAGGAATAGAAGAAGAGAAAGTCAAGAGGAAGAAGTAGTTGCAAGGAGAGTGGAAAGGTTACAAGAGGATGAGAAAAAGGCAGAGTATAAGAGAGAAGTGGAGGAACGATTGGCAAATATGAATTGGAGCAGATGGGAGACATGGAAGGTGTGTGTAGGATATTTACAAATGAAATATGTGCAGAATGTGATGTGGTGTGTGGAAGGAAGAGACGACGGAGGGGGGTGCAAGGAACAGCGTGGTGGACTGAAGAGGTGAGACAGACTGTGGCACAAAAGAAGAAAGCATACAATGAATGGATGAGAAATAGGGGCGTGGAAGAAGTTGAGAGGCGGAAGAGAGAGTTATATGTAGAAAGAAAGAGGTGAAAAGATTAGTAAGAGAGAGTAAGAAGAGAGTGGATGAGGAATTTGGGAGGAATTTGAGTAGTAAAGTGGAGGGACTGTAAGAAAATGTTCTGGAAAGAGGTGAAAAGAGTAAGACAGGGGGGAAGTGAAGTTAGCAGGGGAGTAAAAGATAAAAATGGTAGATTACTAGTGGAGAAGGGAGAAAAAGTGAGCAGATGGAGAGAACACTTTAAGGAACTGTTGAACGTAGAGGATGGAAGTAATGCGAGTATAAGTGGGGGGGGAATGGCTGGGAGAAGGAGGGAGGTGAGAAGGCAGGAAGAAATCAGTAGGATAGAAGTTGTGAAAGCAATGAAGAAAGTTAAATCGGGGAAAGCCCCAGGAATTGATGGAGTGTGTGGTGAAATGCTGAAGCATGGGGGAGAGATAGTAGTAGAATGGATGTGGAAGATGTGCAGATTGGCCTGGGAGGAAGGTAGAGTCCCGGAGGATTGGAAGTCAGGTATAATTATTCCCTTGTACAAAGGAAAAGGGGAAAAAGAAGTGTGTGGTAATCATAGGGGCATTTGTCTTCTTAGTATAATACGAAAAGTGTATGGTAGGATACTTATGGACAGAGTTAGAGAAAGAACAAAGAAATTAGTTGGAGAAGAACAGGGAGGCTTTAGGAAGGGAAGAGGTTGTGTAGATCAGATATTCATTCTTAGATCTTTAGTGGAAAAGTTTCTAGAGAAGAGAAAGAAGGTGTATGCAGCTTTCATGGATTTGGAGAAAGCATATGACAGGGTGGATAGACAAGGATTGTGGAAAGTGTTAAGAATATATGGAGTAGATGGGAAGTTGCTGAATGCTGTGAAGAGTATGTACGATGGTGCGAAGGCTGCGGTGCGTGTGGATGGTGAACTAAGTGAATTTTTCTCTTTGAAAGTTGGGTTGAAACAGGGATGTGTCATGTCTCCATGGTTGTTCAATCTGTACATGGATGGGGTAATAAAAGAGGTACAAGGTAGGGTAGTGGATGTTGGAGTGGCCCTGGTGAGAGAGGATAATGTTTGAAAATTCCCTGTACTGTACTGTTGTTTGCAGATGATAATGTGTTGTTGAGTGAAGACGAAGGGGAGCTGCAAGGCTTGGTGGATGAGTTTGGGAGAGTGTGTAAGAAATGGAATCTAAAGGTGAACATAGGGAAGAGTAAAGTGATGGTCTTTGAGAGAGGTGAAGTCAGTGAATGTACAGCGAGGTTGGATGGTGAGGAATTGGAAAATGTGAGTACGTTTAAGTACTTGGGTAGTGTGATGAGTAAGGATGGAGGTTTGGAGGGTGAAGTGCTTGAAAGGGTACAGCAGGGAAGAAAGGTTGCTGGTTCTTTGAAAGCAGTGATAAGAAGCAGGGAAGTGAGCATGGAAGTGAAAAAGTTACTACATGACAGCATTGTGATACCAACTCTAACGTATGGAAGTGAAGCTTGGACGTTGTTGGAAGGACACAAGTCAAGAGTGAGAGCAGTGGAAATGAGTTATTTAAGAGGAGCCTGTGGAGTCACATGGAGAGACAGGCTGACGAATGAGGATATAGAGGAGCGTTGTGATGTGGATGTGATAGTAAGCGTTATGAGGAACACACTGAGGTGGTTTGGCCATGTGGAGAGGATGGAGGGTGAAAGACTGACGAAGAGAGTAATGCGAGTGAGGTGGAGGGGGGAAGAGGGAGGGGGATGCCGAGGATGAGATGGAGGGATGGGGTGGAGAGGTATATGAGAGATGGGGGTGTGAGCTGGGAGCAGGGCAGTGAAATGGCGGGGGACAGGGCGACTTGGAGGCGATTTGTTTGTGGCCACCTCAAACGGGATTGAGGCGTCTGGCAATAGATAGATAGATAGAATTTGATGAAGAAAATGATTTGTTAACCCTGCTGGAAACACACAGGGACACCGTAGCATTACCTGGAGAAAAATTAGGGTGTACTAACCTGATTAATCACAAGATTAATTTGCACCCAGAAACACCACCAATTTTCGTACCAGCCTACCACATCCCACAATCTCAGCATACACTTGCAAATCAGTATGTCGATGAAATGTTAAAACTTGGAATTATTGAACCATCAGTCTCCCTGTGGAATGCCCCATTATTCTTCGTGCCCAAACGAAATGGAGAAATGTGTGCGGTAGTAGATTACCGTAAACTAAACAATCACACGATCCCTGACCGATTTTCCATGCCATTGCTAAGCGACATCCTACAGAATACTGGACCGGAAAATAGTGTATTTTCCACAATCGATCTACTAAATGGTTATTACCAAATTCCGGTTAAACAGGAGTGATGTAAATACACTGCCTTTTCCACGAATAGAGGACACTATCAATATACAAGGATGCCGATGGGACTGAGGACAGTCCCATGCACATTTCAGTGTCTTATGAATTACATATTGTCCGGAATTTTAGGACAAGGAATATTTGTTTATCTTGACGATATTATAATCGCAACAAAAAATATTACAGAACATCTCAAAAGCTTGGTGATGCTGGTTTAAAAATTAAGCTTTCTAAACGCAAATTTTGCTCTAAGGAAATAAATTTCTTAGGCCACAAATTAAGTTCCAATGGTATTCACACCACTGATAACAAAATACAGGCAGTGAGAAATTTTCCTGAACCCACTACGACTGACGAAGTAAGACAATTTTTAGGTCTAGCTGGGTACTATAGGTCATTCGTACCACAATTCTCTCATATAGCCTTTCCTCTATTCCAACTACTCAAAAAAGAAGCTATATTCCAATGGGAAGAACCAAAACAAGCATTTAACAATCTAAAAATTAAACTAACAAATGCACCTTGTTTGGCATATCCGGATTTCACGAAATCATTTATTATCTGTACAGACGCATCAGTTAAAGGATTAGGGGCTGTACTGACGCAGGAAGATAAAAGAGGAAAGAATCAACCAATTGCATTTGCCAGCAGACAAACAAAAGGTGCAGAGAAAAATTACTGCACTACAGACTTAAGAGGCACTTGCAGTGGTTTTTGCATTACAAAAGTTTCGAGATTTGGTACATGGTTACGAAATACACTTATTCACTGACCATAAACTATTAGTCTATCTATCTATCTATCTATAGCCCAACGCCCTAATCCCGCAAAGGGTGGCCGCAGACAAAACGCCTCCAAGTCACTCTGTCACCCACCATTTGACTACCCTCCCCCCAACTCACCCCCCCCTCCCTCATATACCTCTCAACTCCATCCCTCCACCTCATCCTCGGTCTACCCCTCCCTCTCCCTCCCTCCACCTCACCTACATACACCCTCTTAGTCAGTCTTTTAAAGAAAAACTCCTCTCTGCGAGGAGAGCAAGATGGAAATGTACAGTCGAAAACTACAATGCAAAAATTCATTATAAACAAGGAAAAATGAACATTGTAGCCAACGCATTATCTAGGAACCTGAACACAATTCAGGTCGCGGCATTAGATCTCAAAGGAAATATACCAAACCATGATGATATCGCAAAAGCACAAATACTTGATCCAATATGGTCTAAAGTTATATACAAGTTAGAAAGTGGAGATGATATACAATTACCCAAACTGCATGTACCACTCGAACAATTCACAATAATCAATAATACTTTATACAACCCAGGACAACAAAAACGCCAAAGAAATACTAACCAGTTGGTAGTACCTAATGACATGATACCTCAAGTATTACAAACGATACACGATAGCCCACATGCAGGACATCCTGGGAAAGACAGGACATTCAAACAAGCCCAGTTGTTATATTACTGGCCAACATTACAAAAAGATATAAACAATCATAAAGACAGATGCAAATCATGTGCAAAGCACAAAGGATATCCAGTTTCACCTGCACCAATGTGTAATTACCCTGTACCACATCAACCATGGGACGTTGTCGCTGTTGATTTACTCAAGATGCCATTATCATACAATAATAACCAATACCTATTCGTAGCAACAGATCATTTTTCCCGTTATGTCATTTTAGCTCCAATTAAAGATAAAACAGCACTAAAAGGTACTAATAAGTGATAACGGTGGAGAATTTAATTCTGATATCTTACAAGAAATATGTAAACAATACAACATCAAAAAGGTTAACGTTTTAGCCTATCACCCTGCATCTATAAATAAATCCATAGGTGACACACCACATTTCATTATATATGGGACAGATAAAAAATTACCATATGAGCTCCTAGAAGGTGACAGTCTGTCCATATACAATTACGATGATTACTCTAAACTCCGTTTCCGTGAATTCCAGGACATACATAAAGAGAGTCAAAAAAACAATTAACGATGTCCAAGGAAGAAATGACGGAGGCATTTAACAAGAAGGCAAGAGATTCACCTATCAGCTTAGGAGACATTGTTTATGGTATCATTCATACGAGAGACAATAAATTATTCCCAAAATTTGAGGGGCCCATAGAGTAATTACCATAAAAGCAAACAAAGTTTTAATTAAGTCACTGTCTAGTGGCGAAGAGAAGCAAGTTCATATTGACCATTTAAAACGAGTTTCAAGGGAACTATCCAATAATTATTCAGCCTCGGATACAACTGAACAAGCGAACGTAACTCATGAAACCAATCAAGAAAACAACAATGATTACAAAAATAAATTAAGGTCATATACCAAACAATCAAACATAGGTGCAACTGTTCCAATAAAATCTACAGTACATCATTTACGAGATTTAAATATCGATTTAAACTCCTTCTATAAATGAAATAACAATCAAGTTATTGTTCTACGTTAATCAACCGTAACGCACATCAATATCATCGACCACAGCATGACCATATTAGAAAATTAATAGATTTTTTTGTCGGTAGGTAATGATGAAGGGACTTATGCTATGGATTCTCCTCTACATAGCAAGAGGATATGTTCACTTAGGCCCCCAACACATAGTACGACAAGGATGCCTCATAGCTCCAACGGCCACGACTTCAGTTGTAAAAGATGTCATGAGTACTGAAATAAGTCTGGATTACTTATATGAATTACCCTTCTTATCTAGAAAATATCGCAAGACCCATGAGAACCCTGGACTTCATGATAGGAGGCTATGTTTCACAAGCACATAACACAAAAGAAGTGGATGAATAGTGAAGTTAGCGAAATGGAAAATAGAACAGGCTAAGTCAACTATGCTCATCATGATCCAAGATCTCCCATCTCATGGAACGGAGGTATTGAGCGACAAGAACAACATCACACGTACTCTCCAAAAGCGCGGTTTGTTCGACCTGGGTGGCGCAGTTCTTGGGAACACCTTTGGATTGGCTACAGAGGAAGACCTTAAAGAAATAAACAACAAATTTAATAAAATAGCTCAGGTACTAACATACCAAGATAAATTCATCACAGGACATAACTCAGCAAATGAAGACAATCGTGAAAAATCTGAAAACAGCAGAAAACATAGCTCTTGAAAGTGTAAATAAAATAAATGAAATGGAAGGTAACATAACACTTTTTCAACACTTCTCCATCATTACAGAACATACTGACACAATTCTACTACAATTAGACAACACTAGAGTTCATTACAGGGCACTTCTGCAAGGAATTTCGAATGCTGGTGATGGCAAGATCACAATTGACTTACTTCCAGTTCATGAGCTACGTCAGATAATTAGTTAGGGCATACATAAACGTAAATTGAAGCCTTTGTTCCGAAGTAGGGAATTCATGCAATATTATCCATATTTAGAAGCAACATTAACACCAACATCAGTAGTAGTTCATGTACCATTCATAACTGATGACCTGTTCACAGTTTACCAAATACACCCCTTCCTTCTAAGAATAATAACACTTTGGTCATCATCAACATCAACACAGACACCGAACTCATCATGGTCTCCAAGAGACAGAACACTGTCACTTTTGTAAGTGAATCAACAATTGAATGAAAGTGCCGCACATCCTTACGTGCTGTTCACCTTTGTCCTGCGTATATTTTCACGTTTCAGCCTACTGATACAGTCCCTTGTGAAATGGCTATCATAGGAAATCTCAATATTCATAACCATTGCAATTTCACTTTTGCTCCAGATAAGCTTGTACACCATCAATGCATCGGACACTCACAGTTTTTTTATTTCACTCATAATACATCAGTTTACATAGCCTGTCCAGATATACCACCATCTCATACTTCAGCCTCAGGATTATACATAGCACCAGACTACTGTGCGGTATTTATACCATCCATGTCCACTTTATCCACCATCAATCACTATGCCATCCTCAATCATACACACAAACATTTCCACCCAGTGACTGATATGGACCTCAACATGAGCACAAGTATTAAGTTGACTTCACCTAAGTTTGAAACTATGCAACTGATCAATGAAACAATGAAGCCCTGGGAAGATTTGAGTTTGAGTATGTTCAACCCATATTATGTGTATAGCCCAGCACCTATTGTCTTTATAATCTTCTGCATTGTATTTGCAGTAGTGCTGTTTGCAATACACAGAATGCATGCAAGAATTGCAAATTTGGAGTCAGTATTTAGTGGGGGGTAGAGTTAACATCCAAGTTAACCCCCCCTGAATGAAGTGTACATAGTATATAGTATTAATTATATATATATATATATATATATATATATAATCGCCTCCAAGTCGCCCTGTCCCCTGCCATTTCACTGCCCTGCTCCCAACTCACATCCCCCTCTCTCATATACCTCTCCACCCCATCCCTCCATCTCATCCTCGGCCTCCCCCTCCCTCTTCCCCCCTCCACCTCACGCACACTCTCTTCGTCAGTCTTTCACCCTCCATCCTCTCCACATGGCCAAACCACCTCAGTGTGTTCCTCATAAAGCTTCCTATCACATCCACATCACAACGCTCCTTTATACCCTCATTCGTCAGCCTGTCTCTCCACGTGACTCCACAGGCTTCTCTTAAAAACTCATTTCCACTGCTCTCACTCTTGACTTGTGTCCTTCCAACAATGTCCAAGCTTCACTTCCGTACGTTAGAGTTGGTATCACAATACTGTCATTTAGTAACTTTTTCACTTCCATGCTCACTTCCCTGTTTCTTATCACTGCTTTCAAAGAACCAGCAACCTTTCTTCCCTGCTGTACCCTTTCAAGCACTTCACCCTCCATCCTTACTCATCACACTACCCAAGTACTTAAACGTACTCACATTTTCCAATTCCTCACCATCCAACCTCGCTGTACATTCACTAACTTCACCTCTCTCAAAGACCATCACTTTACTCTTCCCTACATTCACCTTTAGATTCCGTTTCTTACACACTCTCTCAAACTCATCCACCAAGCCTTGCAGCTCCCCTTCGTCTTCACTCAACAACACAGTATCATCTGCAAACAACAGTACAGGGAGTTTCCAAACACTATCCTCTCTCACCAGGGCCACTCCAACATCCACTACCCTACCTTGTACCTCTTTTATTACCCCATCCATGTACAGATTGAACAACCATGGAGACATGACACATCCCTGTTTCAACCCAACTTTCAGAGAGAAAAATTCACTTAGTTCACCATCTACACGCACTGCAGCCTTCGCACCATCGTACATACTCTTCACAGCATTCAACAACTTCCCATCTACTCCATATATTCTTAACACTTTCCACAATCCTTGTCTATCCACCCTGTCATATGCTTTCTCCAAATCCATGAAAGCCGCATACAACTTTTTCCCTTCTCTAGAAACTTTTCCACTAAAGATCTAAGAATGAATATCTGATCTACACAACCTCTTCCCTTCCTAAAGCCTCCCTGTTCTTCTCCAACTAATTTCTCTGTTCTTTCTCTAACTCTGTCTATAAGTATCCTACCGTACACTTTTCCTATTATACTAAGAAGACAAATGCCCCTATGATTACCACACACTTCTTTTTCCCCTTTTCCTTTGTACATGGGAATAATTATACCTGACTTCCAATCCTCCGGGACTCTACCTTCCTCCCAGGCCAATCTGCACATCTTCCACATCCATTCTACTACTATCTCTCCCCCATGCTTCAGCATTTCACCACACACTCCATCAATTCCTGGGGCTTTCCCCGATTTAACTTTCTTCATTGCTTCCACAACTTCTATCCTACTGATTTCTTCCTGTCTTCTCACCTCCCTCCTTCTCCCAGCCATTCCCCAGCCACTTATACTCGCATTACTTCCATCCTCTACGTTCAACAATTCCTTAAAGTGTTCTCTCCATCTGCTCACTTTTTCTCCCTGCTCCACTAGTAATCTACCATTTTTATCTTTCACTCCCCTGCTAACTTCACTTCCACCCTGTCTTACTCTTTTCACTTCTCTTCAGAACATTTTCTTACAGTCCCTCCACTTTACACTCAAATTCTTTCCAAATTCCTCATCCACTCTCTTCTTACTCTCTCTTACTAATCTTTTCACCTCTCTCTTTCTTTCCACATATAACTCTCTCTTCCGCCTCTCAACTTCTTCCACGCCCCTATTTCTCATCCATTCATTGTATGCTTTCTTCTTTTGTGCCACAGCCTGTTTCACTTCTTCATTCCACCACGCTGTTCCTTGCACCCCCCTCCGTATATATAAATACAAAGAAGAATGACCCATGATATAGAGGTTGGCTATACCAGTAGCATTATCTTTAAATAAACTATTAATAGCTCTTACCATAATCTTAACTTTAAACTTTTTTTTTCTTGCATATATGCATTTTACTATTATACATACACAAAATGTCATACAATAACCAAATGCCATACAGTAACCGATTTACAAACTGTATTACAGTACAATAGTTTAACTTTAGTGCATTTATTCAATTATGTATACAACTTGTTTAAAATGTAATACTGTATTACTAGATCATTGGAATATTTCCATGAATATTATACCTGTACAATATTATAATCAATATTATATATTAAGAGTTAAGAAGACTATTATGTATTAATGGATTAGCATATGTCAATAATGATTATTGTAGGAGGACCTCCAGCGGCATGACTGAGCAATGTCAGGACTCCATATTATAAATACAGTTCATTATAGAAAACATGATAGATAGATACATAGATAGATAGACAGACCACCAGGCAAGCTTGGGAATGGGATATGAGCTTGCAACCCTAAGTGAAGGAATGTTGACAATACACCGGAAGCAGCAAGTCAGGGGATGAGATAGGTAGTGTGTCAGCGAGATAGGCACACGAACAACGCATCGTGCTCATACACACACATACTCACACACAGGCGTCTAGAAACTTCACATCAGTTTATTCCACGTGACACAACCCCTGCTAAAATGAGAATGTAGGATTTTCAGGGCAGAAGGAGACAGACCATAGAAACGGAAGGTAGTAGGGAGAAGAAGGTTAAAAAGAGGGGTCCAACTAGACTTACTAAGTATATTGTCTCTGTATTATACGCTGCTCAACTTAAGGCTTTCTCTGAAGATAATAAATCAAGATCAACTCCCTGTATTCATCTTTAACTCTTCCTGCTCTTCAATTATCAAAATAACAATAAAAACTCAAGACTCACCTATTACAAGAATTGAGAGTTACATCATTATCCGTTGCTGCAATACCCAACATGTGTCATTATCCACTGCTGCAAAACCCAACATGCATCATTATCTGTTACTGCAAAATCTGGCATGCGTCATTATCCATTGCTTCAAAACCCATCATGCATCATTATCTGTTGCTGCTCATGCATTACTATCCATCACAGCAAATGGGCACCAATTTGTAAAAATCTGCTGAAAATTTTTTGATGCTAAAATTATATATATATATATATATATATATATATATATATATGTATATATATATTGCCAGACACCTCAATCCCATTTGGGGTGGCCACAAACAAATTGCCTCCACGTCGCCCTGTCCCCCACCATTTCACTGCCCTGCTCCCAATTCACACACCCCTCTCTCATATACCTCTCCACCCCATCCATCCATCTCATCCTCGTCCTCCCCCTCGCTCTTCCCCCCTCCACCTCACTCACATACACTCTCTTCGTCAGTCTTTCACCCTCCATCCTCTCCACATGGCCAAACCACCTCAGTGTGTTCCTCATAACGCTTCCTATCACATCCACATCCACATCCACACCACAACGCTCCTTAATATCCTCATTCGTCAGCCTGTCTCTCCATGTGACTCCACAGGCTCCTCTTAAATAACTCATTTCCACTGCTCTCACTCTTGACTTGTGTCCTTCCAGCAACGTCCAAGCTTCACTTCCATATGTTAGAGTTGGTATCACAATACTGTCATACTGTATATATATATACAGATAGATAGATAGATAGATAGATATATATAGAGATATTTTTGTGTCCGACTCTAGGCATAGGCTTCACAGCCTGCTCCCAAGGCCCAGTAGTCCTCCAACATACCATACACCTCTCTACATGTCACCACTGGCATTAACACCCACTGTCCATATTGAATACATGCTAGGGCTGTCTTATACATGACTGGTGTATTGGTATTAGCTGGGGTATTTTTATGACATGTCGGCGGGTGTTTTGGTAGATCAGTAAAGTCTGATTTTATGAAATTCAAATCCTTAAACTGTTCCCTGCCCCAGCGGGGATCTGAACCTGGGTGTGCTAGAATTCCCCTTAATCATCATCATCAACTCCTTCACTAGAACTGCGGAGGGCCCAAGTTTATACAAAAAATTTCAACCCACCTCCACCGAGAGAGAGAGAGAGTTAACGCTTTATGTCAGTTGCATTGAGGCCAAAACTGGCTGCATCAGCTTAAATAGTATTGTCTCCAAACTGTGAGCTGGGAGCAGGGCAATGAAATGCTGGGGGACAGGATGACATTGAGGCGATTTGTTTGTGTCCACCCCTTACAGGATTAAGGCATCTGGCAATAGATAGATGGATAGACATAGCTAAAAGCAGGTGAAAGAGGAGGAAAGGAAAGGAAAAATGGAATGGAGAAAATTGAAGAGGAAAAGTGAGAGCAAAACAGAGAGGGGGGGGATGACAGACAAATTATGCTATGGTCTGTCAATGTGAGCTTTTATAATGAAAAACATATCCCTACATACACAGGATTGGTTTGCATGGTACCCCTAGTTTAATAAATGACTGCATAGGCTGGTTGGTGTACAAACACATACTGAGTATGCATGAAGGGCCTACTGTATGTAGCTAGCCTTTATTTTTGTTTATAATTCCTTTGCATAGTATTAACTGTATAAGCTGGTGGTAGTCAAACAGCAAACTTCATTTTTCCCATAAGTTATACTATACTGAGTATGCTGTAGCTACTTGTACCATTGAGAACGCACTATACAGCACTATGACATTTTATGATGCTTATTACAGTATTAAAGGTTGTCTTTCTATGTCTGAACAGCTATATTGTATAGGTATAGGGCTTTTAAGGGAGTTGGACCCTCCTTGGGGGATTGGTGAGGGTATCAATAATACTACGCAAACAAGTGTTGTCTGTGTTTGTGTCTGTCCACATTTGGCCCTTTTGGATTTTGAGGTTCCATATTTCAAAAGATGTGGAACGATAAGCTGAGAACCATGGTGTAAATTATAATTGCTTGCGGTCAGTTGCACACGAACCAAACGCACTTTTGTGTCCAATTTTTTGCCAGACATTGGGAACCCTCTATAGATCATACCACAAAGTGGAACAAGCTGAAATTTCACATGGGCATGCCCAATACGTGTATGTCAGAGCAGGTCCGGGTCAAGTTTGGTGTCAGTGCGTGTCTTGGTGGCAAGCACTCAGCGGCCCATTAGGGCCATTAAGTGCTTGTTACATCACCATCAGTGCATCAACTACCACCTCCTCCTTGGCAACTTTACGCTGGATACGAAAGAGTTTACTGACCCTGAGTCAAAACCCTTACAAAAATGTTGCTAAAAGGTAATTATGTACATGTACTTGCGAATAATCTTACATAAAATTCTACTTCAAAATTACATCAACTGTTACTAATCATGGCCTCACCTTCTCAGCAAGATCTCTCATAGCTTTTTCTGTGTCCTTTGTCCTCTTGTTAGCTCTCTCACCAAACTCTTCCAGTGCCATCTGTAAAAAGGTACAATTTAAAACAGACACAGAACAAATGTGTAGCTGTTAAAAAGATGCATACCTGTACATTTACAATAACAGGAAAAAAAAAAAAAATGTTAAAACTTTATCAATGCTTCTAAAAAGCTTACCAAGACTACAGACTCTGTGAGTGTATGGCCACACTTGTCTTGTTTTCTTTAAGGTCTTTTATTTCAGATTCCCATGATCATCGCCAGGAGGTTATGATGGATGAGACAGAGAAATACATATTTTCCAACTCTGCTTATTCAAAACACAAAATCCTCCATTTCTGAACTGGCTGACTGGTTTCCCAGTACTTTATCATTACTACCTGAATGTTCTTAACCCCTCTGTAGCCGTGGGTCTAGAATTTTACAAGCACCCCAGGCCGACGCCGGGTCCAATTCTGAAGTTTCGAAAATTGATTTTTTTTTCTTGCCATATTGAAGAGAAAGGTCAGATGCACCTAACAGTGCAAATCCCAGCTTCCTAGACCCAGTCTGTGGCTTGCAATGGAGTGTGAAAGTTGCAGAAATATCAGCAACTGATACCCACCGCCGTGAGGCGCTGCCACGCTGCAACATCATATGTGTTGTTATATTTTTTTTTTAACCCCCAAAAACAATGTGAATGGTGCTGAAATGTTGCATATATATTAGATATGATGATATCAAATGATTTCAGTACATAATATGTTAGGATTGGCTCGAAAAAAAATTATGAATATTTTTTCACCTTTTTGATATATGTTTATGGTAGTGTCGAGTTATTTATGTTATTGTTGTGCCCGTGCTTGGAAAAGGGAGTGAAAGGGTTGAATTTTCAGTCCTAAATGAGAAAATTGCCGTTCCCCAAGGCTAGGCTCTCCCACGGCGGATGAAAGTGGAGGGTAAGATCTGATTAGGAATAGGAAAGTTGAGTCGCAGCTTGCCGCTCCCACACCACGTGTATGGCTAAAAACAGAATGGTAATGCAGTTTCAAAACTATGAATAAGTCTAATTATTACGAATGGAGAGACAAAGCAGAAATAAGTACATTTACAGACGGGGGAAAATGTATTTTTTCCGTAATGACACGTTGACCTTTCTCTATCAGTTTACCTTGTTATTTTTGCATTATGTGTTCCTGTCCATCTGTTGTAAGTGTGGGAAAGTATGATATTTTCTGCCTGGGTAAGGAACAATGGTACAGCTGGATGTTTCCCAACACTTTACACGGTCAGAATCGCGAGACAACCTGCCATTCGCACCTAACATGAGCTGATTAGCAGGAAGGGAAGGACGTCCTTTCCACCCACGAAAGCATCACATGAGCACAGAAAACTTTCCTGTCATGCTTATAAAAGGCAAAGAATATGTAAAATTATTCAAAACAGTGCAACAAACCTGAGCAAATTGGTAAATATACCAAACAGAAATTAATTTTTCTTTTATTTTCATGTCTTTTTTGTTTATGCCTGTGTTTATTTATATCATAAACATGGTGGTTGTGTGTGTTTTGCAAGGGAGGAGAAAGATGATATTTTCTGTCTGGGTCAAGATAATGGGTGTAACTATGTGTGTTTAGGCATGGCCACGAGCGAAAAAATCATACATCCGCTCGTCATGGCAGCAGGTGGTGAACTAACAAACGGGGTGTGAGAGCACGAAGTGAAGGTCAGTCTCATGTCCCAGATGTTCGTTCACTTCCCGAAAGTTTTCACAGTTTTCTACAAGTTGCACTGCATCGAATGATCCAAACCAGTACAATACACCTAAGCAAATAGGTAAAGATACCAAGACAAAAATGTATTTTTCTCTTATTATCATGTTTTATTTGTTTGTGCCTGTATTAATTCATAATTGTAAACAGGTGGTTGTGTGTGTTTTGCAAGAGAGGACAAAGATGATATTTGCTGCCTGGGTCAAGATAATGGGTGTACTTGTGCTTGTTTAGGCATGGCCAAGAGCGAAAAAATTGAAAATCCACTCATCACAGCAGCAGGCTTTGAATTGCTTGATGAGGTGTATGGAAATGTAGTGTAGGTCAGTCTGAAGACGTTCAGAATGTTCATTCACTTCCCAAAAATTTTCGCTGTTTTTTATAGGCCGCACTCAAACGACACCTGCGGCCACTTATCGGCTAAACATCATTTGATGCCGGCAGCCATGGAGGGGTTAAGGTAATGTACAGGAGTTGATGTACTGAGTAAAAAAAAAAACTGTCATCATCATCAGTCTTATTTCACACCAATAAGGATGTAGTAAGATAGGATTCAGAAACAATGCATAAGAAAACATAAAAGGAGAAAAAAGCTATCAACAGCATACCTGGCAAAATAAGAACAAATATTCACACATTATAATCTATGGAATCCTTGATCCACAACACAAAAAATAATCATCTGTATATATACAATAGGGCCCCCATTTATGCATGTTCAGTTTATGCGTTTCTCCATTTATGCAAGCGGCGAAATATTCATTCAATAATTATCCGTTTATGCGAAATTAACTCATTTTATGCAGCTCGCTACACATAGTGGCCTAAATTCGGTGAGAAACGCAATTATGCATGCACTTCATCATTTTATGCGAGGCTGTGGTGGCCTGGTTGGCACCGGGCTGAGAGAGAGTGAGCTTACTGAAGATCATAAAATTTTATACTTTATTCTCTACTGATATATTCATGTAACATCTATTTTAAGGTAAAAGTAATCGAAATAATCAATTATTGAAAAAAGTGAGTATCGCCCGTCACTAGTGGATGAGTGGAGTTGCCGCCAGCTGCCTGCGCGTAGCTCCTGCACCCTTCCACCCTCCTGTCTCACCCATGTATAGTTATATCTTTCTTCTCAAACAAGGTATTTCCAATCACCATCTCTCACTCAATGCACATCCCTATCATTCGTTCCCCATTTTCATTTCTTCCAGGCACACCATGCATACCAACTACACCTTCAACTACCACATTTCCCACTCTAGCATTCAGATCTCCCATATATATATATATATATATATATATATACAGGTAGAGTCGCAGATGACTGGAAGTCAGGGATAATTATTCCCCTGTACAAAGGAAAAGGGGAAAAAGAAGCATGTGGTAATTATGGGGACATTTGTCTTCTTAGTGTAATAGGAAAAGTATATGGTAGGATACTTACTGACAGAGTTAGGGAAATAACTGAGGAATTAGTTGGAGAAGAACAGGGAGGTTTTAGGAAGGGAAGAGGTTGTATAGATCAGATATTCATTCTCAGATCTTTAGTGAAGAAGTTTCTGGAGAAAGGAAGGAAGTTGTATGCAGCCTTCATGGATTTGGAGAAAGCATATGACAGGGTGGATAGACAAGGATTGTGGAAAGTATTAAGAATATATGGAGTAGATGGGAAACTGTTGAAGGCCGTGAAGAGTATGTATGAGGGTGCTATGGCTGCAGTGCATGTGAATAGTGAACTGAGTGAATTTTTCTATCTGAAAGTTGGATTGAAACAGTGATGTGTCATGTCTCCAAGTTTGTTCAATCTGTATATGGATGGGTTATAAAACAGATACAAGGTAGGGTAGTGGATGTTGGAGCAGCCCTAATGAGAGGGGGCAGTGTTTGGAAACTCCCCTGTACTGTTGTTTGCAGATGATACTGTGTTAAGTGATGACGAAGGGAAGCTGCAAGGCTTGGTGGATGAGTTTGGGACAGTGTGTAAGAAAAGGAATCTAAAGGTGAATGTAGGGAAGAGTAATGGTCTTGTGAGAGGTGAAGTCAGTGAATGTACAGTGATGCTGGATGAAGAGGAAATGGAAAATGTGAGTGCATTTAAGTACCTGGGTAGTGTGATGAGTAAGGATGGAAGTTTAGAGGGTGAAGTGCTTGAAAGGGTACAACAAGGAAGAAAGGTTGCTAGTTCCTTGAAAGCATTGATAAGAAACACGGAAGTGAGCATGGAAGTGAAAAAGTTACTACATGACAGTATTGTGATACCAACTGTAATATATGGAAGTGAAGCTTGAACCTTGTCGGAGGGATGGAAGTCAAGAGTGAGAGCTGTGGAAATGAGTTATTTGAAAGGAGCATGTGGAGTCACATGGAGAGAAAGATTGACAAACGAGGAAGTGAAGGATCATTGTGGTGTGGATGTGGATGTCAGGAGAAGCATTAGGAGAAACACACTGAAGTGGATTGGCCATGTGGAGAGGATGGAGAGTGAGAGACTAATGAGGAGAGTGTGTGTGAGTGAGGTGAAGGGAGGGAGAGGAAGCGGGAGGCCAAGGATGAGATGGAGGGATGGAGTGGAGAGGTATATGAGAGGGGGTTGTGTGAGCTGGAAGTAGGGCAGTGAAATGGCGGGGGATAGGGCAACATGGAAGTAATTTGTTTGTGGCCACCCCTTACAGGATTAAGGAGTCTGGCAATATATATATATATATATATATATATATATATATATATCTCTCTCTCTCTCTCATCTCATCAGCCGTTTGAGTGTCCACTGCAGGACCGACCTATCCCGACTGAAATGGGAATGATACAGCCTATGTATCTCTCCCGAGTGGCTTTGGCCGTCTGGAAGAGATTGTATGTAGGGTGAGAAGTGCTTGTAAGTGTGATTGTAGTGTTGCAGTGGCTTTGCATGTGTGTGTGGTCTGTCAACCAAGTGTAATCAGCCTGCACAAGCCAACTGCGTGCAAACATACTTTATAGTACACAGCACTGGTTCAACCACAGCACCCCTTATGTCAGCCAGAGCAGTACGTGGCTGGAAGAACGGTCCCAAAGTTTATTACCTGGAGGGCCCAAACTCTCGTTCTCCCACATTATGAAAACGCACACTCTAATGCTGTACCACAGAGGCTCCATATATATATATATATATATATATATGTACATTAGAGAAAGAGAGAGAGAGTAAAACCTTTGCAAATCGGCATCCTGTAAGTTAGAATTATTCACATCATAATGGTACATGAAAATCGTTAATGAAAATAATTCAAAATGTTCAAAATTGGTCAAATAAAATATCAGAAATTTTCCCCAAAGTCGTAAAATAACATCTAACGGAAAGCCCATCTTGGAATGAAGATGCATCATTCTAGGCTGTGAGGATTCATGTTGCTACACTGGTCAGAAAGCTCTCATAAAACTACCCTTAGGACATGAAATCTCGGCTAAGGGAAGCAGTAACTCGGTGTGAGGGCCAAACAGCCACCTCCCACCCTGTGTTGCTAATACGGCAGTTTGCCCGTTAAATGAGGAGGTTTAAAAAAAAATGTAGGGGATAATAAATTATAAACCTTACTCTATATCTGGCATAATTGCAAAGTCTATCTAGCATTATTTTCCTTAAAGTTCCCTAATTCCATTAGTCTGATGGATTTTTATCACTGTTTAGGCCAGTCTAGCAGATTTCTGTGCTGTACAGTACTGTACATTCTGTTTGGCAGCTCTACTAAGTCCCGCAACCTCCCACCTCACTCTGCCTCAGTCTAGCATCTGCTACTACTCGAGTCGGTATTCTCTCACATTCCACTCCGTATTCCACACTTTAATTCCTACCCAGCATGGCTTCCAAGGCTCCCAAGGCTCCTTCAGGCAGGAAGGGAATGAAGCTGAAGAACCTAAGCATTCATGAGAAGCTGAAAGTTTTGGCAAGGATCGATGTTGGTAGCTATATGTGTTCCATAAGTGCAGAGTTTAACCTGAAGCTGAGCACGTTTTATGATATAAAGGAGAACTGTTCTTCAATGTTGCACAGAAGTGATCATATGCTCCCCTAGCACCTCTACATCCTACCAAGAGGCCCTCCTTATGCTTGGATTACACCCTCTGCAAGCATGGCAAGTGATTTTTGTTTTTTGTTTCTGGTTAGTCAGGAATCTCATATTTCCTATAAGGTTAATTTTAGTCAAGTCGGAATGGCCTCAGCCCCAATTATTCCAACTTAAAGAGGTTTTACTGTACTGTATATATATAAATACAGTACTCTTCCCAAGTACAAGGGGGTTGCATACTAACAAGGCATATTGTACTGTACTTGGATATCGCGTACTTGGGATTGATAAATACTGTAAATGTAAAAAACAGGGTTAGACCATGACACTTCCAAAAATTCACTATTTTTGACCCTCAAACAAGTATGTATTAAAGAAAACATGTGTTAATCTTATAGAAAACATGCATTAAACTTATAGGAAACATGCATTGGGATAATGAAAAAAATATTTTTATGTACAGTTGTGCATTTTACTGATTAAAATTTAACTCACAATGTTAACATCTGAAATTCTGAAGGCAGTCCAAAAGCAGTTGATGGGGGTCCGAGGCAGCCCCCAGGGGAGAGTTAGATGGCTATTCGCCAAGTTTGTCTGATTATGAGTTGCTGAATGGGGATGGGGCAGCATTAGGAGTGCCACCAGACACCAAATGGCCCGACACCAAACAGCCTGACATCTGGCTCACCAGATGGCCCAGCACCAGGGTCTGCCATGGCAGGTGAACGTTGCTTGAAGAAGGTTGTGATGCTAGCTTAGTGCATGTGGTTAATGTGATTTTTGTAGATCTCCTTATACTTGTGAACCAGCCTGTCAAATTTGTTGGTCTCAGACAACCCCTCACTGTTGTCAGGACTGACCTCCCTGATCAAGCTCTTCAGAATCTCTGCCTGCTCTAGGACTCTGGCAGCATCTTTATGATTGACATACCTGAGGATCTGCTCTTCTTTGTCTTCACTTTCACTCACAGCATCTTCTCTTTCTAACTCTTGAACCATTTCTTCTAATGTCAGTTCCTTCTCACCACTGTCCAAGACTTCCCTCACAGACATGGTTGTCACACTGCCAAGTGCAGAGCTCACACCTTGCAACTGCACCAGAACTTCCTCACTCTTGGTGTCAGTCTTGCCACTCGCAGCTTCACTAGCATCTGCAGCCACCCCTGAAAGTGGATGCCTAGTGCCAAGAATCTGCTCAGTACTGATTTCTTTCCAGGATGTCACTGCATTGTCTATTCATTCTTTATTTCCGAATTGTCTTCTTTTCTTTCTCCAGTTTTTCTTCAGCAAGTTCCAATTCTTCGACATTTTCTGCCATAAATTGCAATGCTTAGCCAAAGCTTGTGTCTGTAGCCTCACGAAGCTGCTTGTAGGTGTGCTTGGCTTGGATGCGTGATGTATTTTGATGTCATAAACATGGCCGCCCAACTCGAGCGGCTGAAAATCAGCTTGTGCAGAAGCCCGCGTACTTTGAAGAACTGCCTACTTTTGATATTTTGGTCTCAATTAATTCATTCACGTACTTCGAAAATGCATACTTTAGAACTGTGTACTTGGGGGGAGTACTGTGTATTTAGGTCAACCCCGGTTTTACGATGGGATACATTAAGAACAAATCCATCTTTAGGTGGGGGATCATATATCAGGGTAGATCTAACATGTAAAGTATAGGGATGTGTTTCAGAGCCTTGGGCTTCCCCACCAACCAAGTCCTAAACCCACCCAAATGAGTCCAAAAATAAGTTTCTACTTAACCTAAACCCCCAAATAGCCTTAACACAAGCTAAACTAAGCCTTAAAGCAGTTTAAAACTCACCTAAACCCAAAAATAGAATCTATCAAAAATAAGTCTGGAAAAAGTCAAACTTAGTAAACTGTATCCCAAAATGACAATGTTCACACCTCCTACAACTATAACACATTAATCTAACTCTAACAACAGTTTACAAATCAGCCTAAACACAATATTTAAGTTTAAAATATCATCCAAATTGTTAAAAAGAAAAAAAAACTCATTGACATACTGGGGTTTGGTCATCGTTAGCCAGGGTAGGGTGGTATTTCTACCCCGATCACTAGTCTGGGGTATTGCATATAGAGGTATGGTTTACCTTATGTACTGTGTATATGTATATATATGTATGTATGTATGTGTGTGTATATATATATAGTAATCCCTCTAATATCCAAATATCCGAACATCCCCACTAACCGGACATAATTGTCCGGGGATCCAATATTCCCAGAATGGGCAAAAAAAAAAACGCAAAAAATTCGAAAAAAAAATCTGACTTTTTTCCCACCCGTAATTTGAAATTGCCGCGTGGCGCCGAACAGCTGTTACACCATGGTCCCTTCACCCCTTCCTTCCTCCCCCCCTCCCCCCTGCCCTGTCAGGGATGCCATTTGGTATTTTTCATTACCAAGTGTGGGCCAATTTGGTAATGAAAAATTTGTTTGGTAATGAATCAGCATAATGAATTACCAAATGGATTTTCACATGTATGAGGATACACAGGATGGAGATGGTGGATTGTTTGCTCTCCCTGATTAATCTGCTACTCTACATAGTGTGAAAATACTGACATGGTGTTAAGTATAAGGATAGTGATTACATGTATTTCCACTTGTATTTGAGTACATCAACTTTATCATCTTGTTTATACACTTGTCATGACATGGTTCTACTACCTTCCTCCTTTTTCTTCCATCCTGTTTGTGAACCACTTTCGTACCTGCAATCCTATTACAGTACTTTGTAAAAAAAATTATTCTTCTCCTCTTCTGATCTTCCCTCATTTTTTGTTTTTGCTTCCTCCCTTTTCTCTTTCAGTAATTCCAGTTCCTCTTGTGTTAGACATCTTTTTATCCATACATTATTGAACTCCTCTTTTTCCTTAAGATTCTTTGCATTTTTCAGTATCTCTTCCACAGTGTTTACACTCTGGAAAGTCACCTTTAGAGGTCTTGTCTTGCTTTTCTCGTATTTCCCTAACCTTTTGTGTTCCTCTATGTCTTTACTACAGATTTCCTCTGATACTTTTTTCAGTAAGCTCATTACATTTGCCATCTCCTTTTTGTCTCTTGTGATCTTGTTTTTAACTTCTTCCTCTTCTACACTAGTGATTACTATTGATTTGTTTATCTCTACTGAATCTCTGACTAACTTTGGATTGTTTTGGATTATTCTTTTCACCTCCTTTTTAATGCTTTTTTCCTCCACCCTTGTTTCTAAGTCTTTCTTTACTTTCACCATTTCAGCATACGTGGTTTCTACATCATTTTTGTAGCTTTGCACAGCTTCATTCACTTGTGTTATCTTCTCCTCAATATCACTGCTCTGGTCAATAAGACTGCTAACTTGCCTAATTGTCTCTGTGTCATTTTTGAACTCTTCCATAACACTCTCGTGATTGACTACTGTACTTGCCATTTCACTCATTTTCTTCCTAAGTGTACTCAATTCCACTGTTAGTTCACTGATGGTTGTGTCTTTCTTATTGGCCTCCCTTCCTAGTTTTTCTATTTCTTCCTTTTGCAAGTGCATCTGCTTCTTTATTTCATCATTTTGTGTGTGTGTGTGTGTGTGTGTGTGTGTGTGTGTGTGTGTGTGTGTGTGTGTGTGTGTGTGTGTGTGTGTGTGTGTGTGTGTGTGTGTGTGTGTGTGTGTGTGTGTGTGTGTGTGTGTGTGTGTGTGTGTGTGTGTGTGTGTGTGTGTGTGTGTGTGTGTGTGTGTGTGTGTGTGTGTGTGTCAGTCATAACAAGGATGGATGGAGTTAAGTGAAGACAATGACTAGAAGTTGAGATGATAACAGCAGTTCAGGGAAGGGTAGGGGATAGGTGGAGTTGTAGACAATAATGGGCTTTAATCTGAGAGAGAGAGAGAGAGAGAGAGAGAGAGAGTTTGGAGGGGGTGAGAGAGAAAGGAAAAGAAGAACTGGAGAAGGAGGAAGGGAGACGAGAGAAAAGGCAGTGCGGAGAAGCCAGTGAGGGGAAGAAAAAAGAGTGGAATCACATAATAAAACAGGAAAGGAGAGAGAGGGAGAGAGAGATGGGGAGGAAAGGAAGGAGGAAGTAAAAGGAGCATGCGGGGAGGAAGGAAGAGGAGGAGCAGGAGGAGGAGAGATGGATGGATGGAGGGTGAGGGGGAAAAGACAGAAGAAAAAAGAATGGCACAATGAGAGGGGAGATGAGAGAACCAAAGCAAGAATGAGAAAGATAAATGGAAGAGAACACAAGGCATAAGAAGGAGGGCATGTCAGAGGAGAATTTGTAGGAGAAAGAAGATGGATGGGGAGTAGGGAGGGAAAAAGAAGAAGAAAGGAAAGATGTAAGACAGAGAGTGAGAGAGATGAAGAGAAAAGATGGCAGAGAATGGGAAAGAAAAAGAAAGAAGGGTATGAAGTTTGGATGGAAGAAAGGATGAGAAGTAGTAAGGAAAAATTTGAGAGAGAGAGAGAGAAAGAGGATGGCACAGTGGTAGGTATGGAGTAGAAAGGAGATGGGGTGCAAGGAAACCCAGAAATTATGGGATCAGTCTTAGACTGGGGGGAGAGAGAGAGAGAGAGAGAGAGAGAGGATGGCACAGAAGCAGGTATGGAGTAGGAGATAGGGTACAGGGAAACTCAGTAATTAAGGGATTAGTCTTGGGTTGGAAAGAGAGAGAGAGAGAGAGAGAGAGAGAGAGAGACAGACAGACAGACAGACGGAGAAAGAGAGAGTATATGAATGAGAGATGGACTTACGAAAAAAAAACGACTTACGAAAGACCTTTAAGAATCAATTATTTTTGTAAGCTGGGAACAACCTGTACAACTTAGATGGCTCTAGGCCATGGAAGCAATATTAATTCCTGGGAAAATCAAAGAAATAATGCCTAACAGCCTTCCAGTTCGCAACTCCAAAGTGCCACAGCCGCTGCTTCTTGGAAGGGTCCACAGGCCTTACCAGAGCAATAGGATAGGTTAAGGTGTTAGAGTTGAGAACAGCCCAATAGAGAGAAAAGATTAATAACATAAGCAAAAGGAATAGTTGTAAGGAAGAGGTCAAGTATGATGGAACTCCCCCCAAAGCAGTCAAGGATATGGGTAGGATGATGTACAAGCTGCTCTAGGTTATTAAACATAGAGAAGATGTAGCCTTGTTAACCAGGCGGATCAGTGAATGGAGACGAGAACTAAAGGTGGTGGTGAACATTGAAATTTCCTAAAATGGAGATTTCAGAAAAAGGAGATTGATAGGATATGTTCCATCTTAGAAGTAAGATTGTAGAAGAATTTCTCATAAGCAGTGGAATTAGGGAATAAGTAAACAGCACAGATATATATAGTCAGAGAATGACAAGACAGCTGAAGCCAGAGAGTAGAGAATTCAGAAGATTCATGTTCAGGAACATAAGAGCAAGATATGTTGTTACATACATATACACAACAGCCACCTTTGGCTCTGAAATAAGTATAGAGAAAGTAGAAGGATACAGGAAAGATATTGCTATCAGTCGTCTCAGACAGCTGAGTTGCAGTTAGGAAGAGACGGTGGGGTTTAGAGGAGGAGAGGTGGTACTATGAGAATGTTAGAGGAAAGGCCGCGAATGTTGCAGAAATGAAGTAGTGAGTCAGACAGTGGTTCCAGGCATCTCACTTGGTTCTCACCACGAGAGGAGTGGATGCTGGGGGCTTTGATGCTCCCCCTCCCCCCCTGGGAATCCAAGGCTTTGTACAGAGATGCCTTGTTTGATTTTTTGTTTGAATTATGAACAGAACCAAAGTAGGGGAGGCGTTAAAATCAGTGAATTGGAATGAAATGGATCTGGAGATCCTGTGGAATCCATATAAGGATTGCTTAGTTAAAAATGCTAAAGCGATGTGTGGTGTGGCAAGAGTATGGTGGGATGAAGAGGTTAACCCCTCAAGTGCTAATCTTATCGATCGGGCTTTTTGCACAATTTCTTGAGAGGACGAGCAACACCGATTGTACAACATCCACAAAAAACTGGCAGCAGCTGGCTCCACCCCAGCTGTGATGTAGATGGCTTCTGACCAATCAGAACTAGGTGCTGGACACACCAGAGGGGGGACTCAGGCCCATAACCAGGCGGTGGGAGGTGTACCCCCCACCTCCCTCTCGCCACATCCCTCTACTCCACTACCTTGTTACTACCCTACCTCCCACCATTCTTACCACCACAACAACCCCTCCTACCCCCTCCTCATGCATCCCCCACTCCCATGTGGATCCCCCCCCAACATCCCCCCCCCAATCAACTGGGGGGAGGGTATTTCCCCCCTACCCTCCCTCTATGTCCCTGTACTCCACTGTGGCCCTTCCTTTGTCTTGTGGTGGTCTCCTCCCCTCCCTCCATCCCCATCCACCCCTCCTGGCCTTACCAGCACCCCCCACCCCCCCAACCGCACCCCCTAGCACCTCCCCGGCCTCAAACATTTTGCGTATTTTTTACGCTTTATGGCACATGTTTTTGAATCATTACCTGTAATTTATTGGTGTCTGCATATGGATATGCACACCACAGTTATATTAGCTGTCTATAGTCGAAACCCACTTGAAAAAGACATTTTATTTTATGCCGACGCATGGACGCATGTTGGAGCCTTCAAAACGAAACGAAACAAAACGAAAACTAGATTTGGCAGTTCGGAGGGGAGGGGAGGGGGGAGGGGAGGTTTGACGAGGGGAGGGGATGGAAGGAGAGGAGAGAGGAGGGGAGGGAAGGGAAGGGGAGGGAGGGGATTGGAGGTTTGAAGAAGGGAGAGAAGGGGAGGATAATTTTTACTATTTATCATATTTTTATTGGGGGGTTCATGACCAATTTCCCTTGCTAGATTTGACAGCTCGGCGGGGAGGGGAAAGGGGAGGAGAGGTTAGGCGAGGGGAAGGGAAGGGAAGGGAAGGGAAGGGGAGGGAGGGGATTGGAGGTATGAGGAGAGGAGAGGAGGGAAGAATAATTTTTATTTATCATTTATTTGGGTGATTTGTCACTATTTTATTTTTTTCTAAGCACATTACAATGGTTTATAACATCAATAGACACCAAAAAAAAAATTGATTTTGGTAATTTTTGTACGTATTGTTGCGAAGAAAACAGGTGCAATCAGCGTATTTTCTTTCTCGCCGGGGCCACAATGGGTAACTATTATAAACTTTGACGGGCCATAGCTCGGTAACTATTGGGTCTAGGATGGTGGGGTTTGCGTCTTCAGGTGTGTAAATTCAAGCTCTATAAATCAGTCATAAAACTTTTAACCTTCGAGGAAGTCGAAAAATAGGCCTGTTTTTGCGTCCTGGGGGGCAGTCGAAGCTGGGGAATTGCGTACCCTAGGGGTTAAGAAAGCAGTGGAGGAAAAGAGGAAAAAGTGGAGAGAGTGGTTACAGGACAGGGGTTCAATTGAAATAAGAATTGAATATATTAAGAGCAAGAAGCATATAAAGGGACTAGTGAAGAGGAAAAAGGAGGAGGTAAATGATGATCTAGGAAGAAAAATGAACACATTCTACTCTAAAATTCGGAAGTTATTCTGGAAAGAGGTGCGGAAATTTTGAAGTGAAAGTGGAAAGAAATGTGAAGGTGTGAAGGATGTACGTGGTAGATTATTAACCCATGGGGATGAAGTAAGGACCAGATGGAAAGAATATTTTGAAAGCCTGATGAATGGGAAGAGAAAGAGGAGAGCCACTGTAAACAAGACTGGTTTTGGGGGTGTGCAGAGAAGGAATGCAATCCAAGGAAACATGACACTCACACACGTGAAAAGCGCTGTGAAGCAGCTGAAAAATAGGAAAGCAGCGGGGGTTGATGAGGTGTATGCAGAGATGATTAAGTGTGGTGGAGACAGCAGAATGAAGTGCTTGTTGGAGATATGCAAGAAGACATGGATGAGCAAAACCGTGCCAGCAGAGTGGAAAAAGGCTGTGATTGTAACCCTATACAAAAATAAAGGTGAGTGAAGTGAGTCCAAGAATTGTCATGGCATAAGTTTACTGAAAGTGGTAGGGAAGGTATATGGAAGAATTATTATAGAGAAAGTATGAGAGATCTCAGAAGTACTAGTGAGTGATGAACAGGGTGGGTTTAGGAGTGGCAGAGGATGTGTGGTTCAAATATATGCAGTGAGACAGACTGTGGAGAAGGCTTGTGAGAAGGACTATAAGGTGTTTATGGCATTCAAGGATCCAGAAAAAACATACGACAAAGTAGACAGAGAAAGATTGTGGAAAGTTCTGTGCATGTATGGTGTAGATGGTAAGCTGCTAGGTGCCATCAGGAGTTTTTGTAATGGTAGTGAAGCATGTGTAAGGGTTAATGGGCATCTAAGTGAATGGTTCACGACCAGTGGGGGCGTGCGAAAAGGTTGTGTGATGTCCAAATGGTTATTCAATATATAAATGGATGGGGTGATGAGAGAAGTAAAAACACGAGTAATGGAGAGGGGGGATGGAGTTGGTAATAAATGGTAATGGATGGAATATGGTATCTCAAATTTGTTGTATGGTGATGATGCAGGACTACTTGCAAATACCAGACAAGAAATCAGTTGACTAGTGCAGAGTTTTGCTGACATCTGTGAGCATCGTGACTTGTGAGTAAATGCAGAAAAGAGTCAAGTGATAGTTATTGAGAGAAGGTGACTCCCAGTGCAATGATACAGTGAATGAGAAGAGACTGGAATTGGTGAGAGGGTTCAAATACCTGGGTACATTGAAAGAAAAGAGAGGAAAATGTGCAAAAGAAGTGGAAAGCAGAGTGACACAAGGAAGGAAAGTAGCTCGGGCAATGAAGGCCTTGATAAGAAACAGAGGCTTGAGTGTTGCATCTGCATGAGGCTTAAATGAAGGAGTGTTAGTGCCAACTTTAACATATGAATGTGAGACAATGGTGTGGCATGAAAATGAAAAGTCAAGAGTGAGAGCAATGGAGATGGGACTGATGAGGAATGTATGTGGAGTACAGAATGGATAAGATACAAAATAATGTGATTCGCAAAACATGAGGATTAAGGAAGTCTGTGGATGTCAGAATCGAAGAGAGTGTAATGGGATGGTATGGTCATGTGGAGAGAATGGATAACAACAGAGTAGTGAAAAAGGTATATCTGAGCCAATCTGAAGGAGGGAGGAGGCAAGGTAGGCCAAGGAGAAGATAGTAGTAATAGTAGCTGTTCCCTAGGCAGTCTGGCCAAACAGCCTTGAGTCCCTAAGGAAGGCCATGGCTGAGACCAAGCTTTCCCACAGAGCTCTCAAGGAGTGTATGTTGTGTTGTTGGTGCAGGTGATTGTGTGCAATGCAGTCTTTCATAATGTGCATAATAGTATGGGGTGCTGTGTTGCATCCTGGACAGGCATCAGCAATGGAGTCATCCAGCCTCTTCTGATCTTTGCCGTGGGTCTACCCCCCAGAGGCTGTTGAAGCAGAGGAGGTGGACAGGATGGGAGCCAAACCACTGCAAATCCTCCTCGCCCCTCATGGGGCACAAGAACCTGGGAGTGAGTTCAGTTGCCTGCGCAAGTACCAAGGAGAAGGTGGAGGGATATAGTGGATGACTGTGTGAGGAAAAGAGGTTTGGAAGTCAGTGAGGCTAGGGAACTGACAAGAGATTGGGCTGGCTGGAAGAATATTGTGAGGAGATGCGCATGATCGAGGATTTGGCACCCCTTTTTAATGTGACCGCGTCCAGATTGACTCTTTCGGATGTGTTTATGTTAAGCTACAGAACGTGAAGAATGTTTCTGGCATATCTGAAAGAGCAAGGATTCCAGGGGCTTGAATGGTGAGTGAATGGGAGTATGGCCCATTGGATTGGGCACATTTGGGCTGTCTGGATACTCCTCACCCTGCCCTAGGGTGAGAAAGGAGGTCCAGTTGATGATGATGATGATGATTATGAATAGGAAGTGTAGTCTGTAATGTGCACGTAGTTTGGTGTCGACAGTTAGAGGAACATGTATTGGAGAGCATGCTGGCCAACTCTCTGTGTTACTGAAACACTGAAAAAGTTCAGAAAAAAGGGATGGCTAGAAGCTGTTCCTGGGGGCTGATGAAACAGGAGCTCCAGCTCTCCCAGCCATCAGCTTACCAGCAAACAACAAGTTTGCTGGGCCAGGCAGACAAGGACTGAGTAGCAGCAGCAGCAGCAGCAACAACAACAACAACAACAACAACAACAACAAAACAACAACAACCTCTGCAAATACAGTGGACCCTTGCTTTAACGGACCTCGATAAACTGGATACAGTATTAGATTTAACAGACACTATGAATACCACTGAACTTAAACTGGCTATAATGAATAATGTTAACTGGGGTGCAATGGAGCATAATACATCTGTTTACTCTCTTTACTTAACCTGGCCTGAAATTGCCCTCTCCCCATCATGACTGCTGAGTTGTAATAACAGACTATGGTAATACCGCACTAGTTACGAAGAAGTGCTATGACAAGAGTGTGAAGGAAGCTGAAACCAGGGTATATTATGGGCCAAGTTAGTGTTAAATGGGTATAGTTCTAACTTTTAGTGCTAGAATATACTACTGTCCTCATTTATTTTCAAACATGTTTGAAGATCCATCTCATGAAGGGTACCATCAGATATAATGGCATATCAGCTTTATCGGATCAGGCTTCCCCCCATTTAGTCTGTTATAGCAAGGGTCTACAGTACTGTAGTTTGTTAGCACCTACTGTCTTCACATTCTTCAACCTCTTCCACATTCTTCACAACTGCCATGTTCACATTCTTAAGCACACATTCCTTCTCTGTACACCACCAAAATCAGTTAGGTTTACCATCAATGTATAAAAATCCATGTATTAAACAAACACACAAAGGTCACTAACCTTCATGAGTCTGGTAGAGGTTTGGATACCAAGCGATCGTGTAGGAAGTTCTTGACTAGATGATGACACTACATCCTCTGGGGCTGGAGGTTCTTTCTGTTGAGTGAAAACAGTAAATGATCATTTTAAATGCATCTAGCAGAAAAATTCCTAACTTCATGAAAATTTTCTTTCTTTATCAAGGCCTGATCCAGACTGGTGGAACAACTGCAAATTTATTAGTTTTTTCTTTTATATATTTATTTTTGCTTTATATGCATAAGATAAAAGCTTGGAAAAAGTAATACCACTCTGTCCCAGATTCTTCAATCATATTCTGTTAAAACAAACTAAACCAGACAGCCTCGGATTCACTGCAAATTTCTATCTGCCTCCCCAAATTTAAAATGCTATACAGTAATATTGGCACCCACAATATCCCTACCAGGCTGGGAAACTTTCTCCATGATATGACAGTGGGCAGCAAGAGACCCATCTTGTTTGTTCAAGTCAACCTCCCTATCCGATCAAGTTAAATTCAGGGAGCTAATCAGATAATGATCGACTGTACAGAAGAAACAATATAATAAAATACGTGACTTCAGGTTAAATGGGGATACTGTACTTCCTGACCAGTGGAAACCAACAAGTATTACTCTAAAAACTCCAGTTCAGCTAAGCTGATTCCTTGTCAGATCCAAGATGTCATCATGGGTCACCCTCCCAGCTTAATTTCTCTCTCTCTCTCTCTCTCTCTCTCTCTCTCTCTCTCCTTTTTTTTTTTTTTTTTTTTTTTTTTTTTTTAAGGAGACAATGAATGGAGGATGGTAAAACAAAGAAAAAAAATAAAATAAAAAGTCCACATGCCTAAAGGCATCCTCCATTCATAAAATATTTATCCAACCATCCATCCATTCGTCATCCAATCCTGTGTTGCCCAATAAGGAGCACAGGAACCCAGGGCTAGGCATGTTGGTTCTGACATTTAAGATGTGAGTGACCAGCCTCACTCATCCCTGAGTGGCATTACATGAACAATAAACCCCAACCACCCCTTGGATATAAACCTGCACTGGCTCAATCCGATCGGAGCGCCTTAATTACCCACTAAACCACCAGGTGCCATAATTTCGTTACATGGTTACCACCCTGCATAGTAAATGGTTTCCTGGTGTACAGGAAACCACTTGGCTTGTCATTCAATGCAGACTCACCCATAGGCAGAAGGAAGAGGAAAGATTGAAGAAAATAAAGACAGAAAAAGGAGTGTAAAGTCACCTGTAGGCAGAAGGAAGTGGAAAGAATGAAGGAAAGAATGACAGAAGAGGAAGGAAGGATGAGAGGAAAGGGCAGACACCCAAAGCAGCACTACATTGAGTGAGTTTTTTTTTCTTTTTTTAATGCAAGAAAGAAGGAACCAAAGGCCACGAGCCCGCAAACTGTCCCTTCCAAGAAAAAAACAAAACAAAAATGAAAGAGAGCCAAATTCAAGATCTGTTCATTTCGAGATGCCTGGACACTCTGCGTTTGAAAGACTGGAGATCATAGGAAGCAGGAAATAAAGACAGAGGGAGACAGTTCCAGAGCTAACCTGTTACATAAATGAAGGACTGGGAGTAACGGTTAACTCTTGCATTAGAGAGCTGAACAGAAAAGGGATGAGAGTTTGCTGCTAGAGGGGAGCTATGCAACAGTCGTAGAGGTCGAGGGATGCAAGCAGACTTCTGAGAAGCAGTGACAATTGAAGTAGCGACAGAAAAGAGATAAAGAAGAAACAATGCAGCGAAGAGACAGAAGTTGAAGGGAGCCAGTATGAGGAGGAGACTTAATGAGACGAAAAGCTTTTGATTTCACCCTGTTAAGAGGAGCTGTATGTGGGGAGCCTCCCCACACATGAGAGTTATACTCTACAGAGGGGCGAATAAAACCCGTGTATAAAGTCAACAACTGTGCAGGGGTAAAAAAGGTACGGAGTCAGCTTAGCACACCTAGTCTCTTGGAAGCAGATTTTACAGGAGATGTAATATGACCTTCCAAGATAAGTCCCGAGTGAATGAAACCCCAAGCATGTTCAAGGATGACTCAGGATTGAGCTGGATATTATTAAACATTAGAGGGTACTCCTGTGGAAGATTGTGTCGGGTTGATAGGTGTAAAAACTGAGTTTTTGATGCATTAAAAACAACAAGATTATTTTTACCCCAGTCATAGATACGAGCCAAGTCAGACATTAGGTGTGCCATAGCCTTGTCCCTTGTTTGTTGACATAACTGTTGAGATGGACATTGTGAGAACCGAATGGAAAGGTGAAGGATGGAATCATCAGTGTACGAGTGGACAGGGTTAGATGTACAGCTTAGAAGGTCACTGATGAATAAAAGGAAGAGAGTTGGTGATAGGACAGAGCCCTGAGGAACACCACTGTTAATATATCTAGGAGAAACACAATGGCCGTCTACAACAGTGGCTATAGAGTGACCAAAAAGGAAGCTAGAGATGAAGGCACAGATAGAAGGACAGAAACCGTAAGGGGCAGTTTGGAAATTAAAGATTTATGCCAGACTCGATCGAAAGCCATTGAGATGTCAAGTGCAATGGCAAAGCTTTCACTATAGTCCCAAGAAGGATGACCAGGAGTCTGAAAGGTAGGTGAGAAGATTGCCAGTGGAGCGTCCCTGACGGAACCCATACTGACAATCAGAAAGAAGGTTGTGATAGGAAAGATGCTTTAAATTTTTCTGTTAAGAATTTACTTGAAAACTTTTGAGACACAATATTAAAGCAATTGGACGATAGTTAGAGGGTTGGGAATGGTCACCCTTCTTTGGAACTGGCTGAATGAGAGCAAACTTCCAACAAGAAGGATAGGTGCAAGTTGAAAGACAAAGGCAAAAGAGTTTACCTAGGCAGGGTGTAAGTACAGAAGCACAATTCTTGTGGACAACAGGAGGGACTCCATCAGGCCCATATGCCTTGTTAGTATTAAAGCCACTGATGGCAGAAAATACTGTACATAAGCTGAAGAAATTTTAATGTCAGCTATGAGGAAGTCAGAGGACCGGAATCACCTAAGGTGGAATTGGAGGACAATGACTGAGCAAAGAGATCTGCTTTATCAGTAGAAATAGCTACAAAGCCATCAGAGTAGATAAGAGGAGGGAAGGATGATGAGGTAAAGTTGTTAGAAAGGATTTTGCAAGGTGCCGGAAGGAGTGGGAAGAATTTGAGTTGGAGAGTTGAGAGCATTTAGTACAGATGAAATTATTTTTAGCAGAGCAAAGAACAGACTTAGCACAATTCCAGGCAGAAACATAAAAAAGATGTGATTCAGAGGTGGGTTGGCTCTGGTACCTTTAATAAGCCCTCTCCTTGTTGTGGACAGCATTAGAACAAGCATGATTAAACCAAGGCTTTCTTGCATTAGTCAAAGAATATGAGAAGAGAATGTATGCTTCCATGCCCGAAAGCATAATCTCTGTAATGCGCACTGCACACTCAGACGGCTACCAGCCATGGATGCGATAATCATTCCAGGGAAAATCAAAGAAGTACTGCCTGAGGGCCTCCCAATCTGAAGCTCCAAAGTGCCATAGTCACCGTTTCTTTGGGGGGTCCAGAGTCCATGCTGGAGTGGATGGTGAGCGCCTCCACCTTCCAATATTTATAACAACTGGATTTAAATAAAAGTGGATTGAATGTCTGTGGGAAGCAACTCCCAGGAAGTGAATTCCAGAGAGTAGTAGTTTTGGGTATAAATGAATTTTGATAAGCAGAGGTTCTGCATTGCAGGGGAGAGAGTGAGTTCATGGGCGCTCCCAGATGTCCGAGTATTTCAGGAGACAATGTGAGGGGGAGACACAATAGAAGCAAGTTCGTCAGAGCATTTACGATAAAAATATCGTTAAGATAATGCTAAAGATGCAACATCTCTACGTACTGAAAATGGAGGAAGGTCCTGCATAATGGCAGGTTTATTGATTAATTTAATGGCTTTATTTTGAATTTTGTCCTACTGCCTCAGTGCAACCGCTCCACATCCACTCCACAATGGCAAAGAGTATACATGACTTTTGTATACTGTGGCCAACTGCTCATCAGTGAAGAATTCAGAAACTCTGTACAGAAGTCCCAATTTTTTAGAAGCATTTTAAGCAACGTTGGGTCTGGTTAGTACTTGGATGGGTGACCGCCTGGGAACACTAGATGCTGTTGGCATCCCTACGTGTCATGTGGGGTTGGTGGAGGATTAGTGCCCCTCCCTGTAAAACAATTAACCCTAAGCCCTTGGCCACCCCGTGTGGGATACATGGCGTCTGGCAATGAATGAATGAATGATGATTTTTAGCAAGTGATTTAACATAAGCTGTCCAGGTTAGGTTGGTGTTTAGTGTAACACCTAGGATATCAACTGTAGTGGATATGGGAATACTGACATCATTTAAAATTATGTGCAAGTCTGAAGGATGCTTTCTGTTGAAGAAATGAATGTATTTAGTTTTTTGAGCATTAAATGAGACCAGATTTGTTTGTCCCCACTGATTAATTTTAGAAAGGTCCTGAGAGACTGGTGTGTTTATTTGGAAATTTATAATATCAGATTGTGTAAAGGAGATACTAAATGTGAAAGAACTATGAAGTGCCATGTCATCAGCATAAGAGTGTATTGGGCTATGAATGACAGACAGGTGGCCATTTATATGAATGAGAAAGAGGGTTGGGGCCAAAACTGATCCCTAAGGTATGCCAGCATTTATGGAATGAATAAATTCCATCTACCATGACCCTTATTTTTCTGTTATGAAGGGAAGAAGAAATTAGAGGAACCAGTGTTGCAAGGCCACAGTGTAACATTTTACACAATATGGCCCAGATCCATACTCTGTCAAATGCTTTTGAAATATCAAGTGCTATTGTGTGTGTTTCATGTTGGTCTATTGTTTTGTTAATCTGATAGGTACGAAGACAAAGAATGTCGACAGTTGAACAAGCTTGTCTAAATCCATACAGCCGATCACTGATTAATTTATTGATTTGAGGCCACGCGTGCGAGTTTGTACCATGCGACATTTTTTTTTAAAGCCAGAAATCCCGTTTAAAGTTTGCGAATATTGAAACGATCATAACTCCGTTGTTTTTAAAGCTAGAGACTTCATTCAAAGACCATAATGAAGGGTAAAGTATACCAAATATGCCCACTTGTTAGTCACTGAAAATAATATACGCAAATATACGAAATTATAGTTTTTTTCAAAATGCCGAAAATCGGCGATTTTTAGTACTGTATACAACTTCAACGAAGTATATCTCCGTTATTAATAATGCTAGAGACTCCATTAAAAAATCATAGTAAAGAGGAAAGGACGCAGATTAAGAATATATAAACAGATTTTGGATAAATCAATTATAGCAAGAGAAAACACCTGTTTTCCTAGTGCGACAGAATTTTCACTCAAAGTTCATGATCACAAAACCATTCAGTACATAGTTGTTAATGGACATGAAGACATCAAATATGCACTAGGGGGTGGTGATAATGCACTAGGCCACCATGTGCATTATCACCACCCCCAGTGCCCTCAGGTAGTGCCACACATCCAACATTATCACCAGCGTCATCACTATCATCACAACAAACCCATCACTTTCACTACGACGAACTATGGCACCAGGAGTCATATCACCATCGCCAGCAGCCTCACATAACAGCACACTAGCTGCACCATTATCACCATCATCACTATGACTATCACTGCTCTCCAAAGCAGCCACACTGACACCATGTGCTTTATCCATAAGACCAGGGCGAGCTTTGTGGGTGTAAAAAACAGACACTTTAAAAGACTTGGAGCCTTCAGCAGGGCCGCTCTCTTGCACCCCTGAAGGCCCAGTGGTAGGGTCATCAACATACACTCAGCCCCCTGCTATCGCGCGTTCAGCTATCACGCTTATCTGCTATCAAGCACACATCAAATGCACAACCATACATGCTATCACGCACCCCAAGACCGCTATCACGCGTCGAGTTTGAAGACAGGCTAAGCGAAACGTATTCACACGGCAATTCATACGAGATTTGCAGAGGATACGATGGTTAATCGGAACGGTAACATGGTAAAATTCCCGATTATAGCATGGGCATTTGGAATGCATCTGAACGGATTCCTGCCGAGGACACAACGGGCAAAACAGTGACCAAAACTCATTTGGCTCGAAAAATATATCGTACTACAGCACTGAAATTTAGCCTAACACTGAATACTTATTAATATGGTATTTTAGAATAAATATCAATCGTTTTGAAACCCTTATAAAGAGTTAATACTTCTTATGCCGAAAAAACTGTGATGTTGATAAAGTAATCACGTGTTTACAACTGAGACGGGGCTCTGACGACAGTGTGAGGAACGTGTGTGATAGCGTCCAAGTTTTGTTCCACTTAAATGTTCCTCAGCCATTCCTGATATAAGGTACCATGTGATATCTCCTTTAGCTGTGGACACTAAAGAAATGGAGACAGCCAAAGAGATCTGGCGGCAACTAAGCCACTCCCAAGCCTCAGAACCCATCAAACCACCCAAGCCGTAATCCTTATAAAAGTTTGATGGCCTTTTATGTTGTTTATTTATTCATTATACTGTTATTATTAATATAATAATGCTTTATTTCATGTTAGAGGAGAGATTGGCAGGAAATCGTAGGCATAAAGTAGTTAAAAGTTAGAAAAATGGGCCACTGAAAAACCAATTAGAAATTTTCCCATTGATTGTTCAGTTCAGCTATCGCGTATTCAGCTATCAAGCACGTTTCCTGTGACCAATTAGGCGCGATAGCAGGGGGTTGAGTGTACTATCAGAAGACGTTAAGAACACACACACACACACACACACACACACACACACACACACACACACACACACACACATAAAAGGAAAAATGTAGTTTTTGTACGCGGAGAACGACACACGAGACAAAACTGGGCCTTCGCAGTACCGCCATCAGCATGCGCTGGAAACGCTGAAATTAACACGTAGCCCTATCATTAGCATAAGAGTTTCTGGGTTAATGAGAAACAATATTGACCTTATTTACCATGTAAGAGCATTTGCAAAATTTACTTAATAATTTGGTACATAAATTAAAATTATATTCATAACAATTGTTAGATGCTAACAATAACTAACGGTATAGCAAGTGGATTGGCAGTGACTCACCCTGTTGGTGTTGCTTGGCACAAATTTGCCTGCGCTGGCGGTCTGTCACCCACCCTCACCTCACAAATCGATTTCAGTGTTGTGTTTTGGAGGACTTTCAACCTTATGTCTAGTTCAAAATTGTAGCAAGCGACACGCCTGGGATATAAAAGAAGGGTCAAAATAGTGATATAACATGAAAACACATGATCGGCTCGTGTGGCGCTTGGTACAAACTCGCAGGCGCGACCTCATTTCTAGGTGCTTGACTATGTGTTTGTTTATTAGTGTATCAAAAACTTTACCAAGAACGGAAGTTATGGTGATTGGTCTATAGTTCAATGGATCAGAAGTGGCCCCCTTTTTAGGAACAGGATGGATATTTTATTCCTTCCAAGAGGCTGGAAAACTTAAGGTACAGATGCATAAGCAGAAAAATTTTGCCAATACAGAAGCCAACACTGGGGAGCAATTTTTAATTACTAATGAAGGAATTTCATCTGGACCAGAAGCTTTCCCTACTGAGAGATTCTGTAATACATCTTGTACGTACTTTGCGTGAATCTCGAAAGGGGGTATTTGAGGGGAATCAATATCATGTACAGGATACTGAAATTCATCTACTTCCCTCCTTTATTGTTTTCTTTTATCATCTATGGATGTAACAGAAAAAGATGTAAGACAGGATATAACAGTAACAGAGGAAAGGAAAGAAAGATGAATGAGAAATGAGACGAAAAGAAATGTATGAAAGCAGGGAAAATGGAAAAGGGGGGGGGGAGAGAGAGAGAGAGAGAGTATTCACTTTGTTGTATTACCTAATTGTGATATACAGGAAATGAGCTACGCTTAAGGGGTCCCATCTCGTTTTCTCAGTAAGTCAAATTTTGCTTTGAACTCATTTAACTTTTTATACTGGACGATCTCTCTGTCCAGGCTGTTCCACAGGTCTATGCATCTACTGTATATGGAAAGCTATATTTCTTGATATCCTGCAAGCAACTAGGCTTTTTTAGTTTCATTCCACGTCCTCTTGTTGCTCTCCCACCCTTTACAAACAGATCTTTTTTAACAATTTTATCTACTCCCATCATGGCCCTGAACTCTTCAATCATATCGCCCCTATCTCTCCTTTCTTCTAGGGAACGCAGATCCAGCTTTTCCAGTCTCTCTCCATAAGACAGATCTGCCAGGCTGGGGACCATCTTGCTTGCTGTTCTTTCTATTCTCTCGATCTTGTTTATATTTTTCTTATGTGTGGGGACCACACTATTGCCGCATATTCCAACCTGCGGTGGATCATGGCCACAATCAATTTTTTCATCATTTCATCATCCATGTAATGGAATGCCACTCATATGTTAGTCTGGAGATTGTACGTCTCTCAAACTATCTTGTTAATATGTTTTACCAGTGACAAACTATCCTGGACCAGCACTCCCAAATCTTTCTCTTCTCTCACTTTTCTGATTGGGTCATTACCCATCATAAAATTTAGTGATGGCCTGTTGGTACTCTTACCTATTTCCAAAATTTTACATTTCTTTGCACTGAGTTTCATTTCCCACATCTGGCTTCAATCATGTATCCTATTCAGGTCTTCCAGTAGCACTTTACAGTCTTCCTCAACTTCTACTCTCCTCAAGTCTTTGCATCATCAGCAAACAGACTTGCATAACTGTTCATTCCCTCTACCATATCATTTAAATAAATCAGGAACATTACTGGTGCCAACACCAAGCCCTGTAGGACTCCACTTGTTACTTCCCTTCACCTGGACATCTTGTCCTTTATTACTGTCCTCATTTGTCTGTCTCTCAAGAAGTCTCTCATCCATTCCAGGAGGTTTCCCTTCAGTCCTCCTATGTGCTCCAATTTCCACATTAGTCACTTGTGGGGTACCTTGTCAAAGGCTTTCTCCAAATCTAAATACACACAATGCACCCAGCTGTCTCTCTCCTATAGCACATCAATCACTCTTGAGTAAAAGCTCAACAAGTTGGAAACACACGACCTTCCACGTCTGAATCCAAATTGACTTTCAGCCAAAATATTCGTCTCCTCCAGATATTTTATCCATGTGTCTTTCAGGATTCTCTCTCACAATTTTGCGACCACACTGGTCAGGGACACTGGTCTATAAGTCAGGGGTTCTTCCTTGTTTCCTCCCTTATAAACTGGTACCACACTGGCCTTCTTCCATTCCCGAGGCACTTTCCCCTCTTCCAGAGAATACACAATTAAATCGTGAATCATATCCGCCAGTTGTTCGATGTATTCTTTCAGTACCCAAGTTGAGATTCCATCCGGTCCTGGGGCTTTCCTTACATCTTGAGTTATACACTTCCTGCACTTCCACTTTTATGTCTTTTATCACTACATTTCTAGTCACTCCCTCCCCCTCCACAAAATCCCTTTCATTAGTGAAAACCGAATGGAAACATTTGTTCATTATTTTAGCTTGCATTGCTGCATCTTTGTAGACCTCTCCTTCTACTTTCAGTTTGCATAAGAGTTTCTGGGTTAATGAGAAACAATACTGACCTTATTTACCATGTCAGAGCATTTGCAAAATTTGCTTAATAATTTGGTACATAAATTAAAATTATATTCATAACAATTGTTGGATGCTAACAATAGCTAACAGGGTATAGCAAGTGGATTGGCAGTGACTCACCCTGTTGGTGTTGCTTGGCACAAATTCGCCCGCGCTGGCGGTCTGTCACCCATCCTCACCTCACAAATCGATTTCAGTGTTGTGTTTTGGAGGACTTTCAACCTTATGTCTAGTTCAAAATTGTAGCAAGCGACATGCCTGGGATATAAAAGAAGGGTCAAAATAGTGATATAACACGAAAACACATGATCAGCTCGGGTGGCACTTGGTACAAACTCGCAGGCGCGACCTCATTTCTAGGTACTTGACTATGTGTTTGTTTATTAGTGTATCAAAAACTTTACCGAGAACGGAAGTTATGGCAATTGGTCTATAGTTCAATGGATCAGAAGTGGCCCCCTTTTTAGGAACAGGATGGATATTTTTTTCCTTCCAAGAGGCTGGAAAACTTAAGGTACAGATGCATAAGCAAAAAAATTTTGCCAATACAGAAGCCAACACTGGGGAGCAATTTTTAATTACTAATGAAGGAATTTCATCTGGACCAGTAGCTTTGCCTACTGAGAGATTCTGTAATACATCTTGTACGTACTTTGCGTGAATCTCGAAAGGGGGTATTTGAGGGGAATCAATATCATGTACAGGATACTGAAATTCATCTACTTCCCTCCTTCATTGTTTTCTTTTATCATCTATGGATGTAACAAAAAAAGATGTAAGACAGGATATAACAGTAACAGAGGAAAGGAAAGAAAGAGGAATGAGAAATGAGACGAAAAGAAATGTATGAAAGCAGGGAAAATGGAAAAGGGGGGGGGGGGAGAGAGAGAGAGAGAGAGAGAGAGAGTATTCACCTAGTTGTATTACCTAACTGTGATATACAGGAAATGAGCTACGCTTGTGGGGTCCCGTCTCGATTTCTCAGTAAGTCAAATTTTGCTTTGAACTCATTTAACTTTTTAGACTGGACGATCTCTCTGTCCAGGCTGTTCCACAGGTCTATGCATCTACTGTATATGGAAAGCTATATTTCTTGATATCCTGCAAGCAACTAGGCTTTTTCAGTTTCATTCCACGTCCTCTTGTTGCTCTCCCACCCTTTACAAACAGATCCAATTTTATCTACTCCCATCAAAGCCCTGAACACTGCAATCATATCGCCCCTATCTCTCCTTTCTTCTAGGGAACGCAGATTCAGGTTTTCCAGTCTCTCTCCATACGAAAGATTTGCCAGGCTGGGGACCATCTTGCTTGCTGTTCTTTCTATTCTCTCGATCTTGTTTATATTTTTCTTATGTGTGTTGGTACACTGAAAGCCGTGATGAGAAATAGGGAGATGAGTATGGAAGTTAAGAAGTCAATGCATGATGGTATTGTGATCCCTACCCTGACGTATGGAAGCGAGGCGTGGACCTTGCAAGAGGGGAACAAGTCAAGAGTGAGAGCAGTGGAAATGAGCTACTTGAGAGGAGCATGTGGAGTGACGTGGAGGGACAGGTTGACGAATGAAGAAGTGAAGTAACGTTGTGGGGTAGATGTGGATGTGGTTGAAAAGATTAGGAGAAATACACTGAGGTGGTTTGGACATGTGGAGAGAATGGAGAATGAAAGACTGACTAAGAGGGTGTATGTAGGTGAGGTGGAGGGAGGGAGATGGAGGGGTAGACCGAGGATGAGGTGGAGGGATGGAGTTGAGAGGTATATGAGGGAGGGGGGGGTGAGTTGGGGGGAGGGTAGTCAATTGGTGGGTGACAGAGTGACTTGGAGGCGTTTTGTCTACGGCCACCCTTTGTGGGATTAGGGCGTCGGGCTATAGATAGATAGATAGTGGGGACCACACTACTGCCGCATATTCCAACCTGGGGTGGATCATGGCCACAATCAATTTTTTCATCATTTCATCATCCATGTAATGGAATGCCACTCATATGTTAGTCTGGAGATTGTACGTCTCTCAAACTATCTTGTTAATATGTTTTACCAGTGACAAACTATCCTGGACCAGCACTCCCAAATCTTTCTCTTCTCTCACTTTTCTGATTGGGTCATTACCCATCATAAAATTTAGTGATGGCCTGTTGGTACTCTTACCTATTTCCAAAATTTTACATTTCTTTGCACTGAGTTTCATTTCCCACATCTGGCTTCAATCATGAATCCTATTCAGGTCTTCCAGTATCACTTTACAGTCTTCCTCAACTTCTACTCTCCTCAAGTCTTTGAATCATCAGCAAACAGACTTGCATAACTGTTCATTCCCTCTACCATATTATTTAAATAAATCAGGAACATTACTGGTGCCAACACCAAGCCCTGTAGGACTCCACTTGTTACTTCCCTTCACCTGGACATCTTGTCCTTTATTACTGTCCTCATTTGTCTGTCTCTCAAGAAGTCTCTCATCCATTCCAGGAGGTTTCCCTTCAGTCCTCCTATGTGCTCCAATTTCCACATTAGTCGCTTGTGGGGTACCTTGTCAAAGGCTTTCTCCAAATCTAAATACACACAATGCACCCAGCTGTCTCTCTCCTATAGCACATCAATCACTCTTGAGTAAAAGCTCAACAAGTTGGAAACACACGACCTTCCACTTCTGAATCCAAATTGACTTTCAGCCAAAATATTCGTCTCCTCCAGATATTTTATCCATATGTCTTTCAGGATTCTCTCTCACAAGTTTGCGACTACACTGGTCAGGGACACTGGTCTATAAGTCAGGGGTTCTTCCTTGTTTCCTCCCTTATAAACTGGTACCACACTGGCCTTCTTCCATTCCCGAGGCACTTTCCCCTCTTCCAGAGAATACACAATTAAATCGTGAATCATATCCGCCAGTTGTTCTATGCATTCTTTCAGTACCCAAGTTGAGATTCCATCTGGTCCTTGATTTTTCCTTACATCTTGAGTTATACACTTCCTGCACTTCCACTTTTATGTCTTTTATCACTACATTTCTAGTCACTCCCTCCCCCTTCACAAAATCCCTTTCATTAGTGAAAACCGAATGGAAACATTTGTTCATTATTTTAGCTTGCATTGCTGCATCTTTGTAGACCTCTCCTTCTACTTTCGGTTTGGTGATTCCTTCCTTTGGTTTCAATTTGCCATTAACAAATCTATAAAACAATTTGGGTTCTTCCTTACATTTATCAATTATACCTTTTTCAAAATTCCTTTCTTCCTCTCTACGTATTCTTGTATATTCATTTCTTGTTCTTTTGCATTCTTCTTTTGTCCTATTATTACCTCTCCTTCTCTGTTTGTTCCATGCCATGTCCCTTTCTTTTTTTGCTATAATACACCTTCTGTTAAACCAATCCTTCTTCCTGTTTTCTTTCCCACTTACTCTTGGAACATATTTTTCCACTCCTGAATTATAGAGGTCTAGAAAGGTATCCCACTTCCTCTGCATCTCTCTTGTTTCTCTGAATTCTCTCCAATCACGATTTTCAAAAAATTTCCTCAATCCCGTAAAGTCTGCTTTTCCAAAGCAGTATCTTCCCTGCCTATAAAGCTCATCTCTTGGCACCATGTTCCCCCTTATCATCTGGAACTCTGTGACCACATGATCACTTTTTCCTATAGGACACAGATATTTCAAAGATTCAATTACGTCACATTCTTTGGTTAGCAGTAAATCTAGTCTTGCTGTGCGTCATCACCTCAGAATCACGTCTCCTCTTTGACCCACTGTGTCATTACATTATTCATTGCTATCGTTTTGATTCATTTTGTTTTTGAAGGCTCCAACATGCTTGCATGCATCGGCCTTTGTCACTTAATGGCGGCTCTCCATGCTGCACAATCCATGGCAGCCTCCCTGTTCAGTCTCTTAACCCTGTGGTCACACTTAATGACCTCCTCCCACGTCTTTCTCAGTCTACCCCTCACAACCCCTCCCCCAATATTAAGACTTCTCACCTTCTGCACCCAATTATCATCCCCCATCCTCTCCACATGCCCAAACCATCTCAATCTAACTCTCATCATCACAACATCAATACACTCCAGTCCCATCCTACCTCTCAACTCTTCCATCATAAAACCAGTCCCCCCAGGCCTTGCACACAGAGATGCATTGCACATGCACCTAATCACTATCATTTCTGTATCCTCTTCCATTACTGCCCAGGTCTCACTACCATACAACATCACACTCCTAACACATGTTGCATACAAAGACCCCTTAGCACATAAGAAGAGTCCTCTCAATGTCAGGAGAGGCAACAGTTCCCTGAACTTCCTCCAACCACTTCTCACCCTAGCCACAGAGCTAGCTCCAGCCCCACCTTCAGCACACAACATGTCTCCCAAATAACAAAACTCTTCCATACACTCAAGAGACTCAGCAAGTTCAATCCTTTCAGACGTGACAATCTCCACCTGCTCTCCCCGACAAGGCACACACATAAACTCAGCATTACCACGCAGTCTACCTCTAATACCACTACACCCCTTGTGCACCCATTTATCACAAACACTGCACAAGATGGAATTACTTCCCACACCCTTGTGGCAAAACTGCAATGGCCACTCTCCCTCTTCTTTGACTATACCGCCACCAATTCTAGATATCATCACTTTTGTTTTATCTGCATTTACCCTTAAGCCCTTGTGCCTCATACCATCTCTCCATTTCCTAAATCTTTCCCTTCCTTTCATTCTTTGCCATCAACATCAAATCATGAGTACGCAATATCTCCCACAGGAGTTCGTTTCTGAAGTCATGTGAGAGGGCTTCAAGTACCATGATAAACAACATGGGACTCAAAACTGACCCCTGATGCACACCAACATTAACAGAAAACTCGTCACTCAAATCTCCATTCACTTTTACCTGGGCGCGAGCACCCACATACATGGCCATAACTACCCTAACCAGCCACTCCTCCAACCCAATCTTTCTCATTGCCCACTTCACCTCTCTAGGGACTCTGTCAAATGCCTTTTCCACACCAACAAAAACAAAATACAGATCCCTTTTCTTTCCAGATGCTGTCGAACAATGAATATGGCATCAGTGGTCCCCCTGCCTGGCATAAACTTAAACTGCATCTAATCAATACGTTGAGTCCTCGAAATAAGAAAACCCGAGGTACAAATTTTCGATGGTACGAAATCGATTAATATAGGACAAATTCCACAGTATGAAAATATGTGTCTCAATGATACGAAAATCGATACTCGATACGAAAGGAAATGCAGAGATAGCCCGATTATCGAGACTATATGATGTTAAGAAGTGCCTGAATAATCTGAACTCACGATTAATCTGGCGGAAACAAAACACAAGTACTGTTAGATTGATTTATGTACTGGTAAATGTACAATGAAAGACACAACTATCTTCCCAGTTCAGTCTGAAGAAAATTTACACCAGGTGAAATACAATGAAAACTCTGATTCTACTAGTGCGTGTTTCAAATGGTTCGATTTTTCCACGCTATATTCGTCACACTTTGGGAAGATACTTGTGTCTTTCATTGTACACTTGAAGCAACAGAAAGACCTTACCAATTCAATTCATAATCCTCCAGCTAGTTTCTGTAATTTTCTGACAACTTTCAGTTTGGCAAATTACTTTGTCTTGCTGAAAAATTTCCTCCTTGTTATTATCGTCACTTCTCCTACGATCGTTTCCAGCACAGTGGAAGAAACTCAATGTGCTCAAAGGTGGATATCGTTTCCCAATTTCCCAACTGGAGGTTAGGTTAGGTTAAATTTATTAGGTACAGATAAGCTCGGTTAGGCCAGGTTTAGTTAAACACTTAGGGAAGAACAGTCCTTTTCGCCATTATGTTAACGAAATAAACAAGTGTTGTCACACCAGAACAGCTAAAAATGACGAGGAAACAGATTTAATTTGAAACGATGGAACATATTCTATCCATTTCTCCTTTCTCTGAAATCTCCATTCTGGGAGATTTCAATGTTCACCACCACCTTTGGCCCTCCTCTCACTGATCCACCCGGTGAACTAGCCTACACCTTTTCTATCCTTAATGACCTAGAGCAGCTTGTACAGCACCCTACCCGTATCCCTGACCGCCTTGGAGAGAGCTCCAACATACTTGACCTCTTCCTTACTATTAATCCTTCTGCCTACACTGTTAATCTTTTCTCTCCGTTGGGCTCCTCCGATCACAACCTTATCACCTTAACCTGTCCTATTGCCCTGATACAGCCTGTGGACCATCCAAAAAAATGTTGTCTGTGGCACTTTGGAGCTGCGGATTGGGAGGCCCTCAGGCAGTACTTCTTTGATTTTCCCTGGAATGATTATTGCTTCCATGGCTGGGAGCCATCTGAGTGTGCTTTGCACATTAAGGAGGTTTTTCTCTCGGGCATGGAAGCATACATTCCTTTCTCATATCCTCTGACTATTGCAAGAAAGCCTTGGTTTAATAACACTTGTTCTAATGCTGTCCGCAACAAGGAGAGGGCCTGTAAAAGCTACCGGAGCCAACCCACCCCTGAATCACATCTTTTATATGTTTCTGCCCGGAACTGTGCTAAGTCTGCCCTTCACTCTGCTAAAAATAATTTCATCCGACTAAATGCTCTCAACTCTCCAACTCGAATTCTTCCCGCTCCTTCTGGCACCTTGCCAAAAACCTTTCTAACATCTTTACCTCATCATCCTTCCCTCCTCTTATCTACTCTGATGGCTCTGTAGCTATTTCTTCTACTGATAAAGCAGATCTTTTCGCTCAGTCATTGTCCTCCAATTCCACCTTAGATGATTCCGGTGCTGTTCCTCCATCACTTCCTCCCTCTTACTTCCTCATGGTTGACATTAAAATTTCTTCAGCTGATGTATTTTCTGCCATTGCTGGCCTCAATACTAATAAGGCATATGGGCCTGATGGAGTCCCTCCTGTTGTTCTAAAGAACTGTGCTTCTGTGCTTACACCCTGCCTAGGCAAGCTCTTTCGCCTTTGTCTATCAACTTGTACCTTTCCTTCTTGCTAGAAGTTTGCTCTCATTCTGCCAGTCCCAAAGAAGGGTGACCATTCTCAACACTCTAACTATCGTTCAATTGCTTTAACATTCTGTATCACAAAAGTTTTCGAGTAAATTCTTTATAGAAAAATTTTACAGCATCTTTCCTATCACAACCTTCTTTCTGATTGTCTGTATGGGTTCCGTCAGGGACACTCGACTGGCGATCTTCTCACCTACCTTTCAGACTCTTGGTCATCCTCCTTTCGGGACTTTGGCGAAAGCTTTGAAATTGCACTTGACATCTCAAAGGCTTTCGATCGAGTCTGGCACAAATCTTTAATTTCCAAACTGCCCTCTTACAGTTTCTATCCTTCTATTTGTGCCTGCATCTCTAGTTTCCTTTCTGGTCGTTGTATAGCCGCTGTTGTAGATGGCAATCGTTCTTCTCCTAGATCTATTAACAGTGGTGTTCCTCAGGGCTCTGTCCTATCACCAACTCTCTTCCTTTTGTTCATCAATGACCTTCTAAGCTGTACATTTAACCCTATCCACTAATACGCTGATGACTCCACCCTTCACCTTTCCATTAGATTCCTGCAACGTCCATCTCAGCAGTTACTTCAACAAACAAGGGATGAGGCTACGGCACACCTAATGTCTGACTTGGCTCGAATCTCTAACTGGGGTAAAAATAATCTGGTTGTTTTTAATGCATCAAACACTCAGTTTTTGCACCTATCAACCCAACAAAATCTTCCACAGGAATATCCACTAATGTTTAATAATGTTCAGCTTAATCCTGCATCATCCTTGAACATGCTTGGGGTTTCATTTACACGGGACTTATCTTGGAAAGATCATATTACATCTCTTGTAAAATCTGCTTCCAAGAGACTGGGTGTGCTAAGCCGACTCCGTGCCTGCTTTACCCCTGCACAATTGTTGACTCTATACAGGGGTTTTATACGCCCCTGTGTGGAATACAACTCTCATGTGTGGGGAGGCTCGCCACATACAGCTCTTCTCAATAGGGTGGAGTCAAAGGCTTATTGCCTCATTAACTGTCCTCTCCTTACTGACTCCCTTCAACCTCTGTCTCTTTGCCACACTGTTGCATCTTTATCTCTTTTCTATTGCTACTTCAATGATCACTGCTCCTCTGAACTGTCTGCATGCATTCCTCCACCTCTACAACGGGTGCATAGCACCCATCTAGCAGCAAACTCTCATCCCTTTTCTGTCCAGCTCTCTAATGCAAGAGTTAACCGTTACTCCCAGTCCTTCATTTATGCACCAGGTCAACTCTGGAACTGTCTCCCTCCGTCTGTATTTCCTGCTTCCTATGATCTCCAGTCTGTCAAACGCAGTGTGTCCAGGCATCTCGAAATGATCGGATCTTGAATTTGGCTCTCTCTTGCATTTTGTTTTTCTCTTGGAAGGAACAGTTTTCTGGCTCATTGCCTTTGGTTCCTTCTTCCTCACATTAAAAAAAAAAAAAAAAAAAAAAAAAGTTGTGTGAGTAGCTGTAGTTTGATATGTTGGTGAGTGCTTGTATGCCTTGTGGTCCAAGGTGTTTTAAGGTGTATGTTGCTTATGTTGTCTGTTCCACAGGCAGATGAGTGCTTAAGGCTGCTAATGATGTGCTTCGTCTGGTTGTAAGAGAAAGGTGAGAAGTCTAGGTCTGTGGGGAACTGTCTCTTGCGTCGGATGCTACATCGGTCATCGCAATGGGAGTTTTGATGGCTGACATGTGAAGTGATTGCTGAGAGTGTTTGCTTGTTGTTTGTTTGAAAGTATGGTGTCTGTTTTTGTGATGGCAGCGTGTGATTGTGTAGTGTTACTGTTGGAGAGTGTGATGCTGTTTAGTGTTTTGCAGAGTTTGCTTGTGTTTGTTTTGTGATCAAGTGTTTGGAGATAATTATTCCAATTTAGTGTTTGCTGTTCTGATAATTTATTGTTTATCTGAGTGTTGAGTTCTTGTATTTGTTGTACAGTGTCTTGTGTATGGTGTGTTGGGGAGTGTCATAATGTGTCCCACTGACTGACAGGGCCTTGAATTTCTGGTGTGATGTTGGGGTTGTGTCTCTTTCTGTTGCCTCTAGGGATGTCTTTAGTCTGCATTTTGAATAACTGTACTGAAAGTGTGCACAGCAGTGTTGACGTTTGTGATGGATGTACTGTTTAATGTTTCAAAGTGTTGTTCTGTTTCAGTTGTGAAGGCCTCCCAGCTGGCTCTCTTATAATTAGTGTATGTGTGTCTGTGGCCAGCTAGGGTGATTCTGGTTTTGGTAGTGATGATGACTGGGAGGTGGTCAGAACCAAGGGTTTTGACCACTCTCCAGGATGTTGTGGGGGTGAGGTTTGGGGAGCAAAAGGTGATGTCTGGGGATAATGGGAGGAAGAGGGCTTGGTGTGGGATATGGGTATGTTGATGGAGATTACTGAGTATGAAAAGATTATCTGTTTAGGGCTGTAGTACCAGCACTTTGTCTGTGTCAGGGTTGTTGACATCCCAGGCCTACGCCTTGGTGTTGAAATCACCATCCAGGATGATGTTGGATATGTTAATGATGTGGTGTATTTGTGGAGAGTAATTGTGTGGTACCCTGGGGGACGACTGGGAGGGAATGTATGAATTGGTGCATACTGGTGGTGGTGAAACATCAAATACCCCCTTGTCCCATAGATAAAGTACTCTGCTACCCAAGGATTCACTTAATGAGCAAATATCCATAAACTTAACTACTTGCAACACTGGGACTCCCTGTAGTATTATTAATGTCTACTGTACATTCAGGACTTCATTGTCTTCACATCAGTACTGAGCAAAAATTCTCAACGAGCCCTACATCCCTAAGACCTTAGTATTGTACTAAAACTTTGAAGTACTGCATCATTTACTGTCTGGTTTGTTTACTGTACCTCCTTAACTTTAATGTGCTTCCTCACTTTGTGATTCAGTTTCACTACATGCTTCTAATGTATAAATGAATTTGTTACACATCCATATATCTGTGGCTTCTTTCCTTATTTCCCTCATTATGTAGCACTGTCTCCATTGTTCTACTGTGCTTCCCTCCCTTCACTATGTTTTCTGGCCCTCCTTGAACTTCCCCAGCTTCAGTTTATTTCCCTGCCCTCACTGTACTCCCTTACCACTATACAGTGAAAGCTTGATTACCCAGGTTCGGATTATCCAGGTTTCGCTATATCCGGGCTGTGACCGAATGGTTCAGTGGTACAATAATACATAGAATTATCCGAACGATAGCTCTGATTTAAACAGGAAGCATCTGGTTGGTAGCGAGTGAAGCACGTGTAAACGAGCGTGAGTCCGCCCCCACCCAACCCTCCTGCTCACAACTCGATCACAAGGGTGGTAGGGTGGAGTTTGGTGAGGCAACTGATAACTTAACCTAGCCTAAACTTACTTAACTACCTAATAATTTAACCTAACCTAACCTAACCAGGGTTCCAGTTGGAAAATTGGGAAACGAAATCCATTTTTTAGTACGTTAACTTTTTTCCATTATGCCGGAAACAATCGTAAGTACGGCTTAAAGAGCCTGATGATAACAAAGAAAGAAATCTTTCAGCAAGAGAAGATAATTTACCACCTTCAAAACAGGAAAATACAGAAAACAAACTAGATGAATACAAATTATATTGGTGAAGTCTTTAGGCTGTATGCTTATACAAAAATTATGGGTTTCACAATTTTAGGGGACGAAATTGAACAAAAATGTTTGCTAATCAGAAAAAAATGACTCTTAGTCAACATTTAGTTTCACATTCTTTGTTTGATATCTCTGTTCCCAAAACATTTCAGACCGACCAAGCATACAGTTATTCCTGCTCCTTAAAGTTAGGAGTACATTTACTGCTCATTCTTTTGCTCTACCATCCCAAGCAGTCAGGTGTTCACTTCACTCCAGATGTTTTCACCAATGTTTACATGCTTATGTTACGTGCGCCCTAATTCTGAGTAAGTTTCTTTCAGCAAGAGAAGATAATTTACCACCCACAAAATAGTCACAAAAATATAGAAGACAAGCTAGAGGAATATGAACTGAATTGGTAAGGTCTTTAAGCTGTATGCTTACATGAATGAGTATGGGTTTCACAATTTTAGGAGACAATATGGAACAAAAATGTTTGCTAATCAGAAAAAAAAATTACTCTTTCGTCCTACATGTTCTCGTAGGTTAGAATTCAGTTCCACATTCTATGTTCGGTATTGCTCTTCCCAGTATATTTTGGACCGACTGAGCACAGTTATTTCTGCTCCCTTAAAGTTAATGCACATTTATTGCTCATTCTTCTGTTCATTCTTATGTGTGTGTGTGAAAGAAAGAGGATTGATATAAACAACAATGTATTCCATTATCGCTTTCATAGCTGCCGGCCTTGAACAACACTTTACTATAACAATGTCAGTGACGTTGAGTTAGGCTGAGATATAAAAAACTGCGAGCAATTATGGGAAGGGAATGAAGGTCACTGGTGTGTTACCGTGACCCTACTCTACCATCCCAAGCAGTCAGGCATTCACAGTTCACTTCATCCCACATGTTTTCGCCAATGTTTACATGCTAATGTTGCATGCATCCTAATTTTATTAATTCTTTCACGAATCATAGCATATCACAGGATGGGTTTGGGGGGGGGAGCCAGGTGTGTCAGACGAGTCTTTTCACATATGTGAGAAAAAGAAACTGATTTTAGAACTTTGAAAAATGGTTTGAGGCTGACCACAGGAGCACGCATATTTCTGAGCTCACAGCCAATGAGGGGGCTAAACATATGCTTTACTTTAAGCAGTAAAAGCATATTGCCAAATCAGTTCTTCCTGATAGTCTGTTTTATTTTTCTGATTATTTCTGGGTTGGTAAATTAATGTTTCTTGTTAAATCTGTTTCCCCGTCATTTTTAGCTGTTCTGGGTTGACAACTCTCGTTTATTTCGATAACGTAATGGCAAAAAGGACTGTTCTTCCATAAGTGTTTAACGAAATCTAGCCTAACCGAGCTTATCTGTACCTAATAATTTAACCTAACCTAACCTCCAGTTGGAAAACTGGGAAACGATATCCACCTTTGAGCACATTGAGTTTCTTCCACTGCACTGGAAATGATCATAGGGAAAACTGACAATAATAACAGAGGAAATTTTTCAGCAAGAAAAAGTAATTTGCCAAACTGAAAGTTGTCAGAATAATACAGAAAAAAACTGGAGGATTATGAATTGAATTGGTAAGGTCTTTCTGTTGCTTCAAGAGTACATTTACCGGTAAATAAATAAATCCAACAGTACTTGTGTTTTGTTTCTGCCGGATTAATTGTGATTTTGGACTAGTCAGACACCCCTTCACGCAATACAGTCTGGATAATCAGGCTATCTCTGCACTCCTCAACTCCATTGTGTTTCATTAACTCAACCAATTCTTGAGCTTTCATTTCTTCACTTATTCTGAAAAACCCGAGGTAAGAGTCAATAACTCCTTGAGAACAATGCTTATAATCTTGCCTCAAGGGAGGATGAAGGTAAAACTAGAAGGAAAACCGGCAAGGTTTCACCTCTTGATGTACTGGTGCTTTACTGACACCCATTCTCTCTCTCTCTCTCTCTCCCTCTCTCACATGACACACTGCAATATTATAATAAATTTCCCACCCAAATTTCTTCAAGTGGGTGAGGGCAGACTGCCCCCTGTCCCCCCCCCCCAATTAGCTACACCACTACTATTAATATTATGTGATGGATGATAATGGATAGGTTTTATGATCTACAGTAGTAAATTAGTATTGGTACAGTATATGGTACTGGAGTACAGTATCAAGTATGATGTTCACACTTTAAAACAGTCCTGTGGGAGGATTGCTACACTGTCTTCTTCTAAGTCGTGAGTGTTTGGAACACAACTAAGAGGCCTGTTATGAAAACAACTAATCTTATGTAATAAAAAAATAAATAACTATGCTGTTGAGCTGGGACATTAATTCCCCTCAAAGTAGGCTCCTTCTTACTTCACACACATAGCCCGGCATTCTTTCCACTGCCTGAAACATTTTTCGAAGTCGGATTTCAGTATCTCCTGCAGGCGCTTCATCGCATTCATCTTGATCTCTTCTCTCGTCTCAAACTGGGAACCCTTCAGCGGAGTTCTGAGCTCGCGGAATAACCAAAAGTAGCATGGAGCCATGTATGGTGAGCAGTGAGCCTGCCAGACCTGTGGGATGTTGTGCCTGGCCAAAAATTCCTGAATCAGTTGAGAGGAATGCACAGGTGCATTGTCATAGTGCAGCTTTCAACCTACTGCTTTCCAAAGGACTGGTCTCTTCCGTAGAACTGTGTCAAGAAGATGATGGATAAGGTCAAGGTAGTAATGTCTGTTGACAATCTGATCTTCTGGAGCATATTCATGATTCACAATACCACAGTAGTCGAAAAAAAACTGCCAGTGTGTCAGTGTGTGAGTGCATTTCACCTTGCTGCGGACCTGTCGTGCTTTTTTTGGCCAAGGCGACTCTGCATGCTTCCACTGGGACATCTGTGCTTTGGTATTTGGGTTGTACCCGTACATCTAAGTCCCATCTCCAGTGATAACAGTCTTCAGAAAGCCTGGCTCACAATTTGCACACTCCAACATGTCTTGAGCAATGTTCATCCGCAAACCTTGTTGTTCATGTGAAAGGAATTTTGGAAAGAACTTGGTGGCAACTCTTTGCATGTGCAAATGATCTATGAAAATTTTGTGTGCTGATCCACTGCAGATTCAACTTCATTAGCAATTACTCTGACAGTCAACTGACAATTTCCCAGATCAAATTGCAGACTTACTTCACATTTTCAGCACTCTTGCTTGTTGATGACCTCCCACACGTGGACTGCTTCCAACTGATATTTGGCCATTTTTGAGGCGATTGTACCACTCCTTTATTAATACTACCCCCATGGCTTCATTCCCAAAAACTTGCTGCATCTTCCTCATAGTTTCAACTTGAGTACTACCTAGTTTTTGGCAAAATCTGATGCAGTAACACTGTTTGACTTTTTCAGTCATTGTGATGTGCACAGAATGCAACGAGCATAAGATCCATGACCATGAACACATGCTGACTGACAACCATTGAGTCACTCGTGGCAGCTGGCATTAATCATACATGTGCAAGGAGGTCCTGTACTGCGTTACACAACACCCTGCCACTATCCTCTAATGGGTTGGTGAGAAAAAAAATGAGGTCAAATACTTTCTGAACAGACCTCATACAACATTAACTACTGTACTATGAAGCTTTAAGAGCTTACTGCATGACTTCTGAAGCAGGTATTGTGCTGCTGTAAGTGTGAAATAAGTGGATTATGAAAATATATACAGGACAGAGGTGGCCGACTCTAGTCACTCAGGAATAAACCTCAGCAGCCATTTGACATAACCCCATATAACCCACGTTATGACCACTTTAGTATCCGAAAATTTGTTATCTGAACAGACTTACTTAACCTAAAATTTCAGATATCAGGGGGTGCCTATGAAACTGTGCTACAATTTGACATGGTACACAAGACTCCATTCAGTCTCAGAAGTTTCATACCTGTGAAAATGGATATGGATCACAACTCTGTTCATTACTTGGCATATCTGGTATCAGCTGCCACCTGTATCAATCTTATATTAGGTCCACTGCATGTACGAACCTTCCCCTTTGAAGACAACTAACAGCCAGATTCATTTCCCCATGCTGGCAAAATATAAATGGGGATTGGGGTGTCTATGCGTGATGTGATGTTTCTGATAACTTACAGGCTGTATTGACAAGCTGTGTGTCAGAGCCTATACAGTATATGTAACTGGTAGAATCAACAGGATGCAAACATATGCAAGCATATGATGGTAGGTGGGGGCCCTCACCATCCACTCACTTGATGTAGTACTGTTCTCAGGTGTCGGCCCTTTCCTCTCCTCCACCCTTCTTTCCTTCCATCCTCTTCTGTCTTTCTTTCCTTCATTCTTTCCTCATCCTTCTGCCTATGGGTGACTTTGCACTCCCTTTTCTGTCTTTCTTTCCTTCATTATTTCCTCTTCGTTCTGCCTGTGGGTGACTCTACACTGAGTGACAAGCCAAATGGTTTCCTGTACACCAAGAAATCATTTACTATGCTGGGTGGTAACCATATAACCAAATTTTGGCACCTGGTGGTTTAATGGGTAATTATGGCACTCCAATCAGACTAAGCTGGTGAAGGTTTATATTCAAGGGATGGTTGGGGTTTATTGCTCATGTAATGCCACTCAGGGATGAGTAAGGCTGGTCACTCTTATCTTAAATGTCAGGACCAACTTGCCTAGCCCTGGGCTTCTACGCTCCTCGTGGGGCAACGTAGGATTGGATGATGGATGGATGGATGGATGAAAGAACATACTACCAACAACCACTTTAAATGTCCTTCATGGCATAAGCTCAAACCCTAGACTTTGGTTTCATGAATCACGAGATAAGTACAGTATACGAACCAGTGGGCCACCACAACTTTCCTTGTAAAAACCATAACAGTTCAGTTTGTCTGCAACTCTGCAAGCCCTAACTTCAACCAGGAGTCTCTTACAGCCTCCTTAACTTTAACAAGCAGTCTCTTATTGCCTCCTTAGCTTTAACAAAGTCTCTTAAAGGCTCCTTAACTTTAACCTGCAGTCTCTTATTGCCTCCTTAGTTTTAACAGAGTCTGTTATGGCCTCCTTAACACTAACCAGCAGTCTCTTATTGCCTCCTTAGCTTTAACAAAGTCTCTTATAGCCTCCTTAATTTTAACCAGCAGTCTCTTATAGCCTCCTTCACTTCAACCAGGAGTCTCTTAAAGCCTCCTGAACTTCAACCAGCAGTCTCTTTATAGCTTATAGCCTCCTTAACCCCCTAACCCCGGGTGACGACATATGTCGTCATTATGTAAAAAGTCCCTCACCCCGGGTGACGACATATGTCGTCCAAACATATTTCAAAATACTCGGGCATTGGAGTGGCAGGATCACATTGTCACACGATGTTGCACCCTCACTGTTTCCATATACCACCACCCACGCAGCCATGCTTGCCAGTCAGTTACCCTTTGACCACAGATAAGTGAACATATCGCGCTGTCGCTCTCCCAGCCCGCCACTCCCACCGCGCCACTTTCAACTGACGAACCTGGCCCCTCAACTTCAACCTCTGATAAAAAGCCGAAGGTTAGTACTTTCATTTGACACCTTGTTTTTTATCATTTGACACCTAGTTTTTTACTCTAGGTTAGGTAGTTTTTTTTTTTGGTGAATTTTTTAAAAGTAGGAAAATATTGGCGATTATGCCCGGGTGAGCGGGATGGCGGGCGAAAATGTGCCCGGCGTTTAAGGGTTAAAGTCAACCAGGAGTCTCTTCTAGCCTCCTTAACTTCAACCAGGAGTCTCTTCAAGCCTCCTTAACATCTACCAGCAGTCTCTTATAGCCTTCTTAACTTCAACCAGGAGTCTCTTATAACCTCCTTAACTTCAACCAGCAGTCTCTTATAGCCTCCTGAACTTCAACCAACAGTATCTTATAGCCTCCTTAACTTCAACCAGTAGTCTCTTATAGCCTCCTGAACTTCAACCAGCAGTCTCATATAGCCTCCTTAACTTCAACCAGCAGTCTATTATAGCCTCCTTAACTTCAACCAGAAGTCTCTTATAGCCTCCTTAACTTCTACCATAAGTCTCTTATAGCCTCCTTAACTTCTACCAGCTGTCTCTTATAGCCTCCTTAACTTCAACCAGCAGTCTCTTATAGCCTCCTTAACTTCAACCAGCAGACTCTTATAGCCTCCTTAACTTCAATCAGCAGTCTCTTATGGATTCCTTCGTGGTATTTCTTATGGAAGCATCCAGTATCATGGTTTTCCTGACATGGGTTCTCAGGGAACAAGTTCCTGGAAACAAGTCCTTCCTATGGCCCAAGCATCTTAGTAAAATGAACAGGAAGGGCATCTAGTGCAATCTGAATTACTCGAAACATCAGTGAGGAGGCACACTGTGTAGGGCTAATAGGATGCTTTGCTGAGAAAAACCTGTGCTGGCTGACTGCTTTCTTTCATATGATGCACCACTTGCCAACCACTCTAGTAACTCAGAGGCTACTGGAATACCATACCAGAGCACTGTGTTTTCAGAAAGAGCTCTTCCCTGTACGATGTCAAAAATGAACAACAGAAACCATCTCTGCATAGAATTGAGTGCACAGTGACCATCCTAGTTTTGTGAAAGGGTGTGTGACAACCTTTCCTCAGAAATGTGCATGGGTCTGATCAGAATACCAAATCAGCAGTAAGATGAAATGATGTATCACTGGTCAAAGGTACGAGTGCTGTATATATCCAAATATCTTATGTACTGATGTCCCCTCCGGTAGGCTGCTTGCACTTGCTGCTTGGACCAGTAGCCCATGACAACTGCAGTGGTCAACAGTTCCATGCATACTGTACAACCAGAAATAATTTTTGTTCAGGGGTTGCATTTGATATATTTAAGTACAACCGAAATGCATTTACTGTACTGGACTGATGGTGCAGGTGCATCATGAAGTATGCATTCTGGTACAGTAAATGGAGTAACATTGAGATGCTCTCTTAAATTATTTTGGACAATCTAGGTGCTAGATGTTTAAGGAGTGATGATGATCCATCATGGTGGCACATGAGCAATTGAGTGTGCCAGCAGACAAATAAGAGTTTTTCTGTCTTTAATATCACCGTGAGGATAAGAATTTTCAATACTGCATTCTTGATGGTGTGGGTAAACCTTATCTATGTGTGGTGATGAAGGTCAGACTAGCTGCAATTACCATTTTAGTTTACACATGATGGATGTTATCCTGCTGAGGGTAACCCCCAACACATGAGGGCAAAGTGCCTGCCACCAGGCCACAGACATATTAATGTAATGAAAGAGCTCCATCAATGTACCATTTTTTTTTTTTTTTACATGCATGATATCTGCATTTAGCTGTGGTATTCTCTAACTGAAAGCATAATTTAAATGAGTCACAAGAATTGTGCAACAAAACAATGACTACTATTATTTAATGAAAATAACCTGCTGGTTACACAGTTAATCTTCATACAGTCTATAGATGAATTAATCCCAAAACAATCTATAGACAAATTCATCCCCAAACAATCTACAGATCAGGCAAATGATAACACCAATGGCAGCCAATACCATATTACACATCTCCAGACCAAGCTTAAATACAAACAAACAAATGCACACACACACACACACACACACACACACACACACACACACACACACACACACACACAAGTGGGTAAAAGAAACTGAGGAAGTAAGGAGGACAGGGCCTTATAAGAAAGGGGAAACAAGACCAATGAGAGTCAAGTATACATCAGAAGGTGTAGTAAATGATATACTTAAAGTGACCTGGAAATTAAGCAAAGAGGCAGGGATGGAAAATATTGTAATAAGAAAAGATTTGAATGAAGAAGAAAGAGAAGTTTTAAAATCACTGAAGGAAGAAGTAAAGGAAAAAAATGATAAGAGGACAGATGAAGAATGTAATACTTTTTTTTGGAGAGTAATGGATATGAAAGTAAGGAAGTGGTATTTAGGGAAATAGAAGTGAAGGAAACTAAGGGGGATGGCTGTGAAAGATCAGAAGTTGAGGAAGTGGTACTGATGGAGAGTAGGAGAGAAGAGGGTATAAAAAACATCAAAAATAATTTGAAGGCGATATATACTAATGCTGATGGTTTAATATCGACAAGGCTCGAAATTAACAATTTCTTGAGAGAACAAGAACCTGATGTCATGTGCTTTGTAGAGAACAAATTAAGAGAGATATTGATGTTCATTTGGGAGATGGTAAATACAAACTGTGGAGAAAAGACAGAAAAGAAAAAATGGGAGGAGGAGTGATGATAGCAGTGAAGAACAACATAAATGTAGATACCGTGGAAATGGGAGAAGGCAGGGCTGAAGTGATATATATGAAATTAGAAACTGGAGAGAATGTCAAGAGAGAGATATGGCGGTAGTGTATGTTCCCCCTAAGACGAGAGCATGGAAGGATGACAAATACCAGGAGATGTTGTCAGATATGGCTAGCTATTTACAAAAAATAATTGAGAAAAGCAATATAATTTTGGTGGGTGACTTTAATTATAAAGAGGTGAACTGGGAGGAATGGTACTCGGGAGGTGGTGAGGATTCGTGGCGCACTATGTTGTTAAATATAATAATGAACAATGTGATGACGTAATGGGTCAAAGAAGAGAAACGGTTTCAAGGTAAGGACACACCAGCGAGGTTAGATTCACTGTTTACCAAAGAACCCGATGTAATAGAATCATTGAAATATCTCTGTCCTTTAGGAAAAAGTGATCATGTGGTCATTGAGTTCCAGATAATAATAGGGAACGTCGAGCCAAGAGACGAACTTCATAGACAGGGAAGATACAACTTTGAGAAAGCAAATTTTACAGGATTGAGAAACTTTTTTGAAAATGCAGATTGGAGAAAATTCAGAGAAACAAGAGAGATACAGAGGAAGTGGGATATCTTTCTAGACCTCTATAATTTGGGAGTGGAAAAATTTGTACCAAGAGTAAGAGGGAAAGAAAACAGGAAAAAGGAGTGGTTTAATAGAAGGTGTATGATAGCAAAAAAAGAGAGAGATAAGGCGTGGAACAATTGGAGAAAGAGAGGTAACAACAGAGCAAAGGAAGAATATAAAAGAACTAGAAACGAATACACAAGAATACGTAGAAAAGAAGAAAGGAATTTTGAAAAAGGTATAATAGACAAATGCAAGGATGAACCCAAACTGTTTTATAGATTTGTTATTGGCAAACTGAAACAAAAGGAAGGAATCACCAAATTGAAAGTAGAAGAAGAGGTCTATAAGGATGCGGCAATGCAAGCTGAAATAATGAACAATCGTTTCCAGTCAGTTTTCACTAATGAAAAGGAGTTTGTGGAAGGAGAAGGAGTGATTAGAAATGTACCGGTGATAAAAGATATAAAAGTGGAGGTACAGGAAGTGTATAAATTACTGGAAACTCAAGATGTAAGGAAAGCCCCAGGACCTGATGGAATTTCTAACTGGGTACTGAAGGAATGCAGAGAACAACTGGCGGATAAAATTCAGTTTAATCATGTGTTCTCTGGAAGAGGGGAAAGTGCCAGAAGAATGGAAGAGGGCAAATGTGGTACCAATATATAAGGGAGGAAACAGGGAAGAACCCCTGAATTATAGACCAGTGTCTCTAACCAGCATGGTCGAAAAATTGTGCGAGAGAATCCTGAAAGACAGATGGATAAAATATCTGGAAGAGATGAATATTTTGGCTGAATATCAGTTTGGATTCAGAAGTGGAAGGTCATGTGTTTCTAACTTGTTGAGCTTTTACTCAAGAGCGATTGACGTGGTACAGGAGAGAGGTTGGGTGGATTGTGTGTACTTAGACTTAGAGAAGGCCTTTGATAAGGTACCTCATAAGAGACTAATGTGGAGACTAGAATATATAGGAGGACTGAAGGGGAAACTTCTGGAATGGATGATAGACTTTTTGAGAGACAGACAAATGAGGACAGTAATAAAGGATAGGATGTCTGGATGGAGGGAAGTAACAAGTGGTGTCCCTCAAGGCTCGGTGTTGGCGCCAGTAATGTTCCTGATTTACGTAAATGATATGGTAGATGGAGTGAACAGTTATGCAAGTCTGTTTGCTGATGATGTAAAGATCTTGAGGAAGGTAGAGGTTGAGGAGGATTGTAAAATGCTGCAGGAGGATTTGGATAGGATACACGATTGGAGCTGGGCATGGGAAATGAAATTTAATGTAAAGAAATGTAAAATATTGGAAATGGGTAAAAGTACCAGGAGGCCATCACTGAATTATTTGTTGGGTAATGAATTAATCACAAAATTGAGAGAAGAGAGAGATTTGGGAGTGCTGGTCCAAGATAGTTTGTCACCAGAAAAGCACATTAACAAGCTAGTTGGAGAGACTTACAAACTCTTGACTAACATAAGAGTAGCACTCATTATATGGATGAGGAGATGATGAAAAAATTTATAGTGGCCATGATCCGCCCCAGGTTAGAATATGCAGCGGTAGTGTGGTCCCCACACAAAAAGAAAGATAGAAACGAGATTGAGAGAATACAAAGAACAGCAACCAAGATGGTCCCCAGTCTGGCAGACCTGTCATACAGAGAGAGGCTGGAAAAACTGGATTTGCCTTCCTTAGAGGAAAGGAGAAAAAGGGGAGACATGATTGCAGTGTTCAGGACCATGGTGGGAGTAGATAAAATTGACAAAGAAAATCTGTTTGTATGGGATATGAGAGCAACAAGAGGACATGGAATGAAATTGAAAAAGTCAAGCTGCTTGAAGGATATCAAGAAATATAGCTTTCCTTACAGAAGTATAGACTTATGGAATAGCCTGGACTAAGAGATTGTCCAGTCTAAAAACTTAAACGAGTTTAAAGCTAAATTTGACTTATTGTGAAAAAACGACGGAAACCAACGAGCATAGCACATTCTGTGTATATCACAATTAGGTATATTAGGTAAATGCATAAATATTTGGAACGACTTAGACAAAGAGATGGTGCATGAGAAAAACATTCATGTGTGTAAAGGTAGACTTGATAAATGTGGATATGGAGACAGGACAACACGAGCAATGCTCAATTCCTGTATACTACAAATAGGTAAATACAAATAGGTAAATACACACACATACACATGCAGATTTTAAACACACAAATAACTAACCTTTCTCACTTTTGAAGATTTAGCTTTTGAAGTAGATGATATAGATGATGCTTGTTCTTCTTCTGGTTCTTCTTCCTCCTCTTCACCTTCTTCCTCTTCTTCTTCCTCCTCCTCCTCATCATCATCATTATCTTCTTCTCCCCGATCTTCATCCTCTTCATCTTCATCATCATCGTCGTCATCATCATCTTCGTCATCATCATCATCTTCATGAACTTCCCCATCACTCCCACTACAATTCTGAAAAATTCATTAATTACTTCTTCACTGCCACTGACACTGACTGCTGAAACTGGTTCAAACTTTCTTAGCCATCAATCAATCCAATCCCGCCAAAAACTGCATTATAAATCTGTGGGAACTTTCTCCTATTTGGCATCTCTTATGGGTCCCCTAGTACAGTATGCACCTGGACATTTATCTTATCAGCATACACTACCTGTGAGAATGTAATAATATTTTCCTCAATTTTCTATGCATTTATATGTTTCTGTTTTAGTACATCATTCTTTCGACAGACATATCTCAACTCTTCTCTAGTACGGTACATCCATTTTCCAATAACTGAAACAAATAGTTCTGTATCAAAATAACAGAATACTTGCAAAACTTCAGAAACAGAAGGAAAATGTATATGGCAGAGAAAATTACCATTGTTCAGTGTTATATACATCATAAATTTTCATTTTATCTTACATTCAATATACATTTTAATATGTTTCAACAAGCACAAATAGCCAAAAAGTAATGTTCTCAAAACATAAGTTACCCCTGATATTTGTCAAGTGGAGAAATTAACACATACATAATGAGCTGTAGTAATGCACGGAAGTGGGCTGTGATTTTTTTTTTTTCCAGGTGCACATGATCCAGCCAACAATTCTTGTCACAAATGTCAAACAAGAAAGATTTAAAGAAACCAATAAGAAATAAGTATGAGTATGAACAAAATTTACAAGGTGCATGGCAATGAAAGAGATCAGTCATGCATCTGTTTCAGTAGGGATTTTACTTCTATATGCCATAATTAAAGTAAAAGGTAAGATAAAGCTGGAGGAACATGATACCTGGCACTTAAGCCATGGTGCTCATTTCCATAACTCTGTCTACTGAGTCTGTGGTTGGTTCTGTACCTACAATCTTAGGACACAAGGCCACAGCATCATCAAGGCTACCACACTCACCTCCCCTAGGTGTTACACAATGTACTCAATTTTCCTGCCAACTCACAAAAGATGGATGGACACCTGAGTCAAGAGGCACCAGCTGCTCACACCAGGATTCAAACCATAATGCTACTGGAGTGGAAGCTTTGTAGACAACAGTATCAGTCATATGAAAACAGAAGTCTCAGAATCAAATTTCCATAAAGGTTATTTCATTGTGTTATTACTGTTTCAATTCCTGGCTAATTCCAAGGTGATTATACTGGGGAGCATGCTTAAACAATAAGACAATGCTCTGTTACATTAAGGAGAGCTTACCCATCCATTCCATTATTTAGCATCTCCAACATATAACAGGTTACTTGGGAGACATGTTCTGTGCTGGAGGTGGGGCTGGGGCTAGCTCTGTGGCTAGATTGAAAAGGGATTAAAAGAAGTTCAGGAGGCTGTTGCCTCTCCTGACATTATGAGGGCTCTCTGTCCATGATAAGGGATCTGTGTATGCAAAATGTGTTAAACTGCTGAGTGCCAGCAGACTTTGGAACCTCATGGAGCCACGGTGCCAGCCAATTTTTGACCTTTTTTTTTTTTTTTTTTTGCTAGATAGGTTAGAAATTATTAGAAAACATGGAGAACAACCAAAAAAGTACTCACAGAAGCCATTTACGTCAATTTTGAGGTTGATTCTCTCTGACCAGGTGGCTAAAAACTTCGGAGTAATGCCCGTAGACTTTATCAGCTGCCTCCAACTCCAACTGAGCTGAGATAGATCTTCATTTTCTTCATTGGTAAGTATGCTATTCAAGCAAAAAACACTCTTATTGGGTATACAGATGATATAGGAAGGTCTAGAGAGGTGCGGGGATATCCCAGCCGATTTTTTGGCACCTAATTTGAATTTCCGAATTTTGGCAAATACAGTATATCAAATTGCCCATGTACAGTAAGCAACAATAATCGTGTCGTGAAATTTGGTAAAAACATAAGCTAACGGGCAAAGCGTCTGGTGCATTCCACCGTCTGTCATACGGACGGTTCATAATGTTTCACGAGTTACATTTAATCTTCGGACAAAACCGCGACACAACTACTGTTGCTCACTGTACGTGCATCAATAGCACTGTCCGTGCATATAGGGGCTGATGTACATGTACATCGTTGGCACAGGGCAGGTTAAAAGTGTGATGCTGTATGACAGTGAGACCTGGGCAGTAGAGAAAGGATATTCGCAGGCTTAAACGTAAAGAAATAACAATGATTAGGTGGATGTGCAGTGCATCTTTGAATGCGAGACCTAGGGGGGCTAGGTTAATGATGGAAGAGTTAAGAGGAAGGATGGGACTGGAGTGTATTGATGTTGCGATGAGGAGAGGTAGACTGAGACTTTTTTTTTTTTTTATACAAAGAAGGAACCAAAGGCCAGGAGCCTGCAAATTGTTCCCTCTAAGAAAAAAAAAAAAACAAGAAAACAGATAGCAAAATTCAAGATCTGTTCATTTCAAGATGCCTGGACACACTGTGTTTGAAAGACTGGAGATCACAGACAGTAGGAAATACAGACAGAGGGAGACAGTTCCAGAGCTGACCAGTTGCATTGATGAAGTACTAAGAGTACCAGTTAACTCATGCATTAGAAAGTTGGACAGAAAAGGGATGAGAGTATGTTGCTACATGGGTGTTACATGCTCGGGGTAGTGTTGGAGGGATGCAACCAGACAGTTCAGAGAAGCAGCAATAGAAGAGATAATATTGCAACAGTACACTGAAGAGACAGGCATTGAAGGGAGTCAGTAAGAGGTGGAGAGTTAATAAGACTAAAAGCCATTGACTCCACTTTCTTCAGAAGAGCTGTATATGTGGAGCCTCCCCACACACGAGAGATGTAATCTACACTGGGGCGAATAAAACCCACGTACAGGGGTAAGGAAAAAACGGATTCAGCTCAGCACACCCAATCTCTTGGATGCAGATTTTACAAGAGAGGTAATATGTTCTTTCCAAGATAAATCCCGAGAGAATGAAATCCCAAGTATGTTTAAAGATGATGCAAGATTGAGCTGAATACTATTAAAAATTAGACTCCAATGGAAGATTTTGTCAAACTGAGAGATGTAATGACTGGGTTTTGGATGCATTAAAAACAAGATTAATTTCACCCCAATCACAGATATGAGCAGACCTTAAGTGTGCCATAGCCTCATCCCTTGACTGTTGAAGTGACTGCTGAGATGGACACTGCAGGATCCAAATGGAAAAGTGGAGGGTGGAGTCATCACCATATTAGTGCATAGGGTTAGATGTACAGCTTAGAAAGTCACTGATGAATAAAAGGAAGAGAGTTGGTGATAGGACAGAACCCTGAAGAACACCACTGTTGATAGCTCTGGGAAAAGAACGGTGGCCATTTACAACAGCAGCTATAGAACAACCAGAAAGGAAGATAGAAATGAAAGCACAGACACAAGGATAGAAACCGTAAGAGGTCAGTTTGGAAATTAAAGATTTATGCCAGACTTGATCGAAAGCCTTTGAGATATCAAGTGCAATCGCAAAGCTTTCGCTAAAGTCCCGAAAGCAGGATGACCAGGAGTGTGAAAGGTAAGTGAGAAGATTGCCAGTGGAGAGTCCTTGGCAGAACCCATACTGACGATCAGAAAGAAGGCTGTGATAGGAAAGATACTTTAAAATTTTTTTGTTAAGAATAGACTCAAAAACTTTTGAAACAAAGGATGTTAAAGCAATTGGGCAACACTTATAGGGATGGGAATGGTCACCCTTCTTTGGGACTGGCTGAATGAGAAAAAACTTCCCGCAAGAAGGAAAGGTGAAAGTTGACAGACAAAGGAGAAAAAGAGCTTACTTAGGCAAGGTGTAAGCACAGAAGCACAGTTCTTGAGGACAACAGGATGGACCCCATCAGGCCCATACACCTTGTTATAGTCGCGGTGCACGACTCTGAAGTTGTTATTATCGTGCCCTGGCAATCTATCATTCAAACGTGTGTCTGATTTCGTGTAAAATATGAGACGTGTGTTATTCATGTATAATGTGTTCATGTATAATAATATTCATGTATAATATATTCGTGCATAATAATATGATTCGTGTATAATATATATGAAACTGGATGCACTTTTGAATGGTAGGTTGCCAGGATACAATAATGACAACCTCAGTCATGCACCGCGACTACACTATTAAGGCCAGATATGACAGAAGATACATCAATTGAGGAAATTTTAATGTCAGCCATGAAGAAGACAGAGGGGGGAAGTGATGGAGGAACAGAACAGGAATCATCTAAGGTGGAATTGGAGGAGAAAGTCTGAGTGATGAGTTCTGCTTTATCTGTAGAAGAAATAGCTACAGAGCCATTAGAGTGGGAAAGAATTGGGAAGAATGATGAGGTAAAGTTGTCAGAAAAATTTTGCAAGGTGCCAGAAGGAGCAGGATGAATTCAAGTTGGAGAGTTCTGAGCATTTAGTATGAATGAAATTATTTTTTGCAGAGCGATTACAGACTTAGCATGATTCCGGGCAGAAACATAGAAGAGACAAGATTCAGGAGAGGGTTGGCTACGGTACCTTTTCTAGGCCTTCTCCTTGTTTGCCTAACTGAAACAAAATTAACATCATGGATATCAAACGATACCTTAAACCTAAAGGAATACAATATATGGCGAAAAGATAGGAACTTAACCCCTAAAGTACTAAGCTCGACAATTGACGTTTTTTCACAATTTTTTAAATGGACAAGGAACGTCGATTGTGCAACTTCCACAAAATACAGTAATCTTCCCAATATCCAATGTAATAGAGCCACAGACATGTCCGGAAATTGGGCCTGTCCGGATATTGGGCCCCTGCCTCCTGGACTGGTACTTATGGACCCTAAGCCTAACTTTGAAAGCCACCTAAATAACTCCCTACCGGACATGCATAGCACCTATTTAAGACCCTATTCACACCAATAATGGACATACAGCATGAAATAGATGAAAAGGAATCAGAGAATGAGGAAAAAGAAGTGAGTATGGAAAATATTTAGTAGTGTACAGGGTACTTACAACGCGTCTGTGGCCATCTCCTCTAAGGCTCTGGCAGTGGTGAAAATGCTCTTGAAGCACGTACAGTAATCCAGTGTTGTGCTGCACTTAATTATCTGCACTGTGAGTTATAACTGTTTAACACTGCACATTCTGTTCTTAATTGTGCCATGCCAGTTTCAACCGACAATTTGTACTCCACACTTAATCCTTTGCACTCTAAATTCTAATTTCTTAACACTGCACAACACTATAAATTCCCATGTGGTCTAGTGGCAAGGTATTGCAGTTTATTCACAAAAACGAACACGTGCGACATTCACTGCGACGAGCATCTACTCACGATGGTAGTTAGATGGTAACTGGGGATGGGGAAGGAACAGCAGGGGGCCAGCAGCTGTGCGTAAACACAGCTGTTCGGCGCCATGCGCCAATTTCAAATTACAGGTGGGAAAAAATTTGGATTTTTAATTTTTATTTTTTTCATTTTTTGGCCATTTTGGGGTTCCGAAGACCTAGACCCAAAACATCCGGAAATTGGGGTGTCCAGGAACTGGGCATCTAGTTATTACAGGGATTACTTGGCAGCAGCTTGCTCCACCTCGGCTGTGACGTAGATGGCTTCTGACCAATCAGAACTAAGTGTTGGATATACAGTCAAGAGGATCAAGGCCCATACCCAGGCAGTGGGGGGTGTACCCCCCATCTTCCTCTTGCCATGTCCCTCTACCCCACTACCTTGTTACTATCCTACCTCCCTCCATTCTTACCACCACCATCACCACCCCTGCCATACCCTCCTCATGCATCCTCCACCCCTCCATATGGATTCCCCCCCCAGGTCTCCCCCCCTAGTTGTCTGGGGGGAGGGTATTTCCCCCCTACCCTCCCTCCAATGTCCGTGTACTCCACTGGGGCCCTTCCTTTGTGTCTGGTGGTGGTCTCCTCCCATCCCTCCATCCCTGTACACCCCCTCCAGGCCTTACTTGGAGTATCTTTACCTCCCACCAGTGTATTTTTCTTTCTCGCCAGGGACACAACAGGTAACTTTCAGGTGTATAAATTCAAGCAGTATAAATAAGGAATAAAACTTTTAACCTTTGAGAAAGTTGAAAAATTGACCTGTTTTTGCATCCTGGGGGGCAGGCGAGGCTGGGGAATTGCATACCAGAGGGGTTTAAAAAGGGAGGAGGAATTATAATATTAACAAAGAAAAATCTAAAAGTCAAAGAAATAGAACTAGATATACCCTCACAGGTAGAACTAATCGCAGTAGAGATTAGTACATCTGAAGCGAAAGTAATTGTGGCAAATTTATACATGCCACCCAGATCAAACATTGGGGAAAAAGGCAAATATGAAAACCTGGCAGAGAGTACAATTCAAAGCTTAAGAGGACTGCTACATAGAATGGAGGAGAAATCTAAATGAATTATATACTATCTGGATATTTCAATACAAATATAAATTGGAATACTCTACATATAAAAAGCCAGGAATGCTGTTGGGACCAAAAGCTCCTGGACTTTGTGCAGGCATTTTCTTAACACAACATGTAAAAGAAAGCACCAGAAAAAGAGGACTTGATGTACCATCAGTACTAGATCTTATATTCACTAGACAAGAAATGATACTGAAAATATTATGTATCACCCCCTGTCACGAGTCGGCTAGTGACATTGGCTTTTGTGGGAAACCGCGAACTCTAGTGGAATCCCAGTTTAACGTTCAGTTAACCGCTCATTCAGTCGGGAGTCTTTTCAAATCAATTTTTCACTGTCATAAGTGATCGTCTTTGTGTGAGACATTAGCGTTTCCGCAGAGCGATTTGTTTTGGGCGTGTTTCACTCATTCTAGCCGTTGGTAAGGCGGCCACAGTACTTGCCTCTTTCCCACAAGTTAGTCAGTCGAGGTTTGAACGCCACGAAACCAGGTTGGGCCAGAACGTAGTGCCACCGTTCCTGATTTCCACATACCGTGATAGGCGAGAGACTTAAGCGAGTGCAGTGTCCTTCCAGTAACGACGCCCAGTCATCTGCTTAGTCCACTCTTTGACCAGTATTTTCTTTTCGTTTTCCTAGACTTAAGAGTTTAGTTAAGGTGCTGTTCCCTCACATGCTGGCCGGCTGCGCCACATGTTGTTGTCCTAGGTTTAAGAGTCTAGCTTTTGAGTGAGTGAGTGAGTGCGATCTCCTTACTTTGAATTCATTTTGAAATGTTAAATTTATTCCTTTGTAATCAATAAATTTAAGTTCTTTTTCTTTGAGCTTAATGTAATGTAAACTCGTGTTTCATTTCTCCATAACTAAGCTTATTTCCTTTATAGCTCCTAGCTTGCATAAACGCTTTGCTATTCATAACTGGTACTTGGGCCAGTCTTGTTGTATTAAGCTTAAAATCCGTTGTGCCTTCTAGGAGTTAACGCATCAGCAAGAACCTGATATCATTAATAGTATGAAAGATGAGTTTTGGGCGAGAGTAGAAGCATGTATGGACAAGTTTGAGAGGAGCGAGAGAGTGCTGTTGATTGGAGACATGAATGGCAAAGTCGGGAATGTACGAGTGGATGGAGTGGTTGGTCAGTGGGGTGTGCCAGCAGAAGTAGATGGGAATGGTAGTGCTTTGGTGGATATCTGTGCTGGTAAGGGGTTGGCAATAGCCAACACCTACTTTCGTCATAAGATGATCCACCGGTATACATGGACAGTAATGAGGAGGATGGATGGTGAACTTGTTGAACGAAAGGCAATGATAGACTACGTGTGTGTGGATGAGCGAATGAGAAGACAGGTGTTGGATGCAAGGGTGTGGAGAGGGTGGGGGAATGGAGTCTCGGACCATCACTTAGTGATGGCCAAGGTAGAGCTGCAAAGAAAGTGGTTGAGGAGGCGAAGGGGAAGACAGGAGGAAACAGCTCCTGTGAGAAGAGTGGAGAAATTGCAAGATAGTGAGAAGAGGACAGAGTATAAGAGCATAGTGGAAGAAAGATTGGGAAGGTATGAGCTAGAGCAGATGGAAGGGGTGGAAGACGTATGTAAGATATTCACGGAAGAGATAAGCGCAGCGTGTGAGGTGGTTTGTGGAGTGAGGAGGAGATGCAAGGGTGTGCAAGGGACAGCATGGTGGAATGATGAGGTGAAACGAGCTGTGGAACAAAAGAAGAAGGCATATGGTGAATGGTTGGCGAGTAGAGGTAGGGGAGAAGATGAGAGAGAGAAGAGAGAGGTATATGTGAGCAAGAGAAGGGAGGTTAAGAGACTGGTGAAGGAGAGTAAGATGAAAGTGGATGAAGAGTTTGGGAGGAATCTGAGTGTGAAATGGAGGGAGAGTAAGAAATTGTTTTGGAAGGAGGTAAAGAAAGCAAGGCAGTGTGAAAGGGGAAATAGTAGGGGAGTGAAAGATAGGAATAATAGATTGTTGGTGGAGAAGAGAGAGAAATTGAGGAGATGGAAGGAGCACTTTGAGATTTGTTGAATGTAGAGAGTGAGAGCAGTGTGAGTATAAGTGGTTGGGGAATGGCTGGGAGAAGAAGAGTTGAGAGGAGGGAGGAAGAGATCAGTAGGTCGGAAGTAGTGGAAGCGATGAAGAAGATTAAGCTGGGAAAGGCCCCAGGAATTGATGGAGTGTGGTGAAATGCTTAGGTATGGGGGTGAGATTGTTGTGGAGTGGATATGGAAGTTGTGTAGATTGGCTTGGGAAGAGGGAAGGGTTCCAGAGGACTGGAAATCAGGTATAATTGTTCATCTGTACAAAGGAAAAGGGGAGAGAGAAGTATGTGGTAACCATAGGGGTATTTGCCTTCTTAGTGTGACTGGTAAAATATATGGTAGAATACTCATTGATAGGGTTAGGCATATGACAGAGGAGCTAGTTGGAGAAGAACAAGGGGGATTTAGGAAGGGAAAAGGGTGTGTAGATCAGATATTTGTTCTAAGATGTTTAGTGGAGAAGTATCTAGAGAAGGGAAGGAAAGTGTACACTGCCTTCATGGACTTGGAGAAAGCTTATGACAGAATAGATAGGAAAGGTATGTGGAAGGTATTAAGAATATATGGAGTGGAGGGGAAATTGTTGAGTGCTGTGAAGAGTATGTACGAGGGAGCTAGGGCTACGGTGCGAGTGGTTGGTGAGCTGAGTGAGTTCTTTGATCTCAATGTGGGACTGAAACAGGGGTGTGTAATGTCTCCATGGCTGTTTAATATATATATGGATGGGGTCGTAAAGGAGGTACAAGGTAGGGCAGTGGATGTGGGGGTGGCCCTAATGAATGAGTGTGAGATTTGGAAGCTTCCGGTGTTGCTGTTTGCTGATGATACAGTATTGTTGAGTGAAGATGAATGGGAGTTGCAAGGTTTGGTGAATGAATTTGGGACAGTGTGTAGGAGGAGGAAGCTGAAAGTTAATGTAAACAAAAGTAAAGTTATGGTGTTTGAGAGGAATGAAGTCACAGAATGTGCAGTGAGGTTGGATGGTGAGGATATGGAGAATGTGAGTGCATTCAAGTACTTGGGTAGTGTGATGAGTAAGGATGGAACTTTGGGGGATGAAGTACGTGAAAGGGTACAGCAGGGAAGGAAGATTGTTGGCACACTGAAAGCAGTGATGAGAAATAGGGAGGTGAGTATGGAAGTTAAGAAGTCTCTGCATGATGGTATTGTGATCCCTACCCTGACGTATGGAAGCGAGGCGTGGACCTTGCAAGAGGGGAACAAGTCAAGAGTGAGAGCAGTGGAAATGAGTTACTTGAGAGGAGCATGTGGAGTGACATGGAGGGACAGGTTGACGAATGAAGAAGTGAAGGAACGTTGTGGGGTAGATGTGGATGTGTTTGAAAAGATTAGGAGAAATACACTGAGGTGGTTTGGACATGTGGAGAGGATGGTAGTGAAAGACTGACTAAGAGGGTGTATGTGGGTGAGGTGGAGGGAGGGAGAGGGAGGGGTAGACCGAGGATGAGGTGGAGGGATGGAGTTGAGAGGTATATGAGGGAGGGGGGGGTGAGTTGGGGGGAGGGGAGTCAAATGGTGGGTGACAGAGTGACTTGGAGGCGTTTTGTCTGCGGCCACCCTTTGCGGGATTAGGGCGTCAGGCTATAGATAGATAGACAGATAGATAGTTATTTATTGTCAGGGGTGAAGTCACTTTCTCCAAAGGCTAACAGTACTAATAAACAGCAATTGAGAGGAATTGGTCTCTGCTGTGTACTGTTGAGAAAGTTTATAAATTCTCGTTCGTACAGAATCGGCGAAGCAAGCCAGCATAAAGTAATCATTGCTTGATTTAGCAAGACAATTCATTGTACTGCTCTTCAGTATTATTGAATAATTATCATTTAATATTGCATTTATTTTAAAAACCCCGTGACAACTGGCGACCTCATTCCAGGATATTAACTCCTAGCTCTAAAGCTATTCACGAGATAATACTCACTCGTTCATACTTAGGTATTTATCATTAAAGTCTATAGGCACTACCTTACTGGTGATTATTGATTCATTTTTATTAATTTACATAATAGTTTTGACAGTCAGTTGTTTGTTTAATTTTCTTTCTTTACCAGTTTAATTAGATAAAACTGGTCACCACTAACCTGTGCCTATATTCTTTATTCTCGATTATTGGCATCTCTCTTTGCAAAAAAAATTGCAGTCAGTACTGAATCGCTAGTACTTAGATTGAGTTAGCATCATGTCGACCAGCGTCTATGTACAGGAAGCCAAAGATATGGGTCTTACAGACCCAACTGAAATTAAAAATTACGTCCTCTCTCGGCTTAGTCACGAGCAGCAACACGAGAGTGATGCTCGTGAAGAGCAGAGAATCCAACGCGAACACGAGTGAGAACAGCGCGAACACGAACAAAAACAACGCGAACTCGAGTTAGAACAAGAGCGAAAACAACGCGAATATGAGCGTGAACAACGCGAGAGAGAACGAGGACATGAATGTGCCGAGTGAGAAGCACGCGAAAAACATGAAGTGCTGAAGCTCAAGCGAGATTCCTTGGCTTCAGACACATCTGGTGCAGTTGGTCCAAGCTCCACGAGCATTCTCCCTGCACCTGTTATGGCGACCCCACACATCAAGCTTCCCCCATACAAAGATGGCGAGCGAATCGAGCCATAAATAGCTCGTTTTGAAGACATGGCTCAACTTTACCAGCTGGATGATGCAGCTAAGCGGCTTCAGTTTCTTAGCCTGTTTGAGGGCCCTGCCCTCGATATTCTCCACAGAATTCGTGGAGACAATCTCACGTATGAGATGATGAAGGCCGCACTCATCAAAGCGTACGGTCTCACAGTTGACGAAGCCAAAAGTCAGTTCATGAGGGCGCGTTTACAGGATAAAGAGACTGCTGTTCAGTTTCTTGACCAGCTTACTGCTTACTTAAATGAGTGGATGGAGAAAGATGAAACTCCTTCCACGCGTGAGGGGATAACTGACCTTATGCTGCTTACGCAGCTAGAAAAGTCGTGGCCTACTGAACTTATGGCTCAGCTTAAGATCTGCCAGGTAAGAGATGCCAGCCAAATGGTGAAGAAGGCTGACGCATTCTTTACTGCATACAGGTATCAAACTCGCAAGCAGCATACCTGGAATAGGAAACCTGATAAATCTGGGAAACCGTCTCAGACTGAACCTCACCAACAAGGGCATTCTCAGACTAATGGCCAAGGTCCAAAACCGCAGAGGAAGGACCAGGGGCAAAACACTCAGAAACCTGAGTGGAAGAGGTACAACAGGTACCCTAACCAGCCACAGTATCAGCCACGCAACCGACCACCGGGACTGTCCTTTTCACCACCAGCTCAAAGGAGGCAGGAGGCGAATGCAGCCTTCAATCCTCAGCAGCAGCACGGTGATCACGTCCCTACCAGTACGGGTACTCCCCCACAGTTCACTAGTCCCACAGTGACAGTGAACCCCCCTCCACAGATGGCCAATGCTCCATCTCCCCAGGCAGTGAGTACGACCCCTCAAGTATCTAGTTCACAAGGCACCATGTTTGCTACATCATTTATTCAGCAGCCTCATGAGTGGCTAGCTGCTTCCTCCACAGGCCCTCCCACAGGTGACAGTACCTTCCTTGTTCAGCCAGGGTTTGTGGGAGGCATTCCTGTGAAGGTCCTGAGAGACAATGGGTCCTCAGGTTGCTCTGTCAAGCAGAGTTTAGTTCGGCCTGAGCAGTACACAGGTCGACAGATCCAAGCTAACCTTATTGATGGATCAGTGAGATTGTTCCCTGAGCCACGTATCCAGATGGCATCTCCATTTTATACTGGTACAACACTCGCAGTTGTCATGCCAGAACCTTTATTTGACCTAATCATAGGCAATATTCCCAGTGCCAAGGATAGTTGCACTGAAGATGACGCTACTCAGACTTCGGCTGCAGAAACACGAGCCATGACTGAGGCTCCAGATTGTGTCACCCGAGTGACCACTGAATTGCCGCAAGATCTGATGTGTAGCCAACTTGTTGTTCAAGAACAACATTCTGACCCGACACTTGCTGCTGTGCGAAAAAAACAAAAGGGTAGAGTGATACAGTATTCATGGGGAGGTCGAGCCAAGTTCCTTCGCAAACAAGGACGGCTCTACCGTGAGTCACGAACACCCGAGGGCGAGGTTCAACTGCAGTTTGTCGTCCCCGCAAAGTACCGCCAAGCAGTGTTAGAATGGGGTTATTGTTCAGCCTCAGGAGGTCACATGGGCAAAGGGAAGACCCAGGGCCGTATCCAAGCTGACTTTCTCTGGCCAGGGATGGGACGAGAGATAGATAGTTCTGTGCGTTCCTGCAATGTGTGTCCCTGCACCACTAATCAGGGACATGTCCTTCCTGTGCCGTTTGTAACCACACCCGTAATCTCTGAGTCAGTTGAGAGACAGGGTAGTGGTGAAGTGGGTGCAGATCTGATGTCTCGCCCATTGGCCCCACAGGACACAGTATGTCCAGGGCCTGTACATACATGTATACCATAAGTTAAGGGGGAAGTTTGAGAACCCTGCAGAGACAGTCCGAGGCTGTGTATGAGTTACCTTGTGGAACGTCTCGAGCTGTGGGCCTCTCTGAGGATTCCCGGAGAATGCACAATATCCACATGAGTGTTCACACCCACGGTGGGTGTTACAATGTGACCTGCCCAAGATTGCGTAGCGATTCTCAGCTTCCTGTCATTAATCGTAAACGTAGAGTTAGTTAACCAGTAAACTGGGTGATGGGATGTTGTTAAGGTGCTGTTCCCTCACATGCCGGACGGCTGCGCCGCATGTTGAGCGAGGTGGATGCCAGGTTAGAGCTCCCCCTAAACTGGGTGATGGGATATTGTTAAGGTGCTGTTCCCTCACATGCCGGACGGCTGCGCCGCATGTTGAGCGAGGTGGATGCCAGGTTAGAGCTCCCCCTAAACTGGGTGATGGGATATTGTTAAGGTGCTGTTCCCTCACATGTTGAGCAAGGTGGATGCCAGGTTAGAGCTCCGCCGCTAAGAACCCTCACGCCTACGTTTCCTGGTTAATAATGTAAATAGGGTACTTTTTGTAACATAAGTACTGATTGCTAGGCAGAGAGAGAGAAATGATACTTATGATGCTCCACCTTGATTGTTTTCGCAGGTGCAGCTGGTGGGTGCAGCATTGCCGTGCAGATTAGCTGGTCGTCCCTGTCACATGCTGCCGCCTCTTCTCTTCTGCCTCGTTGTCATTATTTACTATAAATTTGTATTACATGATTTTACACATAGGTACAGTTACACCACAACTGTCACACCTACACCGTGTATTACATACATTACGCTACATAACAATTAGTTGTTAACATAAATGTAGCGAACTTTGCTCAGTTTGACCTGAGTACAGGATTTTTCACCGTAGTCACGGAGTTTTTTCCCTCAAGCTTGCTTCTATTAACGTAAATACGAGGTTTTTTCGCTCACTGGCGACTGCGACTTTCTCCTGAAGCAGGATAGCACACACACACACCACAGTGTGAATCTTGTGTGACTGAGTTAGGAATTATATGTATGTATATTGAAATCTTTTTTCTGAAGAAAAAAAGATTTGATTTTCATGGGGCGTAATGTCATGAGTCGGCTAGTGACATTGGCTTTTGTGGGAAACCGCGAACTCTAGTGGAATCCCAGTTTATCGTTCAGTTAACCGCTCATTCGGTCGGCAGTCTTTTCAAATCAATTTTTCACTGTCATAAGTGATCGTCTTTGTGTGAGACATTAGCGCTTCCGCTGAGCGATTTGTTTTGGGCGTGTTTCACTCATTCTAGCCGTTGGTAAGGCGGCCACAGTACTTGCCTCTTTCCCATGAGTTAGTCAGTCAAGGTTTGAACGCCACGAAACCAGGTTGGGCCAGAACGTAGTGCCGACGTTCCTGATTTCCACATACCATGATAGGCGAGAGACTTAAGCGAGTGCAGTGTCCTTCCAGTAACGACGCCCAGTCATCTGCTTAGTCCACTCTTTGACCAGTATTTTCTTTTCGTTTACCTAGACTTAAGAGTTTAGTTAAGGTGCTGTTCCTTCACATGCTGGCCGGCTGCGCTGCATGTTGTTTTCCTAGGTTTAAGAGTCTAGCTTTTGAGTGAGTGAGTGAGTGCGATCTCCTTACTTTGAATTCATTTTGAAATGTTAAATTTATTCCTTTGTAATCAATAAATTTAACAGTTCTTTTTCTTTGAGCTTAATGTAATGTAAACTCGTGTTTCATTTCTCCATAACTAAGCTTATTTCCTTTATAGCTCCTAGCTTGCATAAACGCTTTGCTATTCATAACTGGTACTTGGGCCAGTCTTGTTGTATTAAGCTTAAAATCCGTTGTGCCTTCTAGGAGTTAACGCATTAGCAAGAACCTGATATCATTAACAGTATTAGTTATTTATTGTCAGGGGTGAAGTCACTTTCTCCAAAGGCTAACAGTACTAATAAACAGCAATTGTGAGGAATTAGTCTCTGCTGTGTACTGTTGAGAAAGTTTATAAATTCTCATTCGTAGAGAATCGGCGAAGTAAGCCAGCATAATCATTGCTTGATTTAGCAAGATAATTCATTGTACTGCTCTTCAGAATTATTGAATAATTATCATTTAATATTGCATTTATTTTAAAAACCCCATGACACCCTCCATTCGGCAAAAGCGGCCATGCAGCATTAAACTGCTACTTCATGACTGCATATGACATGGTTAGAAGCAATGAAAGTTACAAAAAGAGCATTAACTAAAAAAAGGGCACCTATCATGACTTAAAGAAATACTTCTTAGAAATTGATTGGGAAAAGAACTTAGAGGACAAGATTTAAGTGTTAAATATAGAAAATTCTGTGAACTTTATGAAATAGGAGTCCAAAATTACATCCCTCGGCACAAAGAAGCAGAAATGAAAGTAAAGAAATGGTTTAATAAAGAATGTAAAAAATCAAAAGAAAAAAGAGATGTTGTGGAATAGATACAGAAGACACAGTAGTGAGAGGGCATATAACAACTATAAACAGGCAAGAAACGAATATACAAGAATAAGGAGAGAAGCCCAAAAACAGTTTAAGGAAGATATCATAAACAAAAGTAGTGATCAACCAAAGCTATTTTACAGCTACATCCAAAGTAAAACCAAAGTAAAAGATAAAATACAATCCACTATGGATGAAGGGATCCTCTATACAATCCACTATGGATGAAGGGATCCTCTATACACAAGAGAAAGATATTTGTGAAGCACTAAATAAGAATTTCCAATCAGTTTTTAAAGAAGAAAATAATTCTGAGAGGGACGATATGGAACATGCATGCCCAAATATATTACCAGGTATAAAAAAATCAGAAAATGAACTACAGGGGGAGTTAAGTCAATTAGACAAAGGAAAAGCAAATGGTCCAGACAAAATTTCATGTTGGGTGCTACATGAATGTGCAAAGGAGTTAAGTAAACCATTATCTTTAATTTTCAAGAAATCCCTGAGACAAGGTAAACTAACTGATATTTGGAAGAAAGCAAACATTGTTCCCTTCTTCAAGAAGGGGGATAGACAAAATCCACTCAACTACCGACCAGTATCACTAACCAGTGTTGTAAGATACTAGAAAAGCTGATAAGAAAAGTTTGGGTAAACCATCTAGAGAACACAATATGATAAAGGAAATTTGGTTTAAGAAAGGGAAAATAATGTATTACAGTAATCACTCTAATATCCGGACGCCCAATAACCGAACATCCCCACTACCCGGACATAATCATCCTGGGATCCAACATTCCCAGAACAGTCCGAAAACCCAAAAAAATAAAAAAAAATAAACGATTTTTTCCCGTCTGTAATTTGAACTTACCGCGCGCGCAGCGGGAAAGCATTGTTTTGGCGCGTCATTCCTCCAACGTCCGATAGAGCGCCCCTGCATCCTCCCCACTTTCCGCCTGTCTCTCGCCGCGAGTGCACGCTCGTCGTAATGGCTGCCCACGTGATCGCTTTTGTGGTGGTGCCCTACCTGCTGCAGGGCCTCCTGCTGCTCTCGGGCCTCCTATTAGTGTGTGTGATGATGGCCCCGCCACCTAAGAAGAGGACGAGAGTGGTGTTGACTCTGGAGAAGAAGAGGGAGATATTGGAGAAAGTAGATGCGGGGTGGTCTTCTTCCCGCATTCTCCGCGAGTTTAACCTGGCCCGGTCTACTTTGTTCGATATCAAGAGGTCCCGAGACAAACTCATGCAGTATATGGCTGACTTCTCGTTGAGAAGCAAATGCAATGTGGAGAGGAAGGTTATGTTTACACCCCAAGTTTGCAGAAATCGACCGATCCACGTTGATTTGGTATCGACAACAACGTGCTGCTGGTGTGATGGTACGTGGAATGGAGCTGAAGGCTGCTGCTGAGAAGTTCGCCAGGCTTCACGACGCCCTAGACTTCAAGGCATCCGAGGGTTGGCTCTTTGCGTTCAAGTTGCAGCATGGCCTTACCAACCGTAAAGCACATGGCGAAGCATTGGACGCTAACGAGGATGGAGTTGACGAGTTTCGGCACAAGGTGAAGGGCTTGATCGACAGGGAGGGCCTAACTCTCGGTCAAGTCTACAATGCTGACGAAACTGGCCTATTCTATCGCTCGCTGCCAACGAACACTCTAGCCGAGGAGACGGAGAAACGTGGACCTGGCCGCAAGCTTTCCAAGGAACGGGTATCTGCTTTGTGTTGTGACAGTGCTAACGGCATGCACCAGCTTAAGCCCGTTGTTGTTAGCCGCGCAAAGCAGCCTCGGTGCCTTCGTGGGGTGATGGATGTCCTTCCTGTCGTCTGGTACCATTCTTTGAAGGCATGGTTCAGAGCTGTGATCTTCAAAGACTGGTTTCACCGTCACTTCGTCAAGGAGGTCATCCATTACCAGACGAAGACACTGGGAATCCCGCGCGACCAGGTAAAGGCCCTCCTTCTATTCGACAATGCACCTGCCCACCCGTGCGACAAGGACTTGGTTGCTGAAAATGGCCATATTAGGTGCATGTTTCTGCCACCTAATACGACTGCTCTCATCCAACCAATGGACCAAGGAGTGATCGTGGCAACAAAGCGCCTATACCGTCGGAAGTTCCTGGACGAGGTGATGGTTGTTCTCGAGGACAAGGACGAGCGCAGGGAGGGACTGGACACATGAGGCAGGCGGACTTTGGAAAACCTTCGCCGCTAGAACATCAAGTCTGCGCTGTACGACTGGGCTAGTGCATGGAAGGAAGTCCCTATGAAGACTCTGGAAAATGGTTGGTCTTGTCTGCTTCTCAGAATGGATGTGGAGTACGATTTTCTAGGCTTTGACGTGGATGACTTCCATGCACGGCTACGTACGCACGGCGACGATGTAGATGTGGACGATGTTCGTGAGTGGTTGGATGACGACGAGGGCGATCCTGGGTATCAGACGTTGTCTGATATCAAGATCGCGTCTTCAGTTGCAGGTGTCAGTACCGAACTTGAAGATTCCGACGCTGAAGGCGACGATGATGCGGACTCCTCTCAGCAGGACACTACTCCAGCCATCCCCAAGCTGAGCGCACTCCGGGAACATCTAAAGTTCATCCTAGACTACCTGGAACACCCGGACTGCAACACGGAGATGGGGCCCTTGGGACTCGTGGAGGAGGTGCGTGCTTTCAAGCAGTGCATCATCAATCGTCAGAATCGTCGGTCATTGCGTCAATCAACCATTGACAGTTTTTTCAGGCCCGTGACCCCCGCTGTGTCCAGCCCTGGCTCCACTCCGTTGCCTCCCCGAGACAGGCCCTCATGCTCCGAGCCACAGCCCAGTACATCAGCCACGGTGGAGTCACCGCTCGACCTGAGTTTGCGGCTGTCTTCCGAGTCCTCTGCAGTGGGTACGCCATCACCACGACCTAGCGATGCACCCCTAGGTCGCCTGCCAGCGATACTCTCGGACTCTGACAGTGAATAAACAGCAAGAACTTCTCCACTAGACCACACGGGAATTTTGAGTGTTGTGCAGTGAAAAAAACAGTGTGTTGTGTTAAGGATTTAAAGTTGTGAGAGAAAAGACCCCTTATAGAAAAAAAATTTAACGTAAATAGACTTGTTTGTTTTGGCTTTGGAAAATTATAAGAATGGGAAAAGTTAAAGTGCAACACTTAGTAAGTTACAATGGAGCATTATTTAGCCAAAAGTGCACACTGTGAAGAGAACGGACTTCTGTATGTTATTGACTAAGTTCAGTGCAAGACTTCAGGAACAGTGTACTGCAAGTGCTTCAGGAAATCGTTCTTACTGTCAGAGTCCGAGAGGAGGCGGTTATTCATCGAGGTGGCCAGGGACTTGCTGTAAGTAGCCAGAATGTTTCATACTGTACTTTTTTCCATATTATACTTACCTCATTTCACTCTTTAATGTCCTTTATTGGTGTGAATAGGGTGTTAGTAGCTATGCATGTGCAGTAGGAATGTGTTTTTCTGATTTAGGCTAGGTTAGGGTCCATAAGTACCAGAATGTTTATTAATGTATGAACATACTTCTAAACCCACATTTTATGTTTCTTTTGCATTTATTTCAGTCATTTATGTGCCTTATTGGTGTGATTTGGGTCTTAAATAGATGCTATGCATGTCCAGAGGGAGTTGTATAGGTGTTTCTCTGAGTTAGGGTCCATAAGTAAAAGTTCATAAGCTAGGGCCCAATATCCAGACAAAAACAATAACCGGACCTACCTATGGCTCTATTACGTCGGATATTGGAGTGATTACTGTACTAATCTCTTACGCTACTATGACAGAACTGCAGAAACATTACAGAAAAGAGAAGGATGGGTGGACAGTATCTATCTAGATTTCAAGAAATCATTTGACGGAGTACTGCACCAAAGACTTTTATGGAAACTGTAATATGAAGTAGGAATCCGAGGCAAACTGTACTGTTGGATGCAAAATTTTCTCATTAAAAGGGAAATGAGAACAGTACTAAGCGGAAATTACTCATCATGGAGAGAAGTGACTAGCGGAGTTCCACAGGGCTCAGTGCTGGCACCAATTATGTTTTTAGTGTATATAAATGACATAGATAGTAACATTGGAAATGAAAGCTATCTAAATATGTTTGCTGATGATGCAAAAATACAAAGGAGAATTACTAACACAGACTCTTGTAAAGAGCTACAGGAAGAATTAAACTTCATGAATGGAGTAATACATGGCAAATGGAATTCATTGTGGACAAATTGTCATATAATCAAGTTTGGTAAAAGTAGGAAAAGACCAGCTTGGGATTATAAGTTAGGAAGTAAAACCCTACACATATCAGAAAGAGAGAAGGACTTAGGTGTGATTATCAATAACAGACTATCTCCGGCTGACCATATAAGTGAGACAATACAGAACATGTATACTATCTATCTATCTTGCCATAATCCCGTCACTGCTTGCAAATATGAGAATAGCATTCACATACATAAATGAAGACATGCTGAGAAAGATAATAACATCTTTCATCAGACTAACCCTGGAGTATGCATCAGTAGTCTGGAATCTTCATCTCAAGAAACACATAGATAAGACTGAAAAACTTCAAAGGGCTGCTACAAGATGGGTACCAAGCTTAAGGGATCTAAACTATGAAGAAAGACTAGAAAAAACGAATCTGCCAACAGTACAGGAGAGAAGGAAAAGAGGAGACATGATCATGCCATATAAATGCATATCAGGGAAGGTGAAAATAGACATAAATTAATATATAACCTAAGGGGAAGCATCAGCAAGAGGACACTGCAAAAAACTGCATAAAAAGAGAGGCGATAATGATGCAAGGAAATTTAGTTTCCCAAACAGGGCAAATAATCAGTGGAATGCACTACTGAATGAAACAGTGTGTGCCAAAACAATTCATAAACTTAAGGTGATGTATGATGGAAATGGTTTACGACACGGGACAGAACGAGCATGATTCATTCCTGTAAAGATACAATTAGGTAAGGTAAGAACAATTAGGTAAGATAAGAACACACAAACACAAACACAAACACACACACACAGAAGGTGAGTAGTGTTTTAGAAGAACATAAGGCAAAGTGGGCACACGTAGAAGAAGAACAGGAAGAAGTGGTCAGCTTAAGAGAAATCATCCAGGAAGAAAGGGAAATGTACAAGAAAAAGATAGAAGAAACTGTAGTGAAAATACTGAAGAAAAAAGAGAAAATAGTGAGAGAAACTGTAGAAAGGAACAGATGCATGGTAATATTTGGAAACAGGGAGGAGGAAGAAAAGGTTAGATTTGTGAGACTCGAGAGAGACACGAACCTGGTGAGAGGTATATTAGGCAAAACTGACTCCGAAGGAGACAAGTGGGTAAAAGAAATTGAGGAAGTAAGGAGGATAGGGCCTTATAGGAAAGGGGAAACAAGACCAATGAGAGTCAAGTTGACATCAAAAAGTTTGGTAAATGATATACTTAAAATGACCTGGAAATTAAGCAAAGAGGCTGGAATGGAAAATATTATAATAAGAAAAGATTTAAATGGAGAAGAAAGAGAAGTTTTAAAATCACTGAAGGATCAAGCAAAGGAAAAAAATGATAAGAGGACAGAGGAAGAATGTAATACTTTTTTTTGGAGAGTATTGGATATGAAAGTAAGGAAGTGGTATATATGGAAATAGAAGTGAAGGAAACTAAGGGGGATTGCTGTGAAAAATTAGAAATTCAGGAAGTGGTACTGATGGAGAGAAGGAGAGAAGAGGGTATAAAAAACATCAAAAATAATTTAAAGGTGATATACACTAATATTGATGGTTTAATATCGGCCAGGCTTGAAATTAACGATTTCTTGAGAGAATATGAACCTGATGTCATGTGCTTTGTAGAGACCAAATTAAGAGAAGATATTGATGTTCATTTGGGAGATGGTAAATACAATCTGTGGAGAAGAGACCGAAAAGAAAAAACGCGAGGAGGAGTGATGATAGCAGTGAAGAACAACATAAATGTACTGTAGATACCATGGAAATGGGAGAAGGCAGGGCTGAAGTGATATATATGAAATTAGAAACTGGAGAGAAACTGAAGAGAGATATGGCAGAAGTGTATGTTCCCCCTAAGACGAGAGCATGGAATGATGACGAATATCATGAGATGTTGTCAGATATGGCTAGCTAATTACAAAAAATAATTTAATTTTGGTGGGTGACTTTAACTGTAAAGAGGTGAACTGGGAGGAATGGGACTCAGGAGGCAGCGAGGACTCCTGGGGCACTATATTATTAAATATAATAATGAATAATGTGATGACGCAATGGGTCAGAGAAGAGACACGGTTCTGAGGTGAGGACACACCAGCAAGGTTAGATTTACTGTTTACCAAAGAACCTGATGTAATAGAATCACTGAAATAATTCTGTCCTTTAGGAAAAAGTGATCATGTGGTCACTGAGTTCCAGATGATAATAGGGAACGTCGATCCAAGAGACGAGCTTCATAGACAGGGAAGATACAACTTTGGGGAAGATACAACTTTGGGAAAGCTAATTTCACAGAACTGAGAAACTTTTTTGAAAATGCGGATTGGAGAAAATTCAGAGAAACAAGAGAGATCCAAAGGAAGTGGGATATCTTTCTAGACCTCTACAATTTGGGAGTGGAAAAATTTGTACCAAGAGTAAGAGGGAAAGAAAACAGAAAAAAGGAGTGGTTTAATAGAAGGTGTATGATAGCAAAAAAAAAAAAAAAAAAAAAAAAAAAGAGAGAGAGAGAGATAAGGAGTGGAACAACTGGAGAAAAAGGGGCAACACCAGAACAAAGGAAGAATATAAAAGAACTAGAAATGATTACACAAGAATACGTAGAGAAGAAGAAGGGAATTTTGAAAAAGGCATAACAGACAAATGCAAGGATGAATCCAAACTGTTCTGTAGATTTGTTACTGGCAAACTGAAACAAAGGGAAGGAATCACTAAACTGAGAGTAGAAGGAGAGGTCTATAAAGATGCAGCAATGCAAGCTGAAATAATGAACAAATGTTTCCAATCAGTTTTCACTAATGAAAAAGAGTTTGTGAAAGGGGAGGGAGTGACTAGAAATGTACCGATGATAAAAGATATAAAAGTGGAGGTACAGGAAGTGTACAAATTAATGGAAACTCAAGATGTAAGGAAAGCCCCAGGACCTGATGGAATTTCTAATTGGGTACTGAAGGAATGCAGAGAACAGCTGGCAGATAAAATTCACAGTTTAATCATGTGTTCTCTGGAAGAGGGGAAAGTGCCAGAAGAATGGCAAATGTGGTACCAACTTATAAGGGAGGAAACAGGGAAGAACCCCTGAATTATAGACCAGTGTCTCTAACCAGCATGGTCGCAAAATTGTGCGAGAGAATCCTGAAAGACAGATTGATAAAATATCTAGAAGAGATGAATATTTTGGCTGAATGTCAGTTTGGATTTAGAAGTGGAAGGTCATGTGTTTCTAACTTGTTGAGCTTTTACTCAAGAGCAATTGATGTAGTACAGGAGAGAGATTGTTGGGTGGATTTTGTGTACTTAGACTTAGAGAAGGCCTTTGACAAGGTACCTCATAAGAGACTAATGTGGAAACTAGAATATATAGGAGGACTGAAGGGGAAACTCCTGGAATGGATGAGAGACTTTTTGAGAGACTGATAAATGAGGACAGTAATAAAGGATAGGATGTCTGGTTGGAGGGAAGTAACAAGTGGAGTCCCCCAAGGCTCGGTGTTGGCGTCAGTAATGTTCCTGATTTATGTAAATGATATCGTTGATAGAGTGAACAGTTATGCAAGTCTGTTTGCTGATGATGTAAAGATCTTGAGGAAGATAGAGGTTGAGGAGGATTGTAAAATGCTGCAGGAGGATCTGGATAGGATACATGATTGGAGCCGGAAGTGGGAAATGAAATTTAATGTAAAGAAATGTAAAATATTGGAAATGGGTAAAAGTACCAGGAGACCATCACAAAAATGAGAGAAGAGAAAGATTTGGGAGTGCTGGTCCAAGATAGTTTGTCACCTGAAAAGCACATTAATAAGATACTGTAGTTAGAGAGACTTATAAACTCCTGACTAACATAAGAGTAGCATTTCATTATATGGATGAGGAGATGATGAAAAAATTTATAGTGGCCATGATCCGCCCCAGGTTAGAATATGCAGCGGTAGTGTGATCTCCACACAAAAAGAAATATATAAACAAGATTGAGAGAATACAAAGAACTGCAACCAAAATGGTCCCCAGTCTGGCAGATCTGTCATTCAGAGAGAGGCTGGAAAAGCTGGAATTGCCTTCCTTAGAGGAAAGGAGAAAGAAGGACGACATAATTGCAGTGTTCAGGACCATGGTGGGAGTAGATAAAATTGACCGAGAAGATCTGTTTGTATGGGATAAGAGAGCAAAAGAGGACACGGAATGAAATTAAAAAGTCAAGCTGCTTGAAGGATATCAAGAAATATAGCTTTCCTTACAGAAGTCTAGATTTATGGAATAGCCTGGACAAAGACATCATCCAGTCTAAAAACTTAAACGAGTTTAAAGCTAAATTTGACTTACTGAGAAACAGCGATGGGAACCCACGAGCATAGCATATTTCGTGTGTATCTCAATTAGGTATATTGGGTAAATACATAAGTATTTGGAACGACTTAGACAAAAAGGTGGTGCAGGAGAAAAACATTCATGTGTGTAAAAGTAAACTAGATAAATGTGGATATGGAGACAGGACAACACGAGCATGGCTCAATTCCTGTATACAGTAGAAGTCCAATTTTTCGGCATCTATGGGACCAGGCTAGTGCCAAAAAATCAAAATTGCCGAACTATCAAAAACCCTACCCACTCAATACCTTATATGTTTCGGTGAACACTATCATCATTACTCATATCATTACAAATGTGTTTGGAGAGAGTACTGTATACTGTTTGATACTGTACAATACTGTAATGAATAAAGTACTATACATGAATATGAAAAATAAAGAAATTAGTGAACATACTGTATATAAATGTAATTGTACAGTAGGCCTACAAGTTCACATGCACTTACCTAAACTTATAGTAGGTTCCTTATTTACATATGTACAACAGAAAGGGTTGATTAGAGTCTGCTACTGCTGGAAGAAGTCCCCAGCAGTAGAGGGTCCTCATGGAGAATTTCAAGACTGACGAAAAAAAATAGGAAAATCTGCCGAATGATCAGAGATTTTCGTAAATGGGACTATTTCTCAAAACTGCCGAAATGCCAGATTTGCCGGGGAATTGGATGCCGAAGAATTGGACTTTTACTGTACTAAAAATAGGTAAATACAAATAGGTAAATACACACACAGCAGCAGGCAAAAACATTATTGCTCTGCCTTGCTAATGATGGGCGATAAATATATAAAATTATTCATGGAGGCGCTCACCATCCATTCACTCAATGCAGTGCTGCTCTCAGGTGGCCGCCCTTTCATCTCTTCCTTCCTTCTTCTTATGTCCTTCTTTCCTTCTTCTTCCTTCTGTCTACAGATTACTCTACACTGAGTGACATGCCAAATGGTTTCCTGTACACCAGGAAACCACTTATTACACTGGGTGGTAACCATATAACCATGCTATGGCACCTGGTGGTTTAGTGGATAATTAAGGTATTCCAACCAGACTGAGCCTGTGTTGGTTTACTGTTCACATAATGTCGCTCAGGGATGAATGAGGCTGGTCACTCTCACCCTCAACGCCAGGACCAACTTACCTAGCCCTGGGCTCTTATGCTCCTCATGGGACAACACAGGATTAGATGACGGATGGATGGATGGATGGATGGACTACTGGTATATTAAATTAAATAAATAAATACACAAATTCTCAAAATATCGGAGGATTTCCAATTTAAGGTGGTATTGACTAGGCAAAAAATGGCTGACATGTTGGCTACTTTGCAAGTTGTTAACACAGTTAGTGAGATTTTGCCCGCAACAAGAAATGGATAATGCGTTTACCTCTGTTTGTATTGTACTCAAATGAGATTCATATAAATTTTGTAACTGAATACAATATATAATTAGGGCATGAAGAAATAATAATTAAAAGCACTGTCAAAGTACTGTTTGAATCTTCTGCTTCATAATGATACTGTTTTTATTCCTGATCCCATAAAATCATTAATTGGACTCTCTAAAAACTAGCCACAAATAGCATTTTTTGTAAACACATTTCACCATGGCATCCTACCCAACTTCTGAACATTACAAATTCATTATTCATATGTTAGAAGAACAGCATTTGTTTGCAGAAACACAATACATGCTGTTAATACTTTTCTCACTGGAGGTTTCACAACAAGCTTCACCTATTTTTTTGTTGTTAAGAGGCCATAGACGAATCACACCACTCACCAGTGTGATAATCACTTTGTTTTGCTAGCTGCTTTGGCTTGCAAAAACAGCTAACATGTTGGCCAAAAATGGCTTGTTTCAAAGGAGTAATATTCTAAACATCTTAAAATCAGAAGACACTATGCACAAAGTACAGTAGTAAATAAATACTATGTATTCACAACCACAGGATCTAAGACCTTAACTTATCTTTAATTATCAGGGATAAATATATTTAAATTACATAAAATCCACATTACCTAACTGTTTAAAGAACACAACCTTGCATCAACTGTAAGGTCTATCTATCTGTCTACCTATTTCCTGATGCCTTAATCCCATAAGGGGTGGCCACAAACAAAATAATCATCTCCATGTCACCCGGTCCCCTGCCATTTCACTGCCCTGCTCCCAGCTCACTCCCCCCTTTCTCATATACCTCTCCACTCAAACCCTCCATTTCATCCTTGGCCTCCCCTTCCCTCCACCTCACTTATATATACACTCTTCGTCAGTCTCTCACTCTTCATCCTCTCCGTGTGGCCAAACCACTTCAGCGTATTTCTCCTAACGCATACTATCATGTCCACAGCCACACCACAATGCTGCTTTATATCCTCATTTGTCAATCTGTCTCTCCATGTAACCACATGCTCCTCTCAAATAACTCATTTCCACTGCTCTCATTCTTGTGTCCTTCCAACAAGGTCCAAGCTTCACTTCCATATATTAGAGTTGGTATCACAATACTGTCATGCAGTGACTTTTTTACTTCCATGCTCACTTCCTGGTTTCTTATCGCTGCTGTCAAAAAGCCACCAACCTTTCTTCCTTGTTGTACCCTTTCAAGCACACTTCCCCCTCCAAACTTCCATCCTTACTCATCACACTACACAAGTAAAGTAATCCCTCATTTATCTGGACATAACAAAGCCAAAGGCATGTTCAGATAGTGGCAACATCCAGATAATGAACACTCTTCCCCTACCATACCCAAACACTACCTATAACCATCCCCAACATATACCTAACCTATTTGTACAGCACCAGTGCTTAATTTGGCAGTGTGTTCCAGTCATGCAGGCATATTTAGGCATCAAAACACACACAGGAATATCCAAAGTAATGATAAACACCAAGAAAGCCATGCAGAAAAAACAATGAAAACCAAAAAACACCCTACCTAAACACTACTGTACGTACAGTACACCTCCATATTTTGGCAGTGTTTTCCGATCATTCTGCCATATTTAGATATCAAAATACATAATAAGAATATTCAAATTAATGGTAAACACCAAGAAAACTAAAAAAAAAAAAAAAAACACTGAAAACCAAAAAACACTCTACCTATACACCACCATCTGCACAGTACCCCTCCTAATTCTGGCACTGTTTTGAGGTCAATCTGCCATATTTAGACATCCAAACACACACAGGAATATCCAAAGTAATGCTAAACACCAAGAAAACCATGAAAAAACAAAATTAAAACCAAAAAATACCAGACCTATACAGGACTATATGTACAGTACCCCCTCCAAATTTTGGCACTGTTTTCAGGTTAATCTGCCATACTTAGACATCCAAACACACATAGGAATATCCAAAGTAATGCTAAACACCAGGAAAACCATGAAAAAAACATTACAAACAAAAAACACCCAACCTATACACCACTGTATGTACAGTATCCCTCCTAATTTTGGCACTGTTCTGGGGTCAATCTGCCATATTCAGACAGCAAAACACACATAGAATTATCCAAAGCACTGATAAACACTGAGAAAACTATTTAAAAAAAAAAAACACTGAAACCCAAAAAAACACCAGACCTATACACGACTATGTACAGTACCCCTCCTGATTTTGGCAGTTTTCAGGTCAATCTGCCATATTTAGATATCCAAACACACATAGGAATACCCAAAGTAATGCTAAACACCAGGAAAACCATAAAAACACCGAAAACCATAAAACAACTGACCTAAACACAACTGTATGTACAGTATAGTACCCTTCCTAATTTTGGCACTGTTTTCAGGTCAATCTGCCATACTAGACATCAAAACACACATTGGAATATCCAAAGTAATGATAAACACCAAGAAAACAATAAAATAAAAAAAACATCGAAAACCAAAAAAACACCCAACCTATTCACTCCTGTATGTACAGTACCCCTCCTAATTTTGGCTGTTTTTTTTGGTCATTCTGCCATATTGAAACATCAAAACACACATAGGATTATCCATATTAATGCTAAACATGAAAAAAAAAAATGCATAAACAACAAAATCCACACACACAAAAAAAAATGATGACAGTTTGAAAATCTGCTGTCTGTGACGAGTGATTGCTCCCAAGGGTCAAAAAAAAATTCCACAGCCAAATATGCCACCAGATATTGGTTATACTGTATTGGTATAAATGTACACCATCATCTTCAATGATGTTTATACTGTAAGATAAGCTAATAAAAACACATAAAACTGACAAGTAAAAGTACAAAAATTCAGCAAGAATAAAGTGCTCAGGAGTAGAACTTACCTTCATATAACTTACCACCATCCCAGTGCAAAATTTTGCCTGCACCATCCAAGAGCCAGGCATATGTCTAGATGCAGAATTTCATGAGCTTTCTCATGGTTACTGCAGAATTTCGATACAACCAATAATAGTTGAATAAATCACAAAAAAAGTTTGAAAACTCACGTCAGTGTTATCACCACGAAGGACAGTAAGGACTGAGGGAGTGAGGGGGGAGCCAGGAGGGTATGGAGAAGGGATGGGAGGGGGTGAGAAGCAAGGCTGTGGGCAGGATTCTCCCCCTTCTGTCAACAGGCGGCCAGGCACTTTTGCCGTATATTTACTCATGGCTTGCGGTCTATTGGACGCCGAGTGGCCGTACAGAAACACAACTCACTGAGACCGGGGCACTTTCAACCTTCGGTAGACAGGCGGGCAACCCCTGTTGCCAAACATGTACTCGTGGCTTGTGATCTGTGTTTGATGGAGGCAGCGGCTGGAAAAGACAGCCCCCATGGCCACCCGATAATAAACATTTGGTGAGGAATGCGTACAGATGTTTTCACACCGCTTGTGGGTTACAGTCGTATTACTTGGGTACTGAAGGTTTGCTGGGAGTGACAGGACAAGTGCGCGACTTTAACTATGCAGTACAGAGGCGGACAGACAGTTTAGCTCTGGTTGTGGGTTACAGACTACCTCCTGCTCATAGCTCAAGCCTGGTGGCCACAATACCAAATGTTTGAACATGTTGGCTGGTCAGCCAAAGTTCTTGGGGACTTTTACATCCGGATAATAGCAAGTAAATTCGGGAAATGGTTTAATAGAGCCAAGGTCTAGCACCAGATAATGAACACGTCCAGATAAATGAGGGACTACTGTACTTAAATGCATTCACATTTTCCATTTCCTTCTTATCCAACCTCACTGTACATCCAGTGACTTCATTTCTCTCAAAGACCATAACTTTACTCTTCCAACATTCACCTTTAGATCCCATTTCTTACACACTCTTCCAAACTCATTCACCAAGCCTTGCATTTCACCTTAGTCTTCACTTAACAATACAGTATCATCTGCAAACAACAGTAGAGGGAGTTTCTAAACATTGCCCTCTCTAATTTGAGCTGCTCCAGCATCCACTGCCCTACCTTGTACCTCTTTTATAACCCCATCCATTTACAGATTGAACAGCCATGGTGGCATGACACATCCCTGTTTCAATCCAACATTCAAAAAGAAAAATTCACTCAATTCAATAACCACATGCACTTCAGCCATACCCTCATCATACATACTCTTCATTCTTCATGTAATTCAACAATTTCCCATTATATTCTTAATATTTTCCATGTTCCTTGTAGATCCACTCTGTCATATGCCTTCTCCAAATCCATGAAGGCTACATAATTCTTTCCTTTCCCTTGTGAGGTCACTGTAGTATTAAACTCCGAAAGAAAAATGTATGCCAGCCACTTCTTAAGATGATCTTACACTGTAGTAAAATGACATATGTAAAGAGCTGTAATGTACTGAAATAAATTTACTTGAGTACTGTATTTAAGTAACTTTTGTGGTTATCTACTTCCTAAAATGTACAGATATTTATCATTACTTTTATTTAGATTTAAGTATAGCTTTCAAATACTTTTCCATCCATCTATCCATCATCAAATCCTATGTTGCCTTTCTGAGGAGCATAGGAGCCCGGGGCTAAGCAAGTTGATCCTGACGTTAAGATGAGAGTGACCAGCCTCACTCATCCCTGAGTGGCATTACGTAAGCAATAAACCCCAATCACCCCTTGGATATAAACCGACACAGGCTCAATCCAATTGGAATGCCTTAATTGCTCACTAAAGCACCAGTCACCATAAGTTGGTTATATGGTTACCACCCAGTGTAGTAAATGGTTTTCTGGTGTACAGGAAACCATCTGGCTTGTCACTCAGTGCAGTCACCCACAGATAGAAGGAAGAGGAAAGAATGAAGGAAATAAAGACAGAAGCGGGAGTTTAAAGTCACCTGTAGGCAAAAAGCAGAGGAAAGAATAAAGGAAAGAAAGACAGAAGAGGAAGTAAGGAAGAGAGGAAAGGACAGACACCCAAAGCAGAACTACCAAATACTTTTACTCTATTATAATTGAAAAATTAGCTGAAAAGTACTCATTACATATTCCTGTAATGGGGTTTGACTCCATGGCTGATGGCTGGTGACAGAGCAAAGAACAGAGCAAATATAGATGCTGACCAAGCACTGTCAACTTTTCATGTTTGACACACTCTTATGCTTTCTTTCATAATTATACTTTTGTCCCTAACCCCCATGCTTCCTTCCCTCTAAACAACCTCCAACAAGTCACTATCACCTAATCATCATCATTCCACCTAAGGACAAAATAAGGTAAGGCATGAAAACCAAGGAAAGAGAAAAGACACAATGGAGGGAAAACCAATAACAGCATCCCATGTGAAATGGATCACACACACTCATTCACTCGCTATCCAAGCCTCCAGAATCTTGACTCAGCCTCAAAGAAATGACCATCCAGCCACATATTTTTAGTATCTTTCATTTACAGATGTGTTTCACATCACCTATCAGATAACATTTTATTAATAAAGGGGGTGGTAAACCCTTGATATGTTATCCTTCATACAAATTTCATCCAACGAACTAAAATCACCTGTCACTTCTTTGACCTCAACTTCCATACCTTGTTTTCTCACACACTCTTTAACCTTACCATATCTATTCACCTTCTTATCCTTCCATGTCTCTTTCCATCTTCAAACTCACTTATAAGTACCCTTTTCACCACACTATTCAAATCCATTGTCTCCATATGAGAAGAGCATCTAAGTACACTCTTTTCAAATTTATTGTCAGCAGAAGCACATTACAGTATTTCTTATCCTACCCACTCTCCAATCCACTCATCTTACTCCTGGCTTCATTCTCATGCCACATCAAAGTCTCACCTCCACCTCCTCCTCCTCCTCCTGTCACTGCCACTGCTACTGCTGCTGCTGCTACCAGCAGGAGGAGGAAGAGGAAGAGGGAGAGGAGGAGGAGGAGGAACAGTTTCACCTGAAGTGTTAATTCAGTGGACTGCAGGCTGAAATGGCCCTTCTACACCTGTCTACCATCTGCCTTTTGAGGAACAGGGAGGGACTTACAAAACATTTACACTATTCTAAGTGCTAAAACATCTTTATGGAAGCTGCGCATATGTCCTTCGACAGCACCACTCTCATAATAAAAAAAAACTTCGAACAACATGCAGCAATTTTCCAGTCACACTGCAAATATGTGAAACTTTTCTTAATATTTCTCTCTTTTCCTGTCAGACTCTTTTTCAGACCAGTAATTGCCATTAATACCCTACAGTGTTTTCCACAAACTTTCACCACTATGTCAATCTGCAAATACCTGATCATCATATTCTTTTCCACTTCAAAATCCACTCTTTTAGTCACTTACCAATTATTCTGATGTATCTCTTACCTTCTCAGTGATTATTCTTCCATATACCTTTTCTAGAGCAATTTAACAGCCTTATATCAAGGTCAATTTTACACTCACTTCTATCACCTTTGTTTTTATACAGACTGTACACAATCACAGCCTTCTTTCACTCTCATGGTACTATTTCATTCATCCAAAGAACACTGCACTCCCTCCAACACATATAATCATCTCTGCATAAACCTCATCAACACCTGATGGCTTGCTATTCTTCAACCACTTCTGGCAATGTCATATTTCTGGGACCAGATAATGAGCTACCTTATGGGCTGGATGTGACTGAGAGCCAGTATATACTTTTTACTTTCAGTGCTTGAGTACTTTAAAAAGAAACTTTGTTACTTTTACTTGAATTGATTTGCACTGATACTTTTTTTTTTTTTTTTTTTTGGTGGTGGTGGTGGTGGTAGGTGATGGCGACCATCATCCACTCAACTGATAAAGTGCTGCCTACTTCTTCCTTCATGTTTATCATTCTTTTTTTGTGTCTGCCTGCCTCTCTTCCTATTTCTCACCATCATCCACTAACTTGATGTAATGCTGCCTACTTCTTTCTTCATCTTTGTCATTATTTTTAGGTGTCTGTCCTCCTCTCATCCTATTTCTCCCATCTTCCCTGTCACTTTATATTACTCTTCTTTCCTTTTCAGGTGACTTTACATTGAATGACAAGCCTATTAGTTTCCAGTAAGCCATGAAACTATTTACAATGCTGGATGGTAAACCATATAGCCAACCCACATGTGTTCCCTACATGTCAACAAAAGTGTTGGTGAAGGGTTACTGCCCCTCCCTGTAAAACAATTAACTCAAAAAGACAAACAGCCACTCCTTCTGGGATTGCAGCATATGTCTATAGATAGATAGATTGATTTTTTTCTTTTTGTTTTTATGCAATAATTATCTACGTGGTAGGTGGGGGCGCTCACCATCCACTCACTCAATGTAGTGCTGCTCTCGGGTGTCTGCCCTGTCCTCTCCTCCATGCTTCTTTCCTTCCATCTTCTTCTATCTTTCTTTCCTTCATTCTTTCCTCGTCCTTCTGCCTACGGGTGACTTTACACTTCCTCTTCTGTCTTTCATTCCTTCATTCTTTCCTCTTCCTTCTGTCTATGGGTGACTCTACACTGAGTGACAAGCCAAATGGTTTCCTGTACACCAGGAAACCATTTACTGTACTATGCTGGGTGGTAACCATATAACCAAATTTTGGCACCTGGTGGTTTAGTGGGTAATTAAGGCGCTCCAATCAGATTGAGCTGGTGAAGGTTTATATCCAAGGGGAGGTTGGGGTTTATTGTTCACGTAATGCCACTCAGGGATGAGTGAGGCTGGTCACTCTCATCTTAAATGTCAGGACCAACTGCCTGGCCCTGGGCTCCTACGCTCCTCATGGGGCAATGTAGGATTGGATGATGGATGGATGGGTGGATTCTTTATCTTAAGTATCAACGCTGGGTACTTTTAACTAGTCTGCATTTGTATTTAAGTTCGAGCACAAAGAAAATACAAACATATATATTACCTCTTCTTGTTTCACCTCTTTCTTTGGTGTTGTCTGTAGTAGCTGGGTCTGACCTCTGCAAAGATACAATAAAATAATTCATTATCATCATCATCCTAACCTCATTTCCCATGAATGAAGAGGTTGGTAGGATCCAGAAACAAGAAAACGGATACAAAAGTAGGAGATACACCTTTACAACAACAAACATTTCAGTCAGTCAATCAATCAACATCTTAAGCATCTTAATCACTCTAAAAATGGGAAGCACAATAGAAGACTACAGGATTTTACTCACCCATCAATACAAGACATTTCCCTTGAATAAAATAATTTGGCAAGCAAGAATAAAACACACTATAAAAGATGACACTGGGGTAAAGGGATTATGAGAAGCAACTTATCATTGTGCCCCAACCTGGCTTTCTCTATCTCCTCCCTCATTAACTACCCACCACACCACACACACTGAGCTGCATTCACCCATGCCAATCGTGGCAGCTTTGCTTGGGCAGCAGTGAAGCAGAGGATGAACAGGATCGATCATCTCTGATCGCACTGTAAATGAAAACTGTTATGAATGCTCATCAAGCACTGTTAATTTCCCAATATGGTATTAATTATGCTACTCAGTAAATTTTATTCTACAGTATTTTCAAAACAAAGTACAGTAATCTCTTAATTATCTGCCATCACAATATCCAGCCCAACACAAGATCCAGAGCATTTTGCTTGGCTCTGTTCAAACAATATCCATCTCAGAAACAGGAAGCGATCAGTGGTACTATGCACTTTCTGGCAGCGAGGTGTATCATCCGGCTTAGACATGGGACTCAATCAGAGCACAGGCAGACCACGTGATGCACCAGCCAATCACAATGTGTTGCGGGAGCGGCCCACCCAACACGCGAAGCCTAACATCATTCTTTCATACTCTCCCGTGGATGCCATATAGTGAGGAGATATCTGTGTGCTCTGCATTTGTGACCAATGCAGTGGCTATCCCCTAGTGCTGTGACTTGGTCTGTGGTTTCCCATGCCTTGCTCACTGTTGCAGTGCCGTGACAAACCTTGTGACCCCTCAGTGCTCCGTGCCCTAATGCTCTGACTACTACATAGTGAGAACATAACAGTGCATATCTTCCCTCCACCAATGCCAACATCTGGTGAGTACAGTATGATTATGATTATATTATGTACTGTATCAATACTATACTGCATTTTGAGTTTGATTTTAATCTTTTACTTATGGGTAATATTGTTAGAATGTTTTTAGGATAGTGAGCAGAGACGGACAGCTTTGGGTTGCGACACATTATCCAGCTCAACACTGAATGGATAGCAAACTGGGGGTACGGTACCTAAGCAATATCCGGTCTTCTGCAAAGTCCGGGATGGGGGTTGGCTGAGTTACACCAGATAATTGAGAGATTACTATCTGTACTGTAATTGACTGATCTGTGTGTGGCTTAGCCACTGCTAAAGTGCTTTAGTCATACAGTGTAGTAGTAATTTCAGGCTGTACTATGTAACATTAAAACTGTTTTTCCTGTTTTTTGCTTAAACTGTATAAAGTAAGACCTTCCATATCCGGTTATGGCCAGGTTTGGCCACAGCCGGTAGCAGGAGTCTTCCGGATGATGAAGGATAATGGACCTTATACCTAGGCAAGCAAACACTGGCTTTATTTCATCACTCACATCCAACTTGTGAATTCCGTGACACAGCTTAAACTTTTCCAACCAGCCATCACTGTAGACACACTCCCACACTCCTTTTCAACATCCATTTCTGAATGATAATCTGGTAATCCTTTACCAAATGGGTACACCGATTCTACTTATAACAAACTCATTATTTCACAGTGACTAATTTTGGTAAATACACAACTCAGTTAACCACAGAATTGTGACTTCAGGAAGCGATTGAGGAAAGACAAAATAAACCTATTTTTGGGGTATGTAACCCTTTCACTATGGGCATTTTTTATTGGCTGGATGTCCCACACATGGGAATTTTGAGATATATAAAGATAAGTGTTTTGATAAAATATTCCATACCCAAAAAAGACCATAATTTCCTGAGTAAAATGATGTCTAGCATACTGTTAAAGAAAAATAATAATTAACTGTGTGGTGAGCTGTCAAAACCTGTGGTGTTGGGGCTACCCCATTGCCAGAAACATGCCATTCGGTATAACGGTAAACTCAAGTTTTTTTTTTCTCTCTCTCTCTCTTATAACTGCACTTTCATTTTCACTCTCACTTTCATCTGACAACATAATCTGAGTGATCAGACATCACTTCCATCAGATCCATGTAAGTTGCCACTGCAATGAAACATTTTGTACTGAACACCTCGACATACCTCTGCTACGTGACAAAAATAATAGACAATAAAATAGTCCTCCTGTGATGGCAACTTCTCAGTCTTGCCACATCCTGATACTGAACCACTATTGGGCCCCAGGTACTGGTCTATCTATCTGTCTATCTATAGCCCGACGCCCTAATCCCGCAAAGGGTGGCCGCAGACAAAACGCCTCCAAGTCGCTCTGTCACCCACCATTTGACTACCCTCCCCCCAACTCACCCCCCCTCCCTCATATACCTCTCAACTTCATCCCTCCACCTCATCCTCAGTCTACCTCTCCCTCTCCCTCCCTCCACCTCACCTACATACACCCTCTTAGTCAGTCTTTCATTCTCCATTCTCTTCACATGTCCAAACCACCTCAGTGTGTTTCTCCTAATCTTCTCAACCACATCCACATCCACCCCACATCGATCCTTCACTTCTTCATTCGTCAACCTGTCCCTCCACGTCACTTCACATGCTCCTCTCAAGTAACTCATTTCCACTGCTCTCACTCTTGACTTGTTCCCCTCTTGCAAGGTCCATGCCTCGCTTCCATACGTCAGGGTAGGGATCACAATACTATCATGCAGTGACTTCTTAACTTCCATACTCACCTCCCTATTTCTCATCACTGCTTTCAGTGTACCAACGACCTTCCTTCCCTTCTGTACCCTTTCACGCACTTCATCCCCCAAAGTTCCATCCTTACTCATCACACCACCCAAGTACTTGAATGCACTCATATTCTCCATATCCTCACCATCCAACCTCACTGCACACTCTGTGACTTCATTCCTCTCAAACACCATAACTTTACTTTTGTTTACATTAACTTTCAGATTCCTCCTCCTACACTCTGCAAATATAAAAAGTCCAGAACACATTCACGCCTCCCGACAGCAACAGACATTTCCTCACTGGAACGTCGACATGCCACCTGATCTGAAAGGGTTAGGGAAGTAACCAGGTCGCCCATGTCATGTGTTTATCAACAATCTCTCCAACTGCCCGCGTTGTTTACCAACCACCACTCTGACTGGATGCATCAGTGTATCAAACATACTCAAACATGTGCAAAAGAAACCACTAATAATAGTGTCAAAGCTATGGAAAACTAGTGATTTAATCAAATCTAACCTAACCTGATCTAACTTGTCCTAAGCTAACTGCCAGACCCCCCCCCATACTTTTAACCCTCTCGTGCACTCTAAGTTTTGTTAAGTTTTCTGGCGCACAATTTTATCCACCTGGCCGCCTGGCCCGGCTGCTCGTGCGCAGCAAATAACACATATTCTCGCCTTATTTTCACCACCCAAACATCAATATACTACCATGAAACCTATCTCAACTTATTTGTCGATGTTTGTTCTAGCCGATAAGCACCACAAAAAAACAGGAAAACAAGAATAAAACAGCATTAGGCAGCCGTGAATAAACATTTTGCTACATCAATTTCACTTCCCAACATCACCATTAGAATGCTTTCCACCATACAGGAAAATGTTATTAGAAGTTTTGACAGAGAATTTCATCAGCTTTCTAACGAGACAAATCAAGTTGTGATACGAATTGTAGTTTTCGAGAAAACAGCCAAACACTGAAAGCCATTTTTGAAAAAAAATTCAGGGAGCTTTTCTGAAGAACTTGTCTCGTACACCTTGTGTTTTTATTGCATAATATTATGCAGAATTTCACGAGCTTTCTCATGAGCACCAGTTGGTTGCAATACGCCTCATAATTTTCAAGTAAATCGCCAAAAATGACCGGGTACTCACGACCAGCGTCACTTGCATGATGCGCACACAGCATACGTTATATTCCCGCCTACATAACAACGAATTCTGATCATAGATATTACATTGTTATGTCTTGTACATACGTAGAATTTAGTGCTCTTTATCATGGTTCTTACAGGAAATCGATACGTCCAATAGATTTCGAGTAATTGGCCGACAAAGTAAGATTACTCCTCCGAGCACTTTCTACTTTTACTGCATGTGAGAAAAAAAACAAAGTCTGTTCCCATGCCTTTTCCTACAAAAAATGCTGCCAAAGGCTTATATTCTGGTAATGAACATATGTAGAATTTACTGCTCTTTATCATGGTTCTTAAAGAAAATCGATACGTCCAATAGTTTTTGAGTACAATACAGTAATTGGCCGACAAAGTGAGATTACTCCTCCGAGCACTTTCGACTTTTACCACAAGCGAGGAAAAAAACAAAATCTGTTCCCCCGCCTTTTCCCACCAAAAATGCTCCCAAAAGCTTATAATCAGTAATGAACATACTGTACGTAGAATTTACTGCTCTTTATCATGGTTCTTACAGGAAGTCGATATATCCAACAGTTTTTGAGTAATAGGACGACAAAGCTAGATTACTCTTCCGATCGCTACCTACTTTTACCGCAAGCGAAGAAAAAAAAAACAGTGTCTTTCCCCCCTTTGCCTGAAGACCATGCTCCCAAAGCCTTTTTTTTTTTTTTTTTTTTTTTTTTTTTTTTTTAATGTACAGACTAAAATTTTCCAGTGTGTTTTTTTTTTATTGTTATAAACAACTACACATGAACACTACTTTCTTTTAGTTTTTGCTAATGAAGCTGTACTTTCTGTCATATGTGTAACATGTAGGAGAAAATGGTTATTTGTCTGAAAATTATAGGGGTATCAATAATAGGTCAATATACATATCAACAAAATTTGGAGAACTCACTTCCTCCAGGGGTGTTGATGGACCTGTAGGACCTTCTGGGATTTGAAGATGAGGAGTTATGTAGTGTGTGTGAGTGTGTGTAAGTGTGAGTGTGTGTGTGAGTGTGAGTGTGTGTGTGAGTGTGAGTGTGTGTGTAAAAGTGTGTATTTACCTATTTGTATTTACCTATTTGTAGTATACAGGAATTAAGCGATGCTCGTGTTGTCCTGTCTCCATATCCACATTTATCTAGTCTACCTTTACACACATGAATGTTTTTCTCCTGCACCACCTTTTCGTCTAAGTTGTTCCACATACTTATGCATTTACCCAATATACCTAATTGTGATACACACAAAATATGCTATGCTCGTGAGTTCCCATCGCTGTATCTCAGTAAGTTAAATTTAGCTTTAAACTCGTTTAAGTTTTTAGACTGGATGATGTCTTTGTCCAGGCTATTCCATAAATCTAAACTTCTGTAAGGAAAGCTATATTTCTTGATATCCTTCAAGCAGCTTGACTTTTTTAATTTCATTCCGTGTCCTCTTGTTGCTCTCTATTTGTGGTATACAGGAATTGAGCAATGCTCGTGTTGTCCTGTCTCCATATCCACATTTATCAAGGCTACCTTTACACACATGAATGTTTTTCTCATGCACCACCTCTTTGTCTAAGTCGTTCAAAATATTTAAGTATTTACCTAATATACCTAATTGTGATATACACGGAATGTACTATGCTCTTGGGTTTCCGTCGCTGTTTCTCAGTAAGTCAAATTTAGCTTTAAACTCGTTTAAGTTTTTAGACTGGATGATGTCTTTGTCCAGGCTATTCCATAAGTCGAAACTTCTGTAAGGAAAGCTATATTTCTTGATATCCTTCAAGCAGCTTGACTTTTTCAATTTCATTCCGTGTCCTCTTGTTGCTCTCTTATCCCATACAAACAGATCTTCTTTGTCAATTTTATCTACTCCCACCATGGTCCTGAACACTGCAATCATGTCGTCCCTCTTTCTCCTTTCCACTAAGGAAGGCAAATCCAGCTTTTCCAGCCTCTCTGTATGACAGGTCTGCCAGACTGCGGACCATCTTGGTTGCTGTTCTTTGTATTCTCTCAATCTTGCTTATATCTTTCTTTTTGTGTGGGGACCACACTACCGCTGCATATTCTAACCTGGGGCGGATCATGTATGTGTGAGCGTCTATGTTTGTGTGAGTGTGTGTGTGTGTGTGTGTGTGTGTGTGTGTTAGTGTGTGTGTGTGTGTGTGTGTGTGTGTGTGTGTGTGTGTGTGTGTGTGTGTGTGTGTGTGTGTGTGTGTGTATTTACCTAATTTACCTAACTGTGATATACAGGAAATGAGCTACGCTCGTGGGATCCCGTCTCTGTTTCTCAATGTCAAATTTAGCTTTAAACTCGTTTAAGTTTTTAGACTGGACGAACTCTTTGTCCAGGTTATTCCACAGGTCTATACATCAATAAGGAAAACTATATTTCTTGATGTCCTTCAAGCAGCTTGGCTTCCTCAGTTTCATCCCGTGTCCTCTTGTCACTCTCTTATCCCATAAAAACAGATCTTCTTTGTCAATTTTATCTACTCCCATCATGGTCCTGAACACTGCAATCATGTCGCCTCTCCTTCTCCTTTCTTCTAAGGAGGGCAAATCCAGCTTTTCCAGCCTCTCTCTGTACGACAGATCTACCAGACTGGGTACCATCTTGGTTGCTGTTCTTTGTATTCTCTCAATCTTGTTTATATATTTCTTTTTGTGTGGGCACCACACTACCGCTGCATATTCCAACCTGGGGCGAATCATGGCCACTATCAATTTTTTCATCATCTCCTCATCCATATAATGAAAAGCTACTCTTATATTAGTCAGGAGTTTATACGTCTCTCTAACTGTCTTGTTAATGTGTTTTTCAGGTGACAAACTGTCCTGGACCAGCTCACCCAAATCTTTCTCTTCTCTCGCTTTTGTGACTGGTTCATTACCCATCAAATAATTCAATGATGGCCTCTTGGTACTTTCACCCATTTCCAATACTTTACATTTCTTTGCATTGAATTTCATTTCCCACGTCTGGCTCCATTCGTGTATCCTATCCAGATCCTCCTGCAGCATTTTGCAATCCTCCTCAACCTCTACCTTCCTCATGATCTTTGCATCATCAGCAAACAGACTTGCATAACTGTTCACTCCAGCTACCATATCATTTACGTAAATCAGGAACATTACTGGCGCCAACACCAAGCCCTGTGGGACTTCACTTGTTACTTCCCTCCATCCAGACATCTTATCCTTTATTTCTGTCCTCATTTGTCTGTCTCTCAAAAAGTCTCTCATCCATTCTAGGAGGTTCCCCTTCAGTCCTCCTATATGCTCTAGTTTCCACATTAGTCTCTTTTGGGGTACCTTGTCAAAGGCCTTCTCCAAATCTAAATACACACAATCCACCCAACCTTCTTTTTCCTGAAGCCTGTCAATCGCTCTTGAGTAAAAACTCAACAAATTGGAAACACATGACCTTCCACTTCTAAATCCAAACTGACTATTAGCCAAAATATTCATCTCTTCCAAATATTTTATCCATCTATCTTTCAGAATTATTTCACACAATTTTGCGATCACCCTGGTTAGGGACACTGGTCTATAATTCAAGGGTTCTTCCTTGTTTCCTCCCTTATATACTGATACCACATTTGCCATCTTCCATTCTTGAGGCACTTTCCCCTCTTCCAGAGAACACACAATTAAACTGTGAATCTTATCTGCCAGTTGTTCTCTGCATTCCTCCAGTACCCAATTAGAGATTCCATCAGGTCCTGGGGCTTTCATTACATCTTGAGTTTCTAGTAGTTTATACAATCCTGTACTTCCACTTTTATATCTTTTATCACTACATTTCTAGTCACTGCCTCCGCTTCCACAAACTCCTTTTCATTAGTGAAAACTGACTGGAAGCGTTTGTTTATTATTTCTGCTTGCTTTACCGCATCCTTATAGACCTCTCCTTCTACTTTCAGTTTGGTGATTCCTTCCTTTTGTTTCAGTTTGCCATTAACAAATCTATTAAACAGTTTGGTTTCATCTTTACATTTGTCTATTATACCTTTTTCAAAATTTCTTTCTTCTTCTCTGCGTATTCTTGTGTACTCATTTCTAGTTCTTTTATATTCATCCTTTGTTCTGTTGTTACCTCTCTTTCTCCAATTGTTCCACGCCGTGTCTCTTTCTCTTTTTGCTATCATACACCTTTTATTAAACCACTCTTTCTTCCTGTTTTCTTTCCCCTTTACTCTTGGCACAAATTTTTCCACTCCCGAATTATACAGGTCTAGAGAAATATCCCACTTCCTCTGTATCTCTGTTGTTTTTCTGAATTTTGTCCAATCTGCATTTTCAAACGATTTTCTCAATCCTGTATAGTTTGCTTTTCCAAAGTTGTACCTTCCCTGTCTATAAAGCTCGTCTCTTGGCTCCACGTTCCCTATTATCATCTGGAACTCAATGACCACATGATCACTTTTTCCAATAGGACACAGATATTTCAAGGATTCTATTACATCAGGTTCTTTGGTAAACAGTAAGTCTAGTCTTGCTGGTGTGTCCTCTCCTCGAAACCTTGTCTCTTCTTTGACCCACTGCGTCATCACATTGTTCATTGCTATATTTAATAATATAGTGCCCCATGAATCCTTGCCATTTCCTGAGTCCCATTCCTCCCAGTTCACCTCTTTACAATTGAAGCCACCCATTAAAATTATATTGTTGCTTTTCTCAATCAGTTTCTGTAAATAACATGCCGTGTCTGACAGCATTTCCTGGTATTCATCATCACTTCATGCTCTTGTTTTATGGGGAACATACACTACTACCAAATCTCGCTTGTTATTCTCTCCAGTTTCTAATTTCATATTTATCGTTTCAGCCCTGCCTTCTCCCATTTCCACGGTATCTACATTTATGTTGTTCTTCACTGCTATCATCACTCCTCCTCCTGTTTTTTCTTTTCTGTCTCTTCTCCACAGTTTGTATTTACCATCTCCCATATGAACATCAATATCTTCTCTTAACTTGGTCTCCACAAAGCACATAACATCAGGTTCATGTATCCTTAAAAGATCGTTGATTTCTAACCGTGCCGATATTAAACCATCAACATTAGTATATGCCACCTTCCAATGATTTTTTATGTTTTCTATACCCCCTTTTCTCCTTCTCTCCACCGGTACCACTTCCTTAACTTCTGATCCATGACTCTCCAATAAAACACTGTCTTCTCTTTCTCCGTTCTCTGTTCGTTTTTTACCTTTGCTTCCTTTACTAAGTCCCTTATTTTAGCTCTTTCTTCCTCATTTGCATCTCTCCTTATCCAAACATTTTTAAACCCTTCCTTGTCCAATAGTTTCCATGTTCTACTGGTAATTTCGTTAACTGTTGCTTGGGACTTAAATTTTACCTTCAATGGCCTTGCCCCTCCTTCCTCGTACTTTCCCAACCTAAACACCTCTTCAATCTCTTCTTGAGCTTCGTTGTTTTCCTCCATGACTACTGATATTATTTCTTTAACCTTACTCAGTTCTCCTTTTTCTCTGTCTGATCTTATTGTTATACGTTTTTCTTTAACTCCTGAAATTATTATACATTTTTTCTTATCTGCTACATCTCTAACTAAAGATTCTCTACTTCTCAACACCCTAACCACTTCCCTCTCCACTTTTTCCTTGCTTTGCTGGTCTATAATCTCTCTCAAATTTACATTTCCCTCTTCCTGAATTTTCTTCCACCCCTTATGTTGCTCCTTGATTTCTTTAATGTGCTCTTCCTGTATTCTTGATTTGGATTCATACTCATCTAGTTTGCTTTTCATCATGTCCCTTTCCTCTTCCAACCTCTTATTCTCTCTCTTAAGCTGTTTTATTTCATTCGAGGCTGATTCATTGTTCACTTTTAATTCAGTAACTTCCCTTTCTTGTTCGTCACTACATGTACAGATTTTTTCCAGTGTACAGTACTCCTTAAACTTTTGATCTCGTTTTCCTGTTCTATGGTCCGTTCCTGTAACTCTTTAATTACTGCCCATACCTTTTTTATCTCCTGGTCATTCCTCTCCGCTGTTTTCTCTACACCTGCTATTCTTGTCTGGTTCAACTTAATACTTCCTTTTCCCACATCCTCTTCACAAAAGCCCTCAAATTCTTTCTCACTGATCGTAAACAATGCACTGTTCGTTTCCTTCATGATTCAACCATATGGAGACAGTTTTCACTTTATCTTGTCTCTTTTATGACCGAGACCGCGGTTTTTTATTTATTACTGACCGACGGGACCACCACTCATGCACTCATTGACACAGTCACAATTAGGCTCAGCTTCCTTTCGTCGGTGATTCAGCGATTATTTCCCCACGATCCTGGAAGAGGTCTGTCTCTGTCGGCGATCCGTGTGTGTGTGTGTGTGTGTGTGTGTGTGTGTGTGTGTGTGTGTGTGTGTGTGTGTGTGTGTTTGTATGCTCCACTAGGGAATACTTCACTCGGTATGGAACCGTTCAAAGCAATCGCCCACGCAAAGTCCCACATCACATACAGGACACATGTGACTTGTGTCCCTCCTCATCTTCGCCAGGGAACACAGGGTGCACCGCAGCCTCCTCTGGTTGGGGATCCTCTCCCGTTGATGGCCCACTGTGTTATCCAACCGCACTCTGTCGCTGATGAATCAACGACGCTTGGTTGGATGTCCTCCTGGTGTTCCCCGGTCCTGTTGTCCTGGAGGTGCAGCTGCAGGCCCAGGCATGGCAGTGGCAGCAGGTTCTCCCGACGGACCAGGAACTGGTGATGGTTCTCTCAGCACCTGTGCTGGTCCTGCAGGTGATGGTGGTGCTGATTCTTGTGCTGGCCCTCCTCCTGGAGATGGTGGTGTTGGTGCAGGAGCCGGTGGTCTTGGCACCTGTGCTGGTGCTGGTGCAGGAGCCGGTGGTCTTGGCACCTGTGCTGGTGCTGGTGCAGAAGCCGGTGGTCTTGGCACCTGTGCTGGTGCTGGTGCAGGAACCGGTGGTCTTGGCACCTGTGCTGGTGCTGGTGCAGAAGCCAGTGGTCTTGGCACCTGTGCTGGTGCTGGTGCAGAGGCCAGTGGTCTTGGCACCTGTGCTGGTGCTGGTGCAGAAGCCAGTGGTCTTGGCACCTGTGCTGGTGCTGGTGCAGAGGCCAGTGGTCTTGGCACCTGTGCTGGTGCTGCAGCAGGTGCCACAGGTGCTGGAGGTCCTGCTGGCCGTCAGGTTGGAAGGTCAGGGGCATTTTGTGTGTGTGTGTGTGTGTGTGTGTGTGTGTGTGTGTGTGTGTGTGTGTGTGTGTATTCTTACCTTACCTAATTGTTCTTACCTAATTGTATCTTTACAGGAATGAGTCAAGCTCGTACTGTCCAGTGTCTTAAACCATATTTATCGTACATATCCTTAAATTTGTGAATTGTTTTGGCACACACTATTTCATTCGGTAGTGCATTCCATTGATCAATTGCTCTGTTTCAGAAACTGAATTTCCTTACGTCTTTATCACCTCTCTTCTTATGCAGTTTTTTGCAGTGTCCTCTTGCTGATGCTTCTCCATATGTTAAGTAATCAGTTATGTCTATTTTCTCCTTTCCTGATATGCACTTATATAGCATTATCATGTCACCTCTTTTCCTTCTCTCCTGTAGTGTTGGTAGATTCAGTTTATTTAGTCTTTCTTCATAGCTTAGGTCCCTTAAGCTTGGTATCCATCTTGTAGCGGCCCTTTGAACTTTTTCAATCTTGTCTACATGCTCTTTGAGATGAGGACTCCAGACTACTGATGCATATTCCAGGGTTGGTCTAATGAATGATGTTATTATCCTTCTTAGCATGTCTTCATTTATGTATGTGAATGCTATTCTCATATTTGCAAGCAGTGTATACATGTTCGTACCTTCTCGCTGATGTGGTCAGCCGGAGATAGTCTGTTATTGATAATCACACCTAGGTCTTTCTCTCTTTCTGATGTGTATAGGGTTTTATTTCCTAACTTATAATCCCAATCAGGTCTTTTTCCACTTTTACCAAACTTGATTACATGACACTTGTCCACATTGAATTCCATTTGTCATGTACTACTCCATTCATGAGGTTTACTTAATTCTTCTTGTAGCTCTTTACAAGAGTCTGTGTTAGTAATTCTCCTTTGTATTTTTGCATCATCTGCAAACATATTCAGATAGCTCTCATTTCCAGTGTTACTGTTTATATCATTTATATACACTAAAAACATGATTGGTGCCAGCACTGAACCCTGTGGTACTCCACTAGTCACTTCTTTCCATCATGAGTAGTTTCCTCTTAGTACTGTCCTCATTTCTCTTTTTATGAGATAGTCTTGCATCCAACAAAACAGTTTGCCTCGAATTCCTCCTTGATGGTACAGTTTCCATAAAAGTCTTTGGTGTGGTACTGTGTCAAAAGCTTTCTTGAAATCTAAATAGATACTGTCCACCCATCCTTCCCTTTCGTGTATTGTGTTTGCTACTCTGTCATAGTAGCTCAACAGATTAGTAACACATGATTTTCCTTTTCTGAAACCAAACTGTCTTTCTGCTATCATACTGTGTTCTTCTAGATGATTTACCCAAGCTTTTCTTATAAGTTTTTCTAATACCTTGCTTACAACACTGGTCAGTGATACTCGTCGGTAGTTGAGTGGATTTTGTCTATTTCCTTTCTTGAATAAGGGGACAATATTTGCTTTTTTCCAAATATCAGTTAGTTTACCTTGACTCAAGGATTTCTTGAAAATTAAAAATAATGGTTTACTTAACTCCTTTGCACATTCTCGTAATACCCAACATGAAATTTCATCAGGACCACTTGCTTTTCCTCTGTCTAATCTACTTAACTCCTCCAGTATTACTTTTTCTGCTATTTGTACATCTGGTAGTATGTGTGGACATGCATGTTCCACATAGTCCCTCTCAAAATTTTTTTCTTCTGTAAAAACTAATTGGAAATTCTTATTTAGTGCTTCACAAATATCTTTCTCTTGTGTATAAGTGATTCCCTCGTCCGTAATGGATTGTATTATATCTTTTACTTTGGTTTTGCTTCTGATATAGCTGTAAAACAGCTTTGGTTGATCACTACTTTTATTTATTATATCCTCCTCAAACTGTTTTTGGGCTTCCCTCCTTATTCTTGTATAGTCGTTTCTTGCCTGTTTGTAATTATTATATGCCCTTTCACTATTGTGTCTTCTGTATCCATTCCACAACAAATCTCTTCTTTCTTTAGATTTTTTACATTCTGTATTGAACCATTTCTGTATTTTCTTATCTGCTTCTTTGTGCTGTGGGATGTACTTCTGGACTCCTATTTCATAAAATTCACAAAAATTTTTATATAAAGCATTTAAATCTTGTCCTCTAAGCTCATTTTCCCAATCAACTTCTAAGAAATACTTCTTTAGGTGTGTGTGTGTGTGTGTGAGGAAGAAGGAACCAAAGGCCATGAGCCTGCAAAACTGTTCCTTCCTAGAGAAAAACAAAATACAAGAGAGAGCCAAATTCAAGATCCATTCATTTCGAGATGCCTGGACACACTGCGTTTGAAAGACTGGAGATCATAGGAAGCAGGAAATACAGACAGAGGCAGACAGTTCCAGAGTTGACCTGTTGCATACATGAAGGACTGGGAGTAACGGTTAACTCTTGCATTAGAGAGTTGGACAGAAAGGGGGTGAGAGTTTGTTGCTAGACGGGTGATACGCGCCCGTCGTAGAAGTGGAGGAATGCATGCAGACAGTTCAGAGGAACAGTGACCATTGAAGTAGCGATAGAAAAGAGATAAAGATGCAACACTGCGGTGAAGAGACAGAGGTTGAAGGGAGTCAGTAAGAGGGGGAGAGTTAATGAGACGAAAAGCCTTTGACTCCACCCTATTGAGAAGGGCTGTATGTGGGGAGCCTCCCCACACATGAGAGTTGTACTCGACACAGGGGCGGATAAAGCCCTTGTATAGAGTCAACAATTGTGCAGGGGCAATGAAGGAACGGAGTCGGCTTAGCACACCCAATCGCTTGGAAGCAGATTTTACAAGAGATGTAATATGATCTTTCCAAGACAAGTCCCGAGCAAATGAAACTCCAGGCATGTTCAAGGATAATGCAGGATTAAGTTGAATATTATTAAACATAAGTGGGTATACCTGTGGAAGATTTTGTCAGGTTGATAGGTGCAAAAACTGAGTCTTTGATGCATTAAAAACAACCAGATTATTTTTACCCCAGTCAGAGATACAAGCCAAGTCAGACATTAGGTGTGCCATAGCCTCATCCCTTGCCTGTTGAAGTAACTGCTGAGATGGACGTTGTGGGAATTGAATGGAAAGGTGAAGGGTGGAGTCATCAGCGTATGAGTGGATAGGGTTAGATATACAGCTTAGAAGGTCATTGATGAATAAAAGGAAGAGAGTTGGTAATAGGACGGAGCCCTGAGGAACACCACTGTTAACAGATCTACGAGAAGAATGATAGCCGTCTACAACAGCGGCTATAGAACGACCAGAAAGGAAGCTAGAGATGAAGGTACAGCAAGAAGGATTGAAACCGTAAGAGGGCAGTTTGGAAATTAAAGATTTATGCCAGACTCGATCGAAAGCCTTTGAGATGTCAAGTGCAATGGCAAAGCTTTCGCCAAAGTCCCGAAAGGAGGATGACCAGGAGTCTGAAAGGTAGGTGAGAAGATCGCCTGTGGAGCGTCCCTGACGGAACCCATACAGACGATCAGAAAGAAGGTTGTGATAGGAAAGATGCTTTAAAATTTTTCTATTAAGAATTGACTAAAAAACTTTTGAGATACAGGATGTTAAAGCAATTGGACAATAGTTAGAGGGTTGGGAATGGTCATCCTTCTTTGGGACTGGCTGAATGAGAGCAAACTTCCAGCAAGAAGGAAAGGTACAAGTTGACAGACAAAGGCGAAAGAGTTTGCCTAGGTAGGGTGTATGCACAGAAGCACATTTCTTGAGAACAACAGGAGGAACTCCATCAGGCCCATATGCCTTATTAGTACTGAGGCCAGCAATGGCAGAAAATACATCAGCTGAAGAAATTTTAATGTTTGCCATGAGGAAGTCAGAGGGGTGAAGTGATGGACGAACAGCACTGGAATCGTCTAAGGTGGAATTGGAGGAGAAAGTCTGAGCAAAGAGATCTGCTTCATCAGTAGAAGAAATAGCTACAGAGCCATCAGAGTAGAAAAGAGGAGGGAAGGATGATGAGGTAAAGTTGTTAGAAAGGTTTTTGGCAAGGTGCCAGAAGGAGCAGGAAGAGTTCGAGTTGGAGAGTTGAGAGCATATTGTACAGATGAAATTATTTTTAGCAGAGCGAAGAACAGACTTAGCACGATCCCGGGCAGAAATGTATAAAAGATATGATTAGGGGTGGGTTGGCTCCAGTACCTTTTATAGGCCCTCTCCTTGTTGCGGACAGCATTAGAACAAGCGTGATTAAACCAAGGCTTTCTTGCCTTAGTCAAAGGATATGAGAAAGGAATGTATGCTTCCATGCCTGAGAGAATAATCTCTGTAATGCGCAAGGCACACCCAGATGGCTCCCGGCCGTGAAAGCAATAATCATTCCAGGGAAAATCAAAGAAGTACTGCCTGAGGGCCTCCCAATCCGCAGCTCCAAAGTGCCAGAGACGACGTTTTTTTGGAGGGTCCGCAGGCCGTACCAGAGCGATAGGACAGGTTAAGGTGATAAGGTTATGATCGAGGGAGCCCAACGGAGAGAAAAGATTAACAGTGTAAGCAGAAGGATTAGTTGTAAGGAAGAGATCAAGTATGTTGGAGCTCTCTCCAAGGCGGTCGGCGGTCAGGGATATGAGTAGGGTGCTGTACAAGCTGCTCTAGGTCATTAAGGATAGAAAAGGTGTAGGCTTGTTCACCAGGTGGATCAGAGAAGGGAGAGGAGAGCCAAAGGTGGTGGTGAACACTGAAATCTCCAAGAATGGAGATTTCAGAGAAAGGAGAAATGGATAGAATGTGTTCCATCGTAGAAGTAAGATAGTCAAAGAATTTTTGATAGTCAGTCAAATTAGGAGATAAGTAAACAGCACAGATATAGTTAGTCAGAGAATGACAAGAGAGCCGAAGCCAGAGTGTAGAGAATTCAGAAGAATCGAGTTCAGGAACACGAGAACAAGATAACTTGTTGCGTATATATATACACAATAGCCACCTTTGGCTTTGAAATGAGTATAGAGAAAGTAGGAGGATACAGAAAAGGGTTTGCTGTCAGTTGCCTCAGACAGCTGAGTCTCAGTCAGGAAAAGAAGGTGAGGCTTAGAGAAGGAGAGGTGGTGCTCAACAGAGCGAAAGTTAGAGGAAAGGCCACGAATGTTGCAGAAATGAAGAAGAAAAGAGTCAGACAGTGGTTCCAGGCACCTTGAGTTGTCACCAGGAGAGGGGCTGAAGGTGGGGGCATTTATGGTCACCCCCCCTGGGGACTCCGAGGCTATGTTATTCGACGCCATATTTTGAAAATTTTGAAAAGGAAGTGTGGTGTGTACTGTGCATGTAGTTTGGTGTTGATAGTTGGAAAAACTTGTATTGGAGAGCATGCTGGTCTACTCTCTGTGTTACTGAGACACTGAAAAAGTTCAGCATAGGGGGATGGTCGGGACCTAGTCCCGAGGGCTGATGAAACGGGAGCTCCAGGTCTCCCTGTCATCAGCTTTCCATCCACCTTAGGAGTACTGCCCTGCTTGACTGGTGCTACAGTCTACTCCTGGTGGATGACATGCCCTGATGCGGGCCACTCTGCTTCATCAAAGTAGAAGAGCTTGTCCACTATCTCCTCCACAAAGTCCAGCAGACTGATTGACCCGCGTGAGCACTTCTTGTACAGGGCGAACGCATTGAAAATGGCCATGTGAATGAAATAGAAGGTTATCTCCTTGGTCCATTTCACAGTCCGCCGCTGGATGAGGTAGTACTAGACCATCTGGTTGATGTGGTCCACCCCATCCATGTGTCATTTGCAGTCCTCCGCCACGACGGGCTTGTCCACGGTCTTCTGGACATAGGTTGTCCTCCCATCAGGACCCCTGGTCTTCCCTTGAACCTGCTTCTGGATGGTACTTGTGCTGTGGAAGGTGGAGACCATGTTGATGATGGCTTGTCCTTCCACAGCAACACCATCACATTGTCCTTGTGCATCGCTGACATGCCCCCCTCTGATAGGTTCTTGGTCCTGGCGATGTCCTGCAGCCGCTTTGGTGTTCCTCTTGCCAGGAGTAGGGTCCCACACATGTAGGTTCCTGCACTGAAAAGGCTTTCGCCCAGGGATACAGAGTTATAATAATTGTCCATGTAAACTTTGTATCCCTGATCCTTCAGCAGCTCTACGAAGCTCCAAACGGTGGTCTCCAGCGCCTTCTTCTGCCATGTATACACCTCAAAATTCCAGATATAACCCGAGGAAGCCTCAGCCAGGATATAAAACTTGATGGAATACTTCAAGGGCTTCATGGGGTTGTAGATGGGGAAGCTGAGGCGCCCGTTCCACGCCAGCAAGCCCTCGTCCAGGCTGAGGTGCTCCTCAGGTAAGTAGGTGTCCTGGAACCGTTGAAGGAGGTACTCCATCACCGTGCGAACCCTGATGAGCCAATTGTGATTGTCCTGGGGTATAGCAAGTGAGTTGAAGGCATGGAAGTGTTTCAGGATGGCCCTGAAACGCCTCCCACTCATCACTTGCGGGAAAAGGGGACAGTTATGGAGATGGGATCTCATCCAGTAATGCCTGATGGTCGGCAGATTCATCACCCCCATGAAGAAGCAGAGCCCCGGAACTTGGCCATCTCCTCTTCACCGCAAATGAACCATGCGTCCAACGCAGTCCCCAGGAATGACGTGTAGCTGTTGGTCTCACGGGTGAAATACGTCAACAACTCCCTGGTAAAAAACAACTAGAAGAATTGGAGAGTTGTTGGCAGATCCACCCTCACTCCTGGGGATCCTTTGAAGGGCCCATCAGCTGGTGTGAAAGGGCCACTGCTCCACCCTGGATCCTCTGTGACAACACCTCCTGCAGTGGTGGCAGTGGGTCGGCCTACCGACACCCTTCTGCCTCTTCGGACACCACTTGGCCACCCCCCGTAGCCAGGCCGTGGACCACGCCGGCCTCGTCCAGGTGGTGATGGTTCCAACGATGAGGACAACGAGACTGTCTCCTGCTGCTGGAAAACGTTGGGAGGGATGAATGCTGTCGGAGACAGCGCCTTTGTCGACCGGGCAGGGGACGACGACAGTCGCCTCCTGCACCAGTTGCACAGAAGACACTGCACCGTGTGCAGGTGCCAGTGTCGCATAACTAGGCCCTGCTACCGGAAACATGGACTCGGCCAAGAGGGAACTGGAGGCTTGCGGTCGAGAGACCGCAATGACTGCTGGAGCGAGAGGTCCGAGCAAAGGCAATGCCTGTCATCCGAGTGAAGACGATGGCTGGGCTGATAGTCCCAACACTAGTGGTGGTGGTGTCTGCTCCCGTCATGGTACAGGTGGGGGCAAAGCTGCCCGAGCGGAATGGCATTGGACATCGTCCCAGTCCTCCTCACTTGAAGCATAGCTCACCTCCTCATCCTCCTCGCTCTCGGTCTCCTCCTCGAAGAGAACCTTTTGCCACTCGTCAGAAGACAAACCCCTCTTCTTCATGTTGGCAAGCACTGACACAGAAAGTCCAGTATGTGCTTTTTAGGTTCTCAGCCAAAAAACAAGAAATATTATTCACTGTCATGCAACACCTTCCACTGAGAGTAGCACTGCACAAGTCACGTTATATCTTTCCGTATGGCCAATCGCTGCACCATTTACGAACAGTTCACATAAACGATAACTTTTCAGTGTCTTTCCACGGTCTCATAATTGTCCACTGGCATCTGTGGGTGTGTGCCATATATATCTATACCTATCTATCTATCTATATATATATATCTATATCTATCTATCTATATCTATATATATATCTATATCTATCTATCTATCTATAATATATTTATTTATTTATTTATTTTTTCAGCCTTCCTTCCCCTAAGGTTCCCCTCACACATGATATACTCCCTCACATACATAGAGAGAGAGAGTTTTTTTTTTATGAGAGGAAGAAGGAACTAAAGGCCACGAGCCCACAATTATTGTTCATTCCAAGAGAAAAACTAATTACAAGAGAGCCAAATTCAAGATCCGATCATTTCGAGATGCAAGGACACACTGCGTTTGAAAGACTGGAGATCATAGGAAGCAGGAAATACAGACAGAAGGAGACAGTTTCAGAGTTGACCTGTTGCATAAATGAAGGAATGGGAGTAATGGTTAACTCTTGCATTAGAGAGATGGACAGAAAAGGGATGAGAGTTTGCTGCTAGACGGGTGCTAAGCACCCGTCGTAGAGGTGGAGAAATGCTTGTAGACATTTCAGAGGAGCAGTGACCATTGAAGTTGCGATAGAAAAGAGATAAAGATGCAACAGTGCAGTGAAGAGACAGAGGTTGAAGGGAGTCAGTAAGAGGAGGAGAGTTAATGAGATGAAAAGCCTTTGACTCCAACCTATTAAGAAGAGCTGTATGTGGGAAGCCTCCCCACACATGAGAGTTGTACTCCACACAGGGGCAGATAAAACCCCTGTATAGAGTCAACAGTTGTGCAGGGGTAATGAAGGAACGGAGTCGGCTTAGCGCACCTGATCTCTTGGAAGCAGATTTTACAAGAGATGCAATATGATCTTTCCAAGACAAGTCCAGAGTAAATGAAACCCCAAGCATGGTCAAGGATGATGCAGGATTAAGCTGAATATTATTAAACATTAGTGGGTATACCTGTGGAAGACTTTGTCGGGTTGATAGGTGTAAAAACTGATTCATTAAAAACAACAAGATTATTTTTTACCCCAGTCAGAGATACGAGCCAAGTCAGACATTAGGTGTGCCATAGCCTCATCCCTTATTTTTTTTTTTTTTTTTTTTTTACAGGATGGAAGAAGGAAAAACAAATGAGTGAAAAAATAATAATCCATACACCAGATTACTGGTGTCCTCTGTCTCTTCACTGGTGTCCTCTGTTCATAAAATATCTGTAACAGTTAGACTTGAACAGTTGTGGGTTGAAATTTGAAGGGAAACAACTCTGGGGAAGCGAGTTCCAGAGAGATGCAGTTCGGGGAATGAAAGAATTCTGATAGGCAGAAGTTCTGCAATATGGCTGAGTGACATTCCAGTCATGAATGCTACCAGATGCCTGTGTAGCACGAGGGAAGGCATGGAGAGGTGGCACCATGGACGCAACTTCGTCTGAGCATTTGCCAAAAAAATATCTGTAAAATAATGCAAGGGAGGCAACATTCCTTCTTACTTGCAGGGGAGGTAGTTTATATGTAATGGCCGGGTTGTCAATGATTCTAACAGCTTTGTTCTGAATTTTGTCTAGTTGTCTTTATGCAACCTCTCCACAACCATTCCACAAGGGTGAGCAATATTCAAGCTGAGAGCGCACATGACTCTTATAAATTATAGCTAACTGCTCATCAGCGAAGAAGTTACAGACTCTGTACAATAATCCAAGTTTCTTTGAGGCGGTTTTAGCAAGTGACCTGACATGAGAGGTCCAGCTGAGGGCACTGTTAAGTGAGACGCCAAGAATTTCAATATTTTTGGAGATGGGAATATTAGTAGCACTGAGGGTAAAGTACAAATCTGGCAATATCTGTCTATTAGTAAACTGTATATATTTAGTTTTACTAGCATTAAAAGAGACAAGGTTGTTTTGTCCCCATTCACTGATTGGAGATAGATCCTGATCTATGGAGATGGCTGTACTGAGTTGAGAGGTGGAGATAGACTTTGTAAATGGATGTCTGAATGTGAATGAACTATGTAGTGTTGAGTCATCTGCATATGAGTGAATGGGATTGTGGGTGACAGATAAGAGATCATTAATATGAACCAGGAATAGGGTTGGCGCCAGAACTGATCCCTGTGGCACGCCGGCATTAATTGAGTGGAAACTGGAATATACATCATCTACTTTTACTCTTATTTTCCTGTCACTAAGATATGAAGAAATCAAAGGAACAAAGGACGTTAGTCCATGGCAGGGGAATTTGGACAGCAAGGAACGGTGCCATACTCTGTCGAAGGCTTTAGAGATATCAAGAGCTACTGCATAAGTTTCTCCAAAAAGATCAACTGACTGATGAATGGTATGAGTTGAGATTAAGTATGTCAATATTGGATCTTTCGTGGCAAAAACCATATTGTCTATCACTAATTAAGCTGTTGGATTCAAGATGTTTAACAATGTGCTTATTAATTAAAGTTTCAAATACCTTACCAAGAGAAGATGTGACAGCTATTGGTCTGTAATCAGAGGGGTCAAACGAACTTCCTTTCTTCGGAACTGGGTGGATATTGGCTTCTTTCCATGAATTTGGGAATAAAGAAGTATGTATGCATATTTTGAATAATTTAGCTAGGACAGAGGCAAGTTCAGGGGAACACTTTTTCAAAACAATTGGCGGAATTCCATCTGGGCCTGGAGCTTTGTTGGTAGGTAAATTGTCTAGGATGGATTTTATGTATCTTGTCTGTATTTTAAGTGGGGCATTTTCGGGAGAATCAAGTTCCAGTACTGGGACATTCTGGCTGGTATAGTCTATGGTAGAGTTTCTGGCAAAGGTACAGGCAAGGATATCTGCTTTCCCATGTGGGTCATTTGTAATGTCGCCATCTGAAGATTTTAGTGGGGAATGGAAGATGACTTGTTAAAGTTATTATTGAAAGAATTATGAGTTGACCAGAATATTCTATTGTCATTAGGCTTGTTAAGTAGTTTTGATGTGAGCTCTTGAAGAAAGTTTGATTTAGATAGATTTAATACAGCTTTAGCATGATTTCTAGCAATTTTAAATTGGGAGAGTGATTCAGATGTTTTTTATTTTAAGTAAGTTATATGCTAATGACTTTTGGGCTGTTGCTCTGGCACAGTTGCCATCAAACCATTTTGGAGAGTTCGATCTGAAGTAACTGCTGAGATGGACGTTGCAGGATCCGAATGGAAAGGTGACAGGTGGAGTCATCAGCATATGAGTGGATAGAGTTAGATGTACAGCTTAGAAGGTCATTGATGAATCAAAGGAAGAGAGTTGGTGATAGGACAGAGCCCTGAGGAACACCACTGTTGATAGATCTAGGAGAAGAACAATGACCATCTACAACAGCGGCTATAGAACGAACAGAAAGGAAGCTATAGACGAAGGCACAGAAAGAAGGATAGAAACCGTAAGAGGGCAGTCTGGAAATTAAAGATTTATGCCAGACTCGATCGAAAGCCTTTGAGATGTCAAGTGCAATGGCAAAGCTTTCGCCAAAGTCCCGAAAGGAGGATGACCAGGAGTCTGAAAGGTAGGTGAGAAGATCGCCAGTGGAGCGTCCCTGACGGAACCCATACTGACACTCAGAAAGAAGGTTGTGATAGGAAAGATGCTTTAAAATTTTTCTATTAAGAACTGACTCAAAAGCTTTTGAGATACAGGATGTTAAAGCAATTGGACGATAGTTAGAGGGTTGGGAATGGTCACCCTTTTTTGGGACTGGCTGAATGAGAGCAAACTTCCAGCAAGAAGGAAAGGTACAAGTTGATAGACAAAGGCAAAAGAGCTTGCCTAGGCAGGGTTTAAGCACAGAAGCACAGTTCTTCAGAACAACCGGAGGGACTCCATCAGGCCCATATGCCTTATTAGTATTGAGGCCTGTGATGGCAGAAAATACATCAGCTGATGAAATTTTAATGTTAGCCATGAGGAAGTCAGAGGGGTGAAGTGATGGACGAACAGCACTGGAATCGTCTAAGGTGGAATTGGAGGAGAAAGTCTGAGCGAAGAGATCTGCTTTATCAGTAGAAGAAATAGCTACAGAGCCATCAGAGTAGAAAAGAGGAGGGAAGGATGATGAGGTAAAGTTGTTAGAAAGGTTTTTGGCACGGTGCCAGAAGGAGCGGGAAGAATTCGAGTTGGAGAGTTGAGAGCATTTAGTACAGATAAAATTATTTTTTGCAAAGCGAAGAACAGACTTAGCATGATTCCGGGCAGAAACATATAAGAGATGTGATTCTGGGATGGGTTGGCTCCAGTACCTTTTATAGGTCCTCTCCTTGTTGTGGACAGCATTGGAACAAGCGTGATTAAACCAAGGCTTTCTTGCATTAGTCAGAGGATATGAGAAAGGAATGCATGTTTCCATGCCCGAGAGAATAACCTCTGTAATGTGCAAGGCACACTCAGATGGCTCTCAGTCATGGAAGCAATAATCATTCCAGTGAAAATCAAAGAAGTACTGCCTGAGGGCCTCCCAATCTGCAGCTCCAGAGTGCTACAGACGATGTTTCTTTGGAGGGTCCACAGGCTGTACCGGAGCGATAGGACAGGTTAAGGTGATAAGGTTGTGATCGGAGGAGCCCAACGGAGAGAAAAGATTAACAGTGTAAGCAGAAGGATTAGTTGTAAGGAAAAGGTCAGGTATGGTTGAGCTCTCTCCAAGGCAGTCAGGGATACCGGTAGGGTGCTGTACAAGCTGCTCTAGGTCATTAAGGATAGAAAAGGTGTAGGCTTGTTCACCAGGAGGATCAGTGAAAGGAGAGGAGAGCCAAAGGTGGTGGTGAACATTGAAATCTCCTAGAATGGAGATTTCAGAGAAAGGAGAAATGGATAGAATGTTTTCCATCGTAGAAGTAAGATAGTCAAAGAATTTTTGATAGTCAGTCGAATTATGAGATAAGTAAACAGTACAGATATATTTAGTCAGAGAATGACAGGAAAGCCGAAGCCAGAGTGTTGAGATTCAGAAGACTCGAGTTCAGGAGTACGAGAGCAAGATAAGTCGTTGCGTATATAGACACAACAGCCACCTTTGGCTTTGAAATGAGTATAAAGAAAGTAGGAGGATAAAGAATATATATATATATATATATATATATACTGTATATATACATATTTTTTCCTCCTTCCCCAAAGGTTCCCCCAACACATGATACAATATTTTCCTCGAACGCTCGTAGCACATATCACAACCATTTTTTATACAGAAATCATAAATTTCAACAACTGTCTTAGCAAGGTACAGTATCTGTCCACTGACGTCCGTGGTTACCCGGCATTGCAAGGTACAGCACCTGTCCACTGACGTACCTGGTTCTTTGGCGTCCTTACCTTCCTCAGCACACCTGCCGCTAAAGTACTGTATCGCTAACCAACGCTATGCACCAAAATGAACACTCGCGGCACAGTTCACGTACATTATACATACAGTATAAGTTATCACTAAATGTCAGACCAAGGTATAGTACCTGTTCACTGACGTCCCTGGTTCCTTGGCATCCTTACCTTCCCCAGCACACCTGCCGCTAAAGTATCGCTAACCTACACTACGCACCAAAACGAACACTAGTGGCACAGTTCACGTACAGTGTACATAAAGTATAAGTTATCACTAAAGGTCAGACCAAGGTACAGTACCTGTTCAGTGACGTCCGTCGTTCCTAGGCGTCCCTATCTCAAGAGCACACCTGCCGCTAAGCTATCACTAACCTACGCTACACACCAAAATGAACACTCGTGGCACAGTTCACGTACATTATACATACAGTATAAGTTATCACTAAATGTCAGACCAAGGTACAGTACCAGTTCAATGACGTCCGTCGTATCTAGGTGTCCCTGTGTCTATAGCACACCTGCTGCTAAGGTATCGCTAGCCTACGCTACACACCCTAACTTATGCCTTCATGAGCACAGGTGGCACATTTCACGTACACTTCACACTATATCATACACACATACATGACTACCACAATGATTCCATCCCAACCTCCGCAATTATTCCCTTCCTTACTACGGTTCAACATGACCGTGATGCAGCATCCTTTGCCAGGAGAGTACGAAGCAACGTTATTTTATTGACAAACACACCACACTCCTTCACAAACACTCGTAGCATGTTTGACGTATATTTCACACAATGCCATACGCATTTTCACTATCAGAATCACAATACTTCCATCCCTAAACACCTCTAATAATCCCTTCCTGACTATAAAGCGTACATGATACCTCCCCCATTCCACAATGGTTTATGGCATCCGTAACACTTACTAGTTCCATTATTTCACCAAGCCAGACACAATATCTTTCACACAATATACAGTTTAGGCATTGGCTTTATTATACACATATATGTACCCACGCCATAGGGCCTGGAGGAGGCTGAGTGGCAAAACCCTGCTACAGTGAACACGCGTCTCGACTATAGGCCTAACAAATGATAACAGGCACAATTCCTTTTCATGACATATATCTATGTTCCATCGACAATATCACATACAAATATGCTCATAAATATTGTGTTATCACACTGAGTCCATGGGGGCTTCGGCTCAGGTGGGAAGGGGAGAATTAGTAGGAATTAAAGGGACAGCACATGTGGCGCAACCCTACTGTATGGCTTCCTGGGAGAGACTGAGGTTTATCACTACATGCTGGGCCCCATGAAGCAGCTCAGTGTTGCCAATGCATTACCTGGCTTCTTGGGAGAGACTGAGGTTTATCGCTACGTGCTTGGCCCCATGAAGCGGCTCAGTGTTGCCAATGCCTTGCCTCGGGAGGTAGACGCGCCCGCTCAAACACACCAAAATTTGACGCAAATCAGCCGAAAACTTAATTTTTGGCTAATTTTTTTGTGCTTACCAACACGATTCACGTGACTGTGCTTCTTCCTACCAAACCACATGGAATGCAATGCATGTGACTGTGTCTGAGAGGGTTAACATAACCAAACCTAACCTATTCCATCCTAATCAACTCTCCTCAAAAATGGGATTGCCACAAAATATTACACTGAAGATCCAAAGTCCATCATGGCAAAATTCTACTTGAAGCTGTACAAAGCTATGTGCCAATACTGTACTGGCCCAAGATATTTTGCCTTCTCTCACTACTTTCCAGCCGTTTACAATTGTCTAATTTGTCCCTGATAGTCAACACTATACGTTTTCATTTAGGCCCAATCTTTTGGACAGGTACTTTAGGCACGATTAAGGAAAACACTGAGTGTACTGTCTACACAAGAGAATCTTACAGTAGCTCACACTGTTCACAAATCCCGCTCCAAGACTGAAACGTGTGGGTGGCGTTGGTGGGTACAACTGATGGCGTGCATATACGTGCACCAAATCTGAGTTCGCGATTTTTATTATAGTTGTCTTTACAGTTTTTACTTTTTTTTCTAGTATACAACAGGCCTCTTGTAAAACTCCAGTTGTTAGAGGATTCAGGCTGTTAGAGGGCCATATATAAGAGGTGATACTGTATTAGGGACTAGGCTGTATCACATGCTGATCAGGGCAGTACTTTTGAGGAGGATGGGAATGTAGGTGAAAGGGAGAGCTGGAGCTCCTGTTTCACTAGCCATCAGGATTTCCTGACTTCCCAGTACGCGAATTCCCAGTGCGCGAGGTCGTGGACTGCCCAATCTCTTGCTCACTGTGCGAGCCTACTGTACTTTCCCTTCTATAGAAACTATTCCACTACAGATCTAAGAATATCTGATCTACACAACCTCTTCCCTTCCTAAAACCTCCCTGTTCTTCTCCAGCTAATTCCTCTTTTATTGCTCTAACTCTGTCAATAAGTATCCTACAATATACTTTTCCTATTACACTAAGAAGAAAAATCCCCCTGTGATTCACACACACTTCTTTTTCCTCTTTTCCATTGTACAGGGGAATAATTATATCTGACTTCCAATCCACCAGGACTACACCTTCCTCCCAGGCCAATCTGCATATCTTCCACATTCATTCTACTACTAGCCTATCTCTCCCCCATGTTTCTGCATTTCACCACACACTCCATCAATTCCTGGGGCTTTCCCCATTTTAACTTTCCTCATTGCTTCCACAACTTCCATCCTACTGATTTCTTCCTCTCTTCTCACATCCTTCCTTCTCCAAGCCATTCCCCAGCTACTTATACTTGCATTACATTCATTCTCTATGTTCAACAATTCCTTAAAGTGTTCTCCCCATCTGTTCACTTTTTCTCCCTTCTCCACTAGTAATCTACCATTTTTATCTTTCACTCCCCAACTAACTTCTTTGGCACCCAGTCTAACTCTCCTTACCTCATTCCAAAGCATTGTCTTACATTCCCTCCACTTTACACTCAAGTTCCTTCCAAATTCCTCATCCACTCTCTTCTTACTCTCTCTTACTGATCTTTTCACCTCTCTCTTCCTCTCTACATATTTCCTCTTCCTTCTCTCAACTTCTTCCACGCCCCTGTTTCTCATCCACTCATTATGTGCTTTCTTTCTTTGTGCCACAGCCTCTCTCACCTCTTCATTCCACCATGCTGTTACCTGCACCTCATTTCATCTTCTCTTCACCCCACACACCACATCACATGCTGCACAGATTCTTCTGTGAATATCTTGAACACAACTTCCACATCCCCCATCTGCTCCAGTCCATATTTACCTAATCACTCCTCCACTTCCCTCCTATATTCTGCCTTTTTTCTATCCTCTTGTAACCTTTCCACCCTCCTTGTATGCACTACTTCTTCCTGTCCTTCCATTCTTCTATTTCTCCATTTCATTTGAACTTTGATTCTGACCACCACCAGGTGGTGGTGAGAAAGTCCACTTCCCCAACCTCTATATACTCTTGCATCCATCACACACCTTCTCATCCTTTCATCCACACAAACACACACAATCAATCATTGCCTTCCGTTCATTCAGTTCACCACCCACCTTTCTCATCACTTGCCACGTATACATATGGATCACTTTGTGCCTGAAGAGGGTATTGACTGTCACCAACCCCCTTCCAGCACAAATGTCCACTAAAGCACTGCCATTTTCATCTATCTCTGCAGGAACACCACACTCACCAACTACTCCATCCACCTTCACATTCCCTACTTTTCCATTCATATTTCCAATCAAAAACTCTCTCTCATTCCTTTCAAAATATTGCATGCATGCTTCCACATTTGTCCTGAACTCCTCTCTCACTCTGCTTGCATGATCTTGCATTGCCGCATACACGCACACAATCGCCCATATTTGTTGTCCAACTTTCAATCTTACCCACACAAACTTTCGGCCAACTGATTCATACTCTCTTATATTCTCCTTCCATCTGTTACTCACAACAATGCACACTCCTTCTTTTGCCCTCTCATTCTCACCTATTCCCTTACATATACCCCATCCATACTCCCATTCTCTCACACTCTCATCTCGCCATTTAGTTTCAGTTAATCCACATACAGAAGGAATATGTGCAGCATGTGATGTGGTGTGTGGAAGGAAGAGAAGACAGAGGGGGGTGCAAGGAACAGCGTGGTGGACTGAAGAGGTGAGACAGGCTGTGGCACAAAAGAAGAAAGCATACAATGAATGGATGAGAAATAGAGGCGTGGAAGAAGTTGAGAGGCGGAAGAGAGAGTTATATGTAGAAAGAAAGAGAGAGGTGAAAAGATTAGTAAGAGAGAGTACGAAGAGAGTGGATGAGGAATTTGGAAAGAATTTGAGTGTAAAGTGGAGGGACTGTAAGAAAATGTTCTGGAAAAAGGTGAAAAGAGTAAGATAGGGTGGAAGTGAAGTTAGCAGGGGAGTGAAAGATAAAAATGGTAGATTACAAGTGGAGAAGCGAGAAAAAGTGAGCAGATGGAGAGAACACTTTAAGGAATTGTTGAACATAGAGGATGGAAGTAATGCGAGTATAAGTGGCTGGGGAATGGCTGGGAGAAGGAGGGAGGTGAGAAGACAGGAAGAAATCAGTAGGATAGAAGTTGTGGAAGCAATGAAGAAAGTTAAATCGGGGAAAGCCCCAGGAATTGATGGAGTGTGTGGTGAAATGCTGAAGCATGGGGGAGAGATAGTAGTAGAATGGATGTGGAAGATGTGCAGATTGGCCTGGGAGGAAGGTAGAGTCCCGGATGATTGGAAATCAGGTATAATTATTCCCTTGTACAAAGGAAAAGGGGAAAAAGAAGTGTGTGGTAATCATAGGGGCATTTGTCTTCTTAGTATAATAGGAAAAGTGTATGGTAGGATACTTATTGACAGAGTTAGAGGAAGAACAGAGAAATTAGTTGGAGAAGAACAGGGAGGCTTTAGGAAGGGAAGAGGTTGTGTAGATCAGATATTCATTCTTACATCTTTAGTGGAAAAGTTTCTAGAGAAGGGAATGAAGTTGTATGCGGCTTTCATGGATTTGGAGAAAGCATATGACAGGGTGGATAGACAAGGATTGTGGAAAGTGTTAAGAATATATGGAGTAGATGGGAAGTTGTTGAATGCTGTGAAGAGTATGTACAATGGTGCGAAGGCTGCAGTGCGTGTGGATGGTGAACTAAGTGAATTTTTCTCTTTGAAGGTTGGGTTGAAACAGGGATGTGTCATGTCTCCATGGTTGTTCAATCTGTACATGGATGGGGTAATAAAAGAGGTACAAGGTAGGGTAGTGGATGTTGGAGTGGCCCTGGTGAGAGAGGATAGTGTTTGGAAACTCCCTGTACTGTTGTTTGCAGATGATACTGTGTTGTTGAGTGAAGATGAAGGGGAGCTGCAAGGCTTGGTGGATGAGTTTGGGAGAGTGTGTAAGAAACGGAATCTAAAGGTGAATGTAGGGAAGAGTAAAGTGATGGTCTTTGAAAGAGGTGAAGTCAGTTAATGTACAGCGAGGTTGGATGGTGAGGAATTGGAAAATGTGGGTACGTTTAAGTACTTGGGTAGTGCGATGAGTAAGGATGGAGGTTTGGAGGGTGAAGTGCTTGAAAGGGTACAGCAGGGAAGAAAGGTTGCTGGTTCTTTGAAAGCAGTGATAAGAAACAGGGAAGTGAGCATGAAAGTGAAAAAGTTACTACATGACAGTATTGTGATACCAACTCTAACATATGGAAGTGAATCTTGGATGTTGCTGGAAGGACACAAGTCAAGAGTGAGAGCAGTGGAAATGAGTTATTTAAGAGGAGCCTGTGGAGTCACATGGAGAGACAGGCTGACAAATGAGGATATAACGGAGCGTTGTGGTGTGGATGTGGATGTGATAGGAACGTTATGAGGAACACACTGAGGTGGTTTGGCTTTGTGGAGAGGATGGAGGGTGAACGACTGAAGAAGAGTGTGTATGTGAGTGAGGTGGAGGGGGGAAGAGGGAGGGGGAGGCCAAGGATGAGATGGAGGGATGGTGGAGAGGTATATGAGAGAGGGGGGTGTGAGCTGGCAGCAGAGCAGTGAAATGGCGGGGGACAGGGCGACTTGGAGGCGATTTGTTTGTGGCCACCCCAAATGGGATTGAGGCGTCTGGCAATAGATAGATAGATAGATAATGCACATACATCCACTTTCACACCCTCAAGCACCTGGACAATCTCTCTTTCTTTCATCTCATCATTTGTACCCCTCACATTCCATGTAGCTATCCATACCATGTTCTCCGTTCGGTCCTTAGTCATCACCTTTTGGTCAGTCCTGGTCCGAGGCTTTAGTTTGTTGTTTCCAGGAAGGGGCATTAACCCTCCACCAACCCACTTGTTGTCAGTTTGGGAACACGTGTTGGTTGGTTATAAGGTTACCACCAAGCATTATAAATGCTTTCTTTGTTTACAGGAAATCATAAAGTGAGAAATGTTAAAGTCAGGGGTAGGGTTGCGAGAGGCAGACGAAAAAAGACCTGGGCCAAGGTCAATGAGTGTGACCTCAGGGATAAGGGACTGAATAGAGAAGCTGCCAGAAATCGAGCATCATGGAATGCTTGTCATCAGGTGGCCAAGGCTGACTCATGCAAGCATGTTGGAGCCTTCAAAAACAAAACAAAATGACAAAAGGTTAAGATGACTCGGTTTTGTCTCACTAGCCAGCATCTCTCCAAAATAACTGCATTGCTAATTAGTAAGTGGACAGTTGGCAAAGTAATCATGATGATCTTTTAGAAAGTTAACTGGCATTCCACATGTGACCATGTTAGCTTGTTAGTGGGGCATTGGCGAGACGCTTAACTACTATACCATTCAACTGCTATCCTAAACCGCTACACTGCTAAACTGCTAAACCACCACATGGCCAGTTGTAAACATACTATAAATGCTTTGTGTATTCATCTTGAGAATATCTAAATTCTACTGAGTATATACTGAAATGCATTACTGTACTTATTTTTACACTAAATCAACACTGCTTATGATCTAGAAACTATCTGTGACTTCTAATAGGTGAGACAATCATTTGTATAAGAGTTTCTACTAAACTGAGCCAAGCTAACCCCTACCTAATTCATCACCTCTTGCCTCGAGGACACATGGGGATATTTCAAGGCAATCTTTAGACAAAAAGGTGCGTCTTAGCCGCCATGAAATATGGTAATATCCTCCTTTCTAACCAACGCCTCCATCAAATGTGGAATGTGAGAGAAAAATTTAGCATGCTCCAGGAGACATGGTCATCCATCTATCTATCATCTAACTGCTTACAGCTCCAGATGTACCAAGACGCAGGGCTAGACTATTTAGTCCAAACATTTAATGCGAGAGTGACCAGCTGCCTGCCACTGAACAGTATGATGTGAGTAATGAATCCCCACTACCTTTTGGATGCAATCTCCCCATATCCAAGTGAAGCCCCTTAATCCACTAGATTACAAGGCATCTATTTAGTTCTGTGATTACCACCAAGTATAATGAATGTTTCCTAGGCTATAAGAAACACAGTGCTTGTCACTCAATGTAGAATCGCCTGGAGGAAGCATTACAAGTGAGTGGACAGTGGGTGCTCTCATCTAAAAGAAAACAGATTTGGAACTACAGTACAACAGATTAGCATACAGTATATTCATGTAGAGGAATTTTCAATAAGAAGCTAACAACAAACTGCATCTAAATATTATAATCAAATTTTGTTACTGGAAAGCCCACACTACAAGCAAGCCTTCCATCATCATCATCATCATCATCATCACCATCATAATTATTCCAAGTTCTCTTTCCACCCAAGGAGAAGGTCTGCCCTAATAAAAAAAAAATGACAGTGTAATCACCTGTGTAAATGACGGGAATCCTGGTCTGGAGATAAAAGGTCTCTGCTCCTGGACTCTGATTCTGACCGTGGAATGCGTTGCTCTGGCTCACTGGGGGACAACTGCAAAAGTTCTTGGTGTTTCTTTAACTCTTCACAAGCTTTGTTCCAAGCTGATGTTCGTTTCACCTGCAAAATTGATCAGCAAGATTATGGGTGAAATGGAATTAAACTTGAAGAAATGCATATGATGCCAATGATCAACTTCAACAAAAACCTAACCTGATTCACAATTTTGCTGTGGTGGTGGGTAAGATCCACAACAACCTGAGAAGAATGAAAGAAAGCAGAGATGCTATCAAGAGTGTCTAAAATAGGTCATATATACATTTACCAGTGCTTATCATGCAAATCCAAAAATTCTTGACTCCAGTTCAGAGGAAATTCCATTTACATAATCATTCTAGCCTTATTCTCACTAATTAACATGGTGGGGAGGTTGCTGAGATAAAAAAGAGGAAACTATAAATGTCATAGGTGGTAATACTTTCTCAAAAAGGATTCACATTAACTAATTCATCATTCAAGTCTCAAATATTTTAGGTTCTCTCATCCATTATGAACATCTGCTTACATACTTCATCAAATTAGCTTTAGCCACTGTTAATTATACCAACACACTCAAAGTGTGTGTGTGTGTGTGTGTGTGTGTGTGTGTGTGTGTATTTACCTAGTCGTACTGACCTAGCCGTGATTTATGGGAAAGGAGCTGTGCTTATACTGTCCCATCTCCATTAAGACTAACATCCAGCTTGGTTTTGAAATCGTGAATATCCTTGGCATTTATCACCTCTTTATCCAGGTTATTCCATGCTTCAATAGTTCTGCAAGGAAAGCTGTATTTCTTGATGTCTCTCTTGCATGTGGTCCTTCTCAACTTTTTTCTGTGACCCTTTGTTTCTCCTTCACCCCACAAAAACAGGTCCTCCCAATCAAGCTTCTCCATTCCCTTGGATACTCTGTACACATTAATCAGACCTCCCCTTATTCCTCTTTTTTCTAGGGTTGGGAGACTTAGTCTCAACAGTCTTTCCTCATACGGTAATTTTCTCAAGCCAGGTACCATTTTGTTACTGCTCTTTGTATTCATCCAATCCTTCTTATATCCTTCTTTTTATGTAGTGACCATACCACTGCTGCATATTCCAGCCTTGGGCAATCATTGATACAATCAACTTTTTCATCACCTCTTTGTCCAGATAAGTAAACGCAACTCTTATGTTTCTCAAAATATTATGTATGTATCTCTGGTGATTTTGATTATGTGATTTTCCTGCGAAAGGTTGTCTGAAAACAGTACCCCTAAGTCTTTCTCTTCTTTAGTTTTACTAATTCATTCATTCCCCATTCTGTATTTTCCTGTTTGTCTCTTTGTACTCTTTCCAAATTACTTAACATTTCTCACACTAAACTGCATTTCCCACCTTTGACTTGAGTCAGATATCTTATCAAGGTCCAATTGCATCTGTTTATGGTCTTCATCCTTTTCCACTTTCCTTAACAGCTTAGCGTCATCTACAAACAGACTTATATAACTGTCTATTCCTTCCACCATATCATTTACAGGAACATGACTGGTGCCAAATCTTACCCTTGAGGTACACCACTAATTACTTTACACACTCTGACTGATAGTCCTTTATGACTGTTCTCATCTCCCTGTCCTCCAAACAAACTTTCATCCACTTATGTACAGCTCCACTTAGACCTTTTGTGTGTTCAAGCTTCCACAACAATCTCCTGAATGGTACCTTGTCAAACACTTTCTTTAGGTCCAAAAAGATACAATCAATCCATCCGTCCCTGTCTTGAGTACCATCTATCACTCTTGAGTAAAAGCTTAGTAGGTCTGTAGTACAAGACCTTCCTTTTCTGAAGCCAAATTGACAATCTGTTATTATATTAGTTCCTTCCAGGAATCTGATCCATCGGTCTTTCACTACAATCTCATAAATTTTTGCAACAACACTGGCTAGTGATACTGGGCTATAATTCAGTTGCTCTTCCTTTTTCCCTCCCTTGTATATGGGGACCACATTTGCTCTTTTCCAACCCTGAAGGACTTAACTTTTTGCCAGTGAGCTCATAATGATGTCATATATCCTTCCTGCTAGTTCCTTTCTACACTTTATTATCCAGTTGGATACTCCATCTGGTCCCAGTATTTTCCTAACATACTGTTTTTCCATTAATTTCATTATTTCTTGAATATCTACTTGTATTTCATCCAGCATTAAGTCCTTTGGTCTATCGTTTTCACTAAACTCACTCTCTCTTGTAAAAATGGTTTGAAAACATTTGTTCATCACTTCAGCCTGTGCTCGTGGATCCTTATAAATGACTCCATCTACTTTCAATCCGTATATCCCTTACTTGATTTTTTAATTTTCCATTTACATATCTGTAGAAGAGCTCTGGTTCATCCTTGCATTAGTCTACTACATTCTTCTCATAATTTCTCTTTTCTTCTCTTTGAATCCTTACATATTCATTCCTTTCCACTTTATATTTCTCCCATTCATTGTTTCCTCCCTTTTTTCTCCATTTCCTCCAAGTCTTTTCCCTCTTCATTCTTACATCTTCACATCTCTTGAAAAACCATTCCTTTTTGTTTCTCTCCTTGATTTTCACTTTCAGTACATAGCTCTCAACTCCACCCTTTATCCATAAAAACTCATCCCACTTTACTTGAGTACCTCTTGCCTTGTTGAAATTTCTCCAGTCAGTTTCTGTGGAGCATTTTCTTAGCTCATTGAAATCAACTTTACTATAATTGTATCGTCCACTTCTATATGATTCTGATACTGCAACATCTCTCATTTTTCATTATACAGTATACTCAATGAGAATGTGGTCACTTTTTCCTATTGGGCAAGTGTACATCAGCTCGACAATAATACACATTTTTTCTTTGTTAATAGCAGATCCACTTGAAAGGGTTCCTCATTTCCTCTGAATCTTGTATTCTCTCTGATCCAGTGTCATGATATTACTCATTGCCATATTTAACATTTGCTTCCCCATGACTCCCCTTCACCTTCCATGTACCGATCTTCCCAGCAAACTTCCTTAGAGTTAAAATCTCCCATCACTACTATGCCACAACTTCTGCTTATGTATCTTACCAAGCATTCACTAGTGTCACTAAGCATTTCTTTATATTCTCCCTTAGCCCATGCTTTGGTCTTGGGTGGAACTTAGGCCACTGCAAGGTCCCTTTTTCCATCATTAGTTTTCTTGAACGGAGCATTACAGCCGGTTGGTGAATGAGGAGTTTGACTGGGACAGAGAAGGTTTGGAGCCAGTTGATCCAGTGTCTGGCAATTGGCCTTTGATTGATGCTGCAACTGTGAGCGGGGCAACAGGCAGGATGAATGTGGGGAATGCAGCAGGGGTTTTGGGGTTGACTGCTGAAATGTTGAAAGCCTCAGGAGGTATAGGAGTGAGGTTAGTTACTGACCTGATGAATATGATTATATTTAAGTGTGTTGTCCCAGATGACTGCCTGAAGAGTGTAATTGTCAATGTGTACAAGGGGAAGGTTGATGCCCTGGAAAGAGGAAATTATAGAGGCATAAAGTTTTAGACCAGATAATGAAGGTAATGGAGAGAGTCCTAGAAGGTATGATTAGAGAAAGAGTGAACATCGATGAGATGCAGTTTGGGTTTATGCCAGGCAAAGAGACCACTGATGCCAGATTCACTGTTTGACAGCTTCAGGAAAAATATATAGGAAAGAAAAGCGAACTGTTCTTTGTTTTTGTTGATTTGGAGGCCTTTGACAGAGTCTCTAGAGAGGTGGTGAAGTGAGCAATGAAAAAGCTTGGGACTGAGGAGTGGCTGGTTAAGGCTGTTATGGTCATGTATGTGGGTGCTCACACCCAGGTATGGGTGAATGGAGATTTGAGCGATGAGTTTTCCATGAATGTTGGTGTGCATCAGGGGTCAGTCTTGAGCCCTTTGTTGGTTATCGTGGTTTGTACTAAAGGCCCTCTCCTGTGACTTCAGGAATGGACTCCTGTGGGAGATGTTGTAACCTGATGATTTGGTGCTGATTGCAGAAAATGAAACGGAGGGAGAGGAAAGATTTAGGAAGTGGAGAGATGGTATGGGGAAAAATGGCTTAAGAGTAAATGCAGATAAAACAAAAGTGATGGTATCTAGGGCTGGAGGTGGTACTGTCAAAGAAGAGGGAGAGCGGCCAGGTGCGATTTGTCACAAGGATGAAGGAAGTAACTCCATCTTGTGCAGTGTTTGTGATACGTGGGTGCATATAAGATGTAGTGGTATTTGAGGAAGACTGTGAGATAATGCTAATTTCATGTGTGTGGTGCGTATGGGAGAACATGTGGATACTGCCAAGCGTGAAAGGATTGAACTTGCTGGTGAGTCTCTTGAATGTGTGGAAGAGTTTTGTTATTTAGGAGACATGTTATGTCCTGGAGGTGGGACAGGAGTTAGCTCTGTGGTTGGAAGAAGTTCAGGGAGCTGTTGCCTCTCCTGACAATGAGAGGGTTCTTCCTCCGTGCTAAAGGATCTTTGTATGCAGCACGTGTTAGGAATGTAATGCTGTATGGTAGTGAGTCCTGGGAAAAGTCCTTCACTTGGTTTTCCATTATGTCCCTGAAGTTCACTTTTGCCTCCTCCTTTACTTTCTTCCATTCCTTATGCAATCCCTTGACATCTTCGACAATTTCCTAAACATCTTCATTTTCTTCTATCTTCTCACTCCAAGTTTCACATTTTTCTTTCAAAATCTGGTTTTCTGCCTAGACATCAGAAATAAACCCATTCATTTCCTTCATTTTTGATTCCAACTTTTGCCATAATTTGATATTTTCAGCCCTTAGCTCACCTGTCACATTTTCCACTTTTTCTGGTTTCTTCAGCAGCCCCTCTATGATACTCAAAACTTTCAGAATTCTCCTCCATCCTAATTTACCAGTAAATTCTCTTTCTTCCATATTGAACCCAATAAAATCATTGGGTGTGTGTTCTTACCTAATTGTTCTTACCTAATTGTATCTTTACAGGAATGAGTCAAGCTCGTACTGTCCTGTGTCTTAAACCATATTTATCGTACATATCCTTAAATTTGTGAATTGTTTTGGCACACACTATTTCATTTGGTAGTGCATTCCATTGATCAATTGCTCTGTTTCAGAAACTGAATTTCCTTACGTCTTTATCACCTCTCTTCTTACGCAGTTTTTTGCAGTGTCCTTTTGCTGATGCTTCCCCATATGTTAAGTAATCATTTATGTCTATTTTCTCCTTCCCTGATATTCATTTATATAGCATTATCATGTCACTTCTTTTCCTTCTCTCCTGTAGTGTTGGTAGATTCAGTGTATTTAGTCTTTCTTCGTAGCTTAGATCCCTTAAGCTTGGTATCCATCTTGTAGCGGCCCTTTGAACTTTTTCAATCTTGTCTATGTGTTTTTTGAGATGAGGACTCCAGACTACTGATGCATACTCCAGGGTTGGTCTGATGAATGATGTTATTATCCTTCTTAGCATGTCTTCATTTATGCATGTGAATGCTATTCTCATATTTGCAAGCAGTGTATACATGTTCCGTACCTTCTCACTGATGTGGTCAGCCAGAGATAGTCTGTTATTGATAATCACACCTAGGTCCTTCTCTCTTTCTGATGTGTGTAGGGTTTTATTTCCTAACGTATAATCCCAATCAGGTCTTTTTCCACTTTTACCAAACTTGATTACAAGACACTTGTCCACATTGAATTCCATTTGCCATGTATTAATCCATTCATGACGTTTATTTAATTCTTCTTGTAGCTCTTTACAAGAGTCTGTGTTGGTAATTCTCCTTTGTATTTTTGCATCATCCGCAAACATATTTAGATAGCTTTCATTTCCAGTGTTACTGTTTATATCATTTATATACACTAAAAACATGATTGGTGCCAGCACTGAACCCTGTGGTACTCCACTAGTCACTTCTTTCCATGATGAGTAATTTCCCCTTAGTACTGTTCTCATTTCTCTTTTTATGAGAAAATCTTGCATCCAACAAAACAGTTTGTCTCGAATTCCTCCTTGATGGTACAGTTTCCATAAAAGTCTTTGGTGTGGTACTGTGTCAAATGCTTTCTTGAAATCTAAATAGATACTGTCCACCCATCCTTCTCTTTCCTGTATTGTGTCTGTTACTCTGTCATAGTAGCTCAACAGATTAGCAACACATGATTTTCCTTTTCTGAAACCAAACTGTCTTTCTGTTATCATACTGTGTTCTTCTAGATGATTTACCCAAGCTTTTCTTATAAGCTTTTCTAATACCTTGCTTACAACACTGGTCAGTGATACTGGTCGGTAGTTGAGTGGATTTTGTCTATTCCTTTTCTTGAATAAGGGGACAATATTTGCTTTCTTCCAAATATCAGGTAGTTTACCTTGACTCAAGGATTTCTTGAAAATTAAAAATAATGGTTTACTTAACTCCTTTGCACATTCTCGTAGCACCCAACATGAAATTTCATCAGGACCATTTGCTTTTCCTCTGTCTAATTTACTTAACTCCTCCTGTATTACTTTTTCTGATATTTGTATATCTGGTAGTATGTGTGGACATGCATGTTCCACATAGTCCCTCTCAAAATTTTTTTCTTCTGTAAAAACTGATTGGAAATTCTTATTTAATGCTTCACAAATATCTTTCTCTTGTGTATAGGTGATTCCCTTGTCCGTAATGGATTGTATTATATCTTTTACTTTGGTTTTGCTTCTGATGTAGCTGTAAAATAGCTTTGGTTGATCACTACTTTTATTTATTATATCCTCCTCAAACTGTTTTTGGGTTTCCCTCCTTATTCTTGTATAATCGTTTCTTGCCTGTTTGTAATTATTATATGCCCTTTCACTATTGTTCCTCTGTGAAAAAATGTGTTCTTCTCCTCTTCTGATCTTCCCTCATTTTTTGTTTTTGCTTCCTCCCTCTTCTCTTTCAGTAATTCCAGTTCCTCTTGTGTTAGGCATCTTTTTATCCGTACATTTTTGAAATCCTCTTTTTCCACAAGATTCTTTGCATTTTTTAGTATCTCCTCCACGGTGTTTACACTCTGGAAGTTACCTTTAGAGGTCCTGTTTTGCTTTTCTCGTATTTCCCTAACCTTTTGTGTTCCTTTATGTCTTTACTACAGATTTCCTCTGATACTTCTTTCAGTATGCTCATTACATTTGCCATCTCCTTTTTGTCTCTTGTGATCTTGTTTTTTACTTCTTCCTCTTCTATACCAGTGATTACCATAGATTTGTTGATATCTACTGAATCTCTGACTAACTTTGGATTGTTTTGGATTATTCTTTTCACTTCCTTTTTAATGCTTTTTTCTTCCACCCTTGTTTCTAAGTCTTTCTTTACTTTCACCATTTCAGCATACGTGGTTTCCACATCATTTTTGCTCCTAGTTGTCACTCTCGCCTTCAAAATAGTCCCCTTGGGCATGTATACAGTGGTCCCAGCCTTTTTTCCATGGTCCATGAATCCCTGGAAGGCTTCAGGTGTGATGGTCTTGGGCACCTCCTGCGATTCTTTCTGGATCTCCTCAATCAAGTCAAATCGACACCCTTTCAGTTGGAATTTCAGCTTGAGAAACAGGAAAAAGTCGCAGGGGGCAAAGGTCAGGCAGATGGGGTGGGTGGGGAATAACTACCATGTTTGTGGAAGCCAGGAACTGACAGACAACAACTGATGTGTGGGTGGGGGCGTTGTCATGATGCAGGACCCAGTCTTTGTTCTTCCACTGTTACGGACGTTTGCTGCGGATCTTCTCCTTCAGACGCTGCATAACTTCACGTTAAAACTTTCCACTGACAGACTGACCAGGTGGGATGAATTCCTTGTGAACAATCCCTTGGATATCGAAGAAAATGATCAACATCGACTTGACACTGCTGCAAACTTGACGTGCTTTTTTTGGACTTGGTGAAGTGGGAGACTTCCATTGCGTTGACTTCTGCTTTGTCTCTGGGTCATAACCATAAACCCATGATTCATTACCAGCTATGACCTTGGAGATGAATGTGGTGTCATCTCTGACCTGATTCTTGAGCTCCCTGCAAACTGCTATGCAATGTGCCTTCTTCTCGTCACTCAGCAGTCTTGGCACAAATTTTTCAGCGATGCATCTCGTGTCAAACGTGTCCAACAGAATGCATTGCATGCTCCCATATGACAGTCCAACGATATCACAAACATCATGGATAGTTTGTCTACGATCTGCAAGGAGAGACTGACGAACATTTCCTACATTTTCTGCTGTTGTTGCCTTTGTCGGTCGTCCAGAACAGTCATCGTCTTCGACGGACATTCATCCTTCCTTGAACCGCTTGTACCAGAAAAATGTTCTGCTTTGGGACATGGCATTGTCACCAAAGGCTTGCTGGAGAAACTGGTGAGTTTCTGCAGCTGTCTTGCTGATCTTGAAGCAGAACTTGATGCAGGTTCTTTGTTCCGTGAGATCCGCCACTGCAAAACTGCCAAACCACCTACACAACATGCTACAATAGTAAGCGTATCTCAACAACACATCCGCTCACAAACAAGGCTGGGGCCACATTGATGCACAAGGGGTGCTGCTGACTCTTCCTAGCAGCAAAAGGCAAAACTGCAAAACGGTTGGCTCCCTCTGCTCAGATTACTGGAACTTTTGGGTAGCACCTCATGTGCATATATATATATATATATATATATACAGTATATACAGCAAGCTTGCTCCGAACGCATGGGTTTTGTTCCAACCCTGGTGCATTCGGCACGAAACCATGTAAGTTTTAACTACACCTTATTTTGCTCCCTAGACCCCCTAAATGTGGTGTTTCGCTGTTACCTGTCACTGGTAATCAATATGAAGCACTTCAGGTGGTTAGAAGGTTTATTTAATGTTATAACTTACAAATAAAGTACGATATTTGCAGTGGGCATTTATGTATGTGTATATTATATATATATATATAATTCTCTCAAAAATATGAAAAGAGGGAAGGCTCTGGGAGAAAATGGAATAGTAACAGATTTACTGTTGGATGCAGGAGCAGAAGTACAGAATAGGCTGGCTCACTTATTTACTCAATGTATAAAAAGAAGAAAATTCCCAAAACATGGTGTAATTCAATAGTTATTTTACTTTACAAAAAAGGTGACTCAAAAGACCTTAGTAACTATTGACCCATTAGCTTGCTATCATTTACAAACTCTTCACTAAAGTCCTTACAAACAGAATAACTACAAATCTGGAGGAAAATCGACCTCGTGAACAGGCAGGATTCAGAAACGGGGACTCGACTACTGATCATCTACACACAATGAATCTGCTAATTGAGAAAACTACAGAATATAATAAACCACTGTGCTTAGGTTTTGTTTTGATTATGAAAAGGCTTTTGACTCAGTGGAGCACATAGCAATTATAAATTCACTGCGAGAACAAGGAGTGGATGAGAACATTGTAAAACTGCTCGAAAACATATACTGTACAAAGAGGGAACTACTACAGTTAAATTACATAAGGACTCTAAGAAAATTAAAATTGAGAAGGGCATGCGTCAGGGAGATACAATTTCACCAAAGTTATTTACAGCATGCTTAGAAAGTATCTTCAGAAGGCTAGACTGGGAAAACAAAGGAGTGAACATAGATGGAGAAAAACTAAATCATGTAAGATTGGCAAATGACATCGTCCTAATCTCAGAAACAGCAGAGACACTGCAAGAAATGTTAAATGACCTGAACAAAGAATGTCTCAAAGTAGGGCTAAAGATGAACTGGAGTAAAAATAGAGTAATGTTTAATCCTCAAACACCAAAGAGCGTCATCAGAATAAGTGGAGAAATTCTTGAAGAAGTAGAGGAGTACAATGACCTGGGACAAATACTAAAATTAACAAAAGATAATGATAGCGAAATAAAAAGACGCATTACAATTGGATGGAAACCTTTCGGTAAACATAGGGGCATTATGAAAAGTAGCTTGCCAGTTTGTATGAAACTACAAGTATATAATGAAAGTATAATTCCAGCTATGATATAAGGTTGTGAGACCTGGGAACTGACAAAATCAATGGAAAATAAATTAATTCGTTCTCAGAGAGCAATGGAAAGTCAATGTTGGGAATATATTTAAGAGACAGGAAAAGATCAACTTGGGTGAGAGAGCAGACTAACGTCAAAGATATTATGGAAGTTATACAAGAACAGAAATGGAGGTGGGCGGGCCATGCAGCATGAATAAGAGATAATCAATGGAGCAAGAGGTTGACTGATTGGACACCAAGAGACTCTAAGCGTAGCAGAAAAAGGCCAGACAGGAGGTGGAGAGACGAAACAGAGAAATTTGCAGGGAAAACGTGGCAAAGACTGGCACAATCAAGGAATTCGTGGAGAACGTTGGGGGAGGCCTTTGTTCAGCAATGGACTTGTAATGGCTGATGATGATGATATATATATATATACCACGTTGAGTACACCACTTCCCGTCCGATCAGCAAAGTTAAGCAACGTTGGGTCTGGTTAGTACTTGGATGGGTGACCGCCTGGGAACACCAGATGCTGTTGGCATAACGTTCTCCCTATGTGTCAAGTGGGGTTGGTGGAGGATTAGTGTCCCTCCCTGTAAAACAATTAACTCTAAGCCCTTGGCCACCCCGTTTGGGATACATGGCGTCTGGCAATGAATGAATGAATGAATGAATGAATATATATATATATATATATATATATATATATATATATATATATACACACACACACAGTACCCTCGTGTTGGAAGGTAATATTGTCATGCACAGGTCCCGTGTTGGACCAAAAACGAGTTGGACAAACAACAGCGCTTATGGGGAAAAATGAATTATGTCAGCAACCCTAAGAAAAGTCACCCTAAATACCTACCATATACCTATACATATAATGGTACTGCTGTCTATCTGTCTATTGCCAGATGCCTCAATCCCGTTCGGGGTGGCCACAAACAAATCGCCTCCACATTGCCCTGTCCCCGGCCATTTCACTACCCCGCTCCCAACTCACACCCCCCTCTCTCATATACCTCTCCACCCCATCCCTCCATCTCATCCCCGGCCTCCCTCTCCCTCTTCCCCCCTCCATCTCACTCACATACACTCTCTTCGTCAGTCTTTCACCCTCCATCCTCTCCACATGGCCAAACCACCTCAGTGTATTCCTCCTAATGCTTCCTATCACATCCACATCCACACCACAATGCTCCTTTATATCCTCATTTGTCAGCCTGTCTCTCCATGTGACTCCACAGGCTTCTCTTAAATAACTCATTTCCACTGCTCTCACTCTTGACTTGTGTCCTTCCAGCAACATCCAAGATTCACTTCCATATGTTAGTGTTGGTATCACAATACTGTCATGTAGTAACTTTTTCACTTCCATGCTCACTTTCCTGCTTCTTATCACTGCTTTCAAGGAACCAGCAACCTTTCTTCCCTGCTGTACCCTTTCAAGCACTTCAACCTCTAAACCTCCATCCTTACTCATCACACTACCCAAGTACTTAAACGTACTCACATTTTCCAATTCCTCACCATCCAACCTCGCTGTACATTCACTGACATCACCTCTCTCGAAGACCATCACTTTACTCTTCCCTACATTCACCTTTAGATTCCGTTTCTTACACACTCTCCCAAACTCATCCATCAAGCCTTGCAGCTCCCCTTCGTCTTCACTCAACAACACAGTATCATTTGCAAACAACAGTACAGGGAGTTTCCAAACACTATCCTCTCTCACCAGGGCCACACCAACATCCACCACCCTACCTTGTACCTCTTTTATTACCCCAGCCATGTACAGATTGAACAACCATGGAGACATGACACATCCCTGTTTCAACCCTACCTTCAAAGAGAAAAATTTACTCAGTTCACCATCCACACGCACTGCAGCCTTAGCACCATCATACATACTCTTCACAGCATTCAACAACTTTCCATCTACTCCAGATATTCTTAATACTTTCCATAATCCTTGTCACTGTAATAAATGGTACCGTACTATGAATGATAACCAACCTTTTAGGATAGTGTTGGTGGGCTTGCTGGGAATGGAAGGTGGTATCTGAGGCTGTAGGTAGTCCTACTGGGTCCCTGGAGGATGGCTGCCGGCATCACTAGTGGATAATGGCTGCTGTTGCTCGTCAACCTCCCTCATAAATTCTTCGAAATCACACTCAGAATCACTATCACTGAGGTACTGCTCCATTATGATGATTGCTGGGTCAGTAGGCCTGCACTTGGAGTCACGTGGCCCACTTCCATAAGCCTTCACTGCTGCCAGAATCCTGTCTTGGTTTTTTATTATGGTCCTCACGCTGGCTTCATTCACGTCGTAGGCCTTGGTGATGTCCACGTTCCTCTCCCCTTTCTTCTTCCTCTTGATGATTTCTAGCTTGGTGGCCTGAGGGAGGTGCTGCCGCTTCTTGGGGTTCTCAGAAGGCTTCCTAGGCATCGTGAGCAGGGTAAAATGCAGTAGCAAGGGCAGAAAATGCAGCGAGAAAAAAGCACCGTCCAATCCGAATTATGCGACTGAGTGGCGCTGCGGTGGGAGAAATTTAAACAAAACATCACGTGAGAGCAGAAGCGTTAGTAATTGGGCGACATCACGATCACGTCATGATAGTGGGTGGGGGATGCTACTTGATCAGAAGTTTTGACTGGCTGTCAGCATCATGGGAATGTCCAGTATGACCGTGTTGGACTGGGGGTGATCGTGCTAGAGGCGAACTCTGCAGATTTCACCCACTTCTCGGTGCTCTGTCCGTGTTATGCTACCGCACCTGTGTTACATTAATTAAATCATATTAAATCGTACTAATTTTTTGCTCTCCGTGCTGGACGTGAATCGTGCTGGACAAACGCGTGTTGGACGTGAGGGTACTGTGTAAATATATATATATATATATATATATATATATATATATATATACAGTAAAAGTCCATTAATCCGAATGGCAGTGGACCGAAAATCATTCAGATTATCAGATTTTTCGGATTTTTGGCTGGGACCCCTAAGACACTTAATTTCATTTTTAAACTGAAATTTTACCAAATGGATCACTTTTCATTCATTCATAATACAATACAGCACATTTTAACATTACTTTACATACTGTACTGTATTACACAAATTTTTTACTTAATGATGTATTACTGAAGACACGAACTGTAATTGGTAAATTATGAGATGTTATGGGTTGTTTAACTCACCAGTAGAGTGTAGTGTTGAAAACAAAAGTTGTAGGTAGGTAAATCCAATTAGAGAGAGTAAGTCCAGGGTTAATAATAATAATATGCACGTATTGTAAAAGCACAATTCACTGTCAAAATATGGACAATTCCCCATCAGGACGATTCCCCGTCGTTTATTTACATATCAGTTTATTTAGCAACTACACTAGTTTTTGAATACTTGTACCTCTTCAAAGCCATTTCAAAATATACCCAGGATGTTGCAGTACCAATGGAAATTAATGGAGACAGCTATGGACGACACTAGAATATAATTCAAAGTCAACTACAGTGAGGTAGAAACAAGTTAATTATTGTCTAAAAGTGCAACTTATGATGTCCAAAGTCTACACTACTGAATGAACATAGACTTTGATAGATCCCCCTGAAAATTAGCTATTAAAGTATCAGTTAATCAGTAATAAGTATATTTACAGAATGATGGGGAATCGTCCAGGGTGCGAATTGTCCTGACGGCAAATAGTCCTGTTATTGTTGTGACGGCGAATTGTCGTTGCTCATGCACTTCAGCCAGTCAAGGATATCAGCCTGCCTGACAGCCTGCACATGTTTCTTGCAGAACTCGTTTCGCAAGATATGGAAACCGATCACCTCAGCACCATGGTAATGATTATTTTGTTCAACGAAATGCACCAGTTTATCAAAGTATACAGAAGCTTCCATCCATGAAACTTCCATGACCACACCGCTTGGCACTTCGGCTCTTTTGGCGCCCAGTTTGAATTTTTTAATTTTGATTTTTTTTACTTATGGAGTTTTTGTCAGCCTTCTTTAAAAATTTGGATTACTGGGACTTTCGGATTATCAGTGTTTGGATTAATGGACCTTTACTGTACAGTAAAACCTCGATATAATAGACTTCAATAGACCGGAATTCGCTTTTATTGGAATTGAGGAGCTACAGGACTAAATTCCTACATATCGGGAAAAGTCTGATAAACCCAGAAGCAGTCCAGACTTCCTGACCACTTCAGCTATGTTTATCACAATAAGGTAAGTAAAAACGGCCATACCACGTTGAGTACACCGCTTCCCGTCCGATCAGCGAAGTTAAGCAACGTTGGGTCTGGTTAGTACTTGGATGGGTGACCGCCTGGGAACACCAGATGCTGTTGGCATCCCTACGTGTCAAGTGGGGTTGGTGGAGGATTAGTGCCCCTCCCTGTAAAACAATTAACTCTAAGCCCTTGGCCACCACGTTTGGGATACATGGCGTCTGGCAATGAATGAATGAAAAAAGACATGTTTATCAGTGAACAGTACAGTCTTATTTTACATATTATACCATTTGATTACTCTTGTGAAGGTATAATACAGTACAGTACTGCAATGGTTGGTGCGATCCAGACTAATGTCTGATAAATCGGAAAAAGTCCGGAATAGCAGGGGGAAGTCCGAATGTCACTTTTATTGGAATTTCGCCTTTTTCGGAATGGTTTGGGCCCCAATTAGTCCGTTATAGTGAGGTCTCACTGTATATATATGTATAAAAGTCCAAAAGTCTGACCAGCCCAAGAATCAAACTCAGTTCTTCCAATTGTGAGCTGAACATAATGTACTAACTAATATACCATCAGCTCTCCCAGATGAGATGAGGTATAATGGTGACGGGTGATGGGGCAAGGCATGATGACCATGGTAAAACCTACCTGTGAGGTGTTGTGAGTGGGAGGATGTAAATCACTGATTCCTCTCTGAAGATCAATGTGGAATAGAGACATAAAAAGGGCTGGATGGGTGAAGATGAAAGTAGCTGGCAGGATGGGCTAAGATGATGGTGTGTGGTGGGACAGGATGTGGATAAGACACCAAGTGATGAAAGACTCTATAGGCTGACCAGTATGGGTGTGAAGATGGTTTAATTATGAAGAACAGGAGGGGTAAGAAGATGAGGATGAAGAGAGATGAAGATGAAGATCTCAAGATGTTGGTAAACACATCAAAACATAAGTATAACTTAAAAAGCCTCTTCTTCACAAACTAACCTGGAGGGTGTGAATATTGACGGATATTGGACGTATGTGGGATTTCTCAATCACTGCTCTCTGGTGCTGACTTCCAAAGAATCTTACATCATACATGTCATTGTCCTCCCGGATTACCTGCAAAAAATTAGTCAACACATTACAAGTAACTGTTAGGTATCAAATTACTGTGCTATAGTATCTCAATAATTTAAACAGTTTTATTTAATACCTTCGTGAGCTTTACTTGATGCAATATTGTCTGAAATTTCTGAGGATAATTCTGAAACCATGATCCACTACAGCAAGACTTCTCAAACTGTGGGTTACAACCCCAATGTAGGTTATGCAGGGGTCTCAGGTAAGTCACCAGATGACTTCTGAAAGTATAAATTACTGCATCTATGCAATATTAACACTGAAGCTAAACCAAACTTTCCTGTGTTACAGAGAACACACCATCAATCAACAGTATTAAAATTTTAACCTTAACAATTCAACGCCCAACTTGACAATAACTAGTGCTTGTTATGGCTTAAATTTGCATACCCATATTTCAGCATGCCCTTTTCCAAATCATACCCCCAAAATTGGCCTTTGATGGAGTAAAAATATACAGTGAGCTCTTGTTGTATGCATATAACTGGACCCTATGTGCAATTACTGTGAATTGCAAAACCTGAATACTTAAGTTTTTCACTGCAGCAAGAGTCATGGATACTAAAATAAATTCTGTTCGGTACAATATTATAGGACTTACAATGTTCCCACACTGCTGAATAGGGTGGATTGTGCAGTGGAAGACCCATTTTGGCAGACTGACCTAGGTGCTCATCGATTCGAATTTTCAGTAAGCGAATCGTGAAACCCACATACCCTGCTTGGCAACTGGGGCAAGCAAAAAGATAGACGATCGATGAGCACATGTCAGCTGGCATACGATCTTTAAAATGAAAGAAACTACTATTGTACAGTTGCGGACATATAAAACAGAAACACCCCTCCGCCAGCGAGGTGGTGGTAATGCTCTCCACATCTGGTAACACTGATAGGTATGGAACTTCACCAAGTTTTGCTCGGTTGCTAGAATGAACTGAACGCGGTGATCATTGTCACTGTGCACAGTTATTGGTGGTAATATAATATATAAGCAATGTTCCACCAGAAAATATACTGATAATAGCATGTCATGATTCTGGTAAGTTTTTATAATTATGTCACATAATACACTCTCTACATAATGGCAGTTATTATGAATGCCACAGATTTCATGGGTGGTACAGTTTCGAGTCATGAACCATGCAACGGTTAACAATTCATCATATAATCCACGGTTTTCAGCTTCCCCACAACTATCAATTAACAGAAAATTATCGTGACATCCATCCTCCCTACCGTGAACCAGACACTGGTAAACCTCTGAAATCAAAGCAAGTTTACTACATAGAGGAGGTGGCGTCACAGGAGGTGGCAGGGTAGGGGTGGGGAAGCTGGGAGACAGGAGGAGGTGGCTGAGGAAGGAGGCAATAATGGTCGAACTGGGGGCTGGAGGAGAGGGGTGATGGGGTAAGGGATGGTGGACTTTGGCTGACGACAGGAGCTACAGTGGGAGGGATAGATTACAAGGTGATGAACGGGCCAAATAATTGTTTCATGGAGAATACGGAATTTTACAGTCAGACAATGGAACATTATGTTGATATTGCCATGTGTTGTAATTGACCGTCATGGTTTGTAACAGTTCACAACACACCTTCCACTGGGTGACTCAGTACCTCTGTATTATGAGTATGGTGATTATTTGTTAATGTCAAAATATATGAAATGTCCCTACAGGTTGTCAGATGTTACAGGTGTTGTCATAGTGATTGGGAATTACTATTGTAACCTATTATGTAGTATCATCATGGATGATGACTGATATCGCAAACAGGGTAGGGACGAGCCTATATAAATTTTTCCTTCATCACCAATAAATATGCGCAGTCTGACAGTAATGATGGTCCCTATGGTTTTCATTAATATTTGTATGGCACCGATGTAAAGTAAAGGTGGTTTTACTTAACCCCATCATTAGGTGGTGAATCGTATATTGGGGTAGATTTAACATGTAAAGTAATGGGATGCATTTTTCAACCTTGGGTTTCCCCCCCCCCCAACCAAGTCCAAAACCCACCCAAATGAGCCCAAATACAAGTTTAAAGCCAATCTAAATGGCCTAATAGCTGAAAAAGAAGCTGACCTAAGCCAAACACCTGTAAATAACTCACTAAAACCAACAAACAAAATCTGAAAATTGTCAAACATAAGTCTAGAAAAAATCAAGCTTAGTAAACTGTACCCCAAAATGTCAATGTTCACCCTGCCTATGGCTAAAATACATTATTCTGAGTCTAAAAACAGTTTATAAATCAACCTAAACACACAATTTTAGTTTAAAATATAATAAAAATTGGTTAAAAAATATCAAACCCCACCGTTAAACAGGGGTCTGGCCATTGTTAGGCGGGGTATGATGGTATTTCTATCCCCATCATTAAGCTGGGGTATCACATCTAGGGGTATTGTATACTGAGGTATACCTGTATAACAAAACATGCTGATAGACTGTGTAACATACCAAAATCTGCATATGTTTAATGGCCTGACTATCATATTCCATAAAATTAACGTTAAACTACAACTGATTTGGCACCATGTCACCAGGAGTATCATTTATCCATCCCACCCTAGCTTCCTGCCACAATTCAATCTCCTCTACCCCATCACTCGTCTCCTGTAGAGCCCCCTCTCCTACCGGCCAGACCACTATTGCCCCCTCCTCATCCACCTTCCTCCTCCTGCCTCCTAGGTGTCCCACTCACTCTCCCCCAGTGGCGCCAACTCTTTTGAAATTGCATTGATTAAAGAGGTCTACCAGTTTCTGGTTCACTGTCAGGGTGGAAGGGGGTCACGGTAATTTTGTGATCATTATGACAGGTGCGGGAATGCAGATAACGTTACAATGGCTTATATGCTGGCCGTTGGTAAATGTAGTATAGTTCGTGATGTTTGTTGGAAGTCACACTTACGAAACCTGTGTGTCTCATATGAATAAAATATGAATAAGTATGGTGTGAAAGTATTTTACCACTATCATCACAAAATGTTGTTATTTTCAGGATACTGTATGGCAAAACATTGTTTATATACTACCAATAACTGCACAAAGCGACAATAATCACCACGTTTGGTTTGTTCGTGTGACCGAATGAAACCTGGTGAAGTTCCAAACTTATCAGTGTTACCAGATGTGGAGAGTATTACACCAGCTGGCTGGGGGACGGGATGTCTCTGATATGTATGAACTGTACCTAGCAGAATTCATTTTAGAATCCTAGATTCTTGCTCCAATGAAAGCCTAAGAATTTTAGAATCTCTGTATGTTGAATACATAAATTTAAGTGAAAAAATTTAACTGGTTCCAACATCCATAACTAGCTACTGTTTTATGACTCACAATTCCTCCTACCTAGGACATTTTCGGGCATTAAGTAAACAGCAATACACAAAACTGCATAATATAATACTGGACAGTATATTTTTATATTTCACATGAGAGAGACACAAAAGTACAGTGAAGATGTGAGACCATTATGTGGTAGTTTATATTCAATTGAAAAAAAAAAAAAAGGGGGAACTGCAACAACCTCAAAAAAATAAAGAATATCCTTTATGATACTACACCCACTGCAAATTGACTTAGGACCTACACACAGAACTGCTATGGGAGAGTTGTCTGTCTTTGCTTTGCATTTCCACCTCTACCAAGTGAATTTTTTGGGCAAGAAGTAACTGGCATCTCCTCTGGTGTTGGCGGGAGGTGGTGAAACACTCAGTACGTCAGTGTTTGCCCAGAAACGAGAGTGGGAGTATATGTTCCTGTTGCTCCAAGCTTCCATTCCCTCTTTTTTCGTATGCATTACTGTTTGCCCTGTTATTTTCCTAGAGCCGAGTTGTCATGCCTGGAAAGTACTGCTCAAGGGATGAATGAGAGGGTCCATATCATCGCATGGAGGCAGGATAATGTCCCTCTTAACACGATTTGTGAACATACTGGACGCACAAAATCAACCGTCGTGAAGATTCTTTCTGCAGCACACGGCCTGCCACCTGATGTTATACCAGAGCTCAAGCATGGCAGTGGAAAGAAGAGAACGACTTCCAGAGGTACAGATACGCTTCTGAAGAGGGAAGTAATAAAAAATCCTTGACTGACAGCAGCAGAAGAGAATGCATCCCCAGCTGTTACAAGACATCTTAATCTGAACTATCCAACACCACTTGCAGAAGGAGCTGGGTTTGCCAAGCCGTACCACAGCCAAGAAACCGCTTCTCACTGACCGCATGAAAAAGCAGCGAGTTCAGTATGCCAAGAAGTATGCACACTGGGCATGGGATAAGTGGAGAAAAGTTATGTTTTCTGATGAAAGCACATTTCAAGTGTTCCAGGCGCATTCTGCCAAGGTTCGTCGCCCTGCTTCCCGTAGTCGATATGACCCTGCTTACACGGTGCTGAGTGTTAAGCACCCACAATCAGTAATGGTATAGGGGTGTTCCTCAGGTGAAATGGGAAGGGGAGGCCTCTACTTTCTTCCTAAGAACTTGATGATGAATGGTGGCCAATACATTCAAGTTGTGAAAGATCATTTGTTAAACTTTTTTCCTAATTGTGGATGTGACTTTTTCATGCACGATTCAGCTCCATGTCACAAGTCAAGAAAGGTGACAAAATGGCTTCAGGGTAATCGGATTGAGGTCCTCGACTGGCCTGGCAACAGTCTGCATCTAAATCCGATAGAAAATTGCTGGGCAAAGATGAAGAAAATCATGGTAGAGAAGAAGACGCCCAATCTCGACAACCTCAGGACTGAACTGACAAATGTTTGGTGCAAAGAAATGTCCTTAGATTACTATAGAGATCTCAGTGATTCCATGCCAAAATGCATCCAACTGGTCCTGAAAAACAAGAAAAACATGATTTCATATTAATAAATGGCATTTCATGAACAAACATTGTGATATACTATGATTTCTTTGTTTTTTAATACCTTGTGGGGGAAGGTCCTTAGTCAATTTGCAGTAGCTGTAAATAGTAGTTAGACCCCAAGTTCATCTGCTTGTAAACCCAGGAGACTACAGGGTGAAGTTGCCTTCATCTACAGTCCCCCTACCTCCCTTTCTGGGGAGAGGGAGGGAGCTGAAAGGCGCTTGCATAACCAAGCAGAGGAGCTGTCAGTTTTGCCAGTGTCACTGCATGAAGGTGCCCCTTCCCTGCACCTGTACTTAAATAAATACTAAATACACAGTAGGTGGGGACACCCATCATCCACTCACTAATATATTGTTGCCTTCAGGTGATGCTATAAAGAATGACAAGCCAAATAACCACATGACACCTGGTGGTCTAGTGGGTTAACGGACTCTAACATGATGCAGCCCATAAAGGTTTCCAACTATGAGATGGTTGGAGCTTCTTGCTCACATAATGTCATTCACAGGCAAATGGAGTTGGTCACCCTTGCCTTGAATGTCAGGATTAAGTAGCCTAGCCCAGGCTCCTACACTCCTGACAGACCAAAAAAAAGGATGAATGATAGATGGTGTAAATGATTAAACATTAACAGAAAAGTATAAAATCATATCATGTACATAAATGGAAGAATAGAGAGCAGTGGGGGGGCAACTGGGCAGATATGATTTGGAGCACATGGAGGAAGTGGAAGGCATGTGTGTGATATTCAAAGAAGAAATCTGTGAAGCATATCAGGTAGTGTGTGGAGTGAAGAGGAAACATAAAGGGGTGCAAAGGACAGCACAGTGGAATGATGAGGCAAAAAGAGCTATGGCAGAGAAGAAACCATATAGTAATTGGATGGAAAGTAAAGGAGTGGGGGAAGTGCAGAGACAGAAAAAGTTATACTGCATATAGCAAAGCTGAGAGGTGAAAATACTTGGATGAAAAGAATGAATGGGGAATTAGGAAGAGACCTGAGTGTAAAAAGGAGGGAATGTAAGAAACTGTTGTGGATGGAGGTCAAGAAGGTATGGCATGGTAAAATGGGAAACAGTAGAAGAGTGAAAAATAAAAATATCAGAATGTTCATGGAGAAGAGAGAAAAAGTGAGCAGAAGGAGGAACACTTTGGAGATTATTAAATATAAAAAACAAAAGTGGCACAAATGTATGTGGATGGTGAATGGTTGGGAGAAAAAGACAAGCAAGCAGAGATGAAGAGATCAGAAGTTTGCAGGTATAAGAAGCAATGAAGAGAGTCAAAATGGAGAAAGCTCCAGGAAGTGATGGAGTGTGTGGTGAAATGCTGAAATAAAAGGGAGAGTTAATGACAGAATGGAAATGGAAGATATGCAGACTGTCTTACGAGGAACGTAAGGTCTCAGATAAATATAAGTCACATATGTTCCCCAATACACAGGAAAATTGGAAAGAAACATGTGGCAATCACAGAAGGATTTGTCTCCTCAGTATAACAGAAAAAAATTAAGACAGGATACTTATAATCACAGTCAGGGAAATAACCTGGGAATTAGTTGGAGAAGAGCAAGGGCTTTTAGGAAGGAAAGATGATATGAGGACCAAATTTTCATTCTAACAAGCTTAGAGGTATTAATTGCAGAAGGGAAAGAGGTTGTATGCTGCCTTCATGGATTTGCAGAAAGCAAAGATATTAAAAATATAGATGAGGAAGTTACTAAATGCACGCCCTCGCCCAACACACACACACACACACACACGGAAGCATAGCCACAGCCACCTGCCTCTAAAATGCACATGCACCAAACTACTGAAGCAAAAATGTTTAATTTAAAACTGAGTTTTCTCTGACCATGACCATGTATGCACAGAGTTGTTTCATTTCAATTATAATGGCTCCAACATGCTTGCACACTACAGCCTTGGTCCCCTAATGGCAGCTCTCCATGCTGTTTGATCTCTGGCAGCCTCCCTATTCAGTCCCTTATCCCTGAGGTCACTCTCTATGACCTAGTCCCAGGTCTTTTTTTGGTCTGACTCTCGCAACCCTACCCCCAGCATTAATACTTGTCACTTTCTGCACCTGTCTTGTCATCTCACATCCTCTCCACATGCCCAAACCATTTCAATCTACCTCTCCTCATTACAACACCAATACACTCCACTCCCATCCTTTCATCGTAAACCTAGCCCCCCCAGGCCTCACATTCAAGGATGCATTGCACATTCACCTAATCACTGTCATTTCTGTATGTCTGAGCCTGCAAATGTCCTCTACCTTTGCTCTCCAGGTCTCACTACCATACAGCATTACACTCCTAGCACATGCCGCATACAAATATCCCTTAGCACAGAGGGAGAGAGCCCTCTCAATGTCAGGAGAGGCAATAGCTTCCTGAACTTCTTCCAACCACTCCTCACTCTGGTCACAGAGCTATCTCCAGCCCCACCACCAGCACATTACATGTCTCCCAAGTACTGTAAAGTGTTTAACATTATTTTGGTGTTGGGCTAGAGTCCAGCCACAAGCAAGAATACAAGATTTTTATTATTTCACTTTGGTGGTGGCCAATGCTGTATCTAATTGACTTCTTTGTATTATTTAATAATATATTTAATTAACCCCTACAGTCCTATGTCCAACAATCATCAGTTTCTGAACTTGGTACACAAAGTCCTAAGGCTGATGATCGTGGCGAGGTTACAAAAAACTGAAAAGCTGTAACCCCGCCTCTTTTATGACATAAATGGTACCAAGCCAATGGAAACTAAGAGGTGAGGTGGTGGAAGGAATCATCCGGCCCCCTCCTTGGGTGTGAGGAGGGATCCTCCTGCACGACATCTCTCCACCTGCTTCTGTCCCATTGGATCCTGCCCCATGTGTCCCCTCCCACCCAAACTACCTCCCATACCCCCCTCTAGACTGCACTGGCTGTGCATGGCAGGCATAGTCCCTCTCTTTCCCCACCTCCTGATGCCGCTCCACACTCCCTCCACCTCCCTATTACCCCTTATGACGTCCCATTCTTGCTCATAGTGAGGAGAGACTTTTTTTATTTTTGATGGTTGACAGTGTGGTAACGAGTGGTTCTGACTCTGGAGAAGAAGAGGGAGATACTGGATAAGTGGACGTGGGATAGTCAACGTCACGCATCCTCCATGAATTCAACCTGGCCTGCTCTACATTGTTTGATATTAAGAGATCCCAGGACAAGCTCACCCAGTACACGGCTGACTTCGCATCGGAGACCAAACACAACGTGGAGAGGAAGGTTATGTTCACTCACCGATTTGCAGAAATCGAACGCTCCAAGCTGATTTGGTACTGACAACAACGTGCTGCTGGTGTGATGGCGCGTGGTACAGAGTTGAAGGCTGCTGCTGAGAAGTTTGCAAGGTTACACAACACACTAGACTTCAAAGCATTAGAGGGCTGACTTCTTGCTTTCAAGTTACGGCATGGCCTTGCCAACCGTAAGGCCCATGGCGAAGCTCTGGATGCCAACAAGGAGGGAGTAGAGGAGTTGCAGCAGAAGGTGAAGGACTTTATCGACAGGGAGGGCCTCACTCTCAGTCAAGTTTACAACGCTGACGAAACTGGTCTATTGTATCGCTCGATGCCAACGAACACTCTAGCAGAGGTGATGGAGAAGCATGTACCTGCAAGCAACAGATATCTGCTTTGTGTTGTGCCAATGCTAACGGCTTGCACCAGCTCAAGCCCATTATTGTTGGCCGTGCAAAACCGTCTCAGTGTCTTCGTGGGGTGATGGATGTCCTTCCTGTTGTTTGGTACCAATCTGTGAAGGCTTGGTTCACAGCCAAGATCTTCAAAGACTGGTTTCACCGCCACTTCGTCAAGGAGGTAATCCATTAGCAGGGGAACACACTGGGAATCCCGTGCGACCAGGTAAAGGCCCTCCTTCTTCTGGACAATGCACCTGTGCATCCTTCCAACAAGGACTTGGTGGCTAAGAATGGCTGTATTAGGTGCATGTTCTTGCCACCAAATACTACTGCTCTCACCCAACCAATGGACCAAAGAGTGACTGTGGCAATGAAAAGGTTGTACCGAAGGAAGTTCCTGGATGAGATGATGGATGTTCTCGAAGACGAGGACGAGCGCAGGGAGGGACGGAACACGCAAGGCCAGCAGACTGTGGAAAACATTTGCCACTACAACACCAAGTCAGCCATCTACAACTGGGCCAGTGCATGGAGGGAAGTCTCTGTCAAGACTATGGAAAGTGGTTGGTCTCGTCTGCTTCACGAAGCTGAAGTGTTGCACTTTTCTAGGTTTTGACGCAGATGACTTCCATACACGTCTTCATGCAGTTGGCAACAATGTTGATGTGGACAATGTGCGTGAGTGGCTGGATGACAACAAGGGTGATCCTGGGTATCAGATCATGTCTGATATCGAGATCATATCTTCAGTTGCCGGTACAAGTACCCAGCTTGAAGATTCCGGCAAGGACAGAGACGATGATGTGGACTCCTCTCAGTGTGCCACTACTCCAGCCATCCCCAAGCTGAGTGCACTCCGGGAGCACGTTGAGTTCGTTCTCGACTACCTGGAACACCCAGACCGTGACAGGGAGATGGGACCCTTGGGACTTGTGGAGGAAGTGCGCGCTTTCGGGCAGCACATCATCAGTCGCCAGAATCACCGTTCCTTAAGTTAATCAACCATTGACACTTTCTTCAGGCCCGTGACCCCCGCCGTGCCCAGCCCTGGCTCCACACCACTGCCTCCCCAGGACAGGCCTTCCACCTCCGAACCACAGCCCGGCACATCAGCCATGGTGGAGTCGTCACTGGATGTGAGTCTGCGCCTGTCTTCGGGATCATCTACAGTGAATAGTCCATCACCATGACCCAGCGACATGCCCCTCGGCCACTGCAACACCTACTCTTGGACTCTGACAGTGAATAAACAGCAAAAACTTGCCACAAGATCACATGGGAATTTATAGCATTGTGCAGTGTAAAGAAAACAATGCGCAGTGTTAAAAAATTAGAATTCAGAGTGTAGAGACTTAAGTGCAGAGTGCAACACTGTTGAAAGTCAAGTACAGTAGAGCGCAAGTGAGAAAAGAATGCGCATTGTTAAGAAATTAGAATTCAGAGTGAAAAGGCTTCAGTGCAGTGCAGAGTGAGAAAAGAATGAGCAGTGTTAAGACATGAGTACAGAGTGCAAATGATTAAGTGCATTGCATCACTGGATTACCGTAGGTGCTTCAGGTGCACCTTATTGCTGTCAGTGTCTGAGAGGGGGCAGGTTATTCATCGCAACTGCCACGGACTTGTTGTAAGTACCCCGGATACTGCTAAATACTGTACAGTATTTTCCAGACTCACCTCTAAATCCTCATTCTCTGGTTCCTTTTCATTTATTTCATGCTTTCTGTCCCTTATTTGTGTGATTAGGGTCTTAAATGGGTGTTCTGCAGGTCTGGTGGGGAGTTATGTAGAGTTAGGCTGGGTTAGGGTCCATAAGTAGCTGTCCAGGAGGCAGGGGCCAACTAACCGCATGGACCCACTTTCTGGACATGCCTTTGGCTTTATCCATTAATCCATCAAGGAGCTCCGTTAAAGTTAATCCGCCAATTCCGCCGTTAATTAACGAAAAGTAACCGTTAATCCGTTACTTTTTTAAAATGTTAACTTGGCTAATCACTAATTTGACAGTCCACTAATCTGCTACTTGCTAATTTTTGTTTTTTACATATGCAACTCAGTTTTCCTTTATAAAAGACACTCTTAAAGCTAGAAAAGTTTTATTAATACCCCAAAATATTTAAAAAATACAGTTAGAATTCAAAATTAATAGAAATGCAAAAGACACAATCACTCAATTTAGTTATCACTACTCCTCCTCTATTTCTTCTTTGAGTCCTACCTCACAGGCAGGCGCTCATTCCCTTCCAAAAACATCACTCACAGACAACTGAGACAAGGGGATAGACTCTTGCGATGTACTTGATTGAGATGCCATCACTTTGAGTCTATGATCACTTCACAGTCCAAAGTTCTGTTGGCTTAGAGAAACTATGATACTATCAATCTGATGATTTAAATGACGATTTAAAACGCTTCTGACCTAAAGTGACCTGTAACAGGAAAATAAATAACGGATTAACGGAAATCAGTGGAAATTTTAATGGAAGTTAACGATAATCTGTTAACTTAAAAAAAATAATTAATGGATTAACACGTTAATACAAAAATTAGCTCCGTTATTAACGGATTAATGATTGATGAGTTAATGCCCACCACTGTATACATATATATATATATATATATATATATATATAACGTTGGGTCTGGTTAGTACTTGGATGGGTGACCGCCTGGGAACACCAGATGCTGTTGGCATCCCTACGTGTCAAGTGGGGTTGGTGGAGGATTAGTGCCCCTCCCTGTAAAACAATTAACTCTAAGCCATTGGCCACCCCGTATGGGATACATGGCGTCTGGCAATGAATGAATGAATGATATATACAGTACAGTAATCACTCCAATATCAGACGTAATACAGCCATAGGTAGGTCCGGATATTGGTTCTGTCCGGATATTGGGCCCCAGCTTATGGACTTGTACTTATGGACCCTAACTCAGAGAAACACCTATACAACTCCCTCTGGACCTGCATAGCACCTATTTAAGACCCAAATCACACCAATAAGGCACATAAATGACTGAAATAAATCCAAAGGAAACATAAAATGAGGGTTTAGGAGTATGTTCATACATTAATAAACATTCTGGTACTTATGGACCCTAACCTAGCCTAACTCAGAAAAACACATTCCTACTGCACATGCATAGCTCCTAACACCCTATTCACACCAATAAAGGACATTAAAGAGTGAAAAGAGGTAAGTATAGTATGGAAAAAAGTACAGTATGAAACATTCTGGCTACTTACAGCAAGTCCCTGGCCACCTCGATGAATAACCGCCTCCTCTCGGACTCTGACAGTAAGAACGATTTCCTGCAGCACTTGCAGTACACTGTTCCTGAGGTCTTGCACTGAACTTAGTCAATAACACACAAAAGTCCGTTCTCTTCACAGTGTGCACTTTTGTCCAAATAATGCTCCATTGTAACTTACTAAGTGTTGCACTTTAACTTTTCCCATTCATATAATTTTCCAAAGCCAAAACAAACAAGTCTATTTACGTTAAATTTTGTTTTTATTGAGTCTTTTCTCTCACAACTTTAAATCCTTAACACAACACACTGTTTTTTTCACTGCACAACACTCTAAATTCCCGTGTGGTCTGGTGGAGAAGTTCTTGCTGTTTATTCACTGTCAGAGTCCGAGAGTATCACTGGCAGGCGACCTAGGGGTGCATCACTGGGTCGTGGTGATGGCGTACCCACTGCAGACAACTCTGAAGACAGCCGCAAACTCACGTCGAGCGGTGACTCCACCATGGCTGATGTGCTAGGCTGTGGCTCGGAGCATGAGGGCCTGGCTTGGGGAGGCAACAGAGTGGAGCCAGGGCTGGGCACAGCGGGGGTCACGGGCCTGAAAAAACTGTCAATGGTTGATTGACGCAATGACCGATGATTCTGACGATTGATGATGCGCTGCATGAAAGCACGCACTTCCTCCACGAGTCCCAAGTGCCCCATCTCCCTGTCGCAGTCCGGGTGTTCCAGGTAGTCTAGGACGAACTCTAGATGTTCCCGGAGTGCGCTCAGCTTGGGGATGGCTGGAGTAGTGTCCTGCTGAGAGGAGTCCGCATCATCGTCGCCTTCAGCGTCGGAATCTTCAAGTTCGGTACCGACACCTGCAACCGAAGACGCGATCTCGATATCAGACAACGTCTGATACCCAGGATCGCCCTCGTTGTCATCCAACCACTCACAAACATCGTCCACATCTACATCGTCGCCGTGTGTACGTAGCCGTGCATGGAAGTCATCCACATCAAACCCTAGAAAATCGTACTCCACATCCGTTCCGAGAAGCAGACGAGACCAACCATTTTCCAGAGTCTTCACAGGGACTTCCTTCCATGCACTAGCCCAGTTGTACAGCGCAGACTTGATGTTGTAGCGGTGAAGGTTTTCCGAAGTCCACTTGCCTCGTGTGTCCCTTCCCTCCCTGCGCTCGTCCTCGTCCTCGAGAACAACCATCACCTCGTCCAGGAACTTCCGACGGTATAGGAGCTTTGTTGCCACGATCACTCCTTGGTCCAATGGTTCGATGAGAGCAGTCGTATTAGGTGGCAGAAACATGCACCTAATACGGCCATTTTCAGCAACCAAGTCCTTGTCGTACGGGTGGGCAGGTGCATTGTCGAGCAGAAGGAGGGCCTTTACCTGGTCGCACGGGATTCCCAGTGTCTTCATCTGGTAATGGATGACCTCCTTGACGAAGTGAGGGTGAAACCAGTCTTTGAAGATCACAGCTGTGAACCATGCCTTCAAAGAATGGTACCAGATGACAGGAAGGACATCCATCACCCCACGAAGGCACCGAGGCTGCTTTGCACGGCCAACAACAACGGGCTTAAGCTGGTGCATGCCATTAGCACTGGCACAACACAAAGCAGATATCCGTTCCTTGGAAAGCTTGCAGCCAGGTACACGCTTCTCCGTCTCCTCGGCTAGAGTGTTCGTTTGAAGCGAGCGATAGAATAGGCCAGTTTCGTCAGCATTGTAGACTTGACCGAGAGTTAGGCCCTCCCTGTTGATCAAGCCTTTCACCTTGTGCCGAAACTCGTCAACTCCATCATCGTTAGCGTCCAATGCTTCGCCATGTGCTTTACGGTTGGTAAGGCCATGCCGCAACTTGAACGCGAAGAGCCAACCCTCGGACGCCTTGAAGTCTAGGGCGTCGTGAAGCCTGGCGAACTTCTCAGCAGCAGCCTTCAGCTCCGTTCCACGTACCATCACACCAGCAGCATGTTGTTGTCGACACCAAATCAACGTGGATCAGTCGATTTCTGCAAACTTGGGGGTAAACATAACCTTCCTTTCCACGCTGCGTTTGCTTCTCGACGAGAAGTCAGCCATGTACTGCATGAGTTTGTCTTGGGACCTCTTGATATCGAACAAAGTAGACCGGGCCAGGTTAAACTCGCGGAGAATGCGGGAAGAAGACCACCCCGCATCTACTTTCTCCAATATCTCCCGTTTCTTCTCCAGAGTCAACACCACTCTCTTCCTTTTCTCAGGTGGTGGGGCCATCATCACACACACTAAGAGGAGGCCCGAGAGCAGCAGGTAGGGCACCACCACAAAAGCGATCACGTGGGCAGCCATTACGACGAGCGTGCAATCGCGTCGAGAGACAGGCGGAAAGTGGGGAGGATGCAGCGGCGCTCTATCGGACGTCGGAGGAATGACACGCCAAAACAATGCTCTCCCGCGCCGTGCGCGGTAAATTCAAATTACGGCCATTATTTTTTTTTTTTTTTTTTTTTTTTTTTTTTTTTTTTTTTAAATCCCAGGACGATTATGTCCGGGTAGTGGGGATGTTCAGTTATTGGGCGTCCGGATATTAGAGTAATTACTTATATATATATATATATATATATATATATATATATATATATATATATACGGTATATATATATATATGTATATATATATATATATATATATATATACATATATATATATATATATTTATGTATAAACGGTGTATATATATATATATATATATATATGTACAGTATACACAGTAAAACTTCAATATAACAGACTTCAATAGACCGGAATTCGCTTTTATCAGACTTGAGGAGGTACAGGACTAACTTCTTACATATTGGAAAATGTCCGATAAAGCCAGAAGCAGTCCGTACTGCCTGACCACTTCAGCTATGTTCACCACATTAAGGTAAATAAAAGTCATGTTTGTCAGTGTACAGTACTGTATTATTATATATATTATACCATTTGATTAATGTTGTGAAGGTATAACACAGTACAGCACTGCAATAGTAGCAAAAACAGTTTAAAAACCATTGGTGCAATCCGAACTAATGCCTGATAAATCAGAAAAAGTCCTGATTAGCAGGGGGAAGTCCGGATATCGCTTTCATCGGAATTTCGCTTTTTTCAGAATGGCCTGGGCCCCAATTAGTCCGTTATAGTGAGGTCTTACTGTATATATATGTTGGTAAGTGGGGGCGCCATCATCCACTCACTCAATGCAGTTCTGTTTCGCATGTATTTTATTTCCTCTCTTCCTTCCTTCCTTTTCTGTTTTTCTTTTCTTCTTTCCTCATTTTTCTGCCTACAGGAGACTTTACACTCTCTCTTCTGTCTTTCTATCCTTCACTCTTTCCTCATCCTTTTGTCTATGGGTGACTCTACACTGAGTGACAAGCCAAATGGTTTCCTGCACACCAGGAAATCATTTACTTAGGTCGGTGGTAACCATATAACCACATCATGGCAACTGGAGGTTTAGTGGGTAATTAAGGGGCTCCAATCGGATTGAGCTGGTGTAGGTTTATATCCAAGGGGTGGTTGGGGTTTATTGCTCACATAATGCCACTTAGGGATGGGTGAGGCTGGTCATTCCTATCTTCAATGTCAAGACCAACTTGCCTAGCTCCGGGCTCCTATGCTCCTAATGGGGTGGCATAGGACTGGATGATGACTGGATGGATATATATATATATATATATATATATATATATATATATATATATATATATCTATATCCACATACACACTCAAACCTCGAGTACCACGGGCAATAGGGACTGGACAACGACCGTGGTACTCAAATCCGCGTCACTCAGACAGTATGTTTACATGAATAATGGTACAATATGTTCTGGCAACTTTCCAAAGCGCTCATTTTTACCCCTTCTTACCACCTACCCCCACGTAAAGTACCTCCACTTGCACCCACCATCAGGTAAAACGCTGAAACAGATATAACTGTTGTAATTAAAAACATCAATGGTATTAAAAATAGCATAAACAAAAACAGAAGTTGGGCTGGGTACCCTTTTGTTGCTACATAGCTCTCCGGTATTTTCCTCCTTCCCTCCACCCCCAATGTTGTTATATAAGTTTCACCTTCTCTTGTATCATGTGGCTTTCAGGAGAGACCTTAGGCTGTATTGTTAGACGAAAATTTATGGGTCTGTCAATTTTAGGGGACGAAATAGAATGAAAATTTGTGCTAACCAGAAAAAATTAGTTTCATCCATGTGTTCTCGTGAGTTAGCATTCAGTTTCACATTCTTCATTCGATATCGCGCTTCTCAACACACTGTGAACAGGCTAAGCATATGGCTAAACTTCTCAGTCAGTCTGAAATTTGTTGGGAAGAAAGATACCGATGTGAAGAATGTGAAACAGAAAGCTAACTCTCGAGAACACATGGATGAAAGAGTACTTTTTTCTGGTTTGCAAACATTTCTGTTCCATTTTGTCCCCTAAAACTGCCAGACCCATAAATTTTAGTCTAACCATACGACCTAACATCTTTCCCAAAGGCCACATGATACAAGAGAAGGCGAAACTTTGACAACCTTATGGATGGGGGGTGGGGGAAGAGTGCCGGGAAGCTACGTATCAACACAAGGGTACCCAGCCCGACTTTTGTTTTGTTAATGCTATTATTTATGCCACTGATGTTCTTAATTACAGAAGTTATATCTCTTTCACTGTTTTACCCAATGGTGCGTATAAGTGGGGGCAATTTATGTGGGGTAAGGTGGTAAGAAGGGGTAAAAGTGAGAGTTTTCTTTCTTTGACGCTCCACATAACGCCCTATAAACTTCTCAGTCAGTTTCAGGACGACATATAAACTTTCACAGCTGCCAGGTTCGCATCACTTCCTATGCACGATCTCTATCTTCTCCCAGTCCTTCCAAATCGATATGATGATGCTTTCATTCATGTCATTCTTTTTTGCCATTTAGGTAAACGTATACTTTACTTCAAGTGGTAGAAGGACCTTACCAATTCAATTCATATTCCTCTAGTCAGTTTTCTATATTTTTCTGACAATTTCCAGGGTGGTAAAGTACCTCTTCCCGCTGATAAATTTCTCACTTTTTGTCATCACATTCCTTAAGCCGTACCTATGACTGTCTTGACGTACTTAGAGATGGTTTTCATCTCCCAACTTCCCAACTCGATGCTAGGTTAGGTTAGGGTAAATTATTTGGTATACTTAAGTGGTAGGTGGTGGCGACCATCATCTACTCACTTGATGTAGTGCTGCCTACTTCTTCTTTAGCTTTTATCATTCTTTTTCTGTGCCTGCCCTCCTCTCTTCCTGTTTCTCAAATTTTTCCTTTCACAACTTACTGCTTTTCTTTCTTTTACAGGTGTCTTTACATTGAGTGACAAGCCAAATGGTTTCCTGTAAGCCAAGAAACCATTTATAATGCTGGGTGGTAACCATATAACCAAACCATACGTGCTCCCTACATGTCAGCAAGTGGGTTGGTGGAGGGTTAGTATCCCTACCCGTAAATCAAATAACTCAAAGTCAAATGGCCACCCCTTACGGGATTATGGCATCTGGAAATAGATACATAGATAGTTAAGTTAGGTTAGGTCAAGTTTCGTTAAACACTTAGGTTAGGACAGGCCCTTTTGCCATAACCCTGATGAGGCAAACAAGCTGACACAGTGGAACACAGCTAAAAAAAATGGGGAAACAGATTTAGCATGAAACGTTTATTTACCACCCAGAAGAAAGAGTTATATGTAGAAAGAAAGAGAGAGGTAAAAAGATTAGTAAGAGAGAGTAAGAAGAGAGTGGATGAGGAATTTGGAAGGAATTTGAGTGTAAAGTGGAGGGACTGTAAGATAATGTTCTGGAAAGAGGTGAAGACAGTAAGACAGGGTGGAAGTGAAGTTGGCAGGGAAGCGAAAGATAAAAATGGTAGATTACTAGGTGAGAATGGAGAAAGAGTGAGCAGATGGAGAGAACACTTTAAGGAATTGTTGAACATACAGGATGGAAGTGATGCCAGTATAAGTGGCTGGGGAATGGCTGGGAGAAGGAGGGAGGTGAGAAGACAGGAAGAAATCAGTAGGATAGAAGTTGTGGAAGCAATGAAGAAAGTTAAATTGGGGAAAGCCCCAGGAACTGATGGAATATGTGGTGAGATGCTGAAGCATGGGGGAGAGACAGCAGTAGAATGGATGTGGAAGATGTGCAGATTGGCCTGGGAGAAAGGTAGAGTTCCGGAGCATTGGAAGTCAGGTATAATTATTCCCTTGTACAAAGGAAAAGGGGAAAAAGAAGTGTCTGGTAATCATAGGGGCATTTGTCTTCTTAGTATAATAGGAAAAGTGTATGGTAGGATACTTATTGACAGAGTTAGGGAAATAACAGAGTTAGGGAAATAACACAACCTCTTCCCTTCCTTTAGGAAGGGACGAGGTTGTGTAGATCAGATATTCATTCTTAGATCTTTTGTGGAAAAGTTTCTAGAGAAGGAACAGAAGTTGTATGAGGCTTTCATGGATTTGGTGAAAGCATATGACAGGGTGGTTAGACAAGGATTAAGGAAAGTATTAAGAATATATGGAGTAGATGGGAAGTTGTTAAATGCTGTGAAGAGTATGTATGATGGTGCTAAGGCTGCAGTGCATGTGGATGGTGAACTGAGTGAATTTTTCTCTTTGAAGGTTGGGTTGAAACAGGGATGTGTCATGTCTCCATGCTTGTTCAATCTGTACATGGATGGGGTAATAAAAGAGGTACAAGGTAGGGTAGTGGATGTTGGAGTGGCCCTGGTGAGAAAGGGTAGTGTTTGGAAACTCCCTGTACTCTTGTTTGCAGATGATACTGTGTTGTTGAGTGAAGACGAAAGGGAGCTCTAAGGCTTGGTGGATGAGTTTGGGAGAGTGTGTAAGAAACGGAATCTAAAGGTGAATGTAGGGAAGAGTAAAGTGATGGTCTTTGAGAGAGGTGAAGTCAGTTAATGTACAGCGAGGTTGGATGGTGAGGAATTGGAAAATGTGAGTACTGTATGTTTAAGAACTTGGGTAGTGTCATGAGTAAGGATGGAGGTTTAGAGGTTGAAGTGCTTGAATGGGTACAGCAGGGAAGAAAGGTTGCTGGTTCCTTGAAAGAAGGGATAAGAAACAGGGAAGTGAGCATGGAAGTGAAAAAGTTACTACATGACAGTATTGTGATACCAACTCTAACGTATGGAAGTGAAGCTTGGATGTTGTTGGAAGGGCACAAGTCAAGAGTGAGAGCAGTGGAAATGAGTTATTTAAGAGGAGCCTGTGGAGTTACATGGAGAGACAGGCTGACAAGTGAGGATATAAAGGAGCGTTGTGGTGTGGATGTGGATGTGACAGGAAGCGTTAGAAGGAATACACTGAGGTGGTTTGGCCATGTGGAGAGGATGGAGGGTGAAAAACTGATGAAGAGAGTGTGTGTGAGTGAGGTGGAGGGGGGGAGAGGGAGGGGGAGGCCGAGGATGAGATGGAGGGATGGGGTGGAGAGGTATATGAGAGAGGGGAATGTGAGTTGGGAGCAGGGCAGTGAAATGGCGGGGGACAGGGCGACATGGAGGCGATTTGTTTGTGGCCACCCCGAACGGGATTGAGACGTCTGGCAATAGATAGATAGATAGAAGTAATCCGAAAATATAAGACTATCGGGAAGAAAAAGAGCGAAGAATGTGGAACTGAATGATAACTTACAAGAGCACATGGATGGAAGTAATTTTTTTTATTTTTCTGATTAGCAAACATTTTCGTTCAGTTTCATCTCTTAAACATGCGAAACCCATATGACTCTGAGGTAAAGCCAGTGAGACGCAAGAAAGGACCTTGATAGCCGTATGTTCAGTCAGTCCGAAACGTGTTGGGAAGCACGAAATCGAATGGAAAATGTGGAACTGGACACTAACTTACAGAACCCGTATGTGAAAGTATTTTTTTTTCTAATTTACAAACATTTTCATCCCATTTCGACCCCTAAAACTGTGAAACTCATTATGACTGTAGGTAGATAAGGCCCGAGAAAGGACTGTTAACCGTATCCTCAGTTAGTTGGAAATATGTTGGGAAGCACGAAATCGAACAAAGACTGTGGAACAGAATGCTAACTTACAAGAACACATGGATAATAGAGTAACTTTTCCTATAATTAGCGTATATTTTCTTTCCATTTCATCCCTTAAAACTGCAAAATCCATTACGAGTGTGGGTAAGAACTAGGTGAGGCATGAGAAGGACTGATAACCATATGGCAAGTTGGTCCAAAATGTGTTGGGAAGCGTAAAGTCAAACGAAGAATGTGGAACTCAACCATAACTTACAAGAACACATGGATTTTTTTTTTTTCTCATTAGCATACATTTTCGTTCCATTTCGTCCCTTGAAATTGCAAAACCCATAAATTTAGTCAAACCATTCGGCCTTGAGTTTGCCCAGGAAGCATATTTCCATTCTGTATGCATATTCATCTCACCAGCAGGAACCCTCAGCCAGGAGCAACGCTTGCCCAGTCGTTTCAAAACTGCCCATAGGTTTTTCTCGAAAATATGCTCAATGTGTTTCCCATGCAAAATTTTCTCACCAACGTAACCTATCCCACTACGGCTGCTTGGCTGAAGTGGCTGGCTGTGGTATTGAGATAAATACCCATACAGAATGGAAATATGCGCCTAGGAAAGGTACCCAGAGTTTAGAGGGTGTCATCATTGCACGAAACTTTCAAATTTCGTCGCCAGGCAAGCTGACTTCCCGCATGAGCTCGAGTTTTTCCCCATGTTGACATGACTTGTCTCTTTATGCTAAGCACATCAGAACAAAAACATGTTACTCAAGGACTGAGTGTATATATATAAATACAGTAATCACTCCAATATCCGACGTAATAGAGCCATTGGTAGGTCCGGTTATTGGTTTTGTCCGGATATTGGGCCCCAGCTTATGGACTTGTACTTATGGACCCTAACTCAGAGAAACACCTATACAGCTCCCTCTGGACATGCATAGCACCTATTTAAGACCCAAATCACACCAATAGGGCACATAAATGACTGAAATAAATGCAAAAGAAACATAAAATGAGGGTTTAGAAGTATGTTCATACATTAATAAACATTCTGGTACTTATGGCCCCTAACTTAGCCTAACTCAGAAAAACACATTCCTACTGCACATGCATGAGGTAAGTATAGTATGGAAAAAAGTACAGTATGAAACATTCTGGTAAGTATAGTATGGAAAAAAGTACAGTATGAAACATTCTGGCTACTTACAGCAAGTCCCTGGCCACCTCAATGAATAACCGCCTCCTCTCGGACTCTGACAGTAAGAACGATTTCCTGAAGCACTTGCAGTACATTCTTCCTGAAGTCTTGCACTGAACTTAGTCAATAACACACAGAAGTCTGTTCTCTTCACAGTGTTCACTTTTGTCCAAATAATGCTCCATTGTAACTTAGTGTTGCACATTAACTTTTCCCCTTTTTTTCCACATTTCCAAAGCCAAAACAAAGAAGTGTATTTACGTTAAATTTAGTTTCCACTGAGTCTTTTCTCTCAACTCGAAAACCTTAACACAACACACCGTTTTTTTCACCGCACAACACTCAAAATTCCCATGTGGTCTAGTGGAGAAGTTCTTGCTGTTTATTCACTGTCAGAGTCCGAGAGTATCACTGGCAGGCGACCAAGGGGTGCATCGCTGGGTCGTGGTGATGGCGTACCCACTGCAGAGGACTCTGAGGAAAGCCGCAAACTCACGTCGAGCGGTGACTCCACTGTGGCTGATGTGCTGGACTGTGGCTCGGAGCATGAGGGCCTGTCTTGGGGAGGCAACGGAGTGGAGCCAGGGCTGGGCACAGCGGGGGTCACGGGCCTGATAAAACTGCCAATCGTTGACTGACGCAAGGACCAATGATTCTGACGATTGATGATGCGCTGCCTGAAAGCACGCACTTCCTCCACGAGTCCCAAGGGCCCCATCTCCCTGTCACAGTTCGGGTGTTCCAGGTAGTATAGGACGAACTCTAGATGTTCCCGGAGTGCGCTCAGCTTGGGGATGGCTGGAGTAGTGTCCTGCTGAGAGGAGTCCGCATCATCGTCGCCTTCAGCGTCGGAATCTTCAAGTTCGGTACTGACACCAGCAACCGAAGAAGCGATCTCAATATCAGACAACGTCTGATACCCAGAATCACCCTCGTCGTCTTCCAACCACTCACAAACATCGTCCACATCAACATTGTCGCCGTGCGTACGTAGCCGTGCATGGAAGTCATCCACGTCAAACCCTAGAAAATCGTACTCCACATCCGTTCCGAGAAGCAGACGAGACCAACCATTTTCCAGAGTCTTCACAGGGACTTCCTTCCATGCACTAGCCCAGTTGTACAGCGCAGACTTGATGTTGTAGCGGCGAAGGTTTTCCAAAGTCCGCTTGCCTCGTGTGTCCTGTCCTTCCCTGCGCTCGTCCTCGTCCTCGAGAACAACCATCACCTCGTCCACGAACTTCCGACGGTATAGGCGCTTTGTTGCCACGATCACTCCTTGGTCCATGGGTTGAATGAGAGCAGTCGTATTAGGTGGCAGAAACATGCACCTAATACGGCCATTCTCAGCAACCAAGTCCTTGTCGCACGGGTGGGCAGGTGCATTGTCGAGCAGAAGGAGAGCCTTTACCTGGTCGCACGGGATTCCCAGTGTCTTCGTCTGGTAATGGATGACCTCCTTGACGAAGTGACGGTGAATCCAGTCTTTGAAAATCACAACTGTAAACCATGCTTTCAAAGAATGAATGGTACCAGACGACAGGAAGGACATCCATCACCCCACGAAGGCACCGAGGCTGCTTTGCACGGCCAACAACAACAGGCTTAAGCTGGTGCATGCCGTTAGCACTGGCACAACACAAAGCAGATATCCGTTCCTTGGAAAGCTTGCGTCCAGGTACAAGCTTCTCCGTCTCCTCGGCTAGAGTGTTCATTGGCAGCGAGCGATAGAATGGGCCAGTTTCATCAGCATTGTAGACTTGACCAAGAGTTAGGCCCTCCCTGTTGATCAAGCCTTTCACCTTGTGCCGAAACTCGTCAACTTCATCCTCGTTAGCGTCCAATGCTTCGCCATGTGCTTTACGGTTAGTAAGGCCATGTCGCAACTTGAATGCAAAGAGCCAACCCTCGGATGCCTTGAAGCCTAGGGCGTCGTGAAGCCTTGCGAACTTCTCAGCAGCAGCCTTCAGCTCCGTTCCATGTACCATCACACCAGCTGCACGTTGCTGTCGGTACCAAATCAACGTGGATCGGTCGATTTCTGCAAACTTGGGGGTAAACATAACCTTCCTTTCCACGTTGTGTTTGCTTCTCGACGAGAAGTCAGCCGTGTACTGCATGAGTTTGTCTCGGGAACGTTTGATATCGAACAAAGTCGACCGGGCCAGGTTATACTTGCGGAGAATGTGGGAAGAAGACCAACCCGCATCAACTTTCTCCAATATCTCCCTCTTCTTTTCCAGAGTCAACATCTCTCTCTTCCTTTTCTCAGGTGGCAGGGCCATCATCTCACACACACTAAGAGGAGGCCCGAGAGCAGCAGGAGGCCCTGCAGCAGGTAGGGCACCACCACAAAAGCGAGCACGTGGGCAGCCATTGCGAAGAGCGTAGGTCCAGTCGCGGTGAGAGACAGGCGGGAAGTGGGGAGGATGCAGCGGCGCTCTATCGGACGTCGGAGGAATGATGCACCAAAACAATGCTCTCCCACGGCGCGCGCGGCAAGTTCAAATTACGGACGGGAAAAAATCGTTTTATTTTTTTTTTATTTTTTTGGGTTTTCGGACCATTTTGGGAATGTTGGATCCCAGGATGATAAGGTCCGGGTAGTGGGGATGTTCGGTTATTGGGCGTCCGGATATTAGAGTGATTACTGTATATAAATATCTATCTATCTATCTATCTGTCTATCTATCTATCTATATATATATGTTGGAGCCTCTGTGGTACAGTGGTAGACTGTGCGTTTCGTACACACGTGAACCAGGGTTCGCGCTCCGCCAGGGAAATAAACTTTGGGAGTGTTCACCCGGTCACGTACTGCATTGGCAGACACAAGGGGTGTTATGGTTGAACCAATGTCACTTACTATAAAGTATGCTTGCACCCAGTCGGCTTGCACGGGGCGATTACACTTGGTTCACAGACTACACACACATCCAAAGACATTCCAACACTACAGTTACACTTACAAGCACTTCTCACCCTACATACAATCTCTACCAGACAGCCTAAGCCACTTGGTAGAGATACATTGTCTGTATCGTCCCGACTTCGGTCGTGACAGACCGGTCCTGCAGTGGATACTCAAACAGCTGATAATAATAATAATAACAATAATATATATATATATATATATATATATATATATATATATATATATATATATATATATATATATATATATATATATATATATATATATATATATATATATATATATATATATATACACACTCAACCGTTGGCTATCACGAGTTCTGCTATAGCGTATCTCGCTATCACGCCTATATAAAAAACCACCCAAATACCTATATCACGCACTAAATGCCTGCTATCGCGCACCAGAAATGTTCCTTAATTATTCAGGCACTGGCAGGATACGAAGAGCAGTACCATGCTCACATCAACTCTCTACAGCAACGGCATATAACCGACTTCCTACGCCGTCGGACACAGGCACAACCGGACCCACAACCAGGACCTTCAAATCAGGACCGTCAGCCAGCACTTGCCCTCCTGGACTTTGATGATGATGATGAGGAGGAGGAATTTCATGGGTTTGCTGAGAATTTCCTTGATGAGATAGAACGTCGAAGAGGTGGTCAGTAGACTCCAACCGAGCCTTGTAACCCCTCTATCCCACCCAAGCCACTCAACATCCCCCAAAAGGTGAATAAATAGGGATATTAAGCTCTGTTTTTTATTAACCTTGGTTTGTTTCTAATTTTTCATTTCATTCATTCATTGCCAGATGCCATGTATCCCAAACGGGGTGGCCAAGGGCTTAGAGGTAATTGTTTTACAGGGAGGGGCACTAATCCTCCACCAACCCCACTTCACACGTAGGGATGCCAACAGCATCTGGTGTTCCCAGGCGGTCACCCATCCAAGTACTAACCAGACCCAACGTTGTTTCTAATTTGCATGCTCATTTTTAGACTATTATATGTTAATATGTGGTACAAAAAGGGCATCTTAGGGGTAAATATTGAGGTAATGGCACCAGTTAGAATTATTACCGTAAGTTCTTCAGTTCAGCTATCACGCTTTCGGCTATAGCGCAGCTCTAGCGGGACCAATTGGGCGTGATAGCCAAGGGATGAGTATATGTGTATATATATATATATACAGTATATACATATATACAGTAATCCCTCATTTATCCAGATATGCAGTATCCAGACCTGTTCATTATCCAGATACTGGCCCTTATTCTATTAACCCATGGCATCCCATGGGTTAATTGCCTCGCAATGGGAATGGTTTAGAGGGTATTGACAATCCTGCGGAGGGGGATATTGGCATGGATGAGGAGATGGAAGAGGAGGTAAGGAGTGGAGAAAGGTAGGAGGTGGAGGAGGGAGGGGGGAGGAAGCGCAGTAGGGCAAGCCTCACGCAGTGCTTTGTATATTTATGTGAATAATGGAAGCAGAAAGTTTGTTTCATGATGAAATCAACGACTTACTTTTATTGAAAGTTTTCATGTGCGTACATATTTGTTATGATGGAAAAGTACAAATCACAGGGACAAAATCCTGTTATAGTGGAAAATATAGTGGCATGGAGAAAGGGAGGAGGTGGAGGAAGGAAGGAGGAGGAAATGCAGTAGCGCAAGCCTCACACAGCGCTCTGTATATTTATGTGAATAATGGAAGCAGAAAGTTTGTTTCATGATGAAATCAGTGCCCTATTTTTTATTGAAAGTTTTTGTGTGTACATATTTGTTAGGGTGAAAAAGTACATTCATCATTCATCATCATCCAATCTTATATTGCCCCACTGGGAGCATAGGAGCCCAGGACTAGGCAAGTTGGTCCTAACATTTAGGACAAGGGTGACCAGCCTCACTCATCCCTGAGTGGCATTACGTGAGTAAAAAACTCCAACCACCCACTGGATATAAACCTTCACCAGTTCAATCCGAGTGGAGCGCCACAATTACCCACTAAACCACCAAGCACCAAAACTTGGTTATATGGTTACCATCCAGAATAGTACAGTCATCCCTTAACATCCGCATTTTTAACATAGATGGTTTTAAATATCCGCGGGTGGATATAACATAAACGGTTTTACATATCCACATGTGGATACAGTACTGGTGCTGGATTTACTAAAGCATTTTATCTAGCTGAACTCTGCTGACACTGTTCACTGCAAATGTAACATTATCCCAGGCACAGTTCATGGCTGTTTTAGTGATGGCATTATCCAGTGAATCAAGTACAACACTCTTCCTTTTGGCCACTTCATTTATTTATGCCATTAATTCATCGGGGGTAAAGTTAAGACAGGCTGGGAGTATTTCTTTTCTTCCAACATACCCTCGATGAGCTGGTCTAAACCGGTTTGGTGACCTCCCCCCCATCTCTCTTGTTCACCTCGATGAGCTGGTCTAAACCGGTTTGCTGCCCTCCCCCCCCTCTCTCTCTTGTAAGTAATACGAAGCAGTACCCACCCAAATCGCACTGAAGCCATACGAGAGTGGCTGAAAGTGTTATTTTATATTATATTGTGAATTACTATGATAAAATATATGTGATTTAGTGATATTTTTGTGATAATCAGAGAAGTCATGATGCTAAGTGCATTAGATGGCGTACATTTTTGCGGCTGCAAACTGTGCAGCAATGCTATGAAATGACTCATGACATTATATCAATAAGCTTTATAAAAGTAAGTGGTAATAAGAGCCATTCATGAAGTTTGATAAAGTTTGTCATGATTTTCCTCATATTGTTACTGTTTCACTAAAGTCTAACGTAAACAATGGAATATCGTAACAAAATCATAGGAGACTGGCTAGAAGTGTTTTATTTTTATGATTATTGCCATTACTCTGATGAGGTAATGTGGCTGTGACCCTATTTTGTATGGAAAAAATCATGTGGTTTGATGGAATTTTCCTCCTCCCTGAGCTATTTCTTGCATCAGTCAAAACACACCTTGTATTGTCTCAAATCGTTCTCTGTGCTTGGAGTGCCTATGGACATGCAGTTTGTTGTAAACGACAGTAGAAAGATTGCTGTTTGTCTGACAAAAATTTTAGCTCTCAATATTAACGATAAGTGAGTTAAAACATTTCATGGATTTGGAGAAAGCATATGACAGGGTGGATAGACAAGGATTGTGGAAAGTGTTAAGAATATATGGAGTAGATGGGAAGTTGTTGAATGCTGTGAAGAGTATATACGATGGTGCGAAGGCTGCAGTGCGTGTGGATGGTGAACTAAGTGAATTTTTCTCTTTGAAAGTTGGGTTGAAACAGGGATGTGTCTTGTCTCCATGGTTGTTCAAACTGTACATGGATGGGGTAATAAAAGAGGTACAAGGTAGGGCAGTGGATGTTGGAGTGGCCCTGGTGAGAGAGGAAAGTGTTTGGAAACTCCCTGTACTGTTGTTTGCAGATGATACTGTGTTGTTGAGTGAAGACGAAGGGGAGCTGCAAGGCTTGGTGGATGAGTTTGAGAGAGTGTGTAAGAAACGGAATCTAAAGGTGAATGTAGGGAAGAGTAAAGTGATGGTCTTTGAGAGAGGTGAAGTTAGTGAATGTACAGCGAGGTTGGATGGTAAGGAATTGGAAAATGTGAGTACATTTAAGTACTTGGGTAGTGTGATGAGTAAGGATGGAGGTTTGGAGGGTGAAGTGCTTGAAAGGGTACAGCAGGGAAGAAAGGTTGCTGGTTCTTTGAAAGCAGTGATAAGAAACAAGGAAGTGAGCATGGACGTTGTTGGAAGGACACAAGTCAAGAGTGAGAGCAGTGGAAATGAGTTATTTAAGAGGAGCCTGTGGAGTCACGTGGAGAGACAGGCTGGCGAATGAGGATATAAAGGAGCGTTGTGGTGTGGATGTGGATGTGATAGGAAGCGATATGAGGAACACACTGAGGTGGTTTGGCCATGTGGAGAGGATGGAGGGTGAAAGACTGACGAAGAGAGTGTATGTGAGTGAGGTGGAGGGGGGAAGAGGAAAGGGGAGGCCGAGGATGAGATGGAAGGATGGGGTGGAGAGGTATACGAGAGAGGGGGGCGTGAGTTGGGAGCAGGGCAGTGAAATGGCGGGGGACAGGGCGACTTGGAGGCGATTTGTTTGTGGCCACCCCAAACGGGATTGAGGCATCTGGCAATAGACAGATAGACAGAGTTAAAACATAAGTTGAAAACACACAATTTTTCTCCTGTTTTTCCGCAATGAACACAGTCAGTACGTTGTCATCACAGCCACTGCAGCCAAAGGGTTAAGGGGGGTCCAGGGGTGTTTTTAAGGAGGGCAGCAGGTATCCGTGGATTTTTAACATACATGGGTGTCTCTGTTACCTAACTCCCATGGATGTTAAGGGAGCACTGTAAATGGTTTCCTGGTGTATAGGAAACCATTTGGCTTGTCACTCAGTGTAGAGTCACCCACAGGCAGAAGGAAGAGGAAAGAAAGAAAGACAGAAGAGGGAGTGTAAAGTCACCCGTAGCAGAGAGATGAGGAAGGAAGGAAGGAAAGAAAGACAGAAGAGGATGGAAGAAAAGGAGGATGGAGAGGAAAGGGCAGACATCCAAGGGCAGCACTACATCGAGTGGGTGGATGGTGGGTGCCCCCACCTACCACCAAGTGGTATGTGAAAAGGTACAAATCACAGGGAAAAAATTCTGTAATAGTGGAAAATATAGTGGAGTATGGACAGTACATGGATAACTATTTTGTGCACAATATTATTATTTAGGTTTTATGTAGTAGCAGTAGTAGTAGTAGTAGTAGTGGTAGTAGCAGTAGTAGTAGTAGTGGTAGTAGCAGTAGTAGTAGTAGTGGTAGTAGCAGTAGTAGTAGTAGTAGTAGTAGTAGCAATATTGGTACTAGTTGTGGTAATACCCAGAATTCCTGTGGCACAGCGGTACTAGAATCGAGCAACAATGCAAGCCAAACATTCATCTGTGTGTGTGTGTGTGTGTGTGTGTGTGTGTGTGTGTGTGTGTGTGTGTGTGTGTGTGTGTTTAAGCAAGGAAGAAGGAACCAAAGGCTAGGAGCCTGAAAACCATTCCTTCCAAGAAAAAGACAAAAACAATACAAAAGAGAGCCAAATTCAAGGTCTGTTCATTTCGAAATGCCTGGAAACACTGCATTTGAAAGACTGGAGATCATAGGAAGTAGGAAATACAGACAGAGGGAGACAGTTTCACAGCTGACCTGTTGCATAAGTGAAGGACTGGGAGTAACAGTTAACTCCTGCATTAGAGAGAAGGACAGAAAAGGGATGAGAGTTTGTTGCTAGACAGGTGCTATACACCTGTTGTAGAGGTGGAGGGATGCAAGCACAGTTCAGAGGAGCAGTGACCACTAAACAGCTATAGAAAAGAGATAAAGATGCAACATTGCGGCAAAGAGACAGAGGTTGAAGGGAGCCAGTAAGAGGAAGAGAGTTAATGAGACAGAAAGCCTTTGACTCCACCCTATTGAGAAGAGCTGTATGTGGGGAGCTGTGTCACGAATCAATTCGCGACATTTCCCTTTTGTGAGAAACCACAAACTATTAGTGGAAAACTCACTGTTTATCGTTCAGTTAACCGCTCATTCGGACGGAAGCTTTGTCAAATCAATTTTTCAGTGTCATACGTTATCGTCTTTGCGTGAGACATTAGCGCTTCCGCCGAGCGATTTGTTTTGTGCGTGTTTCGCTCACTTGACCGTTAGATAAATGCAGCCTACTGCTCCCCCTTTTGTTCCCACGACTGGGGCAGTCGAGTGTTTGCTCTGACGGAGAGAGGTCCTGTGCTCCAGAAGTGTGAGAGGTCAGCTAGCACCCAAGCTCCACAGAGTACAGTTTCTCCAAACTCCCACCCCTTGGTGATACAAAGCATTCATCGTTCAGTATTTCCTTTTGTTTTCCTAGTCTTAAGAGTTTAATTAAGGTGTTTTTCCTAGGCGTAAGTATTTAGCTATTGCGTGAGTGAGTGAGTGCGGTCTCACTGATTTGATTTGAATTGTAACGTTAAATTAAATTTTTTGTAATCAATAAATTTAACAGTTCTTTTTCTTGAGCTTAATGTAAAGAAAACTCTTGTTTCATTTCTCCAAATTAAGCTTATTTCCCACATAGCTCCTAGCTTGCATAGACGTTTTGCTATTCATAACTGGTACTTAGACCAGTTTTGCTGTATTAACTTAAAATCCGTTGTGCCACCTAGGAGTTAAAGCATCAGCAAGAACCTGATTATTATTACAGTATTAGTATTAGTTATTTATTGTCAGGGGTGAAGTAACTTTCTCCAGAGGCTAACAGTACTAATTCAGCATTTGTGAGTAATTAGTCTCTGCTGTGTACTGTTGAGAGAGTTTATAAATTCTCGTTCTCAGAGAATCGTGCACAAGCCAGCGTAAAGTAATCGTTGCTTGATGTAGCAAGACAATCATTGTCTCTGCTCTTCAATATTATTGAATATTAATATCAATTAAATAATACATAGCATTTATTTTAAAAACACCGTGATATTTTAAAAACCCGTGACAATTGGCGACCTCGCCAGGATATTAACTCCTAGCTATAAAGCTATTCACGAGATAGTGCTCACTCGTTCATATTTAGGTATTTATTATTAAAGTTTAAAGGCACAAGCTTACTGGTGTTTACCCTTAATTTAGCAAGTGAATTTTGCTTTATCAATCCATAGAGTACTTAACTCTAGTTTATTCTTGGTAACGCCAGACGATTTTATTCGCTCCTGGGTAGTTGCTACCCATTGTGTCTATTATTGAGTCTTCCCAGTCATTTACATTTTTGATTTATTCTTTGCCAGTTAACTAGATAAGACTGGTCACCACTAGCTTGTGTCTGTATTCTTTACTTGTGTTTATTAGTATTCGTCGCTAAGCAGTCAGTACTCAATTTCGGTTTGCTTAATAAATTAGCGCCATGGCTACTACTGTATTTTTACAGGAAGCCAAAGAAATGGGTCTTTCGGACCCAACCGAAATTAAAGAGTATATACTCTCGCGGCATAATCAGGAGCAGCAGCGCGAGAATGATGCCCGTGAAGAGTGTAAGATTCAGCGCGAATATGAGCGAGAACAGCGCGAACAACATGAAAGAGAGTGTGCATATGAACAAGAGCAGCGTGAGAAAGAGCGCGAGTATGAGTGAGAACAGCGCGAATACGAGCAGAAACAACGCGAGCTCGAGTTAGAAAAAGAGCGGGAACAACGGGAATACGAGCGAGAACAGCGTGAGGAACGAGAGAGAGAACGAGAACACGAACGTGCCGAGCGAGAAGCACGCGAAAAACATGAACTTGAAGTGCTGAAGCTCCAGCGAGATTCCTTGGCTTCAGACACGTCTGGTGCAGTTGGTCCAAGCTCCACGAGCGTTCTCCCTGCACATGTCCTGCCGACCCCACGCATCAAGCTTCCTTCATACAAGGAAAGCGAGCGAATCGAGCCGTACATAGCTCGTTTTGAGGACATGGCAGACATGTATCAACTGGATGAGGCAGCTAAGCGGCTTCAGTTTCTTAGCCTATTTGAGGGCCCTGCCCTCGATATTCTCCACAGAATTCGTGGAGACAATCTCACATATGAGATGATGAAAGCTGCACTCATTAAGGCGTATGATCTCACAGTAGACGACACCAAAGTTCAGTTCATGCGAGCTCGTCTCCAAGACAAGGAGACAGCTGTTCAGTTCCTTGATCGTCTCACAGCTTACTTAAATGAGTGGATGGAGAAAGATGAAACTCCTTCCACGCGTGAGGGGATAATTGACCTTATGCTGCGTACACAGCTAGAGAGGTCGTGGCCTGCTGAGCTCATAGCACAGCTTAAGATCTGCCAGGTGAAAGATGCCAGCCAAATGGCAGAGAAGGCTGACGCATTCTTTACTGCATACGGGTATCAAACTCGTAAGCAAAACACCTGGAGCAGAAAAGATACTGCCAAGTCTGGGAAGCCATCTCAGACTGAATCCCAGCACCAAGGCCGTTCTCAGAGTAATGGTCAAGGTCCAAGCAAACCACAGAAGGACCAGGGGCAAAATACACAGCAGCCTGCTTGGAAGCGGTACAACAAGCACCCCAACCAGCAGCAGTTCCCCAAGCAGCAGCAGCAGCAATACAAGGACAAGCCACGTAACCCTCAGTCAGGTCAATTAGTGTATCAGAGGCAGGAGGCAAATGCAGCCTTCATTTCACAAGTACCCAGTGGTGCCATCTCTACCAGTACAGGTACTTCCCAACAGTTCACAAGTCCCCCTCCGACCATGAACTCTCCTCGGACACCTAGTTCCCAGGGCGCCACGTTTGCTGCATCGGTTGTTCCGCAGTCTCATGAATGACTGGCTGCTACCTCCTCAGACCCTTCCACCAACACTGCCTTTCTTGTTCAGCCAGGGTCTGTGGGAGGTGTTTCTGTAAATGTCCTGAGGGACAATGGTTCCTCAGGTTGCTCTGTTAAGCAGAGTTTAGTTCGGCCTGATGAGTATACAGGTCGACAGATCCAAGTTAGACTTATTGATGGATCAGTGAGATTGTTCCCTGAGGCACGTATCCAGGTGGCGTCTCCATTTTTCACTGGCTTGACAGCTGCAGTTGTCATGCCAGAACCTTTATTTGACCTCATATTAGGCAACATACCTGGCATCAAAAATAGTTGTGCCGTAGATGTTGCTACTCAGACTTCGGCTGCTGCGATAACACGAGCCATGGCCAAGGCTCCAAATCGCGTCACTCCGTTGACCGTCGCAATGCCGCAAGATCTGATTCGTAGTCAAGATGTTGTCCAAGAGCAACAGACTGACTCGACACTTGCCTCACTGCGCAAGAAACTGGAGGGTAAAGTGATCAAGTATTCACGGGGAGGACAAGCCAGGTTCCTTCGTAAGTGAGGACGGCTGTACCGTGAGTCACAGACACCCCAGGGTGAGGTTCGACTGCAGTTTGTCGTTCCTGCAAAGTATCGCCGAGCAGTGTTTGAATTAGGTCACTGTTCAGCAATGGGAGGTCACATGGGTCAAAAGAAGACCTCTGACCGCATCCATGCTGACTTTTTCTGGCCAGGAATGGGACGGGAAATAACGAGGCTCGTACGTTCTTGTGATGTGTGTCAGCGTACCACTGACCGGGGACGTGTCCGTCCTGCGCCATTGAAGCCAATGCCCATAATCTCTGAACCGTTCGAGAGAGTAGCAGTTGACATAGTTGGGCCAATCTCTCCTAGGGCTAGTGATGGATCAAAGTATATCCTCACTATAGTTGATTTCAGCACATGGTGGCCTGAAGCCGTGGCTCTTAAGAATATAGAGGCCATCACTGTTGCTGAGGCATTAATTGAAGTGTTCTGTCGTGTAGGTATCCCTAAGGAGGTCTTAAGCGACCGGGGTTCGCAGTTCACTTCGGCAATGATGAACGAAACATTCAGGTTGCTGTCCATCCGGGAAACTACGAACTACGCCGTATCATCCCATGTGTAACGGGTTGTGTGAGAGGTTCAATGGAACTCTCAAGAAGATGTTGAGGCGCATGACCGCCGAACAGCCAAAGGAATGGCCGCGGTTCATTGCTCTTCTATTTGCTTATCGAGAAGCCCCACAGCATTCATTGAAATTCTCACCCTTTGAACTGGTGTATGGGAGGTCGGTCCGGGGCCCACTTCAAGTCCTTCGTGAGTTATGGGACGATGAAGAACCCGACCCTGAAGTCAAGACCACCTACACCTACGTCCTTGATTTGGCTGACCGCCTCCAGTCGACGTGCGAGTTAGCTAAGGAAGAACTGATCAAGGCGCGTGAAGTTCAAAAGGCTTATTACGATAAGAAGGCAAAGCTTCGGAAGTTTAGTCCAGGCGATAAATGCTTGGTATTACTCCCCACTGCCCAGAACAAGTTGTTGGCACAGTGGAAGGGTCCATTCAATGTAGTAGAGCGCATTTCAGACCTCAACTACATAATACAGATGGGGAATCTTCGTAAAAGGTTCCACATTAACATGTTGAAGGCTTATCATGAGTCAGACCCCGAGGAGACTGGCTTACGAGTAGCTGATGATAGTGACCAGCCACTGGAAGAAACCGGGGCAGCTGCGGTGATCCCAGCTGATGACCATGATGACGAGCCCTTAACCGCTCAGTCCCATCAGGAAGAGACTGTTGGAGATGTTTTACTTAACCCTGACTTAGCAGTAGGGGACCAAAATGCCTTATGGTCACTGCTCTGTCAGTATGCTGATGTCTTCTCAGACCAACCTAGACTTGCAAAGGTTGCGTATCATAAAATTGAGTTGACCAGCAATGCTCCTATAAAGGTTAAGCCATATCCGATTCCCATGCGACTACAGGGTGCAGTAGATAAGGAAATTGCTGACATGGAGACTGCAGGCATTATCGAAAAGTCCTCATCTCCTTACTGTAGTCCGATGGTAGTAGTCCGCAAGAAAGATGGTGGAGTCAGGATTTGTGGCGACTATAGAAGGCTCAATGCAATCACCAAAGTGGATGCTGAGCCAATGGGTGACCATATTGCCATCTTCTCCAAGCTGGCAGGGTCACGATATTTCACGAAGCTCGACCTAGCGAAGGGATTCTTCCAGATTCCCCTTCATCCTGAGAGTCGTCAGTTCACTGCCTTTGCTACTCCTAGGGGGTTGTACCAGTATAAAGTCCTCCCATTTGGACTTACCAATTCCCCAGCAGTATTCAATCGTGCCATGAGACAAGTGCTCCATGGTATTGTAGGAGTAGAGATGTTCGTTGACGATGTCCTCGTTCATTCCGCCACATTGGAGGAGCACCTCAGACTCTTGGAAATTGTCTTCAGTAGACTCCAGAGTTTCAACATGACTGTGAAGCCTAGCAAATGCAAGAATGCTCACAGTGAGGTGGAGTTCCTCGGTCATATTGTTGGCAACAACCACTGCAGGTGTCAGGGTGACAAGATCAGGAAGGTTAAAGAAGCCCCGAGACCCGAGACCCGTGACCAAGAAACAGGTTAGGGCATTTCTTGGCCTAGTGGGATATTATAGGAGTTTTATCCCCAACTTTGCTCTCATTGCCCAACCGTTGTACGAAGTGCTACGGAAATATGCTCCAAACACCATTGAATGGGGAGAAGCGCAAGAGAGATCTTTTGCCACCCTCAAGAATATGTTGTGCAAGGAGCCTATCTCGCAGTTACCTGATTCCAGCAAACCTTTCATACTGCGCACTGATGCTTCACAAGATGGAGTAGGTGCCGTATTGATGCAGGAATCAGAAGGTGGAATCTTCCCAGTGGCATACCACAGCCGTAGGCTAAAACCCGCCGAGAGGAATTACAGTACTGTTGAGAAGGGACTCTTGGCTGTGGTTGATGGTGTTAAAAAATATTATTATTATTTATTTGGGGCATCATTTGTTCTGGAAACTGACCATATGCCACTCACTAGTCTTAGCACGACCAAGACGGCTAATGCAAGATTGACACGCTGGACACTGTATTTACAGCAGTTTAACCTTGTTGTGAGATACATCAAGGGAAGTGATAACGTAGGTGCAGACCTGATGTCTCGCCTGCTAACTGCTGACTAACATGAGCAGTTGTTGTATGCTGGGTTCCGTGATAGGCATCCTCAGAGATTTGAGTAATCCAAGGACCAGCCTGGTTCCCAGTCAAAAGTGTAGACCTGACGTCTCACTTGTTGGCCCCCCAGGACACAGTATGTCCAGGGCCTGTACATACACGTGTACTGTAGGTTAAGGGGGAAGTTCGAGAGAGAACTCCGCAGAGGCGACTTGAGGCTATGGAAGACCCAAGTTTGCACAAGGATTCTCAGCTTCCCGATACTAATATAAGTACTGTAGGTTAAGGGGGAAGTTCGAGAGAGAACTCCGCAGAGGCGACTTGAGGCTATGGAAGACCCAAGTTTGCACAAGGATTCTCAGCTTCCTGATACTAATATAAGTACTGTAGGTTAAGGGGGAAGTTCGAGAGAGAACTCCACAGAGGCGACTTGAGGCTATGGAAGACCCAAGTTTGCACAAGGATTCTCAGCTTCCCGATACTAATATAAGTACTGTAGGTTAAGGGGGAAGTTCGAGAGAGAACTCCGCAGAGGCGACTTGAGGCTATGGAAGACCCAAGATTGCACAAGGATTCTCAGCTTCCCGATACTAATATAAGTACTGTAGGTTAAGGGGGAAGTTCGAGAGAGAACTCCGCAGAGGCGACTTGAGGCTATGGAAGACCCAAGTTTGCACAAGGATTCTCAACTCCCCGATACTAATATAAGTACTGTAGGTTAAGGGGGGAAGTGAGAACTCCACAGAGGCGACTTGAGGCTATGGAAGACCCGAGTTTGCACAAGGATTCTCAGCTTCCCAATATTAATATAAGAACTGTAGGTTAAGGCACAGGTTGAGGACCCGTGTGCAGTTCGAGGCTATGGAAGACCCGAGTTTGCACAAGGATTCTCAACTTGCCGACACTAATTGTGTGCTAAAATTAATGGCGACCTCGAGTGTACTTTTCGTAGCATGTACTGATTGCTAGGCAGAGAGAGTAATTGTAACGTAATATGAATTTTGTCTCATTGACACTTTTGATGCTCCACCTTAATTGGTTTTGCAGGTTCAGCAATGGGTGTAGCAGTTTTGCTGTGCGGACCAGCTGATCATCTGCCGCATGCTGCCGCCTCTTCTCCTCTGCCTTCGTCGTCGCCATATTATTATTTACTGTGTCATTTTACACGTAGGTACAGTTACACTACACCTGTCACACCTACACCGTGTATTACATACACCACGCTACACAACAATTAGTTGTCAGTGTAAATGTAGCGACTTTTCGCTCGGTTTGACCTGAGTACAGGATTTTCACCGTCGTCACGGAGTTTTTCCCTCAAGCTTGCTTCTATTAACGTAAATACAAGGTTTTTTTGCTCACTGGCGACTGCGACTTTCTCCTGTAGCAGGATAGCACACACACCACAGTGTGAATCTTGTGTGAATGACTTAGGATGTGTACATATATATATATATATCCACAAATTTTTTCCCATAAGGAAAAAATTTAATTTTGCAGGGGCGTAATGTCACGAATCAATTCGCGACATTTCCCTTTCGTGAGAAACCACGAACTATTAGTGGAAAACTCACTGTTTATCGTTCAGTTAACCGCTCATTCGGACGGAAGCTTTGTCAAATCAATTTTTCAGTGTCATACGTTATCGTCTTTGCGTGAGACATTAGCGCTTCCGCCGAGCGATTTGTTTTGTGCGCGTTTCGCTCACTTGACCGTTAGATAAATGCGGCCTACTGCTCCCCCTTTTGTTCCCACGACTGGGGCAGTCGAGTGTTTGCTCTGACGGAGAGAGGTCCTGTGCTCCAGAAGTGTGAGAGGTCAGCTAGCACCCAAACTCCACAGAGTACAGTTTCTCCAAACTCCCACCCCTTGGTGATACAAAGCATTCATCGTTCAGTATTTCCTTTTGTTTTCCTAGTCTTAAGAGTTTAATTAAGGTGTTTTTCCTAGGCGTAAGTATTTAGCTATTGCGTGAGTGAGTGAGTGCTTGTCTCATTGATTTGATTTGAATTGTAACGTTAAATTTAATTTTTTGTAATCAATAAATTTAACAGTTCTTTTTCTTGAGCTTAATGTAAAGTAAACTCTTGTTTCATTTCTCCAAATTAAGCTTATTTCCCACATAGCTCCTAGCTTGCATAGACGTTTTGCTATTCATAACTGGTACTTAGACCAGTCTTGCTGTATTAACTTAAAATCCGTTGTGCCACCTAGGAGTTAAAGCATCAGCAAGAACCTGATTATTATTATTAGTATTAGTTATTTATTGTCAGGGGTGAAGTAACTTTCTCCAGAGGCTAACAGTACTAATTCAGCATTTGTGAGTAATTAGTCTCTGCTGTGTACTGTTGAGAGAGTTTATAAATTCTCGTTCTTAGAGAATCGTGCACAAGCCAGCGTAAAGTAATCGTTGCTTGATGTAGCAAGACAATCATTGTCTCTGCTCTTCAATATTATTGAATATTAATATCAATTAAATAATACATAGCATTTATTTTAAAAACACCGTGATATTTTGAAAACCCCGTGACAAGCTGTGTGTGTCATTTAAGGTGCTGGTCGAGGCATGATGGAGTGGTGGTGAGGCAAAAGGGTGCATGGGGCTGTAGGTGGGCTGAGCCAGCCTGCCTCAAGGATTGTTGCTATAGTAACTGCACTCACAACCTATCTCACTCCACACTTTTGAAAAGCCTACACAGAAATAGTGTCTGTGGCTGATTGCGGTCTTCTGGAAGTGTTATTACTGAGGAGGGCTAGTATAAGCCTTACTTGTGCTACTGCACCTCAGCCACGCATACAGACATGGCCAAAAAAAACACAAAAGTTGCCCCCTCTCCCCACTCACTCTCTCTGATTACATGCACTTCATGGACAATCTCAGGCAATTGGCTTGAAGTCGAAGGATTGGTGAATATTATGACACTTAATTTTACCTTTTTGGTTAAGTACTAGCTGAGACATTAAGGTTTATAAAAAGGTGACTTCCTCTGAAATGCCCAGCTGGGAGAAGGGTCAGCAGAAATATATGTCGGATGGGATGGGTTAAACCATTATCCGAATTTACCTGCTATTATTCAAATGTAAAAGTCCCTGAGACCTTCGGCCAGCCAGCTGACATGTTAAAACATTCAGTATTGTGGGCCGCTGGGCTTGAGCCGTGAGTGGAAAATAGGACGTAACCCACAACCAAGTTAAAATGTCCATCTGCCCCTGTACTGAATGGTCAAAGTCATGCGCTGGTTCAATCACTCCCAACGAACCTCCAGCACTCAAGTAATATGACTGTAACCAACAAGCAGTGTCAAAACATCTGTACGCATTGCCACCAAATGTCCAAAGTAGTGCGGCCACCGGGCTAAGTACTGTATTTCCAAACTGTCACCATGGATCGAACACAGACCACAGGCCACAAGTACATGCTTGGTGACAGCAGCCATCCGCCTCTCTACCGAACGTTCAAAGTCGCCCAGTCACCGAGAGTTTTGTTTCTGGATTACCATCATGCGCCTAACCAACCACAAGCCACAAGTAAATGAACGTTTTAAACACCCGTCCACCGCATGACAGAAGAGTGAAAATCCTGCCCACAGCCTCGTTTCTCCATTCCCCATCCCTTCCCCATACCCTCCCAACTCTTCCCTCACTCCCTACCTTCCTTCATGCTGACTGCACTGACTCGTGAGATTTTAAAGTTTTTTGCGATTCATTCGAATACTATTGGTCGTATCAACATTCCGAAGTGACCATGAGAAATCTTATGAATTCTGCATCAAGACATATGCTTAAGTCTTGGAAAGTGCTGACAAAATTTTGCACTAGGATGGTGGAAACTTATATGACGGTATGTTTTACTCCTGAACACTATTTATTCTCACTGCATTTCTGTACTTTCATTCATCAGTTTTCTGTGTTTTTATTAGCTTATAGCATAAAGATGATGGTATACCACTTATACCAATTTAACCAACTTTCGGTGGCACATCTGGCCGTGGAATTTTTTTGTGGCCGCGGGAGCAGTTATCATTGGTGTCAGATAACTGATTTTCCAACCATCTCGATTTTTTTTGGATATTTATTGTTTTGCATTGTTTCCTTGGTGTTTAGCATTAATATGGATAATCCTATGTGTGTTTAAATGTCTATATATGGCAGACTGACCTGAAAACAGTGCCAAAATTAGGAGAGATACTGTGCATAGAGTAGTTTATAGGTGGGGTGTTTTTTGGTTTTCAATGTTTTCTTTTTCATGGTTCTCTTGGTGTTTAGCATTACTTTGGATATTCCTAAGTGTGTTTTCATGTCTAATAATGGCAGACTGACCTGAAAACTGTGCCAAAATTAGGAGGGGTACTGTACATACAGTAGTGTATAAGTGGGGTGTTTTAGGGCTTTCATTTTTTTTTTTCATGGAATTCTTGGTGTTTAGCTGTACTTTGGATATTCCTATGTGTGGTTTGATGTCTAAATACAGCAGACTGACCTGAAAACAGTGAAAAATTAGGAGGGGTACTGTACATACAGTAGTGTATAGGTAGGGTGTTTTTTGGTTATCATTTTTTTTTTTTTTCATGGTTTTCTTGCTGCTTATCATTATCTTGGATATTCCCATGTATGTTTTGATGTCTAAATATGCCTGGAAAACACTGCCAAAGTAAGCAGAGGCACTGCACAAATAGGTTAGGTATAAGTTGGAGGTTGGGTATAGGTAGGGTCTGGGTATGGTATAGTAGGGGGATATTGTTCATTATTCGGACATTGCCACTACCCGGACATGCCTTTGGCTCTATTTCATCGGATAATTGAGGGCTTACTGTATCTATGTATACAGGCATACCCCTAGATACCCCTTTATGTGATACCCCGGCATAGCAATGTGAGAAGAAATACCACCATACCCCGCCTGACAATAGCTGTGCCCCGGTTTAACGATGAGTCTTCCGATGTCTTGTCTAAGAGTGATGGGCCAAAAGTTTGAATCAAGCACATTTCTGCAGCCAGCTGAGCCCGCCCGCCTCCCAGGATGCGCAGAAGTGCTTGTGCTGGCCCCACAGCCATCGCACACCCTGTGCTCACCCATATCGCTCTTCTCGCACCGGCCGTCTGCAAGTGAGGAACTCTCTTACGCTCGCCTACCCCACATCATGTTGCATTACCAATATTACGCAAGCCACTATTGTAGTGCATCATAACTGTGTCCTAGGGGTGCTGCGAGCAGGGCAGTGATACTGACTGTGTGTGAAGTCTGATTTTGTGTGAATTTTGGCCTTAATAAATGTGATTGTGTCTGGTATGGGTGCTGGACATGGTGGTGCCAGTGGTGGTAATGGTGACCCTAGTCGGGGTGGTATGCAACCTGCTAATGTTGGTGCTGGCAATGTTCCTGCGAAGTGTGCTCGTAAAACTGAGTCTCTGGAAGTAAAATTAGATATTCATAAGCGCCATGACACAGGCATGGGTGCGTGAGCCATTGTCTCGGCTCTCCACCCGGCCCAGTCTACTGTCTCCACCATTATCAGGAAGGGTGAGGCCATGCAGGCTACCCCTGGGGAAGTTGCAACCTTCGTCGCCTCCCACCTCACCCGCCACTGAGAGCCTGTAATGGAGGAGCTGGAGCTGATGCTCCGTAAATGAAGGACCACGACAGGAGGAAGGCACCCATGAGTCAGGCAATCATATGCATGAAGGCTATCTCACTGTAGGACAAAATAAAGGTGAGGTGGAATCTTGATGCTAGTGAAACCTTTAAGGCTAGCCATGGGTGGTCTGACTGTTTCAAGAGGCGGGCAAGCCTGCAATACGTCAGGATGTGTGGTGAGGTGGCAAGTGCGGATGTGGTGGTGGCTGCAGTTTTCCCTGATGAGCTGAAGTGTATCATCGCGGAGGGTGGTTATAATGCGAAGCAGGTTTAGAATTTTGATGAGACTGGGCTCTTTTGGAAAAAAATGTCCTCAAAGACATTTCTTGCAACACAGGAAAAAGCTAAGCCAGGGTTTAAGGCCTCGAAGGACCAGCTTACACTGCTGCTGGGTGGCAATGCTGAGGATGACCTCAAGTTAAAGCCACTGTTTGTCTATCACTCCAAAAACCCCAGGGCTGTGGTGGAGTATGTTAAGGAGAATTTAGAGATGATTTGGAAGTCCAACAAGAAGGCCTGGCTGACTTCTGACATCTGTTCGTCATACATCCACTCGTACTTCTCACGTGTTCTCAAAGAGTAGGCCTCCAGGAAGAACTTGGTGAACAGATTCCTCGTAATGGTGGACAATGTGCCTAGCCACCCTCCTGTGATCAAAGACTGGGCAAGCAACACAGAAGTGGTGTCCCTGCCCCCCAACACCACATCCTTGTTGCAACCCAAAGACCAGAGGGTGGTGGCGATGTTTAAGGTGTATTACCTCTGCCGCATTATGCAGCAGATGGTAAAGGCGTGTGACAGGGACAAGACGACAATGCAATCCTTCTGGAAAGGATACAATATACAGCACGCCATTAATAACATCGCAACTGCATGGTGGGAAGCAAGCCAGCCCACCATGAATGGTGTGTGGCAGAAGCTGTGGCTGGAGAGCATTCACTCCTTCACCAGCTTCCCTGGGAGCGTGTGAGCTCCACCAGTGGAATGGGTATAGCAGGAATTTGTTCAACTGTCGCACGAGTCAGGCTTCGAGGAGGTCGGCAAGCAGGACATGGAGGAGGTCCTGGAAAGCCACAGGGAGCAGCTCACCAATGAGGAGCTCCTCAGTTTGGAGCTACAATGGGTGCACCATGAGGCACAGGAGGAAGAGGTTGTCCCTGAGGTGTGAGCCCTCAGTATGAAAATTCTGAGGGAGATGGTGACCAAAGTTGACGAGGTCATTGCACTTATGTGCACACATGACCCTCTCCCACGACGAAGCAGAAACGCATCTGATTGGCTGGAGGAGGGGATGACGGTGTACAGGACAATGCTGGAGGAAAAGAAGAGGGTGGCCAGGCAGATTACAATCACTGCCTTCTTCAAACAGGCCTCCACCACACCAGCAACCCACAGAGGATCTTCCCAGCCCTTGACCAGCAGAGCATATCCCTAGCCCTCAACAAGCAGAGAAATGCCCAGGGCCTTGTCCCACTGAGAACATGCTCGGACCCTAGTGCTGGACCTCACCTCCAGCCAATCCCCATCTCCCACGTCACCTGAGTCTCCACTGCGGCACTCTACCACTCTGTTGCAACCTTCCTCGCCTCAGCATTGATCTCACCACTTCGGCCACTGCCTCTGTCTCCCTCGCCACCACGTGAGCCACCGTATCTGTATCCCACGCTACCTCGTCAGTCATCGCAGTAGTCTCCCTCACCACCTCACCAGTCATCACAGCTGTCTCCCTCACCACCTCACCAGTCATCAGAGCTGTCTCCTTCATCACCTCATTTGTCATCGCATCACACACCAATGCCACCTCCTAAGTCATCGCATTGCACTCTATCGCCAACCCCAGAGCCAGTGCATCAGTCTTCCGCTTCCATCATCCCATCTCGCCAGGCTTCCCCCTCCACCCTTTGACCATCCATTGGAGATCGGGTTTGATGGCTTTCAGGAGGATGAACGAGTGGCAGCGAGCACCACATGTCCCCTAGCCTCAGGGGGGATGGAAAGGATGACAACCAGGACTGGACATGGACTTACCTGAGTTAAGTGATGGGAGGTGTTTGATATTTTCTGACCTATATTTTATGATTTTCAGATTTTATTTGTTGGTTTTAGTGAGTTATTTATAGGCTTAAGTTGGCTTCTTTTAAAGCTGTTAAGCCATTTTGATTGCCTTTAAAGTTTTTTTTTTTTTTTTTTTTTTTTTTTTGACTCATTTGGGTGGGTTTAGGACCTGGTTGGGGGGAAACCCAAGGCTCATAAAAACATACCTATACTTCACATGTTAAAATATCTACCCCAATTTACAATACCCAACCTAGTGATGGGTTTTATCTTAACCAACTGCATTGTTAAACTGGGATATGCCTGTGTATATATATATATATATATATATATATATATATATATATATATATATATATATATATATATATATATATATATATATATATATATATATATATATATATATATATTTTATATAATTATATAAATATATATATATATTTATTTTATATAACTATATATATATTTATATATATATATATATATATATATATATATATATATATATATATAGTTATATATATATAAGTACCCTCGGGTCCAACACGAGTTTGTCCAGCAAGATTCGCGTCCAGCACGGAGAGCAAAAAATTAGTATGATTGAATACAGTTTAATTACTATAACATGGGTGCATTAGCATAACACGCACGGAGCTCCGAGAAGTGGGCAAAATCCGCAGAGTTCGCCTCTAGCACGATCACCCCCGGTCCAACACAGTCATACTGGAAGTTCCTGTGATGCTGACAGCCAATCAAAACTTCTGACCAAGTTGCCTCCCTCACTGGCTATCGTGACGTGATCGTGATGTCGCCCAATCAAAAATGCTTCAGCTCTCACGTGATGTTTTGTTTAAATTTCTCCCACCACAGCGCCGCTCAGTCGCATAATTCGCATTGGAAAGTGCTTTTTTCTCGCTGCATTTTCTGCCCTTGCTACTACATTTTATCCTCCTCACAATGCCTAGGAAGCCTTCCGAGAACCCCAAGAAGCGGCGGCACCTCCCTCAGGCCACAAGGTTAGAAATCATCGAGAGGAAGAAGAAAAGGAAGAGGAAAGTGGACATCGCCAAGGCCTACGACGTGAATGATGCCAGCATGACGACCATAATAAAAAAACAAGAAAAGATCCTAGCAGCAGTGAAGGCTTACGGAGTCCTAGGACAGGCAGAAGCAGGACCTTCCATGGATGTGGATGAGGACAGTGATTCTGAGTGTGATTTTCGCAGGATTTATGAGGGAGGTTGAGGAGGAGCAGCAGCCATTACCCGCTAGTGACGCCAGCAGCCATCCTTCGGGGACCCAGTAGGACTACATACAGCCTCAGATACCACCTTCCATTCCCAACAAGCCCACCAACACTATCCTAAAAGGTTAGTTATCATTCATAGTACAGCACCATTTATTATAATTACAGTAGTACTAATATATGTAAAGGTATATGGTAGGTATTTAGGGTGACTTTTCTTAGGGTTGCTGACATAATTCATTTTTCCCCACAAGCTCTGTTGTTTGTCTAACATGTTTTTGGTTCAACACGGGACCTGTGCATGACAATATTACCGTGTTGGACACGAGGGTACTGTATATATATATATTTTTTATTTTTTATTTTACGCCAAGTCCCCCTTTTTTGGATAAGGGCTAAGGCGTTGCCCCTGGGTAGAGAACTTTGGTTTGGAGCGTATAGCATTTTATGACCGGATGCCCTTCCTGATGTCTACCAATGACTATTGGGAAGGGCATCCGGTCATAAAATGCTACACGGATGCCCTTCCCAATAGTCATTGGTAGACATCAGGAAGGGCATATATATATATATATATATATATATATATATATATATATATACAGTATATATATATACTGTATACTATATATATATATATATATATATATATATATATATATATTATATATATATGTATATATATATATATATATATATATATATATATATATATATATATATATATACTGTATACTAAATATATATATATATATATAAGTAATCCCTCTAATATCCGAACGCCCAATATCCGAACATCCCCACTAACCGGACATAATCGTCCAGGGATCGAACATTCCCAAAATGGTCCGAAAACCGCAAAAAAAGATAAAAATAATAAACAAATTTTTCCCGCCCGTAATTTGAACTTCCCGCACACAGCGCGGGACAGCTTTGTTGTGGCGCGTCATTCCTCCGACGTCTGATAGAGCGCTGCTGCATCCTCCCCACTTTCCGCCTGTCTCTCGCCACGAGTGCATGCTCGTCGTTATGGCTGCCCACGTGCTCGCTTTTGTGGTGGTGCCTTACCTGCTGCAGGCACTCCTGCTGGTCTCGGGCCTCCTATTAGTGTGTGTGACGATGGCCCCGATGCCTGAGAAGCGGAAGAGAGTGGTGTTGACTCTGGAGAAGAAATGGGAGATATTGGAGAAAGTAGATGCGGGGTGGTCTTCTTCCCGCATCCTCCGCGAGTTCAACCTGGCCCGATCTACTTTGTTTGATATCAAGAGATCCTGAGACAAACTCATGCAGTACACGGCCGACTTCTTGTCGAGAAGCAAACACAACGTGGAGAGGAAGGTGATGTTTACCCCCAAGTTTGCTGAAATCGACCGATCCACGTTGATTTGGTATCGACAGCAATGTGCTGCTGGTGTGATGGTATGTGGAACGGAGCTGAAGGCTGCTGCTGAGAAGTTCGCCAGGCTTCACGACGCCCTAGACTTCAAGGCATCCGAGGGTTGGCTCTTCGCATTCAAGTTACGGCATGGCCTTACCAACCGTAAAGCTCATGGTGAAGCTTTGGACGCTAACGAGGATGGAGTTGATGAGTTTCGGCACAAGGTGAAGGGCTTGATCGACAGGGAGGGTCTCACTCTCGGTCAAGTCTACAACGCTGATGAAACTGGTTTATTCTATCGCTCTTTGCCTACGAACACTCTAGCCGAGGAGACGGAGAAGCATGTACCTGGCCGCAAGCTCTCCAAGGAACGGATATCTGCTTTGTGTTGTGTCAATGCTGATGGCATGCAGCAGCTTAAGCCCGTTGTTGTTGGCCGTGCAAAGCAGCCTTGGTGTGTTCGTGGGGTGACGGATGTCCTTCCAGTCGTCTGGTACCATTCTTTGAAGGCGTGGTTTACAGCCCAGATCTTCAAAGACTGGTTCCACCGCCACTTCATCAAGGAGGTCATCAATTACCAGACGAAGACACTGGGAATCCTGCGCAACCAGGTAAAGGCCCTCCTTCTCCTCGACAATGCACCTGCCCACCCGTGCGACAAGGACTTGGTGGCTGAGAATGGCCGGATTAGGTGCATGTTTCTGCCACCTAATACGACTGCTCTCATCCAACCAATGGACCAAGGAGTGATCGTGGCAACAAAGCGCCTATACCGACGGAAGTTCCTGGACGAGGTGATGGTTGTTCTCGAGGACGAGGACGAGCGCAGGGAGGGATGGGACACACAAGGCCAGCGGACTTTGGAAAACCTTTGCTGCTACAACATCAAGTCTGCACTCTACAACTGGGCCAGTGCATGGAAAGAAGTCCCTGTCAAGACTCTAGAAAATGGCTGGTCTCGTCTGCTTCTCGGAACGGATGTGGAGTACGATTTTCTAGGGTTTGACGTGAATGACTTCCATGCACGGCTACGTACGCACGGCGACGATGTTGATGTGGACGATGTGCGTGAGTGGTTGGATGACGACGAGAGCGATCCTGGGTATCAGACATTGTCTGATATCGAGATCGCGTCTTCAGCTGCAGGTGTCAGTACCGAGCTTGAAGATTCCAACGAGGAAGGTGACGATGATGTGGACTCCTCTCAACAGGACACTACTCCAGCCATCCCCAAGTTAAGCGCACTCCGGGAACACCTAGAGTTCGTCCTTGACTACCTGGAACACCCGGACTGCGACAGGGAGATGGGGCCCTTGGGACTTGTGGAGGAAGTGCGTGCTTTCAGGCAGCGCATCATCAATCGTCAGAATCGTCGGTCCTTGCGTCAGTCAACCATTGACAGTTTTTTCAGGCCCGTGACCCCCGCTGTGCCCAGCCCTGGCTCCACTCCGTTGCCTCCCCAAGACAGGCCCTCATGCTCCGAGCCACAGCCCAGCACATCAGCCACGGTGGAGTCACCGCTCGACGTGAGTTTGCATCTGTCTTCAGAGTTGTCTGCAGTGGGTACGCCATCACCACAACCCAGCGACGCACCCCTAGGTCACCTGCCAGTGATACTCTCGGACTCTGACAGTGATTAAACAGCAAGACCTTCTCCACTAGACCACACGGGAATATACAGTGTTGTACAGTGAAAAAAACAGTGTGTAGTGTTAAGGATTTACAGTTGTGAGTGAAAAGACTAATTTGGAACAAAATTTAACGTAAATAGACTTGTTTGTTTTTGCTTCAAAAAATTATTAGAAGAATGGGAAAAGTTAAAGTGCAGAGTGCAACACTTAGTAAGTTACAATGGAGCATTAGTTAGACAAGAGTGCGCACTGTGAAGAGAACAGACTTCTGAGTGCGATTGACTAAGTTCAGTGCAAGACTTCATGAACAGTGTACTGGAAGTGCTTCAGGAAATCCTTCTTACTCTCAGAGTCCGAGAGGAGGTGGTTATTCATCGAGGTGGCCATGGACTTGCTGTAAGTAGGCAGAATGTTTCATACTGTACTTTTTTCCATACAATACTTACCTCAAACACCTCATTTCACTCTTTAATGTCCTTTATTGGTGTGAATAGGGTGTTAGGAGCTATGCATGTGTAGTAGGAAGGTGTTTTTCTGAGTTAGGCTAGGTTAGGGTCCATAAGTACCAGTCCAGGAGCCAGTAACCAGAATGTTTAATATTGTATGAACCTACTTCTAAACCCTCATTTTATACTTCTTTTGCATTTATTTCAGTCATTTATGTGCTTTATTGGTGTGATTTGGGTCTTAAATAGGTGCTATGCATGTCCAGAGGGAGTTGCATAGGTGTTTCTCTGAGTTAGGGTCCATAAGTACAAGTCCATAAGCTGGGGCCCACTAACCGGACAGGACCAGTATCCGGACCTGCCTATGGCCCTATTACGTCGGATACTGGAGGGATTACTGTATGTATATAAATATATATATATATATACTGTATATAGCAACGTTGGGTCTGGTTAGTACTTGGACGGGTGACCGCCTGGGAACATCAGATGCTGTTGGCATCTCTACGTGTCAAGTGGGGTTGGTGGAGGATTAGTGCCCCTCCCTGTAAAACAATTAACTCTAAGCCATTGGCCACCCCGTCTGGGATACATGGCGTCTGGCAATGAATGAATGAATGAATGAATATATATATATATATATATATATATATATATAAAGATAAACACCAACATTATCAGGAACATCTTTAATAAATTGGTGATGTTTCGACAACTCGTTTGTCATTTTCAAACCTATAGATTTTATTGTATTTTCTATAGGTTTGAAAATGACAAACGAGTTGTCGAAACGTCACCAATTTATTAAAGATGTTCCTGATAACGTTGGTGTTTATCTTCATATTGAGACTACGCTTCCCCCATCGTGAATCTATTGCATCTATATATATATATATATATATGTGTGTGTGTGTGTGTGTGTGTGTATAAAAAACTAAACAAAAATCTATATACTGTAAATGTGTATATGTATGCACAGGTATGTGTATGTATATGTATATATGTGTAAGTATATGTATATGTATAAGTATATGGCTATAAATAAACAATACAGCTTAATGGACTGGGCTGTAAGCCCAATGGCCGATGACCATTAAAAAAAAAAATCAATATCATCATCATCATAATCATCCTTTCTCACCCAAGGCAGGGTGAAGAGCAGAAATGCTCAGACAGCCTAAGTCTGACCAATCCAATGGGCCATGCTTCCATTCACTCATCATTCAAGCCCCTGGAATCCTGGCTCTATCTGATACACCAAAAACTTTCACCACATTTTGTAGCTTCACATAATCTTATCCGACAGAGTTAAACTGGATGCCGTCACGTTTGAAATGGGTGCCATATCCCTGATCATGCACTTCTTATCACAACAGTCATCCAGCCAGCTCAATCTCTTGTCAGTTCCCTGGCCTCACTGACTTCCATACCTCTCTTCCTTGCACACCCATCCACCATATCCCTCCACCTTCTCTTTGGCCTACTTTGCCTCCTCCCTCCTTCAAATTCACTCAGATATACCTTTTCCACCACTCTATTGTTATCCATTCTCTCCACGTGACCATACCACCTCAGTACGCTTTCTTCGATTCTAGCGTCCACAGACTTCCTCAATCCGCATCTTTCATGAATCACATTATTTCTTATCCTATCCACTCTCTAGACTCCACATACATTCCTCAGCAGTCCCATCTCCGCTGTTCTCACCCCTGACTTTCCGTTTTCATGCCACACCATAGTCTCACTTCCATATGTTAAAGTTGGTACTAACACTCCTTCATGTAAGCCTCACACAGCAGCAACACTCAAGCCTCTATTTCTTATCAGGGCCTTCATAGCACCAGTACTTTCTTTCCTTGTGTCACTCTACTTTCCACTTCTATTGCACATATTCCTCTCTTTTCTAGCACTGTACCCAGATAACTGAACTCTCTCACCAATTCCAGTCTCTCTCCATTCACTGCAACATCACACTGGGAGTCACCTTCATTCTCAATTACCATCACTTTACTCTTTTCTACATTTACTCTCAAGGCACGATGCTCACAGACATCAGCAAAACTTTGCACTAGGCTACCAAGTTCCTGTCCAGTATTTGCAAGCAGCACTGCATCATCAGCATGCAACGAATTTGAGATGTTCTATCCTTCACCATTCAGTACGAACTCCATCCATATCTCCATTCCTCATGTTTTTACTTCTCTCATCACCTTTTAAGGTATCAAATTTTTATATTCTTCTAGTAGAGCTTTCTTGTTCTCTGGAGTTTGTTAACCTATGCCAACATGCAACTTGGTTCAATTTTGACAGGTAGCCCCTGGCAAAGAGACCTTTATCTCTACAATTGCAAGTTCTTTTGGCAGAGCTTTCTTGTTGTTCTCTGGAGTTTGCTAACCTATGCCAACATGCAACTTGGTTTAATTTTGACAGGTAGCCCTTGGCAAAGAGACCTTTATCTCTACAATAGCAAAGCAATCTGAAAAACCTTTTATGGTATCAAAACCAGGCAAAGCAATCTATCTATCTATTGCCAGACGCCTCAATCCTGTTCAGGGTGGCCACAAACAAATTGCCTCCACGTTGCTCTGTCCCCCGCCATTTCACTGCCCTGCTCCCAACTGACACCCCCCTCTCTCATATACCTCTCCACTCCATCCCTCCATCTCATCCTCAGCCTCCCCTTCCCTCTCCCCCCCCTCCACCTCACTCACATACACTCTCCTCGTCAGTCTTTCACCCTCCATCCTCTCCACATGGCCAAACCACCTCAGTGTGTTCCTCATAACGCTTCCTATCACATCCACATTCACACCACAACGCTCCTTTATATCCTCACTTGTCAGCCTGTCTCTCCATGTGACTCCAGAGGCTCCTCTTAAATAACTCGGTTCCACTGCTCTCACTCTTGACTTGTGTCCTTCCAACAACGTCCATGCTTCACTTCCATACGTTAGAGTTGGTATCACAATACTGTCATGTAGTAACTTTTTCACTTCCATGCTCACTTCCCTGTTTCTTATCACTGCTTTCAAGGAACCAGCAACCTTTCTTCCCAGCTGTACCCTTTCAAGCACTTCACCCTCCAAACCTCCATCCTTACTCATTACACTACCCAAGTACTTAAACATACTCACATTTTCCAATTCCTCACCATCCAACTTCGTTGTACATTTACTGACTTCACCTCTCTCAAAGGCCATCACTTTACTCTTCTCTACATTCACCTTTAGATTCCATTTCTTACACACTCTCCCAAACTCATCCACCAAGCCTTGCAGCTCCCCTTCGTCTTCACTCAACGACACAGTATCATCTGCGAACAACAGTACAGGGAGTTTCCAAACACTACCCTCTCTCACTGGGGCCATTCCAACTTCCACTACCCTACCTTGTACCTCTTTTATTGCCCCATCCATGTACAGATTGAACAACCATGAAGACATGACACATCCCTGTTTCAACCCAACCTTCAAAGAGAAAAATTCACTCAGTTCACCAATCACACGCACTGCAGCCTTAGCACCCCTTGGGGGTAGGGTTTTTTATTCAAGAATACTCTCCCAGTATCCCTGCTTGTCATACAAGGCGACTAAAAGGGTTGGTGGAGGGTTAGTGCCCCTCCCTGGAAAACAACTAACTAAAAAGATGAACAAAACAATCTCCTTTACTAAACTTTCCTTCATATTTGAGAGATTCTCCTATATTACACCAGCTAATGCTTGGATCCAAGTCATTGTATGGGAGATGGAACCAATTACTGCAGTAGTCACACTTTGGTGCTTAGGCAGTCTTGCCCATACACTTATTGCAGCATGAGGATGGAAGGCCCATTTTATTGAAGACTGCCCAACATCATGGTGCATTATCAAAAATAAAGGAAATACTAGGCAAAAGCAAAAGCAACAGATACAGTACTACCTGGTTTACAACAAGGCAGTGCCCCCCCTATCTGTGTTGCCCTAATGGAAAAAATAATTATAAAAAAAGGGGGGAGAGGAATCTGCAAGCTCACCACAGACAAGTGGGGTGAGACTAAGTTATCTTCCTTATAAGCTAGTCCCACCAAAAACACAAAAAGCAAAACCAAGTGTGCAAAATTACTTCTATATTTTAAGTTTTCTAAAGGCTGCAGCAGCTATATCATTGGGAAACAACCCCATCTGTAATGATACTGCCACTGCACTGAGCTGAGGTAAGTATGGCATACAGTACGAACGTAAGAAATACAGATGAACTAAGCAACAACGGTTTTGTCAGAAAGAACAGATGGTACTGGTACTGGATGTGATGTGGAGTGGATGAAAAACACAATGAGGTGGTGCAGACATCTGAGCACAATGAAAGAAAATAGTGATAAGAAGAGTTTTTGAAAGTGATGTACTGTGACTGACAATGTTGCAAAAGAAATTCCTCAAGTTACATGGAAGAAGGGATTACTAATCTACAAAGCAGTTAAGTGTGTTGGTAGGGGAAGAGGAACTGTTCATGAAGGAAGAAAATATGTGTGGAACAGCAGTATGTGAGACTTTTCTACAGCTGCTATCCCTATTGGAGACTTCTTGAATAGGGGGCAGAACAGCATGAAAAAATAACTGACGCAGAATAACAGATAATGACGTAGATTAATCCACTGGTAAGAAAGACAGACTGATAGTCAAACAGACAAATACAGATCAACAGAAAAATGGAAAGATAGAGGGAGAGACAGAGACACATGGATGGATATAGAAACAGACAGAAATACAGCCATACAGACATGACTGATGGAATCATGGACAGATAGATAGGCAGACAGATACAGATGAAGCTCAACATTATCCTGACTGAATGTGTCCTTTACTAAGATACAAACTGCATTACCTAAGAGACACAACTGTACCTACCTTTGCTGGCCAATAAGGAAAGCCTTTCTGTTTGGCATACACCAGCTTGTGTGGTGGACGACAAGGCTTGCAGAACCAATACTTGTCCGATTTTTCATTTGACATTCTGTAGCAATCCTTACATTGCTCTAGTTCCATTAAGTCATACTGGCAATCCCGTAACATTTGTCTGGCCATATCTGCTATGCTGCTGTGAACTGCAAAGACAAACACCTGTCTCAGTAACCTGAAAGTTAAATCCACCATCATCCAATCCTATGTTGCCCCATGAGGAGCGTAGGAGCCCGGGGCTAGGCAAGTTGGTCCTGACATTTAAGATAAGAGTGACCAGCCACACTCATCCTTGAGCGGCATTATGTGAGCAGTAAACCCCAACCACCCCTTGGATATAAACCTGCACTGGCTCAATCTGATTGGGGTGCCTTAATTACTCACTAAACCACCTGGCACCATAATTTGGTTATATGAAACAACATGTAAACAGAGAAGTGTGTGTATTTACCTATTTGTAGTATACAGGAACTGAGCTATGCTCGTGTTGTCCTGTCTCCATATCCACATTTATCAAGTCTACCTTCACACACATGAATGTTTTGCTCATGCACCACCTCTTTGTCTAAGTCGTTCCAAATATTTAAGTATTTACCTAATATACCTAATTGTGATATACACGGAATGTACTATGCTCGTGGGTTTCCATCGCTGTTTCTCAGTAAGTCGAATTTAGCTTTAAACTCGTTTAAGTTTTTAGACTGGACGATCTCTTTGTCCAGGCTATTCCATACGTCTATACTTCTGTAAGGAAAGCCATATTTCTTGATATCCTTCAAGCAGCTTGACTTTTTCAATTTCATTCCGTGTCCTCTTGTTGCTCTCTTATCCCATACAAACAGATCTTCTTTGTCAATTTTATCTACTCCCACCATGGTCCTGAACACTGCAATCATGTCTCCCCTCTTTCTCCTTTCCTCTAAGGAAGGCAAATCCAGTTTTTCCAGCCTCTCTCTGTATGACAGGTCTGTCAGACTGGGGACCATCTTGGTTGCTGTTCTTTGTATTCTCTCAATCTTGTTTATATCTTTCTTTTTGTGTGGGCACCACACTACCGCTGCATATTCTAACCTGGGGCGGATCATGGCCACTATCAACTTTTTCATCATCTCCTCATCCATATAATGAAATGCTACTCTTATGTTAGTCAAGAGTTTATAAGTCTCTCCAACTATCTTGTTAATGTGCTTTTCTGGTGACAAACTATCTTGGACCAGCACTCCCAAATCTTTCTCTTCTCTCATTTTTGTGACTAATTCATTACCCAACAAATAATTCAGTGATGGCCTCCTGGTACTTTTACCCATTTCCAATATTTTACATTTCTTTACATTAAATTTCATTTCCCACGTCCGGCTCCAATTGTGTATCCTATCCAAATCCTCCTGCAGTATTTTACAATCCCCCTCAACCTCTACCTTCCTCAAGATCTTTACATCATCAGCAAACAGACTTGCATAACTGTTCACTCCATCTACCATATCATTTACGTAAATCAGGAACATTACTGGTGCCAACACTGAGCCTTGAGGGACTCCACTTGTTACTTCCCTCCATCCAGACATCTTATCCTTTATTACAGTACTGTCCTCATTTGTCTGTCTCTCAAAAAGTCTCATCCATTCCAGAAGTTTCCCCTTTAGTCCTCCTATATATTCTAGTTTCCACATTAGTCTCTTATGAGGTACCTTGTCAAAGGCCTTCTCTAAGTCTAAGTACACACAATCCACCCAACCATCTCTCTCCTGTACCACATCAATCGCTCTTGAGTAAAAGCTCAACAAGTTTGAAACACATGACCTTCCACTTCTGAATCAAAACTGACATTCAGCCAAAATATTCATCTCTTCCAGATATTTTATCCATCTGTCTTTCAGGATTCTCTCACACAATTTTGCGACCATGCTGGTTAGAGACACTGGTCTATAATTCAGGGGTTCTTCCCTGTTTCCTCCCTTGTAAATTGGTACCACACTTGCCCTCTTCCATTCTTGTGGCACTTTCCCCTCTTCCAGTGAGCATATGATTAAACTGTGAATTTTATCCGCCAGTTGTTCTCTGCATTCCTTCAGTACCCAATTAGAAATTCCATCAGGTCCTGGGGCTTTCCTTACATCTTTAGTTTCCAGTAATTTATACTCTTCCTGTACCTCCACTTTTATATCTTTCATCACCAGAACATTTCTAATCACTCTCTCCCCTTCCACAAGCTCCTTTTCTTTAGTGAAAACTTACTGGAAACGTTTGTTCATTATTTCTGCTTGCATTGCCGCATCCTTAAAGACCTCTCCTTCTACTTTCAGTTTGGTGATTCCTTCGTTTTGTTTCAGTTTGCCATTAACAAATCTATAAAACAGTTTGGGTTCATCCTTGCATTTGTCTATTATACCTTTTTCAAAATTCCTTTCTTCTTTTCTACGTATTCTTGTGTATTCATTTCTTGTTCTTTTGTATTCTTCCTTTGTTCTGTTGTTACCTCTCTTTCTCCAATTGTTCCACACCTTATCTCTCTCTTTTTTTGCTACCATACACCTTCTATTAAACCACTCCTTTTTCCTGTTTTCTTTCCCTCTTACTCTTGGTACAAATTTTTTCATTCCCAAATTATAGAGGTCTAGAAAGATATCCCACTTCCTCTGTATCTCTCTTGTTTTTCTGAATTTTCTCCAATCCGCATTTTCAAAAAAGTTTCTCAATCCTGTAAAATTTGCTTTCCCAAAGTTGTATCTTCCCTGTCTATGAAGCTCGTCTCTTGGCTCGACGTTCCCTATTAACATCTGGAACTCAATGACCACATGATCACTTTTTCCTAAAGGACAGAGATATTTCAATGATTCTATTACATCGGGTTCTTTGGTGAACAGTAAATCTAACCTTGCTGGTGTGTCCTCACCTCGAAACCGAGTCTCTTCTTTGACCCATTGCGTCATCACATTATTCATTATTATATTTAATAACATAGTGCCCCACGAATCCTCGCCGCCTCCCGAGTACCATTCCTCCCAGTTCACCTCTTTACAGTTAAAGTCACCCACCAAAATTATATTATTGCTTTTCTCAGTTATTTTTTGCAAATAGCTAGCCATATCTGACAACATCTCATGGTATTCGTCATCCTTCCATGCTCTCGTCTTTGGGGGAGAAAGAGAGAGAGAGAGAGAGAGATAGTAGGGGGCAAGGCCTTCTTTTTGTAATGGCCATGATATATTAATGATTACTGTTACTGTAAGTAGCTAACTTAATGCTATGACAAGCATCAGGGCATGATGACCAAAACATCGAGTTCCAAATAACTAAGACTCCCAACCATACTTAGCACTGGCTTTCCTAACACTGATCTCTCCTCAAAGTCAGGAATCAGTATTCACTTTTTTCACTCAGTGCTCTATCTTTTTTGAGGCACTCTCAAGATGTGTCAAGCCACTAATAACCCCCCCCCCCTTCCTGAGAAGACATGAGATATGGTGACAAGATTTATTTCCACACTCAGACAACTATGGAGTGTGTACATTGCTCTTTCACTCCACACGTAATGCCTCACAAGGTACCAGGACCTTCTCCTAAGGTCACCAATGGTTTATTTGTTCTTTAAAAAAAAGCATCCTGTGATATCCCTCCCGTGCCTGCCATGCATGGGGGCATCATGAATCTGTGGATTAACAGATTTGTTAGGTGCAGTGTCTTAAGCAGCCAGCTTCATCTTGTCACTAAAAGTTTTCTCTGCTACTGTGCTATATTCCTGTGTCCAACTCAATCATTAGGCTGTCCAGCTTTTATGTGTATGTGTCTTAAATCTTGTGAACCAGCTTTGATTTTGTGTGTACAGTTTTGGGGCAGTTTTGGACAAACCTGTATATGTAAATATTGGCCGAGCATGCAATGCACCTCACATATACTATCTATCTGTATATCTATTGCCAGACACCTTAATCCTGTAAGGGGTGGCCACAAACAAATCGCCCCTCCACCATTTCACTGCCCTGCTCCCAGCTCACACATCCTCTCTCATATGCCTCTCCACTCAATCGCTCCATCTCATCCTTGGCCTCCCTCTCCCTCTCCCCCCCTCCACTTCACTCACATACTCTCCTCATCAGTCTCTCACTCTCCATCCTTTCCACATGGCCAAACCAGCTCAATGTGTTTCTCTTAACACTTCCTATCACATCCACATCCACACCACAAAATGCTCCTTTATATCCTCATTTGTCAGTCTGTCTCTCTATGTGACTTCACATGCTCTTCTCAAAAAACTCAGTTCCACTACTCTCACTCTGGACTTCTGTCCCTCCAACATAGTATAAGCTTCACTTCCATATGTTAGGGTTGGTATCGCAATCCTGTCATGTAGTAGCTTTTTCACTTCCATGCTCACTTTCCTGTTTCTCATCACTGCTTTCAAGAAACCAACAACCTTTCTTCCTTGTTGTACCTTTCAAGCACTTCGCCCTCTAAACTTCCATCCCTACTCATCACACTACCCATGTACTTAAATGCACTCATATTTTCCGTTTCCTCTTCATCCAACCTCACTGTACATTCACTGACTTCATTTCTATCCAAAACCATAGCTTTGCTCTTCCCTACATTGACCTTTAGATTCCGTTTCTTACACACACTCCCAAACTCATCCACCAAGCCTTGCAGCTCCCCTTCGTCTTCACTGAATAACATAGTATCATCAGCAAACAACAGTACAGGGAGCTTCCAAACACTGCCCTCTTTCATTACGGTCACTCCAACATCCACTGCCCTATCTTGTATCTCTTTTATAAACCCACCCATATACAGTCTGAACAACCACGGAGACATAACACATCCCTGTTTCAATCCAACCTTCAAGTAGAAAAATTGACTCAGTTCACTATCCACATGCACTTCAGCCTTAGCACCCTCATACATACTCTTCAGAGCATTCAACAACCTCCCATCTACTCCGTATATTCTTAATACTTTCCACAGTCCTTGCCTATCCACCATCATATGTTTTCTCTAAATCCGTGAAGGCCGCATACAACTTCTTTCCCTTCTCTAGAAACTTTTCCAATAAAGATCTAAGAATGAATATCTGATCTATACAACCTCTTCCTTTCCTAAAGCCTCCTTGTCCTTCTCCAATTAATTCCTCTGTTATTTCACTAACTCTGTCAGTAAGTATCCTGCCATATACTTTTCATATTACACTAAGAAGACAAATGCCCCTATGATTACCACACACTTCTTTTTCCCCTTTTCCTTTGTACAATGGAATAATTATACCTGACTATCAATCCTCCCAGGTGTACTGTACTTGATATTTTGTCACTAACCTAATACTTGCACATTTCTATATATCAAATTTTAGCTTGTTGGCACTTTTTTTTTTTTTTTTTTTTTGATCAGGGGGGGGGAGACATTTTTAAGTACAGTATTAACCCTTAAGTCCTATGATCATCTGTCAATGTGTTTGGGCCTTGGTAAGTAGGGTCCTAATATCATCAATCATACACAAGCTACCAAAAACTGGCGTGAGGTATTCCCTCCTCTTTGATGACGTATATGGAGCCTAGCCAATGTTAAGTACAATATTTGTGTCTGGCTTCATTGCTCCCCCTATTAGCGGTGGGGGACGGTCCCTCCCACAGCCATCTTTCCACCTCCCTCTGCCCCACTGGGCTCTGTCCTGAGGGTTGCCTCCCACCCAAACCCCCCCCCCCATACGCGCTCTAGACCACAGTTAGTGTGTGTACCATGCATATTTCCTCTCTCCAGACCCCCCCCACACTACCTCCACCTCCCTATTCCTCCTTTGTTCTCATTGACGTGGCATTTTCCAAACCACGCTGCACACCATAAACATTCTTTTTATTTTCATGTTCATTCCTTCATAATGGTAGGTGGGGGCGCTCACAATCCACTCACTCGATGTAATGCTGCTTTGGGTGTCTACCCTTTCCTCTCTTTCTTCCTTCCTTTTATGTTTTTCTTTCCTTCATTCTTTCCTCTTCCTTGTGCCTACAGGTGATTTACACTTCCTCTTCTGTCTTTCTTTTCTTCACTCTTTCTACTTCCTTCTGCCTATGGGCGACTCTGCACTGAGTGACAAGCCAAATGGTTTCCTGTACACCAGGAAACCATTTACTACGCACAGTGGTAACCATATAACCAAACTATGGCGCCTCGTGGTTTAGTGGGTAACTAAGGTGCTCCAATCAGATTAGGCCTGAGTAGGTTTATATCCAAGGGGTGGTTGGGGTTTACTGCTCATGTAGTGCCACTCAGGAATGAGTGAGGCTGGTCACTCTCATCTTAAAGGTCAGGACCAACTTGCCTAGCCCCAGGCTCCTACACTCCTCATGGGGTGGCATAGGATTGGATGATGGATGGATGGATGGATTCATTCCTTCAACTTGTTTCATGCCTCACCACATAATTCATACTGATTTTCGCGATTCAGTAAGGTTATTTGGCAAAAATAATGTATTGTTCAAAATTTTCCTATTCTTGTTTTTATGCAAGGGACCTTTTTTTAATCTGACAGTTGATAGAACTGTAACCATTAGGCATAAGAGCGTGAAATATACATTTTAAGGTGTGTCAGTTTAAGTTTTTGAAATCTATAAGACCAAATTTACCTTGGTGAAAGTTGAAAAATCGGACCTGAAATGCAGCTGTGGGGATAGTCAGGGTCAGAGATTTATAGTCTAAATTTAGGGGTTAAGGCCATGTGACCCTGTTGGCGTTGCCCTACGCATAATTCATTTCTAAGTCCTGCAGCGATTGCTATTATACCTTATATACTTCTTTTCTGTACCAGCCTCTAGGCTACTTTTACTTAATGTTGCCAAGTCAGAATTAAGGAACTTAGTTTGTCCACTGCCACAAAGCAAAAGCATTTGATTAGCCAAAAAATTTATCCCACTTTCATTCCTTAACATTCTACATCAATTAGCCAGCTCCTCTTATTTTGTAGGCCAAATTAAAATACAGTCCTTAGCATTCTCATATCCTTTATTTCCTTGCTAAACTGTCTTAGACTGACACAGCTGCAACGAGGTGAATGACCAGCCATTACGGGCAAACCTTGGTTTACAAATGAACGACGTGACTGTCTGCTTATATAATTTCAAGGTTTTAGCACTTTTTTTTTTTTTTTAAATGTATGATCACCATTTTCATTTACATGTACATGATTGCTATGTTCTACCACAAAGCCTCAGTAGTTGATGTATGATTGACATTTCCTTTACACAACTGCTGTTACCCCTACGAAGATGGCCTTTGAACTTCATCATTGTCAGGTGTGTCAGTGATAAAGCAATAGTATGGTGTTAGAGTTAAGGGGAGTGGACGGTTGTTACTTACGAAGGTGCATTTGTTTTTCTTATATCTGTCTGATTTTTTTATATGTTTTGTTACTTTATATGAGCAATAACATCCCAAAGTTTGAGTAAATTTGGTCGATCAGTTTTTACAGAAAAAAAACAATGTATGTGTAATATGTATAAAAAAAAGGGATGCGAGAAATGGGAAACCAGGGGAAGTGAGTTCATGTGATCTCTATGATATTTGGTAGTTTTACTAATAAAACCCACATTAATAAATTGCCCAAATAGTTTTTTAATATTCTTCACCATTGCTGAACAAAAAAATTCCCAAAATTCCTATGTATTTATCCCAAATTCTACCCCCTTTTTGCCATGTTTAAAAAATCATTACAGTCATGTTTGTCAGTCTCTGAAAAAAATATATACACAAAATGTTCCCCTTTCATTCCTCTTTTCGTAGGTATTTTGCTTTTTGTCTTTTTTTCAGAACTAATGGAGTTACATCACTCCAAAGGACAATAAACTCAGCTCCGAGATATCACTCGTTTTCTGTTGACTTCAGTGTCTGCACAATCAGAAACAACTTAGGTACTTTTTTATATTTTGTGAGTTAGGATTAGGGATGGTTATGAAGAGGTAGAGGGTGTTGGAGAAGTCAAAGTTGGAGAAAAAAACAGAAGGTTGGGGGTAGTAGTAGTAGTTGTTCCCTAGGCAGTCTGGCCGAACAGCCCCGAGTCCTTTAGGAAAGCCATGGCCGAGACCGGGTTTTCCCACAGAGCTCTCAAAGAGTGTATGTTGTGTTGTTGGCATAGGTGATTGTGTGCAATGCAGTCTTCCATAATGTGCTTAATAATATGGGGTGCTGTGTTGCATCCTGGACAGGCATCAGCGACGGAGTCATCCAGCCTCTTCTGATACCTTAAGAGGGCTGGATGGTGCCCACATCTCAGCCTGGCCAGGTGGACCCTGTCCTCACGAGGAAGACAGGTTTCACAAGGGTGGATGTCAGGAGGCCGTACATGCAGCTGTGTGTTGTCTTTAAGTGACTGAATGGAGCGGTGAGTGATCTGAGTGTGGATATGCTTCTGGAAGCTGGTCTGAGGTGGGCGACGGGGGGAGAGATGACAGTATTTGTGTATGGTATCGTGTGCTGGGTGTTGTTTTGATGTTCCTTGGTGTGGGTGGATGTGCTGCCATGTACTGTAGTGGATGTTGTGAGTTTGTGGAAGCTGCAGCAAGAAACTGGGTGCCTCTCATGTCTAGGTGGTCTTTGACTTTGAGGACTTTGGTTTCTTGATGTAGGTGGTCTGTGGGTGTAGTAGCTGTGCAGTCTGTGATTATTTTTAAGGCCTTGTTCTGTATGGTCTGTAGAGTGTTGTAGTGTGTTTTGGTGAGGTTAAAAGCCCAGACAGGGCCTGAATAGTTCATCATGGAACGTATGTATTGTTTGTATACTGTGGTGGTGGTTTCTTTGTTGTGTCCGAATGTTGTATGGGCAAGTGACCTCAAAGCATTGAGTCTTGGTGTTATTTTATTTTTAATGTTTGTGATGTGTTGTTTAAATGACACTGATGTATTGTATGTTACACCAAGGATTTTTTTTTTTTGTGTGTGTGGTAGTGGAGTGTTGTTTATGGTGAGGTGTGGGATGTGACTGTGTTCTGCTGTCCAGTTTGTGAGAAGGATCACTGTAGATTTGGCTGGGGCTATTTTGAGCCTGTTTGTGCTGAACCATTCGTGTAGTGTGTTGAGGTAAGGTTGAATGATGTGTGCAGCTGTGTTTGCATTTTGCTGCATACATGTAAGTGTTATATCATCTGCATAGGAAGCTATGTGTATCTGTGGTGTGTGGGGTGTGGGTATGTCTTGCATGTATAGGTTAAAGAGTGTAGGGGACAAAACAGATCCTTGGGGGACGCCGTTTGTGAAGTTTCTGATGTTGGAAGACTGACCGGCAAATGTTACGTGTGCACATCTGCCTGCTAAGTAGTTTGCCAGCCATCTTTTTGTGTTATTGTGCATGTTTGTGTTGAATATTTTGTTTGTGAGGTTGTGGCAGGGGATGGCATCAAAAGCTCTGCTAATGTCTAGTGTGATTAGGAGTGTTCTGTGTGGTGGCCTAGCTGAATTCATGCTATCGAAAACTATCGAAAACTCTCTGTGTAAGGTCTGTAAGAAGGGTGTTTGTGGAGTGTAGTGGCCTAAAGCCATGTTGTGACCGGGCTAGGGGAATGTGAGGTGTGACTAGTTGTAGTACCAGTCGTTCAGTGACTTTGGAGGGGGTGCAGAGGAGCGTGATGGGGCAATGTGAGGAGGGTAACGTGGGGTCTTTGTTGGGTTTAGGGATAGTGATGATACTGCCATGCTTCCAGATGTTAGGTATTATGTTGTGTGAGTAGCTGTAATTTGATATGTTGGTGAGTGCTTGTATGCCTTGTGGTCCTAGGTGTTTAAGGTGAATGTTGCTTATGTTGTCTGGTCCACAGGTAGATGAGTGCTTGAGGTTGTTAATGATGTGCTTCGTCTGGTTGAAAGTGATTGTCAGGTGAGGTGGCAGTGGGGGGGGGGACAGGTGAGAGGGGAGGTGGCAATGGTGGAGAAAGAACTGCTGCTTCCAAATCGTTTTTCTCCCCTCAAAATGGCGTCAAATTCTCTGCCGCTTTCTGACATTGCAGTAGCTTCTTTGATGGTTGCCCCATCTTCAAAAAGTGAGCAAAAACGATGAGAAATGGCCAAGATTAGCGCAGACTGAGAACAGGTTGAGACCAAGGCTGGCATGTCTCATCTCTCCCAGTGTCATATCATCGCTAGCATTTCCTCGCCTCACTGCCACCCTCCACACACACACGCTCCCTTTGACAGATGTATGACATAATTTTTGCAGAAACAAAAAGGAAAATAATCAAGAAAAAAGTGGTCATATTATATACTGCATAGAACACCGAGATTTCTGCAGAGGAGTGACCTCAGAATTAGAATTACAAAATAATTTTTTTGAAGGGGAAAGAATTGCCGTATGGCTGTCAAATTTTTACAGAGAATGAGTGATACTCGGAGCTATTTTATGGGGTAACTTTCGCAAAATGCCTTTGTCAGTCGATAATCAGTCCCTGCTGGGATCCACTCCCTTTAAAGCAGTAAATGAAGTGCAATGAAGCAAAAATAACTACCAGTTTGGGTTGGATGGGAACTTATTTTTATACTTATGCTGTGCAGTTAACCATTTCCAGAAACGTTTCTCCACTGAACCCATGTTATGTGTCTGAGTTACGATCAATCATTAACCAATTAGTTTTCCAGTAACACATCCCAGTCATCAAATGAGGTCTGCCTGTCTTCAGCAACTCCTACACTTACACAGACCCTGCTTGCACAGGTGCCCCTTGTGCAGTACCCAACACCTGTGCCAAAGTTCTCTGAGGCATTCATTAACTTTGTCAAAAATCAGCAAGGTAGTTCCAAAAACCCACACATTGACATTTATGCTGTCATCTTGCATGTTGCTTCCACCCTGATGAAGATATATGCAGCTGTGACAGACCCAATGTCGATTCTTTATACTATAATATGCAAAAAACTTATCATGCAAGCTGGCAAGTGCAGTAGGTGTTACCTACAGTTCTGTGGTACTCAGTGATTTTCTATTTGGCAATGGCCAATGTGTGTCTCCAGTGATCATATGCTAGTGACTTTTGCAATGGTTGTGCCCTGTCTTCATATCCATAGGCCCTGTCCATGACTCTTGTTATGGTAGTATAGTGTCTGGTCTCCAGTGAACTATGCCAATGACTTTTTTGTAACCTGTGTGTGGCTCCATGGTGCTGTGCTAGTGTCTACTTAGACTAATGCCCTATGCGCATCTCCAGTGGGGGAGTATGGTAATGTTCCTTGATAGTGACTTTTGCTTTGATAAAACAGTGTATGTGTCTCCACTACAACCTGCCAGTGACTTAGTGTAAATTAATGGCCTGTGTGTACCTCCAGTGGTGCCCTAATAGAGACTTTTGCTAGGTAAATACCCTGTGCGCATCTCCGGTGGTGCAGTACAGTATTGTACCATTGCAGTGACTCTTGCTATAGCAGTATAGTATCTTTCTTTCTTTCTTTATTTAATAACAGAACGGAGGAAGGAAAAACAAATGAATAAAAAATAAATAATCCATACACCAGATTACTGGTGTCCTCTCTTCATAAAATATCTGTAACAGTTAGACTTGAACAGCTGTGAGTTGAAATTTGGAGAGAAACAACTCTAGGGAAGCAAGTTCCAGAGAGATGCAGTTTGGGGAATGAAAGAATTCTGATAGGCAGAAGTTCTGCAATATGGCTGAGTGACATTCCAGTCATGAGTGCTACCAGATGCCCGAGTAGCACGAGGGAAGGTATGGAGAGGTGGCGCCATGGAAGCAACTTCGTCTGAGCATTTGCCATAAAAATATCTGTAAAATAATGCAAGGGAGGCAACATTCCATTTTACTTGCAGGGGAGGAAGTTTATTTGTAAAAACAAATGAATAAAAAAATAAATAATCCATACACCAGATTACTGGTGTCCTCTCTTCATAAAATATCTGTAACAGTTAGACTTGAACAGCTGTGAGTTGAAATTTGGAGGGAAAGCAAGTTCCAGAGAGATGCAGTTTGGGGAATGAAAGAATTCTGATAGACAGAAGTTCTGCAATATGGCTGAGTGACATTCCAGTCATGAGCGCTACCAGATGCCCGACTAGCACGAGGGAAGGCATGGAGAGGTGGCACCATGGAAGCAACTTTGTTTGAGCATTTGCCATAAAAATATCTGTAAAATAATGCAAGGGAGGCAACATTTCTTCTTACTTGCAGGGGAGGAAGTTTATTTGTAATGGCAGGGTTGTTAATAATTCTAACAGCTTTGTTCTGAATTTTGTCTACCTCTTTGCCACAAGGGTGAGGAATATTCAAGCTGATAGCGCACATGACTCTTATAAATTATAGCCAACTGCTCATCAGCGAAGAAGTTATGGACTCTGTACAATAATCCAAGTTTCTTTGAGGCGGTTTTAGCAAGTGATCTAACATGAGAGGTCCAGCTGAGAGCATTGTTAAGTGAGACACCAAGAATTTCAATACTACTGGAGATGGGAATATTAGTGGCACTGAAGGTAATGTACGAATCTGGCAATATCTGTCTATTAGTAAATTGTATATATTTAGTTTTACTAGCATTAAAAGAGACAAGGTTGTTTTGTCCCCATTCACTGATCGTAGATAGGTCTTGATTTATGGAGATGGCTGTACTGAGTTGAGAGGTAGAGATATTAGACTTTGTAAATGGGTGTCTGAGGGTGAATGAACTATGTAGTGTTGAGTCATCTGCGTACGAATGGATGGGATTGTGGGTGACAGATAAGAGATCATTAATATAAACCAGGAATAGGGTTGGCGCCAGAACTGACCCCTGTGGCACGCCGGCATTAATTGAGTGGAAATTGGAATATACATCATCTACTTTTACTCTTATTTTTCTGTCACTAAGATATGAAGAAATCAAAGGAACAAAAGACGTTAGTCCATAGCATGGGAGTTTGGACAGCAGAGAACAGTGCCATTCTCTGTCGAAAGCTTTAGAAATATCAAGAGCTATTGCATGAGTTTCTCCATGTAGATCAATTGATTGATGGATGGTATGAGTTAGGAGACTGAGTATGTCAATGGTGCATCTTTCGTGGTGAAAACCATATTGTCTATCACTAATTAAGTTGTTGGATTCAAGATGTTTAACAATGTACTTATTAATTAAAGTTTCAAATACCTTACCAAGAGAAGATGTGACAGCTATTGATTTGTAATCAGAGGGGTCAGAGGAACTTCCTTGCTTCGGAATTGGATGATATTGGCTTCTTTCCATGAATTTGAGAATAAAGAAGTACGTATGCATAGTCTGAATAATTAGCTAGAACAGAGGCAAGTTCAGGGGAACACTTTTTCAAAACAATTGGCGGAATTCCATCTGGGCCTGGAGCTTTGTTGGTAGGTAAATTGTCTAGGATGGATTTTACATATCTTGTCTGTATTTTAAGTGGTGCAATTTCGGGGGAGTCAAGTTCTAGTGCTGGGACATTCTGGCTGGTATCATCTATGGCAGAGTTTCTGGCAAATGTACCGGCAAAAATATCTGCTTTCCCATGAGGGTCATTTGTAATGTTGCCATCTGAAGATATTAGTGGGGGAATGGAAGATGACTTGTTATTATTGAAAGAATTAAGAGTTGACCAGAATATTCTATTGTCATTAGGGTTGTTAAGTAGTTTTGATACTTGCATTTGAAGAAAGTTCGATTTTGCTAGATTTAACACAGCTATTGCATGATTTCTAGCAATTTTAAATTGAGAGAGTGATTCAGATGTTTTTTATTTTAAGTAAGAGTTATATGCTAATGACTTTTGGGCTGTTGCTCTGGCACAGTTGCCATCAAACCATTTTGGAGAGTTCGATCTTTTAGTGAACTGTTGACTTGGTATGAATAAATCCAAATCCAGCTAGTATTAAGTCGCAAATGTGGGACTGGGTGGAACTGGGATCAGTAGAGAAGAAAGACTGCCATGGAATGTCAGCAAGATAATTTCTAAATCCATCCCAGTTTGCCCTATCAAAGTGCCATCGGGTCACCCTGACAGGTTCAGAACGGGGAGGTGTGGGGGGGTTAACTAATGAGGCTTTGATGAGACCGTGGTCGGAGGATCCAAGTGGTGACAGTACCTCTATCCTGTATCTGTCTATCTATTGCCAGACGCCTTAATCCTGTAAGAGGTGGCCACAAATAAATCGCCCCCATACTGCCCCGTCCCCCACCATTTCAGTGCCCTCCCACCAGTTCACACCCCCCTCTCTCATATACCTCTCCACTCAATCCCATCATCTTATCCTCAGCCTCCCTCTCCCACTCCTCCCCTCCACCTCACTCCTGTACACTCTCCTCATCAGTCTCTCACTTTCCATCCTCTCTACATGGCCAAACCACCTCAGTGTATTTCTTCTAATGCGTTCTATCACATACACATCCACACCACAATGCTCCTTCACTTCCTCATTTGTCAGTGTCTCTCCATGTAACCACAAATGCTCCCCTTAGATAACTCATTTCTACTGCTCTCACTCTTGACTTGTGTCCCTCCAACAAGGTCCAAGCTTCACTTCCATACTTTAGCGTTGGTATCATAATACCATCATGTAATGACTTTTTTACTTCCACACACATTTTCCTATTTCTTATCATTGCATTCAAAGAACCAGGAACCTTTCTCCCTTGTTGTACCCTTTCAAGCCCTGCATCTTCCAGACTTCCATTTTTACTCATCACACTACTTAAGAACTTAAATGCACGCACACTTTCCATTTCCTCACCATTCAACCTCATTGTATATCCAGTGACTTCATTTCTCCCGAAGACCATAATTTTACTCTTTCCTACACTCTCACAAACTCATTCACCAAGCCTTGCAGTTCCCTTCATCTTCATTTAGAACACAGTATCATTTGCAAACAACAGTACAGGATGTCTCCAAATGCTGCCCTCTCTCATTAGGGCCCCTTCAACAACCACTGCCATTCCTTGTGTCTCTTTTATAACCCCATCCATTTACAGACTGATCAACTTCACTAGGCCTTGCAGTTCCCTTTCATCTTCATTTAACAACACAGTATCATCTGCAAACAACAGTGCAGGAAGTTTCCAAACACAGCCCTCTCCCATTAGGGCCACTCCAACATTGACTGCCATACCTTGTATCTCTTTTATAACCCCATCCATATACAGACTGAACAACCATGGAGACATGACACATCCCTGTTTCAATCCAACATTCAGACAGAAAAATTCACTCAGTTCACCATCCACAAGCACAGCAGCCTTGTCACCCCCATACATACTCCTCACAGCTTTCAACAACTTCATCACATATTCTTTGTCTATCCTCTCTGTATTATGCTTTCTCTCGAAAGTGAGATGTGTTAACGTTGGGGGTAGGGTTGAGAGAGACAGACTGAAAAAGACATGGGACGAGGTCACGGAGTGTGACCTCAAGGTAAAAGGACTGCATAGGGAAGCTGCCAGAAATCAAGCATCATGGAGAGCTGCCGCTAGGTGACTAAGGCTGACTCAAGCAAGCATGTTGGAGCCTTCAAAAATTAAACAAAAAATGAAATGAAATCCATGAAGGCCTCATACATCTTAATTTCCCTTCACTACAAACTCTTCCACTAAAGACCTAAGGATGAATATCTCATCTACACAACCTCTTCCTTTCCTAAGACCTCCCTCTTCTTCTCGAACTAATTCCTCTGCTATTTCCCTAACTCTGTCAATAAGTATCCAACCACATATTTTTCCTATTACACTTAGAAGACATATGCCCCTGTGATTACCATAAGCTACTTTTCCCCTTTTCCTTTGTGCAGGGGAATAACCATACCTGACTTCTAATCCTCCAGGACACTACCTTCCTCCCATGCCAATATGCAAATCTTCCATATCAGTTCTATTACTATCTCTCCCACATGCTTCAGAATTTCACCACACACTCCATCAATTCCTGGGGCTTTCCCCAATTTGGTTTTGCATTGCTTCCACTACATCCATCCTACTGATCTCTTTCTCCTTTCTCATCACCCTCCTTCTCCCAGCCATTCCCCAGCCACTTATACTCACATTACTTTCATTCTCTTTATTTAACACTTCTTTAAATTGTTCTCTTCATCTGCTCACTTTTTCTCCCTTCTCCAATGTCAATCTACCATTTTTATCTTTCACAGCCCTACTGACTTCTTTATCACCCTGTCTAACTCTCTTTACCTCATTCCAGAACATTTTCGTACATTCCCACCATTTTACACCCAAACTCCTTATCCACTCTCTTCTTACTCTCTCTTACTAATCTTTTCACCTCTCTCTTCCTCTGTACATATAACTCTCTCTTCCAACTCTCAAATTCCTCCATGCCTCCGCTTCCCATCCACTCACTGCTGCATATGCTTTCTTCTTTTCTGCCACAGCTTGTCTCACATCTTCATTCCACCATGCTGTTCCTTGCATTCCCTTTCGTCTTTACTTCACCCACACAGCACTTCACATGCTGCACAGATTTCTTCAGTGAATATCTTCCACACACCTTCTACCTCCCACATCTGCTCCAAATCATATTTAACCAATGACTCCTTGACTTCTCTGTTATATTCTGCCTTTTTTTTTTCCTCCTGCAACCTTTCTGCTCTCCTTGTATGAACTACCTCCTCATGTCCTTCCCTCCTTGTATTCATCAACTGCACTTGAACCTTGACTTTCACTCCCAACAAGTGGTGGTCAAAGAGTCCACTCCCCCAACCTCTGTATGCTTTTTCATTCATTACATACCTTCTCATTCCGTCATCCACACACACATAATCAATCACTGCCTTCTGTTCAATCAGTTCACCACCCACCCTTCTCATCACTCACCACATATACCTGTGGATCATTTTGTGCCTAAAGAGGGTATTGGCTATCATCAAACCTTTCCCCACACAACTGTCTACTAGCGTACTGCCATTCTCATCCATGTCTGCGGGCACACCCCACTCACCAACTACTCCATCCACCTTAACATTCTCTACTTTCCATACATATATCCAGTCAAAAACAGTCGCTCATGCCTCTCAATCTTTTCCATGCACACTTCCACATTTGCCAAGAACTCTTCTTTCACTCTGCTTGCACAATCTTGCACTGGCACGCACACACACAGAATCGTCCATGTTTGCAATCCTATTTTCAATTTTACCCACACAATCCTTGAACCAACTGATTCATACTCTCTTATATTCTTCTTCCATCTCCTGCACACAACAATACATACTCCCTCTTTTGCCCTCTCATTGTCACCTACTTCTGTCCATATACCCCATCCACACTCCTACTTTCTCACACTCTCACCTGACTATTTTGTCTCATTTAATCCACATACATCCACTATTGCATCATTAAGCACCTGGACAATCTCTCTCTCTCTTCCACCTCATCATTTGCATCCCTTACATTCCATGTTGAAATCTGTGGGAAATATTTTCCCTCAGAGCAGTTGCGCTCTCTATTTTCATCATAGTTATCCCTGGTTAAAGGCAGAGGAAAAATTGAGACCGTTGTTAATTGTTCAAGCGGTTTTAATAACCCAGAAATTACGTTCTCTTTAATAATTTTTGTTATTGATAAATTAAATGCTACTGCATTTAACCCCCGTGGACAGCTATACATTGTAAATACATGTAATTATGTGGTATTTTCCACTGACCTAAACTGCGTCTGCGCGTTAGATGACGTGGCAAGTAGGGAAAGATTCTCCTGTTAAGCAGATGTGGAATTAAGATATTTACACGGTTAAAGGGAATATTTGGTCTAACTTTAGTTTAAGTAAAACTAAGATTTATTTGTTAGATTTACCCTGTACATATCATGATGTAATCTAACTGTATTTAGTACTGTAAATAATTAAAAGTTGGCAACCTACCATTCTATGAGGGAGGTAGAGATTGCCGCGTTCACTCACTCTGCTCCTAGCTCTCGTGGAGTTAACACTCTGTTCCTAGCCACTCTCAAGCTAAGACTGTTGTACATACGCACCATCAGAATGCTTGCTTGCTCAAGCAATTACTCTAAGCAGCCTCATCATCATCAGTTATCGATCACTCCCTCTTCACTAGCTAAGTATCCTTTACGAATTGGCCAATTCAAGGGGGGATTAGCTATGAGATAGAAAAGAAATAGTTATTGTAGGTGAGTTAAGGTTAAGTTACGTTTCGCCTAACTCTATGAGACTTGTTTGATTTACTTACGAACAACTTTATAGACGAGTAACGACCTACGAGTTGTTTATTAGTAAATACCAGAAATTTCTTACGTAGCGGTGCCCCGGGAGGGATACCGACTTGTATACATAAAAATATTTTTCACATTTTGGTGCCCAGAAAGAGGGCCCCGATTTGTTTACCAGAACTATTAAACATTTTTCACATTTTTGGTGCTCCGACCGAGTGAGGAAAACCGATGTGTGCCGAAGCGCTGAATGTGTTTAACCCCTTAACCGCGGGGTGTCACTTTCGTGACGCTTGGGAGCAAGGGATCATACCGCGGGGCGTCGCTTTTGTGATTCTGTGTTATTTTGAATTCACCCGGGCTTCCAAGTGGGGGCTTGTATCATCTATCAGTACTGCCAATGTCCAACAATAGTCAGCACTCCTAATCTCATCTGTACTCCCATCCACTGTTGACAATTTAGCCATTTCTCCCCGTTCTTGACTCCCCTCCCTACCCCCACTCCATTACCCTAACCTCTCGCCTGCCTGGCCGTGCTATGCTAAGTAAATCTTCCCTGGAATTTTTCACTGATTTCATCCATTTAAATAAGCCCTATGCCCTATTCTTATACCAAATAATATATATAAGAAAGAAATAAGGTAAGTGAGAGTGCCATACACTTGGAATTGGCTAATTATCACCTGACAACACATCACGTGCACTCGTTCGCTAATTTTCGCTGTTTATTTCCCCTTGAAATATGCCGTATAATCTATTTTCGTAATAAATATACATATAAGGAGGGAAGGGAGAAGCCTAAGTGATATTTACATTCACCTGGAACTACCTAATTTATAATGTATTGTCTAGATTTCCTGCCAATCATTTCACTGCTATAAAGTACAGGTAGCTGTGTCAAGAGGCTAAACGTTGGCAGTATTGATTTCCCTAGGTAGGCCACCACCCCGGCCCAACCTTATCAGTAGGTAGGCCACCACCCCGGCCCAACCTTATCAGTTCACTCTCATCTTCCAGTGTAGGAGTACATCTGTTCACTCTTGCTACCTTCAGGGATTTTTCACCCCCATGCAAAAGGGCCCTGTGACCTTTACCCCCTACTAAACCTCGTGTGGAAAGAGGTAAAGGGCTGACAATTGATAAAAGAGTGACTACGATCTTTCTGTTGAGTAAAACAGTGCAAGTGGAATTGTAAATAATATGTAAATAATGTGTAAACAACAAGTGAAAGTAATGAATGTAAATATACATGAACAGTGGAAAATAGTTTTATAAGTTACTTCAAGTGACAGTGCATAACACAGTGTAAATAAAATAGAAATGTAAATAACGTAAATAAAATAAGAGAACGTAAATAGAAATGTAAATGAGTAGTATTATAAGAATACGAGTATATACCCTAGGAGTAATGAAAGTGAAAGTTTCACTCTAGCATGTCTGAATACTATGAGTTATGAGAGTGAAATTGAAAATGACATTCACTCTCAATGCTAATATACAGGACGAGAAAGTGAATGCTATGTATTTTACTGAAAGAAATTGAATCCCTACAGTGACAATACACTAATACTACTGAAGGAAACTTATGGATAAAGACTGTAGATATATATAAGTGTTATATAGTAATAGAAATATAAAGTGTGAGGGGTTTTATGAATAATAAATGACAGAGTACCAAGAGCGAACTAGCACAAATGCGACGGTCAGACGCGCTCGTAATTTTCATTGCTTTCACAGTGGGTCTTTTTTTGGAGTATGGATCCCAAACTACTTGAAAATCATAGAGTAGTGTTTATAGTGTTAATATCTGGCTGTGGTAATCATATTACGGGTTGTCGGGAAGTGTAAAGTGGAGACTTCGTTACCCAACTTCAGAGGTCTCCACAAGTCCTACAGTAACGGACGAAGGCTCAACAAACATTCCAGGAGAAAGCTGAAGGTATGTGCCATAAGCATATGTAATTTTAATATTCTAGGACTAATAACTGATTTTTGGCAAATATTTTTTGAGAGTCTGTCGGAGCAAGAATAACCCCGCAGCACACGCAAAACATTGGTAAACATGCCCGCGGTGTAGGGGTTAAAGTTGCTTTTGTGGGACACAGTTTACTACCACGTTCGGTTGAAGTGGAAGACTTGGACGTACGTGTCTAAAGAGCTCCGGGAGGAAAGGCAAGCTCTTTCTCTGAAGATGAAAGGCTGAATGCCGTACTAGACTGGGAGCATGACCGTACGGTCCTGTTCCTTGGAGGAAATGATATCCATGAGGACGTGGTGGTCAATGAAGTAGTGGAGAATATTTTAGCAGTGGTAGGAGCCATAGAGGGCTTTTGTAAATCCTCAGAAGCCATAACCCTCCTCAAGCCAAGGAACCTGCCATATGGCTCTCCAGTTTGTTATGGAACATATAAATTAATTAGCAGAGCTGTAAACTGAAAGTTGCAACAGGCCAGGAAGGGAAGGGATTACATTTTAATGCCAAGCCCTTCCAAGCAATGTTGAAAGCTGATGGTATACATTGGAACCGTCATGGTAGGGAAGTGGTTCTGCAGAAATTTATAAATTATGTAGAACATAAGAAAGGAGAGTTCTGTGCTGTACAAGCTATGGGTGGGCCTATGGAGTATTGAGATAATTAATTCTGAGCTCGGGGAATATGGGTGTTTTGGCAATTGAGTGTGGGGATGAAATAAAACCCTAGAGGTTTAATAACCCTGGGGGATAGGTTGAAATTATAGACCTAATCCCTACACTTCTCAAAATTTAATGAATAATTAGCTGAGCTGTAATGAATATTACGAAATTGGGAAAGGGGATAATTTGCACAATGAGGACTTAATCCCTACCCTCTTCAAAATTTAAAATAATCAAATCATTACTAAGTTGAGGTAAATTTGTGGTTGGAATTCATAATTAAATTATTAAATTAGAACTCCGTCAACATGTCTATTTCTTTATTGCAAAGATCTTCTAGTAGTAAGGCAGGATGGGTAACTAAAGCCATAAATGACTGTAACCAGTCGTTGGACCAAATACCTCTGTCCAAGGAGAGAATAAATAGTCTCCTAAATATCTTGAAAGACCGATGGAGTAAGTACGAAGAGAGGTACTTAACTTTAGAAGCGGCTAAAGTAAAGGCTGAGAATAAGGAACTCTTAGAGTCAGAAACTACGAAGTTTGAAAACAAATTAGAAGAATACTTAACTGTAGTAAAGACACTAGAGTCAGAATTAGCTGACACTGCCGCAGAAACACAAGTTGTGGCACAGCAGAGTAGAGCTTCCGGAGTTTGATGGGGAGCAGAACTGGAAATCCTTCTGGGACCAGTTCAAATATTTGGTACACGATAGAACAGATCTCCCTAGTCACCAAACTTACGTATTTGTTAGGACAGGTCAAAGGAACACCATATCAACTGATAAAAGAATTACCAGTAGAAGAAAATAATTATGACGTGGCTTTGACCATCCTTAGACAAAATTACGAAGACAGGGAGCAAGTTATAAATCAATTATTGAGGGCTCTAATAGAATTACCCACGCCTAGGCACGATTTTGATTCCTCGCAAAAATTTAGAATCGCACTAAGTTGTAATTTAAGGGCCTTAGGTACTTACGAAGATATTAAGACATCAGATTGGGTGCTTTCAAGAATTGTGTCCTTAAAGCTACCACCGAAAACCAAGGATGCTTTGTATGGTAGGTACCAGAAGGATAATTTCATCTGTGAAGAGACTGAGGAAGGCTTGGTGCAACTCTGTAAACATTTGCAAGGAACATTAAACACTACTGAGGTCAAACAGAAGACTGAAGTAAAGAAAAAACCCACTAACCAACTGATGGGAAAGTTAAGTCAGAGAAGACTAAGTATGTGCCTAAAGAAGAGATAGTTACTTTCCTTAGCTCCACAAAGGCCGAGGATAAAGTATTAAAGATAAGGAATAGACATGCTGAGGATATTAAGGAAATAAAACCTTCCATGGTAAAAGACAGGAAAGTTTGTGTCTTTTGTGGTGAGCAACATTCCAGTGTATCTTGTCAACAGTACCCTGATTATGCTTCTAGAGTAGGGAAGCTTCAGGAACTGGGGTGTTGTATAATCTGTATGAACTCCGAACATACTGCCGCGGACTGTAAGACTACAGTAGTGCACCAACTTTCACTACAGCAGGATTCGCGGAATCCACTTTCGCGGCATGCACCAAATATTCCACTTTTGCTTGAAAAAAATTGATTTTCGCGCACAAATTTTGGGTTTGGGACAATATTTTGAACTTTGAATTTCCTGCACCGCCCGCCCGCAACCCACCGCCATCTTGAATGACGTCATGTCAACACTCTGTCCACCCATTCCCGCCATTGTGTACGAGCGTGCTAGCTCCATTGTGTTGGATTCTCACGGTTCAATGGCCTCTACTATACCTGGTAGTGTGGGGGAAGAGCCTGGTGGTGTGGGGGGAGGGCCGGGAGGCAGTGGTGGTGATAAAAAGAGGCAGAGAGAGAGAGTGGTAGCGAGGCAGCAAGAGGTGGCGCCAATACGTTTGGCGTGGCTAAATAAGCCTGCCACGCGCCTCGGATACTTACCCCCAACATCCATTAAACACCTCAACCTGGTCTCTGTGGTATGTTTCTCCTCATATAATGTGTACTGTACAGTTTTTATTGTTTGTATCTCGCAATGCAATGTACAATAGTGATTTGATGTACTGTATTGCAAGTGAAAATGAAAATCTGATGTTACTTTAGGATAACCGGGAACCAATTAGCCTTTTTGCCATAAAGACAATGCCCCAACTTTCGCTAATTCCACTTTCGCGCATTATTTTCGGACCCAATTAGGTGCGAAAATTGGTGCCCCACTGTAAATTAAATCTTTGCTTTAAATGCAAAAAAGATCATCATCATAGTGCTTTATGCCCTAGGATGAAAACTGAGGTTCCTAAACCTGCAAGCGTCAATATGACAATTGCAAAAGGGAATGCTCCATTAGTAATGCCAGCTACAGTACCAATAGCAGATGTGAAAGTATTGTTTGAGAATAGAAACCAATTAGTATGTACCCTATTTGATACGGGTGCTCAAAAAACTTTCATTTCTGCAGACATTGTGGAGAAATTAAAGATACCAGTTATCGGCAAGGTAAATCTAGCCATTATAGGATTTTTAACAACTAAGAAAGCTCAGTCTTTTGATTTAGTTAAACCTGTAATACAATTAGGCAGATATAAATGCCGTATAACAGCAGCTGTGCTTGATACTATGGAGACAAGTATATACATAAAGGGATTGAAGGAAACCTCTGATCATCTACAAAGCTCAGGGATAAAGATGGCTTAACGGAATGTGGAATCAGATACTGTGGGTCCCATAAAAATGATAATTGGTTCTGATTATTGTGGAAGATTCCTACATAGGACTTTCAAAAGGAATAAGGTACAGTTGTTCAAGAGTCCAGGAGGTAACCTTATTATGGGTCAGTTGCCTTTTCCAAAACAAGTTAAAGGAGAGGCCAAACTAGTAGACTCAGTCTTTGTTACCCCCACACAGTCATTGATGGTAGCTAGAATAGGTGCAGAATTAGAACCTACTCAGATAAATGACTTGTTGGATGAAAATATTGAACCTGTACACAAACTGTGGGACCTAGACAGTGTAGGTATACACTCTGAGGAACCAACCCCTGAAGATAAGATAACTTTGGATGTGTATAATCAGTCTGCGGAATTTAAGAATGGACAGTATTGGGTAGGATTACTATGGAAACTAAACCATTCAGAGTTGCTAACAAATTACCAAGCAGCTAAAGCTCAGTTAAATTCTCTTCTAAGAAAGTTGAGAGATAAACCAGAACATCTGATCCTATATGATAATATTATAAGGGATCAATTGAAGAATAAATTTATAGAAGAGGTAGAATACCCTATTAACCACAAAGAAGGACACTACTTACCACATCATGCTGTAAGCAAGGATTTAGTAACTACTCCCATAAGGATAGTATTCAACTGTAGTAGTAAAGCGTCCAAGGGATCAGCTAGCTTGAACGATTGCCTATACTCTGGACCTACACTAACAGAGAAGTTAGGGAATGTGTTATTAAGATTTAGAGAAAAACCTTGCGCTTACACAGCAGACATTAGTAAGGCTTTTCTCAGAATAGGACTGAGAGATGAGGACAGGAAATTTACAAGATTCCTCTGGCCTCATGATCCTCAAAATGAGGATAGTCCATTGAAAACTTACTGTTTCCGATCGGTGCTCTTTGGCTCTTGTGCTAGTCCTTTCCTACTTTGCAACACTTTAAAGCATCATTTTGAAAATGCCAAATGTCCAGAAATAGGGCAGGCTTTTTATATGGATAATTTGCAAGGTGTTGCTGATACAGAATCGGAAGCTTTGAAGGCTTATGAAGTAGCCAATTCCGAATGTGGGAAGGCAAATTTGCCGTTACAGAGCTGGAATACAAATTCACCCATTTTGAGGAATAAGAGGACTATCCAGATTTTGACATTCCCAAAACTCAAAATGTGTTAGGTCTTAACTGGGATACAACAGCTGATGTAATAAGTTTGAAACCAATTAAGTTCTCTGATGTCACTCTCACCAAGAGGTCCTTGTTAAGTCAGGTTTCCAAGCTATTTGACCCATTAGGATTTGTCAGTCCTATAGTTATTAGGGGCAAATGTTTAGTACAGGAGGCTTGGCGAGAAAAGTTAGACTGGGACACTGAATTAGACGAGACATATGTGGAACAATGGGAACAGATTAGAAAGGAGTTTGAAACTACATCAAGCATATGTATTCCCAGGAAAATAAACAGTAATGAGAAGTCGCAGTTACACATATTTTGTGATGCTTCTCAAAGGACCTATGGAGCAGTAACTTATTGCGCAACAGGAGAGGATAGTAAGATTATAATGTCCAAAGCCAGAGTTGCACCAATTAAAGAAAGAACCCTACCTCAAATGGAATTGGCTTCCATAGAAGTAGGAACTAAATTGGCCAGGTATATAACCACTACTCTTGATACTCAGTTTGAGGACATTTACATATGGACTGACAGTGAGATTTGTCTTTACTGGATAGGGAAGGAAGACAGTAAAATTCCTTTCGTCCGTAATAGAGTGAAGACTATTAAAGAGCTGTCTTCCAAATTTAATTTCATGCATGTGTCCTCCAAACAAAATCCAGCTGATCTGCTCTCGAGAGGTTCGACCGTAAGGAGACTGATCAAAGATAACTTGTGGTTTAAAGGTCCTAAATGGTTACTCACTAAGGACTGGCCTGAACAGAAACAGTACAGTATTGCTGAGATTAGTGTAGTGAACTTGGATCCTATAGTACCTGAGCCAGAAGTAATTGACATCAGCCGATTCTCGTCAGTAAGACAACTTCTAAATGCTACTAAATTGGTTGTTGAATTTTTGAATAAGAAGGTGGGGTTTCAGAAATTAGATCCCCTAGAATACTGGCTGAAAAGAGTACAAAGAAATTCTTACGGGGAAATATATAAACTTTTAGGCCAAGACACTGGAAAAAGGAATAAGCTGATGAAGAATTTAGGCTTGTTCTTAGACGGAAAGGGTCTGATAAGATGTCGAGGCCGATTGGTAAAGGCTGACTTGCCCATCCAAACCAAACATCCCATTTTATTACCTAAGAGTGGATGCTTTGTACAACTTATTATAAAGGAAGCCCATGATTCCACTCTCCATGGAGGTGTACCGCAGACCTTAGCCCAAATTCGGGAAAGGTACTGGATTCCTAAGGGTAGACAGGTTATTAAAAAAATATCTCAAAAACTGCATCATTTGTAGGAGGTATGAGCAGCGACCTTATATCTACCCAGGACCACCAGCCCTACCGAAGGATAGGGTGAACATAAGTCAGCCCTTCCATATAACAGGAGTGGACTACACAGAGGCTATAACTGTTACGGGGGAGGAAACTCCCCATAAAGTTTACATTTGTTTATTTACTTGTGCCTACACAAGGGCAGTCCATCTAGAATTAGCAAAAGACCTAAGCTCAGAGACATTCCTCAATGTCTTTCGCAGATTTGCCGCTAGAAGGTCTTGTCCTGGCAAGTTAATAAGCGACAACGGAACTAATTTAATTGGAGCAGCACCTTTATTGTTGAACATAATGAATGACCCAAAGGTTAGGTCGGCGCTGGGAATCTGAAATTGTATTTGACAGTTCACAGCTCCAAGAGGTCCATGGCAAAATGGATTTACCGAAAGAATGATTGGTATTGTCAAGAACTGCCTGAGGAAAACATTCCATAGAACTAAGATCACGAGAGATGATTTAAGAACGTTAATAACAAATTGAAACCAGGGTTAATAATAGACCTCTGACTTATCAAGATGACACTAGCGACCCGCTAGAGGCCTTAACACCGGCTCACATGTTATATGGCAGGAAGCTCCATCCGATACCTTGTGTGGATATCCAGGAAGAAGTTGATGATCCCAACATAGAAAATAATGATTTAGGACAACATCTGCGGGAGGGATATCAACGTCTGAAAAGGGTGCTGGATACTTGGAATAGACATTGGAGCGAAGAGTATCTTTTGAGCCTATGCAAGATGTTTTATGGAGCTCAAGCTGCCAGCAACAAATCAGTTATTAACATAAATGTGGTCTTAGTGAAGACTGAACAGCCAAGATCCCAGTGGCCATTAGCTAAAGTGCTCTCCACACACCCAGATTCTGAAGGGGTGCTGAGACTTGTAAAAATAAAATGCAGGGGACATACCAGTATAAAAACTATTGATAAACTGGTACCTCTTGAGTTAGCAGCCACTCTGGATCCAGAGGATGGTGAAGATCAAACGGGTCAAGAGGCGCGACCTAGTAGGGCCGCAGCACAGGGTTCTCGAGAACTATGGAGGGAACTCTTGGCTAAGGGTCATATTACATGATACAACGTATCATTTTCCGCCGGCCCCAAAACTGTGGGAAATATTTTCCCTCAGAGCAGTTGCGCTCTCTATTTTCATCATAGTTATCCCTGGTTAAAGGCAGAGGAAAAATTGAGACCGTTGTTAATTGTTCAAGCGGTTTTAATAACCCAGAAATTACGTTCTCTTTAATAATTCTTGTTATTGATAAATTAAATGCTACTGCATTTAACCCCCGTGGACAACTATACATTGTAAATACATGTAATTATGTGGTATTTTCCACTGACCTAAACTGCGTCTGCGCATTAGATGACGTGGCAAGTAGGGAAAGATTCTCCTGTTAAGCAGATGTGGAATTAAGATATTTACACGGTTAAAGGGAATATTTGGTCTAACTTTAGCTTAAGTAAAACTAAGATTTATTTGTTAGATTTACCCTGTACATATCATGATGTAATCTAACTGTATTTAGTACTGTAAATAATTAAAAGTTGGCAACCTACCATTCTATGAGGGAGGTAGAGATTGCCGCGTTCACTCACTCTGCTCCTAGCTCTCGTGGAGTTAACACTCTGTTCCTAGCCACTCTCAAGCTAAGACTGTTGTACATACGCACCATAAGGACACGTGCTTGCTCAAGCAATTACACTAAGCAGCCTCATCGTCATCGGTTATCGATCACTCCCTCTTCACTAGCTAAGTATCCTTTACGAATTGGCCAATTCAAGGGGGGATTAGCTATGAGATAGAAAAGAAATAGTTATTGTAGGTGAGTTAAGGTTAAGTTACATTTCGCCTAACTCTATGAGACTTGTTTGATTTACTTATGAACAACTTTATAGACGAGTAACGACCTACGAGTTGTTTATTAGTAAATACCAGAAATTTCTTACATAGCGGTGCCCCGGGAGGGATACCGACTTGTATACATTAAATATTTTTCACATTTTGGTGCCCAGAAAGAGGGCCCCGATTTGTTTACCAGAACATGTCCTCTGTTCAGTCCTTGGTCATCACCTGTTTTGTCTGTCCTGGTCCGAGGCTTATTTTTTGTATTTTTAGTTAGTTGTTTTCCGGGGAGAGGCACAAACCCTCCATCAACCCACTTGCCGACACGTAGGGAACACATGTCGGTTGATTGTAAGGTTACCACTCAATATATTAGATGATTTCCCGATTTACAGGAAATAATTTGGCTTGCCACTCAGTGTAGAGCTACTCTGAAACAGAGTGCCACTGTGCTATGTGAGTGGATAAAGGATGCCCCCACTGACCACAATACAGTGTGCTGATCTTATGTGAACCTTGCCAGTGACTTTTTGTTTTCCAGTATGTGTCTCCAGTAGTGCTATGCTGGTGACTTTTGTTAGGTTAGTGCCCAGTGTGCATCTCCAGTGGTGCTTTTCTGTACAATCCCTGTGACTTAAGATTCCATGCCATTGTGTGCATCTCCAGTGGTGCTGTTCTGTACAATGCCAATGACTTACGATTCCCTGCCGTTGCATACTTCACCATGGTATCTCTTCCTCCTACATCATCTAGTAGGAGCCATGAGCCTCTTAATTTGGCAATGGAAAAAAAAATGCTGTGGGACTTGGACAATCGTGAGAGGGTTGTAGATATTGCTAAGGCTTTTAATGTAAACAAATCATCAGTGCATACAGTAAAAAAAAAAAAAAAAAAGAGTCTGCTGAACAAGCCTTGTGCTTTTCAACAACCTCTGCAACTGACGCATGATCAGTGGCAGTCAAGAAAGTAATAATTAAAACTGAGAAGCTTCTGACGGACTTTAGCCAGTGTGGTATCCGATGCCTTGCTTGTTGCTGTAGTGCCGTGACTAGCCTTATGGCCCCTCAGTGCTCTGTGCCCTAATCCTCTGACTACTTTACTGTAGAGTGAGGACATATCTGTGCATTTTGCATTTGTGGTCCACGAGGTGGCTACCCCCTGGTGCTGAGACTTTGCCTGTGGCCCCACATGCTTTGCTCGTTGCTGTAGTGCTGTGACTTCCCATGTGGCCCCTCAGTGCTCTGTGCCTTAGTGTTCTGACTACAATATAGTGAGGATGTATACAGGTACCGTATATGCAATATGCATTTGTGACTCATGTGGTGCCTACCCCCCCAGTGCTGTGACTGCCCGTGGCTCCTTATGCCTCGCTCACTGCCGTAATGCTATAGCTTCCCTTGTGGCAGCTCAGTGTTCTGTCCCTTAGAGCTCTGACTGTTGTACGGTGAGGACATATACATCCACTGCGCACATGTGACCCACTTGGTGGTTACCCCTTAGAGCTATGACTTTGCCTGTGGCTCCTCATGCCTTGCTCGTTGCTGCAGTGCTATGACTTTCCTTGTGGCCCATCAGTGCTCTGTGCCCTAGTTCTGAGTACTGTAACCTACTTCTGAGTGATGGCTGAGTTGTGGTTTTTGTGGCAGAGCCCTGGCTACTGCAGGTCCTGTTTGCCTTGTGTATGGTCCTAGTTATTGTCTCCATGGTTCCTTCACCACTTGCTAAGAGGCATTGTGTCATTTTCTCCATGGAGAAGAAAATGGACATAATCATTACGATGGAGCAAGGCTGGACCATCGCAAGGCTGAGCCAGCATTACGACACGCCCCGGACAATGCTGCAGAATCTGCGGAAGAACAAGCATACCATCAAAATGTTCTTCCAGGGCGAACATGGCACGACTGTTCAATGGAATGAGCACAAGATGATGGCCAAGTCATATTGTGGAGAACTTGACAAGACCTGTCTGAAGTGGTTCAGATAACAGAAGGCAGTGGTGCAATTGTGAATTTCATTGAGCTGAAGGCTGAAGCCACCGAGTTCACTGAGTAACTGGGGATCGTGAATTGCCAGGCCACTAAAAGCTGACTGACTCAGTTCAAACTTAAACATGGACTCTCTAAAAAAAGTACTCAGGTGAAGCTGTGGATGCAGACACAAAGGGAGAAGATGAGTTTCGCACAAAACTTAAAAACCTGACTGATGCAGAAGGTCTATGTCTGAATCAGGTTTATAATGCTAATGAAACTGGTGTATCCTGACTAATACCTTGGCTGACGAGAGGGAGAAGTCAATACCTGGTAACAAGATAAGCAAACAGCATGTCTCTGCTTTGTGTTGTGTCAATGCAACAGGTTCCCATCATCTGAAACCTGTTACAGTGGGGCCTGCAAAACAGCCACGTTGTCTCGGGAAGTTGATGGATAGTCTCCCAGTGATTTATTTCCAATCGCTGAGGACTTGGTTCACAGCCAAGATATTCATAGAGTGGTTCTACAATCATGCTGTGAAGATCAGTTATCAAACAGCGAGTCTTTGCCTTGCCCCCGATCAAGTGAAGGTTCTGTTCCTAATTGACAATGCTCCTGCTCATTCTTCTGAGAAGGAGTTAGTTGGAGATGGAGGTCATATTAGGGTCATGTTCTTGCCTCCTAATTTGACGTCCACCATGTAATGGATGAAGCAGGGTATTATTGCGGCAATGAAGTGACTGTACCGGAAGAGATTTAACCCCTACACCGCGGGCATGTTTACCGATGTTTTGCGTGTGCCGCGGGGTTATTCGGGCTCCGACAGACTCTCAAAAAATATTTGCCAAAAATCAGTTATTAGTCCTAGAATATTAAAATTAAATATGCTTATGGCACATACCTTCAGCTTTCTCCCGGAATGTTTGTTGAGCCTTCGTCAGTTACCGTAGGACTTGTGGAGACCTCTGAAGTTGGGTAACGAAGTCTCCACTTTACACTTCCCGACAATCCGTAATATGATTACCACAGCCAGATATTAACACTATAAACACTACTCTATGATTTTCAAGTAGTTTGGGATCCATACTCAAAAAAAGAAACCACTGTGAAAGCAATGAAAATTATGAGCGCGTCTGACCGCCGCACATGCGCTAGTTCGCTCTTGGTACTCTGTCATTTATTATTCATAAAACCCCTCACACTTTATATTTCTATTACTATATAACACTTATATATATCTACAGTCTTTATCCATAAGTCCAGTAGTATTAGTGTATTGTCACTGTAGGGATTCAATTTCTTTCAGTAAAATACATAGCATTCACTTTCTTGTCCTGTATACTAGCATTGAGAGTGAATGTCACTTTCATCTTCACTCTCATAACTCATAGTATTCAGACATGCTAGAGTGAAACTTTCACTTTCATTACTCCTAGGGTATATACTCGTATTCTTATACTACTACTCATTTACATTTCTATTTACGTTCTTTATTTTATTTACGTTATTTACATTTCTATTTTATTTACACTGTGTTATGCACTGTCACTTGAAGTAACTTATAAAACTATTTTCCATTGTTCACGTATATTTACATTCATTACTTTCACTTGCTGTTTACACATTATTTACACATTATTTACAATTCCACTTGCACTGTTTTACTCAATAGAAAGATCGTATGTAGTCACTCTTTTATCAATTGTCAGCCCTTTACCTCTTTCCACACGAGGTTTAGTAGGGGGTAAAGGTCACAGGGCCCTTTGCATGGGGGTGAAAAAGGCCCTGAAGTCAGCAAGAGGAACAGACGCGTACCTCCTCTTCAGAAGATGAGAGAGAACTGATAAGGGAGGGCCGGCCCGGGTAGAGGCCTACTTAGGGGATATTCAGTACTACCAACGTAGCTCTTGAAACAGCTATTTATTTCACTGAAATGATTGGCAGGAAATCTAGACAATACATTATAAATTAGGTAGTTCCAGGTGAATGTAAATATCACTCAGGCTTCTCCCTTCCCTCCTTATATGTATATTTATTACGAAAATAGATTATATGGCATATTTCAAGGGGAAAAAAACAGCAAAAATTAGCGAACGAGTGCACGTGAGGTGTTGTCAGGTGATAATTAGCCAATTCCAGGTGTAGGGCACTCTCACTTACCTTATTTCTTTCTTGTATATATTATTTGGTATAAGAATAGGGCATAGGGCTTATTTCAAAGGATGAAATCAGTGAAAAATTCCAGGGAAGATTTACTTAGCGTAGCACAGCCGGGCAGGCGAGAGGAGAGGGTAATGGAGGGGGGGTAGGGAGGGGAGTCAAGAACGGGGAGAAATGGCTAAATTGTCAACAATGGATGGGAGTACAGATGAGATAAGGAGTGCTGACTAGTGTTGGACATTGGCAGTACTGATAGATGATACAAGCCCCCACTTGGAAGCCCGGGTGAATTCAAAATAACACAGAATCACAAAAGCGACGCCCCGCGGTATGATCCCTTGCTCCCAAGCATCACGAAAGTGACGCCCCACGGTTAAGGGGTTAAGGAATACATGGTGGTTGTGCTCAAGGATGAGGTGGAGATGGTCCAAGATGAGGACAGCAAGGGTGAGAGGAACTTGACCAGCCTCAAATGGTATTCCCTCATCTGCAAACTACAACTGGGCCCAGGCTTGGAGGAAGCTCTCTGCACTTACATTTGAATACGGTTGGAACAAGCTCATTGTGGGAGAAAAGGCCATTGCTGACTTCACCGGATTGAAAGTTCAGGACTTTGTCTGGCGGATGGATGATGGATGCTGCAGGAGAACAGGTAACTGAGGACCACCCACAAATGGGTGGAAGTGGACAAGCAGGACCCCAGGTACCAGACTAAGTCTGACCAGATAATCATAGAGCCAGTAACTACAGGGGACAATGAGAATGCAGGGGAGGAGGATGAGGATGATGATGACAAAGTGGCTAATATCCCGAGGCTCCAAGACGCAGTGGATGTCCTTTTTGACCACTGCAAGCATCCCAATTGCCAGGCCATCTTTACCGATGCCTTGGCTACCTATGTGTGGGAGGGCCATGAGAATGTTCTAATGCTACAGTTGAGAAGGGTAACCAGGCAGTCCTCCATGACATCATTTTTCCATCTGGTGACATCTACCACTCCATTGCCCTAGCCTTCTACCTCCTTGCATCGACCTCTGTTGCCCAAGCCTTCAACCTCCTTGCATTGGCCTCTGTCACCCCAGCCCTCTGCTTCCTCACATCAGCCTCATTCGCCTAATTCACCCCAGCTAGGCACCTCAGCCACTGCTCCTTCACTTCAGCCAGCCACCTCTGCCACAACACCATCTGTGTTAATCAGGCATCTCTGCCGTGGCACCACTGTCTCAGTCTTCATCCCCTTCAAGGGTGGTGTCTCCATCAGAGGTCTTGTTGCTGTCAGAGACATCTTTGAATCTCCACCTCACACCCTCTGCCACTCCTCTGGTGCCAACTCTAGCATCCTTGGCTGAGATAGATGCTGAGGTGTTGGAGATGGAGTTATCTTTGTGGATGCCATTTGCAACAGGACCACATAGGATTAAGTGCACTGTACTACATGGTGTACTCATCTATCCTTCATTAATGCAAACACTAGGTGGGTACAGTATGATTATGATTATATAATCATTCATTATTAAATGTAAATGGTGGTAGGTAGTGGCGACCATCATCCACTCACTTGACGTAGTGCTGACCACTTCATCCTTCACCCTCATCATTCTTTTTCTGTGTCTGTCCTCCTCTCTTCCTATTTCTCCCAACTCTCCTGTCACTTTTTAGTACTCTTCTTTCCTTTTCAGGTGGCTTTGGATTGTGTGACAAGCCTAATGGTTTCCAGTAAGTCAGGAAACCATTTACAATGCTAGGTGGCAACCATACAAGCAACCCACAGAAGTTACCTACATGTCAACAGGTGGGTTGGCGGAGGGTTAGTGCCCCTCCCCATAAACAAACTAACTCAAAGTCAAACAGCCACCCTTTCTGGAATTATGGGATCTGGCTATGGATAGATTGATAGACAGATTACTGTAATATATGTACAGGTTTTCCCCCATATTCGCGGGAGTTAGGGGACACAGATCCCTGCTAATGAGGGGGATCTGCAAATTTTGGACGCTCCCACAAGAAAATGTCCATAATGTATCAAATTACCAAGCCCCTAAAAACCATTTTAGGGACCTGAAACCAGCATAAAAAATCACAAACATATGCTGTACTACTGTATACTATACTTTAACAATAAAGAAACTGTTAATGGGTACGGTTAAAAAAATTTTGGGTACAGTGCACTCACTAGTTTCATGAATTTTAATTTCACAAATGGCACTTTCGCAAAGAAAAGGAATGTTCCTCTGCAAAGACTCTTGCGATTTTACTGAGAGTTTTGCGAGTCCCAGCGGTGAGTGATCGTATGCATATACATCTCCTCAGTTACTTGCTCACGGCCATCGCCGCCATGTTTGTGACGTCATATCCCGCGATGTTGAGGCATCGGGAAGTGGCGGAGTGGGGGACTCAAACAGTGGTGGCAGGGAGCAGTGTGGGGGCAGGTGGTAACTAACCACCATTCCCAGCCTCGGAACTCATCCTCAAACTTCATCATGCAGTCCAGCCTATGTGTCAGTGTTAGTAACGTCTCTGGTATTACGAGTCAGTAATATAATATGCAGTAATCCTACGATTATGTAGACGGTCCGTATCCGACCATGCTCCACATCCGTTCATTGGGCCTTGGCTCTATTATACCCATAACTAGATTTATTTGTCCGTAACCAAACATAAAAGTTCTGGCTTCGACGGCCAGCCAGCCTACAAAGTAAAAAAAACAAGTCCATTGGGTGGCTCACCACTCTCTACATCCACATGAGGGTAACAGACCGTAACTTACAAGCTGAGCTAAGATGGCTATCTGGCTCCCTACTGAATGGTCGAAATCCCCCGGCTACCCTGATCACTGGTAACATGCTGGCAGTGTGCAAGGTAGACATAGCACAACCCAAAGGCTGCACGAGAATGGTTGTACGGCTCCCTACCGAATGGTCGAAATCCCCTTGCCCCCCCAATCATCGGTAACATACAGTAAGACCTCACTATAACGGACTAATTGGGGCCCAAACCATTCCGAAAAATGCGAAATTCCGATAAAAGTGACATCCGGACTTCCCCCTGCTAATCCACACTTTTTCTGAAATATCAGACATTAGTCCGGATTGCGTGAATGGCTTTTAAACTGTTTTGACTACCATGTACTGTGTTATAACTTAACTACATTAATCAAAATAGTACAATATATATAATAATACTGTACTGTACACTGATAAACATGTCTTTTATTTACCTTATTGAGGTGAACATAGCTGAAGTGGTCAGGCAGTCTGGACTGCTTCTGGCTTTATTGGACTTTTTTCCGATATATAGGAATTTAGTCTGGTAGCTCCAAGAATCCGATAAAAGCGAATTTCAGACTACTGAAGTCTGTTATATCGAGATTTTACTGTACTGGCAGCACGCGAGGAAGACAGAGCGTAACCCAAAAGCTGAGCAAAGAATGGCAGTATGGATCCCTACCATATGGCTGAAATCCTCCGGCCACCCTGGCTGGCCTACGAAGTTAAAAAAGTCTGTTGGATGGCTAACTGGCCTCTCTGTCCACGTGCGGGTAATAGACCGTAACCCACAAGATGAGCGACAATGGCTGTACGTATCCCTACCATATGTTCCAAATCCCCTGGCCACCCCGATCATCAGAAACATGCCGGTAGCATGCGAGGAAAACAGACGTAACCCACAAGCTGGGTAAGAATGGCTGTACAGCCCCTTACCGAATGGTGGAAATCTCCTGGCCATCCTGAACACCAATAACATTTCGGCAACATATGAAGAAGACAGAGCGTAACCCACAAGCTAAGTGAGAATGACTACTGAAAATTCGAAATTTCCCTGGCCGCCCGGATTACAGTACAGTAATCCCGCATATTTCGCGGTAGTTACGTTCTTGTAACCCCCGCGAAAAGTCAATTCCGCGAATACTCTATTAACAATTGAAAACTTGCACTTGTGTCCACCATGCTGCCCATCACACAGTCTATGTCCATACTGAATGCGAGACAATTCGCCGTCAGACAATTCCCCGTCAAAACATGGACGATTCCCCTTCAGAACAATTCGCACCCTGGACGATTCCCCGCCATTCTATAAATATACTAATCAATACTTTCATCAATATACTTATTATTAAATAATCAATACTTTAATAACTATATTTCACGGGGATCCAGCAAAGTCTATGTTCAGTAGCGTAGGTTCTGGATATTATTTATTAGTTGCACCTTTAGTCAATAATTAACTTGTTTCTTCCTCGTTGTAGTCGCCTTTGAATTATATTCTAGCGTCACCCATAGCTATCTTCATTAATGAAGGCGAATTGTTTTGTGTTTGTTGTGACTGCGAATTGTCCCGAAACCTCCATACTCATCCCGAAATACCTTCTTACAAGATTGAAAGCACATGCTCCATTATGAAGGAAAAACGTAAACACCGTACTGTAATACACAATTATCTACACATTTATTAACAAAACAGTACAAAATAAAAAGATGCATTAACTGGTGATAGCAAACACTCGCACGGTCGTTTCTTAGCTTGTCCAGTAACACAATTTTCTCTGCTAAGGTCATAACTTGATCGTTTTGTCACTCTGGAGTTCTTACTAATTGTATTATTAGCCTTTGGTGAGGCTGGCTTACGTCCTGGGGCCATGTAGAAAGCAAGTGGGAGGCAAGAGGCTCATATCATAGTGTGGTTACAACCACAACAGCCACTTACGGCAGGCAGGCGTTGACTGAAGAATGCGGGGCAGAGAGCAGTGTTGCCATAACCAAACAACGAAATTATGCTAGGGCAATGAAAAAATTATGCTAGATTGAGCATATTTGTTCCAAGTAAAAAATGAATTATGCTAACTTGAAGCTAAATGATAAAATTCTATACATATTCGTGCAACATATTAATTATGTATTGTTTACTATGAAAATATTAAAATGAACTTACATACAGTAAGAGGATAAATATCGGTATCTACCCATACTGCTTTTTCCCACGAAACTTACGTTTTTCTGATGGATTTTGATGTGATTCGTTCGATTTTGAGCATCATTTCCGTCGGAAATAACCAGATTTTGAGATATGACCCCCCCCCATCCCCCTGAAATAATGAGGGATCTTTGGGGAATCGGGGGTTATAGGGAGGGGGGGAAACACAGAAAATGGTCATTTCCGACTGAAATGAAGCTGAAAATCGAATGAATCATACCAAAATCCATCGGAAAAACCTAGGTTTTATGGGTAAAGTACAAAGCTCAAACTTATCCTAACCTAACCGAACCTAACCTAAAACCTAACCTAACCTAACCTAATCCAACCTAACCTAACCTAACCTAATCCAACCTAACCTAACCTAATCCAACCCAACCAAGCCCAAACTGAAAGTAACCAACTATTCAAACATCTTACCTTATTCGTCTCTCTCTCTCTCTCTCTCTCTCTCTCTCTGATTTGTAGCTTTTATAAAATTATTCTAAAAATATTCCATTCCATTCTAAATTATGCTAGAATGATTCTAAAACTTCTAATATGCTAAAAAATATTCCAGACTCGAAAATTTGATCAAAATTATGCTAAAAGAATAAAGTTATGCTAGATATGGTAACACTGGCAGAGGGGCCACGGGAAAGGGACAGAGGGTGGCGTGAGTTTACCGCGCTACAATTGGAAGCTGCGGGAATTTCAATTTTTTTTTTTTTTCTGTATATTCAAGGATATTTTTGTTGAACTTATTAATGCTAAGAAAATCCGCGAGAGGGCAAAACCGTAGACAAAAAATCCACAAAAAATGCGGGATTACTGTAGTTGGAAACTCCCGGCTATGCATGACCATCTGCCCCTGCTTACAGAATGGTCAAAGTCACATCACTGTCTGGATTGCTCGACCACTCCTTAGGCCCACGATGTACAGGGACCCAAGGTTTCTGCCACGTTGCGAAATTTGCCTGGGCAAGCAAAAAGTACCCTTGTGCTCATAGGTCAGTGTGCTGCATTTTGCTTGCCTACTCATAGCCAAGCGTGGGTAGAGACATGACAATGCTGTACACCCCCAAACGCTACCGCACCTCAGTTCCTGCCTTTGTCTCTCTGTGTGTGGACGTGTTTGGCTGAGTTTAACAATGGCAGCTTCCATTGTTGCATTTGTGGTGGTGACCTACCTTCTGCAGCCCTTAATTCTCCACTCTGGTGTTCTCATGTGAGTGATGATGGCCCCACCACCACCCGAGACATGCAAGAGGAGGTTTTTGGCTCTGGAGAAGAAGTGTGAGATATTGGACAAGATTGACGCAGGCTGGCCAACTTCACATATTCTGCGTGAATATGACTTGATCCACTCAATCTCATCTGATACCAAAAAAATCACGAGACAAGCCGACTCAGTTCTGACACGATTACGGCGATACCTCTCGCAAAGGCAACTGGAAAGTGATGTCCCAGCCCTGCCACACCAACCTTGACCAGTTGACTTTGGTTTGGTTCTGACAGCAACAGGGTGCCAGTGTGCTTCTACATGGGACCGAGTTGAACGCTGCAGCCAAGAAGTTTGCATGCCTGCACAACATGCACGACTTTAAGGCATCCGAGGGTTGGCTCTTCTGGTTCAAACTTCGACATGGACTTACTGGTAGTAAGGCATAAGGCAAGGCTATGGATGCAACAGTGGAGGGTGTTGAACTGTTCTGCCAGAAAGTGCAGCGTCTCATCAAGAAGGACAGCCTTGCTCATCAAGTTTACAACACTGATGAAACTAGCCTGTTCTTCCAGTACTTGCCCACCAACACCCTGGCAGAGGAGACGGAGAAGACTGTGCCTGGTTGGATGTAGTCCAAACAACATGTCTCGGTGTTGCGCTGTGCCAGTGCTAACGGGATGCACAACCTCAAATCTGTTATTGTTGGACGTGCAAAACAGCCACATTGTCTCCGTGGGTTGCTGGACAGCCTGCCTGTTATGTGGTACCATTCTGTGAAGGTCTGGTTCACCACAAAGATCTTCAGAGACTGGTTCTACGGACACTTTGCCAAGGAGGTTACCATTTTTCAGATGGAGGAACTTGGTATCCCTCATGGCCAAGTGTAGGCTCTCCTGATCCTCAACAACACCCCTGCTTATCCGTCAGAGAAGGATTTGGTTGCTGATGACGGCCATATTAGGTACATGTTTATGCCATCTAATACGAATGCTCTCATTCAACCAATGGACCAGGATGTTATCATGGCAGCCAAGAGACTGTACAGTCGGAGATTCCTCGACGAGGTGATGGTGGTGCTTGAGGACGAGGAAGGAGTTGACGCACGTGGGGAGTGGACATTGGAGGATCTTCAGCATAACAAAATCAAGTCTCCAGTTTTCAACTGGGCCAATGCTTGGAAGAAAGTCTCCAACAAAACTATGAAAAGTGGTTGGTCTTGTTTCCTTCAGGGATGCGAGGCCGTGCACAACTTTGAGGGATTTGACATGGACAATTTCTACGAATTGCAGGCAAGGAAGTGGATGTTGATGACGCGAGGGATTGGGTGGATGTCAACGACTGCAATCCAGGTAGTCAGACACTGCCTGGTGAGAAGATCACCACTGCTGTCTCTGCAGGGCCCACAAAGGAAAGTGACGAGGATCCTGACTCTGGCCACCCCGCCACTCTATCATTCCCTCGTCTTGGTACTCTACGTGCTGGCAATGAGCAGGTTCTTGAATATATTGAGCACCCTCATTGTGACAGGGAGTTGGTGCCACTCAGGCTGGCAATGGATCTGTGGGCAGTCAGGGATGCTGTCATCCTCCAACAAAATCACCACACCTATCATCAGATGAAGATCGATTCCTTTTTCAAGCCTGCCACCCCCATGAGTGCCAGCCCCCCCACCACGACCACCACCACCCACTCTACCTGTCTTCACTCACGGACCAACAACTGAGCTCACTGACAGGTGTTGTGCTGCCATTAGACATGAGCTTGCGGCTGTCTTCAGAGAGTCCTGAGGTGGGTAAGGCTCCATCACCTCACCGTACGTCCCCGCTCATAAGCCGGCTTGGAGGAGGAGGAGGAGGAGGAGGAGGAGGAGTTCTTTGACCTTTGCTAGGTGGCTGGGTTAGCCACTAGACTACATGGAATACAGGCAAACCCCAATTTATGATACCCCTAGACGTGATACCCTGGAAGAGTGATGGGGGGGTTGAAATACTATCCTACCCCACCATCATAGGCCTATCCCCAGTCCTGCAATTTTTTTTTTTTTTTTTTTTTTTTTTTTCACAGATTTTGATGATATTTTAGACTTAAAATTTGTGTTTAGGTTGATTTATAAACTGTTTTTTAGACTCAGATTAATGTGTTTTAGTAACAGATGGAGTGAACACTGTCATTTGGGGTACGGATTCTTGCCCTTCAGACAAAGTACAAAACAGTGTAGACAAATTGGCAACTCAGCAAAGAATATTTCATGTCTGACCACTGAACATCTAACATATCATGGAATATATAATAATAATTTTCCATCCATCCATCCATCCACCATCCAATTGTATGTTGCCCCATGAGAAGCATAGGAGACTGGGGTTAGGCAAACTGGTCTTGAATATTAATAATTATGAAGGCCTTAAAGAGTAAATATTTCCTGCATTAATGAAAACTGTGACATCGATCAATCATGTGTTTACATTCGGGCTGTTCAGGGGAAAACGCTTTGAAAATACAAAAGAATTTCTAAATAAATATTGGAAAATAAGAGAGAAGAAAATAAAGGAGCTCATCAGCCAGAACAGTAAATAAAAAACATAATGAGGGGCCGGTGAAAAGGCTATCCCAATTGCATCATCGATCGCATTCCCTACCAAGAGAATTCCCCATCTAAACATGAACGATTCTCCATCACAGCAATTCTCACCTTGGACGATTCTGCATCATTCATACATCATTATTACGCACAACAGATGTTTATTTAATTGTCCCAGGACCGTGTGATGGTGGGATTGTATACAATGCTGCTGCTTCTCTACTGAGTTTGAATACGAGTCAAAGGTCACACTCTCCACTGACCTTGACTGTGCACATGCGAGACGGGCGCTGATTTTAGGCTTAGGTTAGCTCCTTTTACAGCTGTTAGGCCATTTAGACTAGCCTTTAACTTTTTTTTTGGACTCATTTGGGTGGGTTCAGGACTTGGATGGGGGGAAACCCAAGGAGCAAAAATGCATCCCTATACATGTTAAATCTACCACGAGATGCGATACCCTGCCTAGTGATGGGTTTTTACTTAGCCAGTTGCATCGTTAAACCAGGGTTTGCCTGTACCAATACACCTGCTGCTGCCTGGTAGGTTACAATGCATGTCTGCCGTTCAGTAGGAGGTAAGGGTACTTTTTTTTTTCAATAACTTTTATTGTTTATGCATTGATTTCTTAGTGTTTAGGACTATACTGCATATTCCAATGTGTGTTTTGATGTCTAAGAAGAGCCAAAAGATCACAGAACACTGCCAAAATTAGGAGGGGTACTGTGCACATTGGCTTTTTTTTTTTTTTTTTTAAGGATTATATTGCATCTTGCAATGTGTGTTATGATGTCTAAAAACAGCTGAAAGACCTCAGAACACTGCCCAAATTAGGGGGGGTACTGTACATAATGGTAGTTCATTTTTAAAGGCTCCAACATGCTTGCATGTGTCGGCCTTGGTCACCTAATGGTGGCTCTCCAAGCTGCACGATCCATTGCAGCCTCCCTGTTCAGTCCCTTAACCTTGAGGTCACACTTAATGATCTCGTCCCATATCTTTCTTGGTCTACCCCTCATAACCCCACCCCCAATATTAACACTTCTCACCTTCCTCACACAATTATCATCCCCCATCCTCTCCACACGTCCAAACCACCTCAATCTACCTCTCCTTATCACAACACCAATACACTCCAGTCCCATCCTACCTCTCAATTCTTCCATAGTAAACCCAGCCCCTCCAGGCCTTGGACGCAGGGACGCACTGCACATCCACCTAATCATTGTCATTTCTGTACGTCTGAGCCGGCGAATATCTCCCTTCTTCACTGCCCAGGTCTCACTACCATACAGCATTACATTCCTAACACATGCTGCAAACAAAGACCCCTTAGCACGTAGGGAGAGTCCTCTCAATGCCAGGAGAGGCAAGAGCTCCCTGAACTTCTTCCAACCACTTCTCACCCTAGCCACAGAGCTAGCTCAAGCCCCACCTCCAGCACACATGTCTCCCAAATAACAAAACTCTTCCACACACTCAAGAGATTCACCAGCAAGTTCAATCCTTTCACGTCTGACAATCTCCACATGCTCACCCCGACACACCGTACACATAAAATCAGCATTATCTCGCAGTCTACCTCTGATACCACTACATCTATTACGCACCCATTTATCACACACACCGCACAAGATGGAATTACTTCCCACGCCCTTGCGGCAAACTGCACATGGTCACTCTCCCTCATCCTTGACAGTACCGTCACCAACCCTAGATATCATCACTTTTGTTTTATCTGCATTTACCCTTAAACCCTTGTGCCCCATACCATCTCTCCACTTCCTAAACCTTTCCTCTGCCTCCCTTTCGTTCTCTGCAATCAACACCAAATCATCAGCATACAACAACTCCCACAGAAGTCCATTTCTAAAGTTACATGAAAGGGCTTCAAGTACCATGATAAACAACATGGGACTCAAGACTGACCCCTGATGCACACCAACATTCAGGGAACACTCATCACTCAAAACTCCATTCACTCTTACCTGGGTGTGAGCACCCACATACATAGCTATAACCACCCTAACCAGCCACTCCTCCAAGCCAAGCTTTCTCATTGCCCACTTCATCACCTCTCTCAGGACTCTGTCAAAAGCCTTTTCCAAATCAACAAAAACAAAATAAAGATCCCTTCTCCTACCAACATATTTTTCCTGAAGCTGACGAACAATGAATATAGCATCAGTGGTCCCCCTACCTGGCATAAATCCAAACTGCATCTCATCAATATTCACTCTTTCTCTAATCATACCTTCTAAAACTCTCTCCATTACCTTCATTATCTGATCTAAAAGCTTTATACCTCTATAATTTCCACTTTCCAGGGCATCACCCTTCCCTTTATACACATTTACAATTACACTCCTCAGACAATCATCTGGGACAACACACTCATAAATAATCCTATTTTTCAGGTCAGTGACTAAACTCACCCCTATATCGCCAGAGGCCTTCAACATTTCGGCAGTCAACCCAGACACACCTGCTGCCTTCCCCACCCTCATCCTGCCTATTGCATCACTCACAGTAGCAGTACCAATCAAAGGCCAAGGGCCAGACACTGGATGTGCTGGCTCCAAACCTTCCCTGTCCCAGTCAAACTCCTCATTCAACAACCGGTTATAATGCTCACTCCATGCATCTTTAATATCCTCACTGTTCACCACTACCCTTCCTTCATCATTCTTCACACACTGCTCACCTATAATATCCCGATTATCCCTCTTCACTTGACCTGGCACCCTAAATATCATATTTTTCCTTTCCCCATGATTTAGGTTATCAAGTAAAAGTCTCTGTGACTCAGACTTTGCCCTGTATACCTCTCTTCTAGCCCTACGCTTGGCAGCCAAATATTCCTCTTTGCTACCACCCTCTTTCCATTCCCGGAAAAGCCTTCTTTTCTCCTTAACTGCAGCTTCTACACCCTCATCCCACCACCAAGTTACTTTATGTCTTGGTGGTCCTCATGTTACATCAGTAACTCTCAAGAAATTGTTCTTGAGGGCTCTGTACTGTTCATTAACGCCTCTGTCTACAGCTCCCTGTTCAGCCACCACTCTCCTCAACTCGCTATAGAAGGCATCCCTTACTACTTGGTTTTTCAGCTTCCATATTTTCCTCCTAGGTACATAAGTCCCCTTTTTCATCACTTGTTCTTTAAGCACCATATCTTAAATCAATAGTTTGTCCTGCCGCACACACTCCTCACTTCCTATAACTTTAACATCCCTCACTAACCTCCTATCGGCCCTCCTAACCAGAAAATAATCTATCTGACTGCTATTTCCCCCAGACTCATACGTAATTAACCTACTGTCTCTTTTCCTAAAATATGTGTTCCACACAATCATGTCCGTTGCCTCCCCAAACTCGAGTATCCTTTCCCCTTCTGCATTCCTTAGACCATACGCACATCCCCCATGCACTCCTTCATAACCTTGTGCTGCTTCACCCACATGACCATTTAAGTCAACCTCCCAAAATCACTATCTCATCATCCTGCATACCACCCACTACACGTATTAAATCATCCCAAAATCTATCTTTCTCTGCTTCATCCAATCCTGCCTGTGGAGCATATGCTGATATAATCGCAGCTATCTTTCTACCCAACAGAATTTTCACTACCAGTATCCTATCGCTTACTCTCAAAACATTCATAACATATTCCACCCATTTCTCCGCAACCATCACACCAACACCTCCATATCTGTCTGTCCTCCCCTGCCAAAACAACTTATAGCAACAGTCCTTCCCAACAATCTTTCTGGCTGATCCACCCCTGTACCGGACTTCCTGCAAACATGCCACATCCACCCACCTCCTACTGAATGCCTCAATGACTTCCCTTGCTCTTCCCCTCAAACTTCCCACATTCCATGAACCCACCCTCATCCCCATGGGTGATTTACTGTCCTCAGGCTTGCTTTGAAACTTATTTTGTTTTGTCATCTTCAGTATTAATAAAGGAGGACAGACATAGCACAGGTCCCACTCATTGCAGTCCCAGGTCCAGGCAATGGATCTGGGACCCCTAGCCCACCTGCTTACCAGTGGCTGTGGTAGTGGACTCGAGGCACCCTGCCAGGACAGCTGCAGGGACACCCTCCAAGCGCGCCTTGGCACTGCAACTATCCCATCATTATATACCCACTGATAGGGCAGCCTCCTGGGGCGTTACTCCCAGGTTCGGGCCCCTCTCTATTGGGCGGAAGCGGCAGCCTGGGAACCGCAATGCCCTGTACCCTCTAGCACAGGCCCGAGCCCCATCTTGCCCTGGACCCACGATCTATGCCAGGTTTTGCATATTGTTTTTTATGTTGTTGATGTTGTTTATGCATTGTTTTTTCAGTGTTTACGATTACACTGCATAATGCAATGTGTGTTTCAGCGTCTAAGAAAAGTCGAAAGACCACAGAATACTACCAAAATTGGGAGAGGTACTATGCATATTGGTAGTTTTGTTCTTGTTGTTTATGCATTTTTTTTTTCTTAGAGTTTAGGATTATATTGCATATTGCATGTGTATTTTGATGTCTAAAAACAGCTGAAAGACCTCAGAACACTGCCAAAATTGGGAGGGGTATTGTACCTACTGGTAGGGTTTTGCATAGTTTTTATTTTTATTTATTTATTTATTTTTTTGCTAGTGTTTAGGATTATATTGCATATTCCAATGTGTGTGTTGATGTTTAAAAACAGCCAAAAGACTGCAGAAAACTGCCAAAACTAGGAGGGGTACTGTATATGCAGGTTGGGTATGTGTATAGATACAATAGAGGATACTGCTCAATATCCGGACACTGTCTGCATCTGGTCGTGCCTTTGGCTCTATTATGACGGACAATCGAGGGATTACTGTATGTCTGATTAACTGTATGTAATTTATGGGAGGGGTATTGTGTCATTAGTGGGTAGCTAATCTATGGGAGGGGTATTGTGTCATTAGTGGGTAGCTAATCTATGGGAGGGGTATTGTGTCATTAGTGGGGAAGGCGGTAGCTCAGTCGGTAGAGAGGTGGCCTGCAGTCCTACCGAACCCAGGTTCAAATCCCCGCTGGAGCAGGGAACAGTTTAAGGATTTGAATGTAATAAAAGCAGACTTAACTGATCTACCAGAAGACCCGCCGACATGTCGTAAAAATACCACTGCTAATACCAATACACCAGTCCTGTATGAGACAGCCCTAGCATGTATTCAGTATGGACAGTGGGTGTTAGTGCCGAAGTGGTGATATGTAGAGGTGAATGGTATGAAGGAGGACTACTGGGCCTCGAGAGCAGGCTGTGAAGCATATGCCCAGAGTCGGACACACACACACACACACACACACACACACACACACACACACACACACACACACACACACACACACACACACACACACACAAAAAAAAAAAAAAAGGAGAATAAGGTGTCTGACCCTGGAACCAATTACCAATTATTACATGTAATGACATGCAGTTTGGGTTTATGTCAGGCAGGGGGACTACTGATGCCATATTCATTGTTCGACAGCTACAGGAAAAATATATAGGAAAGAAAAGGGAACTGGACTTTGTTTTTGTTGACTTGGAGTCCCTAGAGACGTGGTGAAGTGGGCAATAAGAAAGCTTGGGATCGTGGAGTGGCTGGTTAAGGTGGTTATGGCCATGTATGAGGGTGCTTGCACCCAGGTAAGAGCGAATGGGGATTTGAATGATGAGTTTCCCGTGAATGCTGGTGTGCATCAGGGGACAGTTTTGAGTCCCTTGTTGTTTATCATGGTACTTGAAGCCCTCTCACGTGACTTCAGAAATGGACTCCCATGGGAGATATTGTAGGTTGATGATCTGTTGTTGACTGCAGAGAATGAAAGGGAGATGGAGGAAAGACTTAGGAAGTCAAGATGGCATGGGGCACAAGGGCTTCAGAGAACAGGTATACTCCAGTTTAATGATGAAATTGGTTTAGTAAAAACCCATCAGGAGATGTTGTAGGTTGATGATCTGTCGTTGACTGCAGAGAATGAAAGGGAGATAGAGGAAAGGCTTAGGAAATGAAGATGGCATGGGGCACAAAGGCTTCAGAGAACGAGTATACTCCAGTTTAACGATGCAATTGGTTAAGTAAAAACCCATCATTATGCTGGGTGTCGTATCTCAGGGTGAATTTAAGTTATATAGGGATGCATATTTGAGCCTTTCACAGAGTCCCTAGAGAGGTGGTGAAGTGGGCAATGAGAAAGCATGGGATCGAGGAGTGGCTGGTTAGGGTGGTTATGGCCATGTATGTGAGTGCTTGCACCCAGGTAAGAGAGAATAGGGATTTAAGTGATGAGTTTCCCATGAATGTTGGTGTGCATCAGGGGACAGTTTTGAGTCCCTTGTTGTTTATCATGGTACTTGAAGCCCTCTCACGTGACTTCAGAAATGGACTCCCATGGGAGATGTTGTAGGTTGATGATTTGTTGTTGACTGCAGAGAATGAAAATGAGATGGAGGAAAGATTTAGGAAGTGAAGAGAGTATGGGGAACAAAGGCTTAAGAGAACAGGCATGCCCCAGTTTAACAATACAATTGGTTAAGTAAAAACCTATCATTAGGCTGGGTATCGTATCTCAGGGTAAATTTAAGACGTATAGTGATGCGTTTTTGAGCCTTGGGTTTCCCCTCCAACTAAGTCCTAAACCCACCCAAATGAGTCCAAAAACAAGTTTAAAACCAATCTAAATGGCCTAACAGCTATAAAAGAAGCTAACCTAAGCCTGACACACTAAATAACTCACTAAAACCAACAAATAAAATCCGAAAATTGTCAAATATGTCTGGAAAAAATCAAGCTTGGTAAACTGTACCCCAAAATGAAAATGTTCATCCCACCTATGGCTAAAACACATTAATTTAAGTCTAAAAACAGTTTATAAATCAACCTAAACACAATTTTAGTCTAAAATATCATCAAAATCAGTAAAAAAATAAAAACTCAATGTTAAACCGGGGTTTGGCCATCGTTAGGTGGATATGGTGGTATTTCTATCCCCATTGTTAAGCTGGGGTATCGCATCTAGGGGTATCACATATCGAGGTACACCTGTAAATGCAGACAAAACAAAAGTGATGATATCTAGGGTTGGTGGCAGTACTGTCTAAGAAGAGGGTGAATGGCCAGGTGCAATTTGCCACAAGGACGTGGAAAGTAATTCCATCATGTGCAGTGTTTGTGATAAGTGGGTCCATAAGAGATGTAGTGGTATTAAAGGTAGACTGTGAGATAATGCTGATGTGTGTGCAGCATGTCGGGAAGAGCAGGTGGAGACTGTCAGGTGAGAAAAGACTGAACTTGCTGGTGAATTTCTTGAGTGTGTGGAAGAGTTTTGTTATTTGGGAGACATGTGCTGGAGATGGGGCTGGAGCTAGCTTTGGGGCTTGGGTGACAAGTGGTTGGAAGAAGTCCAGGGAGTTGTTGCCTCTAACTGATATCGAGAGGGCTCTCCCTACGTGCTAAGGGGTCTTTGTATGCAGCATGTGTAAAAAGTGTAATACTGTACGGTAGTACAACCTGGGCAGTAAAGGAAGAGGATATTCACTGGCTCAAAAGTACAGAAATGATAATGATTAGGTGGATGTGCAGTGAGTCCCTGCGTGCAAGGCCTGGGGAGGCTGGGTTTATGATGGGAGAGTTGAGAGGTAGGATGGGACTGGAGTGTATTGGTGTTGTAATGAGGAGAGGTAGAGTGAGGTGGTTTGGGTATGTGGAGAGGATGGGGGAAGATAATTGGGTGCAAAATGCGAGAAGTGTTAATACTGGGGGTGGGGTTGAAAGGGGTAGACCAAAAAAGATGTGGGACGAGGTCATTAAGTGTGACCTAAAGGTTAAGGGACTGAACATGGAGGCTGCCATAGATCGAGCAGCATGGACAGCCGCCATTAGGTGATCAAGGCCAATGCATGAAAGCATGTCGGAGCCCTCAAAAACAAAACGAAAATAGATGCATGAGTTTCACGATTTTTAGTTTTGCGACGCGATTGTGATATCAACTAGGTGTGAAACTAGTGAGTGCACTGTAATTCTGTGGTTGATGACTGCCATGGACTCCCGTGGCAGTGTGCACAAAGACCTTAAAAACCATTTCTGGGACCTGAAAACAGCATAAAATATCACAAATATATACCGAACTAGTTTATGAAAAACTATAATAATATGTTTTTGATGGGCATGGTTATAAGAAGTTAGGGTAAATTATATAGGTGGTGACCTCCCAGAAAATTCCATGAATACGCAATCCCACGAATAGTGATCCTGCAAATCTGGGGAGAGATCTGTGCTGCAACAATACTCTATTGTATTTTATGCTTAATTTTAATCTTTTACTTAAGGGTAACACTGTAGGAAAGTTTTTAGGACAGAGGGTCAAGCTGGATGGCTTAAGGTAGTGAAACATTATCCGGCTCAGTGCCGAAAGGACAGCTGACTGGGGGTACCTTCGCAATATCCGGTGTTCTGCGATATGCGTCGTGGGGAGTTGGCTGAATTATGCCGGATTATTGAGAGATTACTGTATTTATTTTTAAAGTGCTGGCATGGGTGAAAAATTCAAATACCCGCCATTTCTAGGTGCATGCACACACACATGTATATAAGCATGTGGTTGCATATATGTATGTATGTATACCAGTATATACTGGTACCTACGTAATGACAAAAGATGACGGGATACTAAAATAACCAAATGAAGCCTGTAGTGTTGTATTGTGTAATGTACAGGTATGGCCGAGGCAAGAAACCACATTACAACTTACGGTAAGTATGTGAAGAAAGATCGTGTAGGCTTGGAATATAGGCTAAACATCATTATTATACATTCTATTATTTTCAGGCCCATCTTTGTGTAAATTAGCTGCTGACAAAAATATTTTATATATACTGTATATATATATATATATATATATATACAGGTAACTCGCACGGAACACGATCTCACGGAACGCGCTCGCAATTATACACGGTAAGGGCTGGGATACATATAAGACAATGTAAGATTAAAAAAACATTATGAAAACTACAAATTAACGCAGGAGAGGCCTTTGAAAGATCAAATCCTCGAACGTCACCGCAGCGCGCAGTTTGTTTTGGTTACGTGACGATCTAGGCGGGAAATTATTCAGTGAGTGAGACATTCCTGAGTACAGTAGCACAGTATTTGTAAGTTAAATATTTACAGTACTGTACTGTTCTGGTAAGTTTATGTGCAACTTAAAGTACTATTAAATAACGTTAAAGCAAGAAATAAAGTCTTATAACCAGTTTACCTGATAGGCGTCAGAATATTGCCTTTTTTATTTGTTCGTTTTTTCCACAATACTGTACAGTATTTGTAAGTTAAATATTTACTGTTCTCGTATGTACTGTACTTGTAAGCACTTAAATAAAGTTAAATCATTAAATAAAGCCTTGTAACCAGTTAACCCGAATTATATGATTACCCATGATCGGCGTCGGAATATTGCCTTTTTTGTTTGTTCGTTAAACTCTTACTGTACTGCTTTTCTACAGTACTGTATTTGTAAGTTAAATATTTACTGTTCTGGTATGTACTTGTAAGCAATTAAAGCATTAAATAAAGCCTTGTAACCAGTTAACCTGATTTATATGATTACCCATGATCGGCGTCGGAATATTGCCTTTTTTGTTCGTTAAAGACTTATAATAAAAGAAAAATACATTTTTGTCTTGGTATCTTTACCTATTTGCTCAGGTTTGCTGTAATGGTTTGGATCATTTGATGCAATGCAACTTGTAGAAAACTGTGAATAAACTTTCGGAAAGTGAACGAAAATCTGGGACATGAGACTGACCTTGACTTCACCCTCTCATGTATCATCTGTCAGTTCACCAACTGCTATCGTGATGAGTGGATGTACGATTTTTTCGCTCGTGGCCATGCCTAACCACGCATAGGTACACCCATTATCTCGACCCAGACAGAAAATACAATCTTTTTCCTCCCTTGCAAAACACAAACAACCACCCTGTTTACAAGACAGCAATATATATTGCGAAAATAACAAGGTAAAATGATAAAGATGAACGTAAAATGATAAAGATGAACATGTTATGACGGAAGAAGTACGTTTTCCCCGTCTGTAAACGTATTTATTTCTGCTTTGTATCTGTATTCGTAATAATTAGACTTATTGTTAGTTCTGAAACTGCATTACGATTCTATTTTTAGCCATTCTCGTGGTGTGGGAGCTGGAAGTTGTGACACAACTTCCTTATTGCTAATCGGACTGACCCTCCACTTTATTCTCCCGTGGCAGAGTCTAGCCTTGGAGGACGTGCAGTTTTCTCATTTAGGACTGAAAATTCAACTCTTTCGCTCCCTTTTCCAAGCAAGGGCACAACGATAACGTAAAAAATAACTCGAAACTACCATAAATATATATCAAAAAGGTGAAAATGTATTCATAACATTTTTTTTTTTTTCAGCCATTCCTAACAGATTATGTACTGAAATCATTCGATATCACAGTACTGCACTTCTAAGTTAAATATGTACTGTTCTGGTATGTACTTGTAAGTTAAAGCACTGGTACCAGTTAACCTGATTTATATGATTACCTATGATCGGCGTCGGAATGTTTCCTTGTGTTTACGTACAGTATTTGTGTGTTGAAGTTTTGCTCTGGAGTACTGTATTTGTGAGTTATAACATTAAATAAACCTTCTAACCATTTAAAGTGCTTTCTAGTGATTACCAGTGACAGATAACAGCAAAACAACACAATTGGGGGGTCTAGGGAGCAAAATACGGAGTAGTTTAAATACAGTAACCCCTCCAATATCCGGATCAATAGAGCCATAGGCAGGTCAGGATAGTGGTCCTGTCCGGATATTGGGCCCCAGCTTATGGACTAGTACTTACGGACCCTAACTCTGAAAAACACCTAACACGGCACGGTAGGAACGAAACCCACGTGTTCCGTGCGAGTTACCTGTATATATATATATATATATATATATATATATATATATATATATATATAGGGGATGGAATTTGCTACAGTGGACAAGTTTGTGAGGTGGATCAGGAGAGAGAGCAGCAGTCAAGGAGAAAGACTGAAAGTTGAGAAGTTGAGGATCAAAGAAATGGCAGATGAATACAGGACCAAAGTAGAGGACGAGTTAGAATTGCTGAATTGGAATGAAATGGATCTGGACAGACTGTGGAATGCACATAGGGATTGCTTAGTTAGGAATGCTAAAGCAGTGTGTGGTGTGGCAAGAGTAACAACAAAGAAGAAAGGTACGGCATGGTAGGATAAGGAGGTAAAGAGAGCGGTGGAGGAAAAGAGGAAGAAGTGGCTAAAGTGGTTACAGGATAGGGGTTCAGTTGAAATAAGAAATGAATATGTTGAGAGCAAGAAGCACGTAAAGAGACTAGTCAAGAGGAAAAAGAAAGAGGTAAATGAGGATCTAGGAAGAAAAATGAATGTCTATCTATCTATTGCCAGACGCCTCAATCCCGTTTGGGGTGGCCACAAACAAATCGCCTCCAATTCGCCCTGTCCCCCGCCTTTTCACTGCCCTGCTCCCAACTCACACCCCTCTCTCTCATATACCTCTCCACCCCATCCCTCCATCTCATCCTTGGCCTCCCCCTCCCTCTTCCCCCCTCCACCTCACTCACATACACCCTCTTTGTCAGTTTTTCACCCTCCATCCTCTCCACATGGCCAAACCACCTCAGTGTGTTCCTCATAACGCTTCCTATCACATCCACATCAACACCACAACGCTCCTTTATATCCTCATTCGTCAGCCTGTCTCTCCATATGACTCCACAGGCTCCTCTTAAATAACTCATTTCCACTGCTCTAACTCTTGACTTGTGTCCTTCCAACAACGTCCAAGCTTCACTTCCATACGTTAGAGTTGGTATCACAATACTGTCATGCAGTAACTTTTTCACTTCCATGCTCACTTCCCTGTTTCTTATCACTGCTTTCAAAGAACCAGCAACCTTTCTTCCCTGATGTACCCTTTCAAGCACTTCACCCTCCAAACCTCCATCCTTACTCATCACACTACCCAAGTACTTAAACGTACTCACATTTTCCAATTCCTCACCATCCAACCTCGCAGTACATTCACTGACTTCACCTCTCTCAAAGACCATCACTTTACTCTTCCCTACATTCACCTTTAGATTCCATTTCTTACATACTCTCTCAAGCTCATCCACCAAGCCTTGCAGCTCCCCTTCATCTTCACTCAACACCACAGTATCATCCACAAACAACAGTACAGGGAGTTTCCAAACACTATCCTCTCTCACCAGGGCCACTCCAACATCCACTACCCTACCTTGTACCTCTTTTATTACCCCATCCATGTACAGATTGAACAACCATGGAGACATGACACATCCCTGTTTCAACCCAACTTTCAAAGAGAAAAATTCACTTAGGTCACCATCCACACGCACTGCAGCCTTCGCACCATCGTACATACTCTTCATAGCATTCGACAACTTCCCATCTACTCCATATATTCTTAACACTTTCCATAATCCTTGTCTATCCACCCTGTAATATGCTTTCTCCAAATCCATGAAAGTTGCATACAACTTCTTTCCCTTCTCTAGAAACTTTTCCACTAAAGATTTAAGAATGAATATCTGATCTACACAACCTCTTCCCTTCCTAAAGCCTCCCTGTTCTTCTCCAACTAATTTCTCTGTTCTTTCTCTAACTCTGTCAATAAGTATCCTACCATACACTTTTCCTATTATACTAAGAAGACAAATGCCCCTATGATTACCACACACTTCTTTTTCCCCTTTTCCTTTGTACAAGGGAATAATTATACCTGACTTCCAATCCTCTGGGACTCTACCTTCCTCCCAGGCCAATCTGCACATCTTCCACATCCATTCTACTACTATCTCTCCCCCATGCTTCAGCATTTCACCACACACTCTATCAATTCCTGGGGCTTTCCCAGATTTAACTTTCTTCATTGCTTCCATAACTTCTATCCTACTGATTTCTTCCTGTCTTCCCAGCTCCCTCCTTCTCCCAGCCATTCCCCAGCCACTTATAATCGCATTACTTCCATCCTCTATGTTCAACAATTCCTTAGAGTGTTCTCTCCATCTGCTCACTTTTTCTCCCTTCTCCACTGGTAATCTACCATTTTTATCTTTCACTCCCCTGCTAACTTCACTTCCACTCTGTCTTACTCTTTTCACCTCTTTCCAGAACATTTCTTACAGTCCCTCCACTTTACACTCAAATTCCTTCCAAATTCCTCATCCACTCTCTTCTTACTCTCTCTTACTAATCTTTCACCTCTCTCTTTCTTTCTACATATAACTCTCTCTTCCGCCTCTCAACTTCTTCCACGCCCCTATTTCTCATCCATTCATTGTATGCTTTCTTCTTTTGTGCCACAGCCTGTCTCACCTCTTCAGCCCACCACGCTGTTCCTTGCACCCCCCTCCGTCTTCTCCTCCTTCCACACACCACATCACATGCTGCACATATTTCTTCTATAAATATCCTACACACACCTTCCATGTCTCCCATCTGCTCCAATTCATATTTGCCCAATCGTTCCTCCACTTCTCTCTTATACTCTGCATTTTTCTCATCCTCTTGTAACCTTTCCACTCTCCTTGCAACTACTCCTTCCTCTTGTCTTTCCCTTCTTCTATTCCTCCATCTTACTTGACTCCTAATTCTGACCAGCACCAAGTAGTGGTCAGAAAGTCCACTCCTCCAACCTCCATGAATGTGAACTACTCTAAAAACAGAAAGTTATTCTGGAAAGAGGTGTGGAAATGTAGAAGTGAGAGCGGAAAGAAATGGGATGGTGTGAAGGATGCAGGTGGTAGATTATTAACCCATGGATATGAAGTAAGGACCAGATGAAAGCCTGATGAATGGGGATAGAGAGAGCAGAGCAGCTGTAAACATGATTGGTTTTGGGGATGTGCAGAGAAGGAATGCAGTGCCAGGAGACATGACACTCGCACAGGTGAATAGTGCTGTGAAGCGGCTGAAAAATGAGAAAGCAGCTGGGGTTGATGAGGTGTATGCAGAGATGCTTAAAAGTAGTGGAGAGAATGGAATGAAGTGCTTGTTGGAGATATGTAAGAAGGCATGGATGAGTGAAACAGTGCCTGCAGAGTGGGAAAAGACTGTGACTGTACGCCTGTACAAAAATAAAGGTGAAAGAAGTGAGTGCAAGAATTATCGTGGCATAAGCATACTGAGTGTGGTAGGAAAGGTATATGGAAGAATTATTATAGAGAAAGTAAGAGAGATATCAGAAGTCCTAGTGAGTGATGAAGAGGGTGGCTTTAGGAGTGGCAAGGGATGTGTGAACCAAATATTTGCCGTGAGACAGATAGTAGATAAGGCTTGTGAGAAGGACCATAAGGTGTTAATGGCATTCATGGATCTGGAAAAAGCATATGACAAAGTGGACAGAGAAGGATTGTGGAAAGTTTTGCACATGCACAGTGTAGAGGGTAAGTTGCTAGGTCCCGTCAAGAGTTTTTATGATGGTAGTGAAGCATGTGTCAGGGTTAATGGGCATCTAAGTGAATAGTGCACAATCAGTGTGGGCATGCGACAAGGTTGTGTGATGTCCCCATGGTTGTTCAATGTATATATGGATGGGGTGATGAGAGAAGTGAAAACACGAGTAATGGAGAGTGGGATGGCATTGGTAATGAATGGTGATGGATGGAATATCTCAAATTTGTTGTATGCTGATGATGCAGTATTGCTTGCAAGTACCGGACAAGATCTTGGTAGGCAAGTGCAGAGTTTTGCTGATGTCTGTAAGTGTCGTTCCTCGAGAGTAAATGTAGAAAAGAGTAAAGTGATGGTTATCGAGAGAAAAGGTGACTCCCAGTGCAATGTAACAGTGAATGGAGAGAGACTGGAATTGGTGAGAGAGTTCAAATACCAGGGTACAGTGATAGAAAAGAGAAAAAGAGAGGAATATGTGCAAAAGAAATTGAAAGTAGAGTGATACAAGGAAGAAAAGTAGCTGGTGCAATGACGGCCTTGATAAGAAACAGAGGCTTGAGTGTTGCAGCTGCACGAGGCTTACATGAAGGAGTGTTAGTTCCAACTTTAACATATGGATGTGAGACTATGGTGTGGCATGAAAATGAAAAGTCAAGAGTAGAAGCAGTGAAGATGGGACTGCTGAGGAATGTATGTGGAGTACAGAGGGTGGATAGGATACGAAATAATGTGATTCATGAAAGATGTGGAATGAGGAAGTTGGTGGACACCAGAATTGAAGAGAGTGTGCTGAGATGGTATGGTCATGTGGAGAGAATGGATAACAACAGAGTGGTGAAGAAGGTATATCTGAGTGAATTTGAAGGAGGAAGGAGGTGAGGTAGGCCAAGGAAAAGGTGGAGAGATATGGTGGATGAATGTGTAAGGTAGAGAGGTTTGGAAGTCGGTGAGGCTAGGGAACTGACAGGAGATCGAGCTGGCTGGATGAATTTTGTGAGAAGTGCATGATCAGGGATTTTTGGCACCCCTTTTTAACGCTGCAGCGTCTGGATTGACTCTGTTGGATACGATTATGTGAAGCTACAGAACGTGGTGAATGTTTTCGGCGTATCTGATAGACCCAGGATTCCGGGGGCTTGAATGATGAGTGAATGGACGCGTGGCCCATTGGATTGGGCAATATTGGGCTGTCTGGACATTGCTACTCCTCACCCTGCCCTTGGGTGGGAAAGGAGCTCTGGATGATGATAATGATGATAAGTTTGTATTATTGTGGTAATGTGGTTATGCAGAGGAACCAACCATGCACACATTTGCCTCACAGCAAATAGGCTCACAGACTTCTGCAATTTATACACTATCTTTGTACGCATGTTAAAAGCTGAACTCACTACTCCATTGGCTATTTTAGGACATATTCATAGGAAAGTACTGCTCAGTAGTCATGAACAGCAAACATCTTTGTGTTTTATAATGGAATGAAGAGGTTACGTACTACAACATACAGTTTGTTGTGGTACACTGCCGCACCGTCATGACATGTGGTGAGGTGTGGGGGTTTGCTACGGTAACCATGCAAGCACCTCACCTACCAGGTGAAGACAGGGTTGTTCACAGACTTCTCCACAATTTGTGAGCTATGCTTTATTTTCATGTTAGTATCAAAAATTGCTGTGTCAGAATCTGTTTAAACCAAAATTTGTTAATACAGTAATCATCAGCAACAAAATGTTTTGATAAATTACAAACACAATTGTGCTCTGGTGGCAAACGGTGGCAGGCAGTACATTGTGTGGTGATAAAGCTGAGCATCCATGCCTTGCACTGGATAGGGTTAGACCAGGTCTGCTGAATAGTTCACCATCCCCTCCACAAATGATAAAGTAACAGTATTGTACTCACATACCACTTCCACACGATCACTGCTGTATGTACCGTATTTATAAACAGGCTCTTCTAGTTTGATTTTTGTTTGATGGCAGTTCTAGCTTTTCTTTTACAGTATTTTTGTCACATTCACTGCCAAATGCCAAATGAACTTCTGTTCCTTTATTAAGAAAAAAAAAAAAGGAAGAAGAAGAAGAAGCTTTATGAATTAAGTGTACTGAATTCTACTTTTTTTTTTTTTTTTTTTAAGTTTAGGAATGATTTGGAGAGTCTCCAGTGGGGTACTTTGGCTATACACGATTTTTGGCTTTACGTGAAGCCTAGGGAACGTAATCCTCACATTTAGTTGTGACATGACTATACTGATGTTTCTGTGGTGTCACTGGGTATGTTTTGTTCTGGATATTTTCAAGCATTTATAAATGGGATGTCTTTGCATATGTGGGTGATGAAGCCACTTCTTCCACGTTGTTAAGTATGTACTAGACAGACAGAAGAAACAGGATGAACAGAGTTGTACAAATGAAAAGCAAAGTGCCTGTGGAGGCTGATAGTTTTAAGTATCTGAAAGACACATTGTACACAATATAAATGGCAAAAATGGAATGTTAGAATACAGTGACATTGTTTTATGGGAGAAGAATGGCTGGAGAACTTCGTACTATTTTGAAGGATATGATGGTAGGTACAGAAGCGAATATGATTAGCGTGGAAGTGTTTCTGCCAGTATCATCATATGGTAGTGAAACCTGAGCAGTGTGTGTGTATGTGTGAGAGAGCTTGCTGGGTAACAGGCTACAGAAATAGGTCTTCACAGAAAAGATGCAGGCAAAGGCAGAATGGATGGCATAAGCAACTGAGAAATTATAAGTAATGTATTTTGGAATTACTGCAGGGACAAAAGGAAATTCTGTATATACTGTATACTATATATGATAAGGAAACACTAAAAATATGTACAGATACCATGTGCCAAAGAGAGTTTTTGAAAGTCAGACTAAGGATGCCAGAGAATATTGAAAGATGACAGCCATATGTGGTATGGCAGAAGACAGTGGATGAGTATATTTAAGAGAATAGGAGAAGAGGGTGAAAAAATATGGCATTTAGGATGGGGATAGACATATGTGGAGAGAAACGAGAATGGAGGAAATTGTCACAGCCATCATCTGTCCAGAGGTTCCAAAGAGGAAGCATTGCATTACAGATGATGATGAAATTCTTTTAGGGGTGTAAATTTGTTACCCACTCTTCACCTGTCCCAGACTATGGTAGCCCACCTTAGATTCTTACACTCCAAAGAGGATAATACTGTCTGTTACATCCAACCAACATAGTTTTGTTTTTATGGTAATGATGATTATCTCCAGTTCTTTTTATGCCAAAAGGCACCCCCTATAATCCTCCCATAAATGATTTACTGGCAAAAGGAGTGGGCCTGATCTGTTCACTATCATGAACAAATACCTTGATCCTGAGTGCAACATTTGATGACTAAAATAGAAAGGATGATTCTGCGAGTGTTAAGTTTTATTACTTTATACTATCTGATGCTTTGCAGTCTACTGGTAAAACACACCACTAGGAGTGACACCCTTGTCTTGTGCTTTTCATTCATTCATTCATCATCTAATCCAGCGTTGCCCCAAGAGAAGTGTAGGAGCCTGGGACTAAGCAAATTGGTCCTGACATTTAAGATGAGAGTGACCAGCTTTACTCATGCATGTGTGGCATTACGTGGGCAATACACCCCAACTACCCCTTGAATAGAAACCTTTAACTGGCTCAATCTGATTGGAGTGCCTTCATTACCCACTAAACCACCAGGTGCCATAATTTGGTTACATGGTTAACACTCAGCATAGTAAATAGTTTCCTGGTGTACAGGAAACTATTTGACTTATCACTCAGTGTACAGTCACCCACAAACAGAAGGAAGAGGGAAGAATGAAGGAAAGAAAGACAGAAGAGAAAGGATGGAACGAAGGAAAGAAGAGAGAAAAGGATTGGCACCCAAGAGCAGCATTACACTGAGTGTGTCGATGGTGAGTGCTCCCATCAACTCTCCCAAAGGCTTAGAGGTTACTGGAGGCATTTCATTTATGTAATGCAACCAGAAACATTAATCTGTCTCCAATGCTTAAATGTTCAAGGCTACAGTACTCTAGCCCATGAATTCTAGCTCCCCAATCCCTAACTAACCTTTAACATTTACTCTTTTAGACACATAATATAACCTTATTATTATTTCATCGTTCTTTGCACACCAAGCAAAATAAAATGGCACTCCTTAGCACGGCAACAGTTTATTAGCCTGCTAATGACTGACCTTACAACTATTCATGGAAATGTTACTGTCTCAAGTTTACTGTAAAATTTACAAATGACACTTGGAAACACAACTCTTACCTCCTTGATATATAACAACATTATGTACAATAGTTAAGGCATCGATTTCAAAGTCATAGACAGTCTTGTATCTGCAGTCTGCAGTCTTCTGTTCCATGGTGTTTAAGTCCATTTGATGATGCAGAAGTAGCTGTGCCCGCCAAGGTTCTGAAGCAGATACACGACTTAGCTGGTCAGCACGAATGAGAGCCTGGTGGTTGGTGGCAGCTGCCCGGTCACTCAAGAAAACACCTGTCTTCTGGGATGGTGCAGGGATTACTCTCTCAAGGATGCTTACTGGTAACTGTAAATAACAAAAGTCTTTTACAACACTACTTATGGACATCATCTAAAAAAGTATTGGAACTATTTACATACATACAAATACCCAAACTCTCCCTACTCAGTTATGGATTATAACATGTCTCATGTCTAAGGTCCATATAGAAAAGCTACAAATGATACTGCTCAAGGTCTGACTGACTGATGACACAAAAATGATCATGGCAGCATAACAACAGATGGCACTCCTGCTGTATAACAGGAGTAAAAGCAGAACAAGGATAGCTAAAACATATACAGTACATTTACAGTACATTCACTTAATATGGGGGAGAATTAAATAATCACGAGTGCACAAGTTGGTTTTGAAAACACAAAATCAGGGTGGCAATGTGAGCCAAATCTGGCATTGTGCTGCACAGAGCGACCTGCCCTTGTGAAGCACACGAGGAAGTGTATCACCGTACCAAGCCATGGCCATGGATAGTGAAGATCTACCGATCCAGTATGTAAGCAAAATCCTGGCAGGCCTTTGATGAATTTAAAGATCAAGTGACAATGAACAAAAACTGTAAAGTGAGAGCTCAAGAGGTTCTGGATGCCACAGAAAACAGTCTCCATTACTACCAAGACAGGCATGCCAAGGATGTGAACTGAAGGCATCACACTCTGATTACCACCTTCATTACTCCACTACAACAAGATTCAGTGTCCTCAACACCAATTGAGGATGACGATGGTGCATCTGTTGTCTGCCTAGAACTCTGAGGGGTTCATGACTGATGTGGCATGTGGTGGTGGTGGTGTGATGGAGTCAGGCGATGTGGAGGATGCTGGGGCCAGGGCAAGGCCAGCCCAAGCCTATCAGGTGCACTTAGCAAGACCGCAGCTGGTGCTCCCCCCCCCCCCATCATGCTTGCCTTTGCCTACAAAATAATTACAAAGCCTAGTACACACCTGCAGGTCCCCAGTTTACTTTGTCCTACTGTATGCCATACTAATAAAATGTTTGAAGTTTCTGCTGGCATCATAACTACATACCCAGCACTACAAGGTTTTTTGTCCATGGTTACTTATGCTACTCTTTTTTATTGCTGACACATGTGTTTTAGATTTTTTAAATAAATTGTTGTCGATAGGATTAAGATTTACGGATTAGGTTAATGAACAAAGTAGAATTTTTGGTTTATTTTACAAGATATAAACCAAACTTAACCTCTGAGATTCCGATGACGATTTTGAGGGTCATTTCAAATCCAACCTCAGAGATTCCAACGAAACTTTTAAGTGTCATTTTAAGATACTTTTGTAAAATATTCACCATAAACTGCAGTTAAGCGTCATAACAAAGAAACTCGGGCATGATGTCGTGGGATGGTTGTTTTGTGCATGGTGGGCAGTGAGCATGTGGTATGACTCGTGGTTTTGTCCCAGAGCAGGGAACGAAGGCAGTTGCGCTGTAGCCGTCATAACGATCAGAGGTTATATAATTGCCTTGCACTTTTCCTAATACACGTGTCATTTTGACTTTTTATTTTCTTTGCTTTCCCTTTTTGAACATTCCGCTAAAAACTACAACTATTCAGCTTCAAAATAACACCACACTGAGCATTCCATAGTGAAAAGTGTATCTACAAAGAGAAATAAAAGAAAAAGAATATGTGGCCGAGAATCAATATACTGTAATTGTGGATCTTTTTTCCTTTCACTTTACCACGCAATAAATATAAATAAGTTACCGAAATCTATATAACACCATAAAGGTAATTTACTGTAAGTTTGCATGTTTTAAACCAGATTTATATATCTTTATTAGATTTTTATTGCTGAATATTTTTCTATGGCAAGGTATAAAATTTTTGGTTTTCACCTAATTTCATCTCGTCATTTGACTTCTTATTTTCTTTTTCCTTTTTTGAATACTGTATACAGTAAACCCTTGATATAACGAACCCCAGTATTGCAAGTTTCAGATATAACGAGCGGCCAAATTGCAACCGAACTTCCCCCGGATTTTGCGAACAAAGGTCGCTAAATGCGAGGGAAGTTCGGGAATCAGCCCACGGTGACTACAGCATCCTTTCCTGACACAGTAAGTGTACTGTAACAATAAGATCTCACTATAACGGACTAATTGGGGCACAAACCATTCCGAAAAATGCGAAATTCCGATAAAAGCGACATCTGGACTTTTCCCTGCTATTCTGGACTTTTTCCGATATACAGTGTATCAGACATTAGTCCAGATTGTATGAACGGTTTTTAAACTGTTTTGATTACCATTGTGGTACTGTACGGTGTTATATCTTCACTACATGAATTACATGGTATAAGATGTATAATACAGTAAACCCTCATTATACGATGAGGTTCCGTTCCTGAAAACCCCATCGTAAAGCAATCCATCATATAGCAATCCCATTATAACATGGAGTCAATGGGGATACGTTCCCAGACGTGCCTAAACTCTCACATATACACACCTTAGCATTCACATACATGAAATATCCTTATGTTTAAACATTTAAAGTAACACATTAATAGTGAATAAAGAGAAAAAAAAGCATGAAAACTACAGTATACAGTAGATCTTACCTTTACTGAAGCAAGCAACGGTTGTTTATGTGGTTCCTAGACAATTCGCCATGAGGTCGACAATTCGTCGTCATAATATGGACGTTCCCCATCACGATAATTCCCCGTCATTCTATAAATATACTTATTACTGATTAACTGATACTTTAATAACTAATTCTCAGGGGGATCTATCAAAGTCTATTTTCATTCAATAGCATTGGCTTTGGATATCATTTGTAAGTTGCACTTTTAGACAATATTTAACTTGTTTCTACCTTGATGTAGTTGACTTTGAATTATGTTCTAGCATCACCCACAGCTGTTTTCATTAATTTCTATTGGTACTACAACATCCAGGGTATATTTTAAAACGACTTTGAAGAGGTACAAGTACAGTACTAAAAAACTAGTGTACTTCCTAAATAAACTGATATGAAAATAAACGACGGGGAATCATCCTGACGACGAAAAGTCCCAATGGCGAATTGTCTCGTTTTTGTTGTGATGGCGAAATATCCCGAAACATTTATATAGACGTAACATGAAGATTATTTGTATAATTCCAAAGTATGTCGATCGTTCATTTAAGGTAATTACGCATTTATATAAATGCCAATGTCTCGTATGTAGCCTTATGCTAAGATCAAGGATCGATCATAAATCAGCTGATTCACGTTTCAATATATTATTATTTTTCATTTAATGCCCATGATTTGATGCAATATTTTACATTTACTATATAAACAATAAACCACCATCACTTTTATAACTTACATAATTAACCCCATAACTGCAGGGCGTCACTTTCGTGACGCTTGGGAGCAAGGGATCATACCGCGGGGCGTCACTTTTGTGATTCTGTGTTATTTTGAATTCACCCGGGCTTCCAAGTGGGGGCTTGTATCATCTATCAGTACTGCCAATGTCCAAAACTAGTCAGCACTCCTAATCTCATCTGTACTCCCATCCATTGTTCACTATCTATCTATCTATTGCCAGACGCCTCAATCCCGTTTGGGGTGGCCACAAACAAATCGCCTCCAAGTCGCCCTGTCCCCCGCCATTTCACTCCCCTGCTCCCAGCTCACACCCCCCTCTCTCATATACCTCTCCACCCCATCCCTCCATCTCATCCTCGGCCTCCCCCTCCCTCTTTCCCCCTCCACCTCACTCACATATACTCTCTTCGTCAGTCTTTCACCCTCCATCCTCTCCACATGGCCAAACCACCTCAGTGCATTCCTCATAACGCTTCCTATCACATCCACATCAACACCACAACGCTCCTTTATATCCTCATTCGTCAGCCTGTCTCTCCATGTGACTCCACAGGCTCCTCTTAAATAACTCATTTCCACTGCTCTAACTCTTGACTTGTGTCCTTCCAACAACGTCCAAGCTTCACTTCCGTACGTTAGAGTTGGTATCACAATACTGTCATGTAGTAACTTTTTCACTTCCATGCTCACTTCCCTGTTTCTTATCACTGCTTTCAAGGAACCAGCAACCTTTCTTCCCTGCTGTACCCTTTCAAGCACTTCACCCTCCAAACCTCCATCCTTACTCATCACACTACCCAAGTACTTAAACGTACTCACATTTTCCAATTCCTCACCATCCAACCTCGCTGTACATTCACTGACTTCACCTCTCTCAAAGACCATCACTTTACTCTTCCCTACATTCACTTTTAGATTCCGTTTCTTACACACTCTCTCAAACTCATCAACCAAGCCTTGCAGCTCCCCTTCGTCTTCACTCAACAACACAGTATCATCTGCAAACAACAGTACAGGGAGTTTCCAAACACTATCCTCTCTCACCATGGCCACTCCAACATCCACTACCCTACCTTGTACCTCTTTTATTACCCCATCCATGTACAGATTGAACAACCATGGAGACATGACACATCCCTGTTTCAACCCAACCTTCAAAGAGAAAAATTCACTTAGTTCACCATCCACACGCACTGCAGCCTTCGCACCATCGTACATACTCTTCACAGCATTCAACAACTTTCCATCTACTCCATATATTCTTAACACTTTCCACAATCCTTGTCTATCCACCCTGTCATATGCTTTCTCCAAATCCATGAATGCCGCATACAACTTCTTTCCCTTCTCTAGAAACTTTTCCACTAAAGATCTAAGAATGAATATCTGATCTACACAACCTCTTCCCTTCCTAAAGCCTCCCTGTTCTTCTCCAACTAATTTCTCTGTTCTTTCTCTAACTCTGTCAATAAGTATCCTACCATACACTTTTCCTATTATACTAAGAAGACAAATGCCCCTATGGTTACCACACACTTCTTTTTCCCCTTTTCCTTTATACAAGGGAATAATTATACCTGACTTCCAATCTTCTGGGACTCTACCTTCCTCCCAGGCCAATCTGCACATCTTCCACATCCATTCTACTACTATCTCTCCCCCATGCTTCAGCATTTCACCACACACTCCATCAATTCCTGGGGCTTTCCCTGATTTAACTTTCTTCATTGCTTCCACAACTTCTATCCTACTGATTTCTTCCTGTCTTCTCACCTCCCTCCTTCTCCCAGCCATTCCCCAGCCACTTATACTCGCATTACTTCCATCCTCTACGTTCAACAATTCCTTAAAATGTTCTCTCCATCTGCTCACTTTTTCTCCCTTCTCCACTAGTAATCTACCAATTTTATCTTTCACTCCCCTGCTAACTTCACTTCCACCCTGTCTTACTCTTTTCACCTCTTTCCAGAACATTTTCTTACAGTCCCTCCACTTTACACTCAAATTTCTTCCAAATTCCTCATCCACTCTCTTCTTACTCTCTCTTACTAATCTTTTCACCTCTCTCTTCCTTTCCATTGTTCACAATTTAGCCATTTCTCACCGTTCTTGACTCCCCTCCCTACCCCCCCTCCATTACCCTATCCTCTTGCCTGCCCAGCCATGCTACGCTAAGTAAATCTTCCCTGGAATTTTTCACTGATTTCATCCGTTGAAATATGCCCTAAGCCCTAGTCTTATACCAAATAATATATACAAGAAAGAAATAAGGTAAGTGAGAGTGCCATACACCTGGAATTGGCTAATTATCACCTGACAACACCTCACGTGCATCGTTCGCTAATTTTCGCTGTTTATTTCCCCTTGAAATATGCCGTATAATCTATTTTCGTAATAAATATACATATAAGGAGGGAAGGGAGACCCCTAAGTGATATTTACATTCACCTGGAACTACCTAATTTATAATGTATTGTCTAGATTTCCTGCCAATCATTTCACTGCTAAAATTAGCTGTGTCAAGAGCCTAACGTTGGTAGTAATGAATTTCCCTGGGTAGGCCACCACCCCGGCCCACCCTTATCAGTTCACTCTCATCTTCCGAAGTGGAGGTACTTCTGTTCGCTCTTGCTAGCTTCAGGGACTTTTCACCCCCATGCAAAGGGCCCTGTAACCTTTACCCCCTACTAAACCTCGTGTGGAAAGAGGTAAAGGGCTGACAATTGATAAAAGAGTGACTACGATCTTTCTATTGAGTAAAACAGTGCAAGTGGAATTGTAAATAATGTGTAAACAGCAAGTGAAAGTAATGAATGTAAATATAAGTGAACAGTGGAAAATAGTTTTATAAGTAACTTCAAGTGACAGTGCATAACACAGTGTAAATAAAATAGAAATGTAAATAACGTAAATAAAATAGAGAACCTAAATAGAAATGTAAATGAGTAGTACTATAAGAATACGAGTATATACCCTAGGAGTAATGAAACTGAAAGTTTCACTCTAGCATGTCTGAATACTATGAGTTATGAGAGTGAAGGTGAAAGTGACATTCACTCTCAATGCTAGTATACAGGACGAGAAAGTGAATGCTACGTATTTTACTGAAAGAAATTGAATCCCTACAGTGACAATAAACTAATACTACTGAAGGAAACTTATGGATAAAGACTGTAGATATATATAAGTGTTATATAGTAATAGAAATATAAAGTGTGAGGGATTTTATGAATAATAAATGACAGAGTACCAAGAGCGAACTAGCGCAAGTGCGACGGTCAGACGTGCTCGTAATTTTCATCGCTTTCACAGTGGTTTTTTTTTTGGAGTATGGATCCCAAACTACTTGAAAATCATAGAGTAGTGTTTATAGTGTTAATATCTGGCTGTGGTAATCATATTACGGGTTGTCGGGAAGTGTAAAGTGGAGACTTCGTTACCCAACTTCAGAGGTCTCCACAAGTCCTACGGTAACCGATAAAGGCTCAACAAACATTCCAGGAGAAAGCTGAAGGTATGTGCCATAAGCATATGTAATTTTAATATTCTAGGACTAATAACTGATTTTTGACAAATATTTTTTGAGAGTCTGTCGGAGCCCGAATAACCCCGCGGCACAAGCAAAACATTGGTAAACATGCCCGTGGTGTAGGGGTTAAAAAACTAGTGTACTTGCTAAATAAACTGATACAGTACACCCTCATTATCGACGTTTTTTTTATTGACGGATTTGATTATCGACGGTTTTTTTTTCTCCTGGGAGTTAAATTATTATTATTAAAAAAATAAAAAAATAAAGAATTGTATTGCCACCTCCTAGCAAGTTTGCGCGCCATCCCGCCAGGTGTCTCTGGCTGCTCGTGGCATGTTCCCGCCGACCCAACAAACAACAGCATCAGTACACGTTTGTCTGTTGTTCTCATATCGTGTTCGGCCACATCTATTGTGCTTTCGCGATCATCATGGCTCCAAAGCGCCCTTGTAACACTCCAACTGGGAATAAGGCAGCTAAGAGAGCAAGGAAAGTACTTACCTTGGAAGTAAAGAACGAAATATTACAAAAACTTAGAAGTGGAATGAGCTAAACAGCGGTTGGTCGCGAGTATGGCATGAATGAGTCCAGTGTTCGTGGCATAAAACGGAGAGAAAAAGACATTAAAGATGCTCTGGCTTCGTGCACACCAGGATCGGCTAAAGTAACGATGCATGTGACAGATGATGCCTTGGTGAAAATGGAAAAGGCACTGAATATTTGGATTGAGGACTTAAACCGTCGACACGTGCCGCTAGACTCCCAGTTCATCAGAAACAAAGCAAAACAACTCTATGCTCGGTTTGCTGGTGAAAGCAGTGGTGTTGGTGAAGATAATGGTGATGAAAGTGAGGCAGGTGAAAATAGTGATGATGGTGATGAAAGTAATGACGATGGTGATAGGCCTAGTAATGTTGGTGCTTCTAGGCAAAAGAAATTTGCAGCCAGCAAGGGCTGGTTCGAGAATTTTAAGAAAAGGTATGGCCTACATAACATTAGGATGACTGGTGAAGCAGCTTCAGCAGATCAGATAGCAGGAGAATCGTACCCACGTGACTTTGCTGAACTTATAAGGGAGAAAGGGTACAGGCCTGAACAAGTGTTTAATGTGGATGAAACAGGCCTGTGGTGGAAGAAAATGCCTAATAGAACGTACATTTCGAAGGAGGAGAAAAGTGCGCCGGGCTTTAAAGCAGCAAAAGATCGTGTATCTGTGCTGTTGTGTGGTAATGCAGCAAGACATATGATAAAACCCATGCTCCTGTATCATTTGTTATAATGTTAAAGACGAGTTGGATTTTTTGTCAATAAAGGATATTTCTTGCAAAAGTTAAGCAGAGATTAAATATGAAATATACGAGCATAAGGAGAGTTGAATTTTCCTAAAAGAAGATCCTAGCGAAAGCTAGGCTAAGATTCATCATTGATAGCATAAACTGCCATACAGTCGTGAAAATTTAGGTCTGGGAGAAATGGAATATCAAGAATGAAAGGAAGCTCTTGAGAATGAAAGTAAATGGGAGAGCGTGGTCTCTCTGGTATGAGCTAGCAGCACCACGCGTGTGTTGTGAAGATCGGTGCGAACAACTGATCTAACGTAACACTTGCCTCACACTCTCAGTTATTAGAACGTATGAATGACCACCACTGCTGCTTTCTTTTTTTTTTTTTTTTTTTTTTTACACACTCGGTTATGTAAACGTATGGATGGCTCCAACTGCTGGTTTCGCCTTTTATTTTTAGATGGAGTGAGGTGTAAGTGGAGAGAGAAGTGATGATACAGCAGCCATTACAAGTTGAGGTCCAGTGTACGACCACTATGCATCAACATCAGAGATTATGCTATTTTTTCCATAATTCTTTACTTAATATAAGTAGTTTTATTATGATATTCAGTTTTTCAATTGCCTAACTAATTTATTTCTAAGAAACAATAAAACTAAACTGCATATTACATACGAGTGATTGAAGGGATACTAAAATATATAAACAAAGGGTACCTGACCAGACGAAAATCGGTATCGACGGTTTTAGGCATCGACGGGTATCTTAGGTACCTAACCCCCGTCGATAATGAGGGTGTACTGTATGTAAATAAATGATGGGGAATCGTCCTGACGGCGAATTGTCCCGACTCAGCCTCACAGTCACAGCCCTCACTCATCAATGTCAGAACTGCCTGGCTGGGCAGGGCTAGCTAATGAGGCTGGACTGGTGGACAAGTATGTGTGGTCTAATGCCGACAGTGTGAGGACGTTTTTGTTGCGTTTGCACATTCGCTGTTCACTGAGCCGCGGATGATCCATCGTTGTAGCAAATCGTTCCCATTGTATAGTGGGCATAGGGTACTAAAATTTTGACATTGTATAAGCGAAATATCGTACAAAGAGGCATCGTATAACGAGGGTTTAGTGTAATACTGTACTGTACACTGATAAACATGTCTTTTATTTACCTTATTGTGGTGAATATAGCTGAAGTGGTCAGGCAGTCCGGACTGCTGCTGGCTTTATCAGACTTTTTCCAATATATAGGAATTTAGTCCGGTAGCTCCTTGAGCCCAATAAAAGTGAATTCAGGTCTATTGAAGTCTGTTATATCGAAGTTTTACTGTACTACATTGTACTGTACAGTATTCTTATTATATTGTATTTATATGCAACTTCATACATTATTGTATTTACATGTACAACTTCATAAACCATTGAATTCCCAATATAAAACTTCACAGAGTTAGTTTAGGTTATGTTTGAGCACATAGGACCAAACGACTCCCCTTAAATAAGGAACTCAGTTTGGTAATCCCTCGGAAATACCGACCCCTCATATATAGCGAACTTTCGGATATAGCGACCCACCCCTTGCCCCAATTACAGTGTGTCCTCAATAAACGAAAGGGATAGGGACTGAAAAAAACTTTCATAATTCGAAATTTCGTATATCAGAACAATTTTCCCCATTGAAACATGCGTAGAAAGGGGGGGGATGCGTCCCAGGGCCCCCTCGGACCCCCCACCTAAACTTTACCCCTCCTATTTTGAGGTAAGTAATACCTGTAGAGGTAAGTAATACCTGTAGATGTTGAGGACAAGGTGGTCATTTTCTTGTACATCTCCTTTTTCTTGGTCACAGTCCCAAAGGTGGAAGCTGCAAGGCCTAAAGCAAGCCCGATCTCTGAGACTCCCTGCCCCTCCTCGTGGCATCTTATAATTTCCAATTTCCTCTCCAAAGTTAGAGTACAGTGCTGCTGCTTCTTTGCAGCAGGCTCCCCCGATGCAGGAGATGAAGCAGGGCACTTGGGAGGCATGTCTAAACAATATGAAAAGGTGTAAAGCGGCAAAAATATCCTCATGTACACTGAAGCTATGATCGCCATCAAAACATGGATGATTCGCCATCAGGAAAATTCGCACCCAAGATGATTCCCCATCATTCTATAAGTATATCTAAAATTAACTGATTAATACTATAATAACTAATTTCATGGGGAACTATCAATAGCGTAGGCTTTGGATAGAATTTATAATTTACACTTGTAATCAATAATTAACTTGCATCTGCCTCGCTGTAGTAGACTTTGAATTATAATCTGGCGTTTCCCATAGCTGTCTTCAATAATTTTTACAGTAATTTTTGGATGCAGTCAGTTGAGATTGACTGATTAGCTGAGAATGTAGACGTCATATGAAGATTATTTGTATAATTTTAGAGTATGTCGATCATTCACTTGAGGTTATTAGGCATTTATATAAATGCCAATGTCTCATATGTAGCCGTATGTTAAACGATGAAGTGAAACATCGTATGTCACCTGATTCACGTCTCAATATATATTTATATTTTTTTCCGTTAATACCAACTACCTGATGCCATATTTTCTATCTATCTATCTATCTATGGCCCGACGCCCTAATCCCGCAAAGGGTGGCTGCACACAAAACGCCTCCAAGTCACTCTGTCACCCACCATTTGACTCCCCTCCCCCCAACTCATCCCCCCCTCCCTCATATACCTCTCAACTCCATCCCTCCACCTCATCCTCGGTCTACCCCTCCCTCCACCTCACCTACATACACCCTCTTAGTCAGTCTTTCATTCTCCATTCTCTCCACATGTCCAAACCACCTCAGTGTATTTCTCCTAATCTTTTCAACCACATCCACATCTACCCCACAACGTTCCTTCACTTCTTCATTTGTTAACCTGTCCCTCCACGTCACTCCACATGCTACTCTCAAGTAACTCATTTCCACTGCTCTCACTCTTGACTTGTTCCCCTCTTGCAAGGTCCACGCCTCGCTTCCATACGCCAGGGTAGGGATCACAATACCATCATGCAGTAACTTCTTAACTTCCATACTCACCTCCCTATTTCTCATCACTGCTTTCAGTGTACCAACAACCTTTCTTCCCTGCTGTACCCTTTCACGTACTTCATCTCCCAAAGTTCCATCCTTACTCATCACACTACCCAAGTACTTGAATGCACTCACATTCTCCATATCCTCACCATCCAACCTCACCGCACACTCTGTGACTTCATTCCTCTCAAACACCATAACTTTACTTTTGTTTACATTAACTTTCAGCTTCCTCCTCCTACACACTGTCCCAAATTCATTCACCAAACCTTGCAACTCTCATTCATCTTCACTCAACAATACTGTATCATCAGCAAACAGCAACACCGGAAGCTTCCAAATCTCACCCTCATTCATTAGGGCCACCTCCACATCCACTGCCCTACCTTGCACCTCCTTTACAACCCCATCCATATATATATTAAACAGCCATGGAGACATCACACACCCCTGTTTCAGTCCCACATTGAGATCAAAGAACTCACTCAGCTCACCATCCACTCGCACCGTAGCCCTAGCTCCCTCGTACATACTCTTCACAGCACTCAACAATTTCCCCTCCACTCCATATATCCTTAATACCTTCCACATACCTTGCCTATCTATTCTGTCATAAGCTTTCTCCAAGTCCATGAAGGCAGCATACACTTTCCTTCCCTTTTCTAGATACTTCTCCACTAAACATCTTAGAACAAATATCTGATCTACACAACCTTTTCCCTTCCTAAATCCCCCTTGTTCTTCTCCAACTAGCTCCTCTGTCATATGCCTAACCCTATCAATGAGTATTCTACCATATATTTTACCAGTCACACTAAGAAGGCAAATACCCCTATGGTTACCACATACTTCTCTCTCCCCTTTTCCTTTGTACAGAGGAACAATTATACCTGATTTCCAGTCCTCTGGAACCCTTCCCTCTTCCCAAGCCAATCTACACAACTTCCATATCCACTCCACAACAATCTCACCCCAATACCTAAGCATTTCACCACACACTCCATCAATTCCTGGGGCCTTTCCCAGCTTAATCTTCTTCATCGCTTCCACTACTTCCGACCTACTGATCTCTTCCTCCCTCCTCTCATCTCTTCTTCTCCCAGCCATTCCCCAACCACTTATACTCACACTGCTCTCACTCTCTACATTCAACAAATTCTCAAAGTGCTCCTTCCATCTCCTTAATTTCTCTCTCTTCTCCACCAACAATCTATTATTCCTATCTTTCACTCCCCTACTATTTCCCCTTTCACACTGCCTTACTTTCTTTACCTCCTTCCAAAACAATTTCTTACTCTCCCTCCATTTCACACTCACATTCCTCCCAAACTCTTCATCCACTTTCTTCTTACTCTCCTTCACCAGTCTCTTAACCTCCCTTCTCCTGCTCACGTATACTTCTCTCTTCTCTCTCTCATCTTCTCCCCTACCTCTACTCGCCAACCATTCACCATATGCCTTCTTCTTTTGTTCCACAGCTCGTCTCACCTCATCATTCCACCATGCTGTCCCTTGCACACCCTTGCATCTCCTCCTCACTCCACAAACCGCCTCACACGCTGCGCTTATCTCTTCCGTGAATATCTTACATACGTCTTCCACCCCTTCCATCTGCTCTAGCTCATACCTTCCCAATCTTTCTTCCACTATGCTCTTATACTCTGTCATTTTCTCACTATCTTGCAATTTCTCCACTCTTCTCACAGGAGCTGCTTCCTCCTGTCTTCCCCTTCGTCTCCTCAACCATATTTTACATTTATTTTATAAAGAATAAACCATCATCACCTTTATAACTCATATAACTTGAAAAATAATATACTTGCTAAATAAACTGATATGTAAATATATGACAGGGAATTGTCCTGATGGTGAATTGTTCCAAAACCGTTGACTCAACTGAGAAGCATGCGAAAAACTGTTTACCAGAGAGGGGTTAGTTCGTTTCCTCGCCGCAAGCAAGCGTCCATTTTGAATTTTTCATATTTCCTTTTGTATCGCTTTTCGTATCATCAAGACAGATACTTTCATATTGTGGAATTTTTCCTATATTCATCACTTTCATTACATCAAAAATTCGTACTTCGGGTTTTCGTTTATCAAGGACTCAATGTAGTTCGCTATATCGAGGGTTTACTGTTCTACAATAAACTACAACTATTCTATCTATCTATCTATCTATTGCCAGATGCCTCAATGCTGTTCGGGGTGGCCACAAACAAATCGCCTCCACGTTGCCCTGTCCCCCGCCATTTCACTGCCCCTCTCCCAACTCACACCCCCCTCTCTCATATACCTCTCCACCCCATCCCTCCATCTCATCCTCAGCCTCCCCCTCCCTCTTCCCCCCTCCACCTCACTCTCATACACTCTCTTCGTCAGGCTTTCACCCTCCATCCTCTCCACAACTATTCATCTTTAAAATAACACCACAACCAGCATTCAATCGTAAAAGATTTATTTACACTGACAGATCAAAGAAAAAGATTGCGAAGTGAATATGTGGCCAAGAATCATAAAAAAAAATTTGGGATCTATTTCCTTTCGCTTTACCGTACAATAAAATGCATAAATAACCATAATCTATAAAGAACTGTAAAGGTAATTTATTGTAGTTTTGCATGGTTTAAACCAGATTTCTATATCTTTAATAGTTTTTTTTGCTGAATATTTTTCTACGGAGAGGTATAAAATTTTTGGTTTTCACCTAAGCTCAACTCGTCATTTTGACATTTTATTTTCTTTGTTTTCACTTTTTGAACACACTGTACTACGGTAATGTACAACTATTTAACTTTAAAATGACCCCAAAACAACATTCTATCATGAAAAGTGTATTTACACAGTGATCAAAGAAAAATGTCACGACGATAAGCTGTGGCTCAGTGTGAGAGGGGCTGACTCTGGCACAGACATACTGTCCGGCCCAGAAACCCGATAGGATTAATCAAATAGTGGAAAACATCATACAATGCAAAACAGTAATTCTCTAAAACTCAAAATAATTCATTCATATTTTCATACATATTATAATCTGACTCGCCTTGACTATCTTGCAGCAAATTCATCAATCACATCATCCATCCATCCATCATCCAATCCTATGTTGCCCCATGAGGAGCAAAGGAGCTAGGTAAGTTGGTCCTGATATTTAAGGCAAGAGTGACCAGCATCACTCATCCCTGAGTGGCATTACATGAGCAAAAAACCTCAACCACCCCTTGGATATAATCCTACACAGACTCAATCCGATTGGAGCACCTTAATTACCCACTGAACCATCAGGTGCCATAATTTGGTTATATAGTTACCACCCAGCATAGTAAATGGTTTCCTGGTGTACAGGAAACCATTTGGCCTGTCACTCAGAGTAGAGTCACCCATTGGCAGAAGGAAGAGGAAAGAGTGAAGGAAAGAAAGACAGAAGAGGGAATGTAAAGTCACCCATCATACGTTAACTGTCTGAACACTTCATGATTCACACTAATAATAGCCAGCCCACTAAGATGTTCTTGCACCACTGTAGACCTCAAGCACATTTTTATCAGAATAGTTTAGAAAAGCTTCTCTCTGGTGTGGGTACAGTTACAGGGAGAGTTGCAGAGATCCTCTGAGCTACCCACATGTTAGAAAATATTTCAGTCAGCCTCTTTTCATGCAAGAAGGTAAGGAGGTCCATGATTATCATGTTTCTGATGGCAAATCAAGAAAACTTTGTAGTTCCATAGCCAGTTCCCTGCCATCAATGTCCGAGTGTCCTTCAGAGGTAAGGGTTTTGCTGAGGGTCTGACAGTGGTCTACGATGTATTCTTTAGACATGCTTGTAAAGCTTAGGAGTACCCCAAACTTTTCATTCATCTCTCCTAGGATCTTAAACCTCTTATCAAACGAGGAAATGGTAGTGTCTACTACCAAATTAAAAAATGTAGTATCCATTCTCCTGAGTGCATCACTGACAGGCTTATCTGCACCCCTCATCAGACGAGGAAATGGTTGTGTCCACTAACATATTAAAAAATGCAGTCTCCATTCTCTTGAGAGCATCACTGACACTGCACACTCATTGCTAAAGTGCTTTTTTATGCTTCTCAGTCTTGTTTGTTTAGCACTGTGTCCACATTCATCTCTTCACAGATTTCCTTTGAAGAAATCTGTGCATTGGTAAAACTTGCATTTCTGTAGCACACATGAGAATTTCCAGTCTTCCTGAGCAAATCCACAACCACACCAAGCTGCATAGAGGTTGACTGCAATAGTTTACTCATGCTGAATTCTGTTAAGTACAGTAATCCCTCTACTATCCGATGTAATAGAGCCAAAGGCATGTCCGGAAAGTGGTCCCATCCGGAAAGTGGGCCTCTGACTGCTGGACTGGTACTTATGACCCTAACCCAGCCTAACTTTGAAAGCCACCTAAATAACTCCCTACGGGACATGCATAGCACTTATTTAAACCTATTTAAGACCCTAATCACACCAATTATGGACATAAAGCATGAAATAAATCAAAAGGAACCAAAGAATGAGGAATTACAAGTGACTGTACCTCAGCCAGGGTACTTACAGCACATCTGTGGCCACATTCTTAAGGCTTTGGCAGTGGTGCAAAAGCTCTTGAAGCACATACAGTAATCACTTACAGTAATTCTTTGCACTGTGAGTTATAACTGTTTAACACCGCACATTGTTAATTGCACCACGCCAGTTTCAACCGCCAATTTGCACTCCACAGTTAATCCTCTGCACTCTAAATTCTAATTTCTTAACACTGCACAACACTGTAAATTCCCATGTGGTCTACTGGCAAGGTATTGCTGTTTATTCGCTGTTTATTCACAAAAAAAACGAGCATGTGTGGCATCCACTGTGATAAGCATCCACTCGCAATCGAAGTTAAGCAATAACTGTTGATGACGGGGAAACAGAGTTGCCAGATCGCAACGTGCACATTACCAAACTCCTCAACTTTCATTACCAAATTTAACTTTTCATTACCAAATTCATAAAGCTAGCATTTATTCTTCACTAACTATATATCTATCTATCTATCTATAGCCCGATGCCCTAATCCCGCAAAGGGTGGCCACAGACAAAATGCCTCCAAGTCACTCTGTCACCCACCATTTGACTACCCTCCCCCCAACTCACCCCTCCCTCCCTCATATACCTCTCAACTCCATCCCTCCACCTCATCCTCTGTCTACCCCTCCCTCTCCCTCCCTCCACCTCACCTACATACACCCTCTTAGTCAGTCTTTCATTCTCCATTCTCTCCACTTGTCCAAACCACCTCAGTGTATTTCTCCTAATCTTTTCAACCACATCCACATCCACCCCACAACGTTCCTTCACTTCTTTATTCGTCAACCTGTCTCTCCCTGTCACTCCACATGCTCCTCTCAAGTAACTAATTTCCATGGAAATTCATGTAATCACTCTTCTTATAATTAACAGCATGTTGATTACTGTCACGTTATGTTGGCTAGCAGATTAATCAGACAGAGCAAACAATCCACCATCTCCATCCTGTGTATCCTCATACATGTTAAAAATCCATTTGGTAATGCATTATTCTGATTCATTACCAAATAAATTTTTCAGTACCAACTTGGCCCACATTTGGTAATGAAAAATACCAAATGGCAACCCTGACAGGGGAGGGGGGAGGGGGGAGGACGGAAGGGGTGAAGGGTCTGTGGTGTAACAGCTGGTCGGTGCCACATGGCAATTTCAAATTACGGGTGGGAAAAAATTCAGAATTTTGGGGATTTTTTTCTTTTTTTTTGGCCATTTTGAGTTCCAAAGGTCCAGGCCCACAATGTCCGGTAAGTGGGGTGTCCAGAAAGTGGGCGTCCGTAAAGTATGGGGATTAGTGTACATCATACTACACAACTGACCAAATGATTGAACAGTACAATCCCACTTCTGCCAAAGAATAAGCTTCAACTTTAATGACCAGGTTTGAGGCTTATATCTTGAGCTCCTGAAATGCTTCTCTTATTTGCCCAGGTTGATATCTGACTGCCTCTTCACTTTTTACTCAGCTATCCCATCTGGTGTCTGACAAGATTTCAAAGTGGTTTTGACAAAGTTTAAAAGAACATTCCACCTCCGGGTAGAGGCTAAGAACAATGTAAATAATTTTGTTAAACACCCAAAGTAACCAGTGGCATCTGAAGAGCTCTTGACAGCATCAGCTACCATCAAATTTAAACTATGGACACCACATGGGACAGACAGGGTCCTTGAGTTCTGTTGATGAAGACTGGCTTGAACACCTTCGGTGTTTCCTCGCATATAAGCTCAATTATCGTAAGACTGGCCTCTACAATCTTTAGAAGAGAACGTTTAGCTGCATTAGTCTTTTTAGGATGAGGCATGGTAAACTTATCCCTGCTGACTTCTCTACCTCAAAGAACCCCATGAAATGTTCTTTACTGTTGGTTTGTCTTCAAAGGACGCTATTCTGATTACGACGGAAAGTTATTCTCTGTGGCTCAGATCAGGGGTACGGTCTAACATGATAGAGAAATTTTTTTATGCTTTGATGTTTTCCACTATTCTCTCCATTATCTTTGCACTGATAATGTTCACTAGTTCGTTTTGGACTGTTCTGCCAAGACAGTGAGCATGAATGCCCCCATTACAGTACTTTCAACACTGTTTAAATGATTCTTCATAACTGGGTCAAATTTAGCCAAAAGCTCCACTTCCTTGAGAAAACTGCCATTGTCAGGACAGTTAAGTGTTTCAGTTGATCCTCTTAAAGCCATATTTCTTTCAGCTAAAGACTGAATGATTGCCATTAGTCTACTAAGAACGTGATGCCACATGTTCCTCTCAGCCATTACCAGTTCCATCTCTTGTCTGTCCATTGTGATTCCTCTTACAAGGTTGACTTCCAGTTACTTCCATGTGGCCATGTTGTTAGTGTGTTCAATGCTATTTTCATGAATGTCTGGTGAACAGCTTGCATTTTTCCTATCACTGAGTCCTTCTTCAGCCATTCTAACACACTTCCTACAAAACATTTTACAACAAAAGTAGAAAAGACTATCCTTTTTCATTTCATATATTAGCCAGCCTCTTTATATGTTTTCTCCATTTACTTAGATTCAATAAAAATAATCGTGATGGCATCTTCCATCCTTTTTTGGAAACATGAAACTTAGTCCAACCTGGTACGGTTCTCTTCGAACAAACTCTACTCTTTCCTGATTAGATATGGCCAGTCAGCAGAGTCAACAGGTGCAGCCTTGGCCTTGCCATACTCTAATGAATCCTCAAGCTTTGAAAACGACAAACAAGACTGTGGAGAAAATAGGACTGCTGGATGTGCAGTGGTCAAAAGCTGCTGGAAGGCTTGCACTGAATTCACTGGCTGTGCAGAGATCAAAAGGAGTTGGGAGGGTGGCACTGTATCGACTGGCTGTGCAGAGGTTGAAAGACACTGCGAGGGTGGCACTGTATCCACTGGCTGTGCAGAGGCCGAAGGAAGTTGGGAGGGTGGAACTGTATCTACTGTCTGTGCGGAGGTTGAAGGGAGCTAGGAGGGTGGCACTGTATCCATTGCCTGTGCAGAAGTGGGGTTGGAGTCGGCAGCAACTTGCTGAGTCTCATGATTTCCAGGAGAGGCAGGGATAAATATTTAAAAAGAGCATCTTGATGGTGTGCTGCTCTCGGGCATCTGCCCTTTCCTCTCCATCCTTCTTTCCTTCCATTCTCTTCTGCCTTACTTTCCTCATTCTTTCCTTGTCCTTCTGCCTACAGGCGACTTTACACTCCCTTTTCTGTCTTTCTTTCCTTCATTCTTTCCTCTTCCTTCAGCCTGTGGGTGACTCTACATTGAGTGACAAGCCAAATGGTTTCCTGTACACCAGGAAAGAATTTACTACGCTGGGTGGTAACCATATAACCAGATTTTGGCGCCTGGTGGTTTTAACCAGATTTTGGCACTTGGTGGTTTTAGTGGGTAATTATTGTGCTTCAATCGGATTGAGCCCGTGAAGGTTTATATCCAAGGGGTGGTTGGGGTTGACTGCTCATGTAATACCACTCAGGGATGAGTGAGGCTGGTTACTCTCATCTTAAATGTCGGGACCAACTGCCTAGCCCCGGGCTCCTACACTCCTCATGGGGCAATGTAGGATTGGATGATGGATGGATGGATAGATGGCATCTAGAAAAGGAAAAAATATATAGGCTACTAGTACTAGCCCATGATGATCCACACAAAACTGAAGCAAATGCATACCTACTATTAAAGCAAATGCATGTAGGCAACTTAATAAAATTATGCAATAAAAACAACCTCCACCTGCTACACTAGTCCTATGCACCAATACACTGAAAAATTTGCCCCAAAATGAACATTATATAAAGACTCTACTTATGAACTGCCATCAAGTATCTGTCACAAGTAACACAAATAACAATCTAACCATCTATCTATTCCCAGACGCCTTAATCCCGTAAGGGGTGGCTACAAACAAACTTCCTCTGTGTTGCCCTGTCCCCCTGCCATTTCATTGCCCTTCTCCCAGCTCACACCCCCCTCTCTCATATACCTCTCTATTCCATCCCTCCATCTCAACCTTGGCCTCCCCCTCCCTCTTCCCCCCTCCACTTCACTCACATACACTCTCCTCATCAGTCTCTCACTCTCCATCCTCTCCACATGGCCAAACCACCTCAATGTGTTTCTTCTAATGCTTCCTATCACATCCACATCCACACCATAATGCTCCTTTACTTCCTCATTTGTCAGTCTGTCTCTCCATGTGCTCCTCTCAAATAACTCATTTCCACTGCTCTCACTCTTGACTTCTGTCCCTCCAACAAGCTCCAAGCTTCACTTCCATACATTAGAGTTGGTATCAAAATACTGTCATGTGGTAACTTTTTCACTTCCATGCTCACTTCCCTGTTTCTTATCACTGCCTTCAAGGAACCAGCAAGCATTCTCCCTAGTTGTACCCTTTCGAGCACTTCGTCCTCTAAATGTCCATCCTTACGCATCACACTACCCAAGTATTTAAATGAACTCACATTTGTCCATTTCCTCCTCATCCAGACTCACTGTACATTCAATGACTTCATTTCTCTCGAAGACCATAACTTTACTCTTCCCTACATTCACCTTTAGATTTCGTTTCTTACACACCCACCCAAACTCATCCACCAAGCCTTGCAACTGCCCTTCATCTTCACTTAACAACACAGTATCATCTGCAAAAAACAGTACAGGGAGTTTCCAAACACTGCTCTACTCATTAGAGCTGCTCCAACATCCACTGCCCTACCTTTTATCTCTTTTATAACCCCATTCATATACAGATTGAAAAACCATGGAGACATGACACATCCCTGTTTCAATCCAACCTTCAAATAGAAAAATTCACTCAGTTCACTATCCACATGCACTGCAACCTCATACATACTCTTCACAGCATTCAACACCTTCCCATCTACTCCATGTATTCTTAATACTTTCCAAATAATATGCTATCATATAACTTTAAGTCGTATGACCAATGCAGGGACTATTACGAGGCACTCAGTCGTCAGTACATTAATATTCATACACTACATAGGTTTTAGACAGCATCCCAGTCTGACCGGTTATGTCGTTTTTCATTATAATGGCACTAGTATGTGAGTTCTTGTAGATGACAATGCAGGACTTAAAATTTTCATTAGCTGGTTGACAGATACTTTTCACAATGTCCTTAACAGCATTGCAGTAAAACAGAGTAATGTCACCGGTTTGGGGTTTAGGTTGGCCAGACACATAACATTCGAGATATCAGCCAGTGATATTGTCAAAGTCCATTATCTACAAGCATCTGGCATAGATGTTGCAGCTCTCGGTTAATGGGCTGCCATGAGGAACATACTGTAACAGCCTGTTTAACACTTGCTCTGATGACACCTCTCTTGTAGTTCTACGCACATTCACCTCTGCCGTTCATACAATTTTCTGTGTTCATTGGTTTACAACAGAAGTCAGCAGTGAAGCTGTCATTTGTGCTGTCTACCAACACATTCAAGAAAAGGAATTTACCACAGCTGTTAAGCTCAGCAGTGAATCGTAAGCCAGATATTTCTTCTAGGCATGTTTTTAGCTGCTCAAGTTGAAATTGATTTTCTGCACACACAAATATATCATCAATGTACCTGTAGTAGATTTGAGGTTTACCATCTCGGTGTTCAAACGACAGGTGCTCTACACAAGACATGATGGCTTGCGCAAAGAGCCTCCCAGCAGAGACTCCAAGGTGACACCATCCTTCTGAATATACAGTTTTCCTTCTGGACACCAGAATGGCACTCCTGTTGTGCAGGCTTTTAGCAACTCTCCTAAGATGCTTCTTGGTATTTCTGGTGATGGTAGCTCGTGTTGTTGGTAGAAGTGGTCCAGGATTATATCATTAATCTCTGTACAGTACTAGGACACTGGTGAATAAGCTCACTACCTCAGGTGAAGCAAAAATGCCATTTAGTCTGTTCACCCTCAAAATGTCCACAAACTCTTTTTTTAACCCATCCCGTCCGGCAATGTTCCTGCGAACCATTCCCACAGCCAGGCATTCCCGAGAGAAAATGTGAAAAAAGTCTATTTTTAAGCCTTCATATCTCAGTTAATACTTAACCAAATATAAAAAACCAGGTCTCATAATACTCACCAATCCTTTGACTTCAAGCTGATTGCATAAGATGGTCCGTCTAGAGCATGTAGGAAGAGTAAGTGAGTGGGGAATGAGGGTAATTTTTTTTGTTTTTTTGCCAGTGTCCATATGCATGGCAGAGGTTTGCTGACACAACTAAGGCTTAGACTAGCCCTCCACAATAATAACACTTCGATAACACTTCCAGAAGACCAAAATCCACCACAAACACTATTTATGTGAAAATTTTTCCATGATCGGTCATACTTGGTGCTGGGAGGCAGGTAACCACAGCAACCACCTTGAGGCAGGCTGCCTGGTCACCTCACCACCACCACCCTGCTTTACAGATAGACAGACAGACACTCTCTCTCTCTCTCTCTCTCACACACACACACACACACACACACACACACACACACACACACACACCTTTGACAAGGCACCTCACCTCACAAGAGACTAATGTGGAAACTAAAATATATAGGAGGACTGAAGGGGAAACTTCTGGAATGGATGAGAGACTTTTTGTGAGACAGACAAATGAGGACAGTAATAAAGGATAGGATGTCTGGATGGAGGGAAGTAACAAGTGGAGTCCCTCAAGGCTCGGTGTTGGCGCCAGTAATCTATCTATCTATCTATATAGATAGACAGATAGATAGATAGATGGACAGATAGACAAACAGATATATGTATGTGTGTGTGTATATATATATATATATATATATATATATATATATACTGTATATACAATATATATATATATATATATATATATACTGTATATACAATATATATATATATATATATATATATATATATATATATATATATACAGTGGGCTCGCACAGTGCGCGAGAGATTGGGTGGTGCACGAGCTCGCACACTGGGAATTCGTGTACTAGGAATGCATAATCTTATGGGAATAATTACATATGGGCGGTACCCCCTCATACCTGGACATTTTTTGGCCCTTAGAGACATAATAAAGGTCATATGTTTCAGACATTGTACTAAAGCTATAGCTACAATAACAAAAATATGGGTAGTCACCTTAACAACAGTAGACAACAGGCCTGATGACCTTAAATAACAGGGGTTCCGTGGCGCGGCAACACTTACAGCGCCGCACTCCCCACCGCACCAACACTTCCCTCCGCAGACTCCTCTTGATCACCTTCCCCAGGAGCATCAAAATCACTCACTTCGGCCATAAACCCTTCAAAGTTCAATGCTGACACTTCTGACATTGCATCCTCTTCATCCTCAACAGGAACAGGAGCAGACGATGTCGATGGTTCCACTATTTCAACAACTTGAGCCCGCTGTGTGTAACTTGTTATGAGCGTCTGTCTTCTCCAGTTTATTTCTTCCCTGTGCCTGTCTGTGTAGAAACGGAAGAGTTTGTCGATACCAACCAGAAGTTCCTCCGTTCTTAGGTTGCTCACTTCCTGTTCCTTCACCTCTTCCTTGAGCTTATCCACGGCATCAAGGATCTTGCTAATGTTTGACATACACAGCTCAGTCCTGCCTTCCATCACGCTAGGCTGCTCAACTTGACTCCGTCTGGCCCATCAACATGATGACACGTGACGCGCTCTGTGAGGGGTGGTCGCGCACTAGTAAAAAATGGCATTTTTGAGCCACTCCTTGCCTCTGCCTCGCGTTCTGTGCGGTAAACTCGCGCATTAAAGGGTTTTTGGTTATGATTTTTGGTTACACGTGCACAAGGCGAATCGCATACTGCGGTGATGCGCACTGTGTGAGCCCACTGTATATATATATATATATATATATATATATATATATATATATATATACAGTATATATATATATATATGTATAAAATTCTTATAATCTGGCCACCAATAATCCAAAAATCCCAATACCCCGAGTGTGTCAAGGTGAAATTTGTCTAATTCTTCTGGGCTTCTTTCAAACTGTTCTGGATTTTTTCCAGTTTTTATGGGCTTTACCTATGGATTTATCTGGCCTGTACTTGCTCTTGGCCTAGGATGTACCTGCCTGCAACTATTCATCTATACTTTTATCCATTTCCAGTCAGTAAAACAATAACCCATATCATTTTAAGTGTTTATTTAATTATCATGCACATATTTCAAATGTTTTCAGAGGGCCCTCCCAATCATCTGAAAAAACAAGAGTCCGAAAGACCCTCGGTCCCCTGCGATTTGGATTACAGGACTTTTACTGTATATATATATATATGTATATATATATGTACATATATACTGTATATATATATGCCTCTGTGGTACAGTGGTAAAGTGTGCGTTTTTGTACACTGAAGAACGAGGGTTCGCGCCCTGCCAGGGTAATAAACTTTGGGAGCATTCTTCAGGCCACGTACTGTTCCTCTGAACTGTCTGCATGCATTCCTCCACCTCTAAGACGGGCGCGTAGCACCCGTCTAGCAGTGAACTCTCACCTCTTTTCTGTCCAACTCTCTAATGCAAGAGTTAACTGTTACTCCCAGTCCTTCATTTATGCAACAAGTCAACTCTGGAACTGTCTCCCTCTGTCTGTATTTCCTGCTTCCTATGATCTCCAGTCTTTCAAATGCAGTGTGTCCAGGCATCTCAAAATGAATGGATCTTGAATTTGGCTCTCTCTTGTATTTTGTTTTTGTTTTGGAAGGAACAGTTTTGCGGGCTCATTGCCTTTGGTTCCATCTTCCTTTAAAAAAAAAAAAAAAAAAAAAAAATCAGACACAAGGGGTGCTGTGGTTGAACCAGTGTCGCATACTATAAAGTATGCTTGCATCCAGTCGGCTTGAGTGGGCCGATTACACTTGGTTCCCAGACTACACACATATCAAAAGCCACTCCAACACTACAATTACACTTACAAGCACTTCTCACCCTACACACAATCTCTACTAGACAGCCTAAGCCACTTGGTAGAGATACATTGGCTGTATCGTCCCCACTTCGGCCGGGATAGGCCGGTCCTGCAGTGGACACACAAATGGTTGATGAGATGAGATGAGAAATGATATATATATATATATATACAGTATATCGGTAGACCCTAGTTATCCGTGGGGGTTAGGTTCCAGAGACCCCTGCCGAAGGCAAATTTCGCGGATACTCAAGTCATCATCACAAAATGGCATATAATTTCCACATAAGCTAAGCACATCCCTGAAAAAATAAAAACATACTTTATAATATTACAAATACATATTAACACTCACCAAAAGACTGTGTGTTCTCTTCATAACCTTCGTACAGTAATGATGATTGCTGTAGAGATGACAATGATTGCTGTATGATGTCGATGATGGTTGTTGTGCAGCTTCTACAGTGCCAATGTGGTGAGGTGACGAGATGTGTGGCGGCACTGTAGGAAATAGTGATGTAAGACTCGCGAGTCAATCGTTCAAATCGAACGATTCCTTTCGCTGAATCGGGTGTATCGAGTCATTGTTTTCATTAACTCGTTCACTTAGTATTAGTTTAAATTCTAACATTATATTTCGGTTGAGACTCGAGAGTTGTATGTGCACTGCTCATATCACTGCCTGGTATGAGGACACACCAGTGACACCACCACTCATACCACACCATCACTGGCTGTTCACTGATCAAGTGACCAGACCTTCAGCTCGTGGCAGGCTGCGGGTTTCAGCCTCGAGTTATGGACACGAGTGTCACGACTCACGAGTCACGAGTGACTTACAACGTTAGAACTCGACTGACTCAGGCCGCTCCGGGCAAATGTGGCGGGGCCCGACCCGGCTCACCACTCAGCACTCACGAGTTTGAAATACCCGGTCGCGGTATAAGTATTGCTGTGTTCACACCACTGCTTGGTATGAACAGTAGTGTGAGCACACATTACCACTCATAGCACAGGACCACTTGCAGGCAGTGTGTTCCAGCCTTGATTATTGAGTGTGAAGAAGATATCGTAGAACTCGAATTACATGACTCAGGCCACCCCGGACAGATGCGGTGGGGCCCGGCCAAGGCCCGGCTCACCGAGTCACTGGTGACTCACGAATTGGGAAGGATTTTAAATAACAGGTCGCTGTGTTTTTCATATCTGTTTTATTCTGGCAATAAAATAATAAATTATTAAGCAATCTAAATGTTTTTCTTTATCGTACTAATAATTTAAAGCTATTTACATCACCTCAGAATGGCTTAACGCTTTTTAACGTTTTTTTAATGCAATCCTCTCAGTGCCTCAGTTATCTGCGTCCCCTCGCAGTGCTTGGGATGAGATGTAGAGCTGAATATTAAACAAGGTAGGAGGAGAAAAAGTCAGCTCAAAGAATAATGAATAGTTCAAGGAGAAAAAGTTCTGTTTGGATGCATTTTACTGTCGAAAACCAAACACATGCCCGATGCCAGCTATGCAAGTTGGTATTATCTTTCCGGGGGGGAAGCACGTCAAACATGAGAAGACATTTAAAAAGCAAACACCCAACAGTACACCTACAAGAGGACAGGCAAGACTTTCAGAATCATACTAGTACTCCAGTTGCACAAACAACTTCAGCAATGACATCTCTTGCTTCGAACAGCACATCTGCAACAACCACCACCAGCAACAGTACAAACACATCAGGACAAGAACAACCACCGATAAAAAGGCAGCGGCAAACTTGTATGGGAGGATTTGTGTCAAGGCCCATGATGCCCTTACAGCAGAGCAAGATAGACCAGTCCTTGGTTACAATGATTGCTACAGACTTCCAGCCATTTTCGATTGTGGATGACAGAGGTTTTAGGGAGTACACAAAAGCCCTTAATCCCTCCTATGTACTTCCTAGCAGACCCACAATATCCCAGCAAATGATACCTCACTTATTCAATAAAGTGAAAACTGACCTTCTCGAGAAAATCAAGGCTGCTCCCGCTGTATGCTTAACAACTGACTGCTGGACGTCCAACACAACAACTGGCTACATGTCTGTAACTTGCCATTACGTAAATGACTTTAAGCTTGAATCAAATTTACTGGACTGCTTCGAGGTCAATGAACACCACACAGCTGAAAATCTGGCTAAAGAATTGAGATCAATAGCCACTGAATGGGGTATCAGTGGCAAAATTGTGGCCTGTGTCACTGACAGTGCAGCTAATATAAAGAAGGCGGTTAGTGATGTACTACACTGGAATCACCTGAGGTGTTTTGCTCATATTTTAAATCTGATCGTAAGATATGGAATCCAACAGAAGCAGATTGAGGAGATCATACAGAAAGTAAAAGGCATTACAGAATACACGCGAAGAAGCACTGTAGCCTCTGCTAAGCTTCGAGAGGTACAGCTGCAAATGGGACAGCCTCAACTGCGACTGAAACAAGACATAGCTACGCGTTGGAATTCCACTTATTACATGTTGAGGCGCATCATTGAAGTCAAGGAACCTCTCATCTCCACACTGGCCATAGTAAATCCCCAGCTCCCGGCACTATCTCTGGAAGAGTGGGAAATTATTAATGAAGCATGTGAAGTCCTTCAGCCCTTTGAGGAAGTGACTGTGGAGCTGAGCTCAGAAAGGTATGTACAAATTACTATATGCACTTAATTTATTCATCATGTGATTCATATTAATATAGTACGGAGTTGATGTTGTTGATCCCCAAGTGGTCTGGCCGAACCACCCCCTCCACCACAAGAGTGGGATCGCACCCACGATCAGACTTGTCCTGAGAGGACCAAAAAGGGGAGGAAATAACATGTGCACTACGTTCTTGCCACCCCTCTTATGCCGTGGGTTTTATGCACATGTCAACAGCTATTGCTACATCTACTACTTCTGCTAGAAAATGCAAAAAGATGTTAGACAGAGAGGAGGAAGAAAAAGTGATAAAGAAGATTAAAGAGCGAATAATCTGGTCAAGGGGAGAGAGAGTGGGAGGGGATAGTGAGTTAATAAAGGATGATTGCATAAGTATACAATTTTGCAATAAGAGAATAAAACTGTATAGTAAACAATATAATTTTACATAATTATAGTAGCCTACATGTCTTCCTATTTCAGGTTTGTGACAGGCTCTAAAGCCATCCTGATGGCACGAGGGCTCCAGAGGGCTACTGCACACTGGCAGAGAAATTCGTCCACCCACCAGCCAGTCCGTGAGATGACTAACATCCTTATGGCAGAATTGCATAAACGATTTGGGGGAATTGAGCAGGTGAACGTCCTAGCAGAGGCTGCACTCTTGGATCCCAGGTTCAAGAAACATGCATTCATTCATGAGAAACACGCAGAGAATGCCGTGACGAGGGTAGTAGACAAAGTTGCAGCTGCATCAAGGGTAGCAAGACCACCGCCAATAGCAACACCCAGCACAGAGGAGGGGGAAGATGAACCACCCTCCATTCCTCCTACGGATACAGTTCCTCTTGTCTGGGCAGATTTTGAGGAGCGAGTCACCAGCCTGAGGCCAGGGACCCAAAATCCCATAACTGAGGCAACGTTGGAGGTTAAAGGATTCCTTTCTGAGCAGCTCATACCCCGAACAGCCGACCCCTTGGAATGGTGGAGATCTCGTGCCCTAGTTTTTAAGAACACTTGTGCAGTTATGAAGACTAGGCTCTGCGTTGTTGCTACTTCAGTGCCATCAGAGCGCATCTTTTCAAAGACAGGACAAATCATAACTGATAGGAGAAACAGACTTAGCCCTGGAAAGGTCCGTGAACTTGTTTTTTTAAATGCTAATTTGTAAAGAGCGTATATTATGAAATGTATGGAGAGTGAAAGATTGAGAGTGAGGTGTGAGGGATTAGTGGTAGGGGGAGACCAAGAATGAGGTGAAGGGATGGAGTGAGGAGGAATATGAGGGCGAGTGGGTTTGAGTGGGAGGAAGGTCATGTCTGGTGGGAGAAAGGTTGGTTTGGAGACGATTCAGTCTTGGTAACCCCATCGAGGATAATGGCGTCGGCCATTAGATAGAAAGATAGAATTTAAATGCCACAGTTTAATGGATTATGTTTATTTTTGCTCTAAATATGTCATTTATTCAATTTGTTTAACGGAATAGTAAGGTTTTTTTTTTTTTTATGTAATAATGGTGTTTCATTCTTTACCCCGATTATTAAAATTTTCTTACATCAGGTCCATATTTGAATGCCAGTAAATAATGAATAGGAGAGAGTTGGCAACATTCAATGATTAACCGAGTGTTGAGCGAGCGAGCTACGCTCTCTCACCCAACACCGACTTGCTCGGCTACTCGGCTGGCAGAAGTAACGGTTGCTGCAGCCAGGCTACTGACTTGGTGAATCGAGTGACTCAACTACCCGATTCTCTTCGGTGAGTGACTCATAAAAACTCGAGTCACCAAAGTGAATCGAGTTTTCCATCTCTAGTAGGAAAGCTGTGAGTCTAGTCTGACCCTTTCGACAGGATGCCAGATAACACCTTAAACTCTTTCTTTGGCTTAGAAGGATTGCTTTTATCCTTTACTTGTTTCTTGGGATCCATTCTTCACATACACAATGAAGTACAGTAGAACTGTAAACACGAGAAGGGAGACGACGATGTAAGTAATGAACTTATTGGTGTTTACAATAAGACTGGCGGAGTGACGGGAATGCCTGTGGGTGCACATATGCTAACTGTAGCGACAAAAGAAGTGTGGGTTGCGCGCTAATTTCAAATTAAGTTACAGGGATGGGTTGGAGAGGTATATGAGAGAGGGGGGTGTGAGTTGGGAGCAGGGCAGTGAAATGGCGGGGGACAGGGCGATGTGGAGGCGATTTGTTTGTGGCCACCCTGAACGGGATTGAGGCGTCTGGCAATAGATAGATAAACAGATAGTATAGTACAGTATTAAAATAAGTTTGATCTGTGGAAAGTTAAATCCGCGGATAAAAAGGGTCTACTGTATATACTGTGTGTATATATATATATATATATATATATATATATATATATATATATATATATATATATACGTATACATATGTATATATATATATATATATATATATATATATATATATATATATATATACGTATACATATGTATATATATATATATACGTATACATATGTATATATATATATACGTATACATATGTATATATATATATATATATATATATATATATATATATATATATATACGTATACATATGTATATATATATATATATATATATATATATATATATATATACTTTAATTTAGTTAATTTCCTCTCTCCACTGTCTGGTTTCTGCGAGTCACTGGCATTGGCTCCAGGGTAAAATATATTACTGCTTAAGAAATCTTGATGAACTCTGGTGACAAAGCAATGGCCCTTAGTTCCGTGCAGCCCTTAAGTGGGCAGGGGGTGCTAAGAATCCCACGGTGTAAAAATAAGTTTATACATCCAAAAAGAACCTTAAGAATAGGAAACTGGAATGTTCGAACTCTCAATCAGGCTGGTAAAATGGAAGAACTTATTTCAGTGTTCAAGGAATACAAGATGGATATTTGTGCTCTGACAGAAACGAGGTTGCTTGGAGTTGATAAAATGAATTTGGAAGATGGTATTACTGTACTATGTTGGTTTCTGGTAGGAGTGATGGAAATCATTACCAAGGAGTAGGCTTACTGCTGAGTAGAGATGCTTGCAAGGCGCTATGTGAGTTTGAACCAATTAATGAGCGCTTGCTTTATGCTCGCTTAAATTCTGACCATGGTAATATCAGTATGGTTGTAGGGTACGCTCCTACAAATGAGGCTGCTGATGAAATGAAGGATGACTTTTATGAGAAGCTGCAGGATGTAGTGAATAGAGTGGCAAGACAAGATGTGTTACTTTGCATTGGTGATTTTAATGCGATTGCTGACAGTAGTAGGGATGGCTTTGAAGATTGTATGGGTAAGGAGGGTGTTGGTATAAGAAACGAAAATGGGGTGCGACTTGCAAGCTTTTGTTTGGCAAATGACCTTATAATTGGTGGAACTATCTTTGAGCATAGAAAAATACATAAGACTACTTGGATTTCACCATGTGGTAAATATTGTAACCAGAATGACCACATTGCAATTAGCAGAAGGCATAGGAGTTATTTGCAAGATGTTTGCGTAAGGAGGGGGGCAGATATAGGTAGTGATCATCAACTTGTTGTGTCAAAGATTAAAATAAAACTTAAGAGAAACGTTAATGGTAATTGTACAGGAGGTAATAATTATGATTTTGATGAGCTGAGAAGTGATGAGAGCACGAGGGAATAGTTTCGGTGTGAATGTAGAAACAAGTTTCTAGTCCTGCAGACTTTGATGGAATCTGAAGACAATGATATTAATCAAATGTGGAGAGAGGTAAAAGAGGTTTTGCATGAGAGTGCTAAGGTTACTATTAAGAAAAAGGGAAAAGCGAGAAGGAAAAAGTGGATGTCAGATGAAACATGGAATGTAATTCAGAAAAGGAAAGAGGCTAAGTTAAGAAGTGAAGAACAACATGTTGATGGCCAGGTAGTTGAAGTACTTAGAGCAAAGTATTGGAGTTTACATTCTGAAGTAAAAAGACTCGTTAGACGTGATAAGAGGAGACTATATGATGAAAAGGCGACAGAGACAGAAATTAAATTAAGTAAAAATGACGGTCAGAGCACAAGAGCACCGTATCAGGCCATAAAGGAGTTAACTGGGACTGAAAAGAGAAGGAAGGAAATACCTGTACGAGATAGAAATGGTAATTTGATGACTAAAGATTTGGATATAAAAGGAATATGGAAAGAGCACTTTGAATCTGTTCTAAATAGACCAATCCCAGCTGAAGAGGACATTTTGCCAGCCGAGAGAGATTTGCAGATAGAAACAGGGGATATAACTTTGGAAGAGGTAGCAAAATCTATAAAGGAGTTAAAGAATTTTAAGGCTCCAGGTGAGAATGGAATATTCCCTGAAAAGCTTAAGGTGGAAAATGACGAGTTGATGAATGCACTTTTGAAACTTTTTAATGTGGCTTGGGATAATGGTGGAATTCCAGAAGAGTGGAAAAATGGAGTGATTATAAAAATACCAAAAAAGGGAGATTTAAGTGTGTGTGGCAACTGGAGGGGGATAACTTTGACACCCGTAGTTGCAAAAGTCTTTTCCAAAATCTTGTTGAACAGAATAGAGCCAGTAATTGATAAAATTTTAAGAGAAGAACAAGCGGGATTTAGAAAGGGTCGAGGTTGTAATGATCAGATTTTTATTGTAAGGCATCTAATGCAACACGCTAATGAGATGAAAATGCCACTTAACATGTGTTTTGTGGATTTTGAAAAGGCGTTTGATAGTGTTTCACGTGGAGCTATGTTGAAAATTATGAGATTCTATGGTATACCAGAAAAGTTTGTAAATATTATTAGAAGCCTGCATGAAGGTACTTTTTGTAAGGTAATGGTGGGTGGTTCTTTGAGTGATCCATTTCAAGTTAGGTCAGGAGTGATTCAAGGAGGAGTTCTTTCGCCATTGTTGTTTGTTTTGGTTATGGATTATGTTATGAAAAAGGTTGTAAGGAGAACAGATGCAGGAATTAACTGGAAAGAAAATAACAAGCTGATGGATTTGGACTATGCTGATGATATTGTACTGATTTGCGGAAGTATTTACGAGATGCAGAGGGTGCTCGATTGTCTGGTGGAGGAAGGAGAAAAAGTGGGATTGGTAATAAATTGTGGAAAGACTGAAATTATTAATATGAACGTGGAGAACCAAATCGATTGTGTAATTGGGAATAATGTGGTGAAGAATGTAGAAAACTTTAAATATCTGGGAACGATTGTATCATCTAATGGATCATTAAACAATGAAATTGAGGAGAGGATTAGACAGGCTTGGCGAGCTGTTGGAATGTTGAAATCTGTTTGGAATAATAATATGCTTTCGGTACATACTAAAGTGAAAATTTACAAGTCCATGGTTAGACCCATTTTAATTTACGGGCATGAGTCATGGTACAGTACAATTGCAACAGATCAGAAAGTATTAGGATTTGAGAATAAAATACTGAGAAGGATTCTTGGGGTAAAGTGGCAAGACAGAGTTACAAATGAAAGAGTAAGGGATATTACGAGAGTGGAACCAGTTAATGAATATGTGAGACTGTCTCGCTGGAAGTGGCTGGGGCACATATACAGAAAAGAAGGTTGTTTAATACAGGATGTGCCAGAGTGGACTGCTAGAGGAAGAAGAGGTAGAGGTAGGCCGAGGGAAACCTGGTTGAGGACAATGAAAAAAGAAGCAGGAGAGGAGTGTTGGTGGGACCTGAAGGAGATGGCAAGAGACAAATATTGGTGGAGAGAGTTCATTGAGACCCTATGCATCCCGTGGGGTGCCACAGGAAATGACTGATTGATTGATATATATATATATATATATATATATATATATATATATATATATATATATATATATATATATATTTATATATATATATATATATATATATATATAATATATATATATAAATATATATATATATATATATATATATATATATATATATACACTAAAAGTCCTGTAATCCGAATCACAGGGCACCGAGGGTCTTTCGGACTATTGTTTTTTTTGGCTGACTAGGCGGGCCCTGTGAAAACATATATATCTATATACAGGTATATATATATATATATATATATATATATATATATATATATATATATATATATATATATATATATATATATATATATATATATATATATATATATATATATATATATATATATATATATATATATATATATATATATATATATATATATATATATATATATATATATATATATATATATATATATATATATATATATATATATATATATATATATATACAGGTATATATATATAATATATATATATATATATATATATATATATATATATATATATATACAGTGGATTCTTGATTATCGACAGTTTAGAATTCGAATAATCAAATTTGGATGCATTTTGGAGTGGTCTGCCTACCTCACCTTTCGATCTAAAGTCGCGTATTTCGATGCTCTCAGGACCAGACTCCAACCAAAACAAGCGAAGATAATATTTTTGATGCGAACCAAAATGCTAGAAGTGAAGGAAAATTATAAGAAAAAGAATGAGCCTAACCTAATATCGTATGTGATGTGTCAAGTTGAGAATGAAAATCAACATCATTTATTCATATGTGGAGCACACGATGATTAGGTTCCGAGACAATTCACCATCAGATAATTCCCCATCAAAACATGGACTATTTCCCGTCAGGACAACTCCCTGTACTGTTGTTTGCAGATGATACTGTGTTGTTGAGTGAAGACGAAGGGGAGCTGCAAGGCTTGGTGGATGAGTTTGGGAGTGTGTGTAAGAAACGGAATCTAAAGGTGAATGTAGGGAAGAGTAAAGTGATGGTCTATGAGAGAGGTGAAGTCAGTGAATGTACAGCGAGGTTGGATGGTGAGGAATTGGAAAATGTGAGTACATTTAAGTACTTGGGTAGTGTGATGAGTAAGGATGGAGGTTTGGAGGGTGAAGTGCTTGAAAGGGTACAGCAGGGAAGAAAGGTTGCTGGTTCTTTGAAAGCAGTGATACGAAACAGGGAAGTGAGCATGGAAGTGAAAAAGTTACTACATGAGAGTATTGTGATACCAACTCTAACACATGGAAGTGAAGCTTGGACGTTGTTGGAAGGACACAAGGCAAGAGTGAGAGCAGTGGAAATGAGTTATTTAAGAGGAGCCTGTGGAGTCACATGGAGAGACAGGCTGACGAATGAGGATAAAAAGAAGCGTTGTGGTGTGGATGTGGATGTGATAGGAAACGTTATGAGGAACACACTCAGGTGGTTTGGCCATGTGGAGAGGATGAAGGGTGAAAGACTGATGAAGAGAGTGTATGTGAGTGAGGTGGAGGGGGGAAGAGGGAGGGGGAGGCCGAGGATGAGATGGAGGGATGGGGTGGAGAGGTATATAAGAGAGGGGGGTGTGAGTTGGGAGCAGGGCAGTGAAATGGCGGGGGACAGGGCGACATGGAGGCGATTTGTTTGTGGCCACCCCGAACGGGACTAAGGCGTCTGGCAATAGATAGACAGACAGACAGTCTGGACTGCCTGACCACTTCAGCTATGTTCACCACAACAAGGTAAATAAAAGACATGTTTATCAGTGTAACGTACAGTATTATTATATATATTATATGGTTTGATTAATGTAGTGAAGTTATAACACAGTACAGTACAGCAATGGTAGTCAAAACACCTTAAAATCGGTTCGTGCAATCCAGACTAATGTCTGATATATTGGAAAAAGTCCGAGTTAGCAGGGGGAAGTCCGGAAGTCGCTTTTATTGGAATTTAGCATTTTTTGGAATGGCTGGGGCCCCAATTAGTCCATTTTAGTGAGGTCTTATTGTATATCTATCTATCTGTCTATAGCCCAAAGCCCTATTCCTGCAAAGGGTGGCCGCAGACAAAACGCCTCCAATTCGCTCCATCGCCCACCGTTTGACTACCCTCCCCCCAACTCACTCCCCCCTCCCTCATATACCTCTCAACTCCATCCCTCCACCTCATCCTTAGTCTTCCCCTCCCTCTCCCTCCCTCCACCTCACCTACATACACCCTCTTAGTCAGTCTTTCATTCTCCATTCTCTCCACATGTCCAAACCACCTCAGTGTTTTTCTCTTAATCTTCTCAACCACATCCACATCCACCCCACAACGTTCTTTCACTTCTTTATTCGTCAACCTGTCCCTCCATGTCACTCCACATGCTCCTCTCAAGTAGCTCATTTCCACTGCTCTCACTCTTGACTTGTTCCCCTCTTGCAAGGTCCATGCCTCGCTTCCATACGTCAGTGTAGGGATCACAATACTACCGTGCAGTGACTTCTTAACTTCCATACTCACCTCCCTATTTCTCATCACTGCTTTCAGTGAACCAATAACTTTCCTTCCCTGCTGTTCCCTTTCATGCACTTCATCCCCCAAGGTTCCATCCTTACTCACCACACTACCCAAGTACTTGAATGCACTCACATTCTCCATATCCTCGCCATCCAACCTCACTGTGCATTCTGTGACTTCATTCCTCTCAAACACCATAACTTTACTTCTGTTTACATTAACTTTCAGGTTCTTCTTCCTACACACTGTCCCAGATTCATTCACCAAACCTTGCAACTCCCATTCATCTTCACTCAACAATGCTGTATCATCGGCAAACAACAACACCGGAATCATCCAAATCTCACCATCATTCATTAGAGCCAGCCCTACATCCACTGCCCTACCTTGCACATCCTTTACAACCCCATCCATGTATATATTAAACAGCCATGGAGACATCACACAACCCTGTTTCAGTCCCACACTGAGATCAAAGAACTTACTCAGCTCACCATCCACTCGTACCGTAGCTCTAGCTCCTTCGTATATACACAGTATATACATATATATATATACAGTATATATATATGTATATACAGAAGTCAATTCAGCCACTCAACCACCCCTGTCAAGGCCAGGGGGATACAATGTAGAGGAGCATCAAATAAAAGCAACACTCTATTATGGATAATACCTGAATGCAAATGAAATGCATTTAAGGGATTACGGTGATCATCTATTACCAAGTAGCTCCTCACATACGTCTTCCTCATTGTCATGGGACCAAGAAATCAATTAATACAATTATTTCTGTTGATGAGGTGAAACGAGCTGTGGAACAAAAGAAGAAGGCATATAGTGAATGGCTGGCGAGTAGAGGTAAGGGAGAAGATGAGAGAGAGAAGAGAGAGGTATATGTGAGCAGGAGAAGGGAGGTGAAGAGATGGGTGAAGGAGAGTAAGAAGAAAGTGGATGAAGAGTTTGGGAGGAACCTGAGTGTAAAATGGAGGGAGAGTAAGAAATTGTTTTAGAAGGAGGTAAAGAAAGTAAGACAATGTGAAAGGGGAAATAGTAGGGAAGTGAAAGATGGGAATACACTGTAACAGATTGTTTGTGAAGAAGAGAGAGAAAATGAGGAGATGGAAGGAGCGCTTTGAGGATTTGTTGAATGTAGAGTGTGAAAGCAGTGCGGGTATAAGTGGTTGGGGAATGGCTGGGAGAAGAAGAGATGAGAGGAGGGAGGAAGAGATCAGTAGGGTGGAAGTAGTGGAAGCAATGAAGAAGATCAAGATGGGAAAGGCCCCAGGAATTGATGGAGTGTGTGGTGAAATGCTGAAGTATGGGGGAGAGATTGTCGTGGAGTAGATATGGAAGTCATGTAGATTGGCTTGGGAAGAGGGAAGGGTTCCAGAGGACTGGAAATTAGGTATAATTGTACCTTTATACAAAGGAAAAGGGGAAAGAGAAGTATGTGGTAACTATATGGGTATTTGCCTTCTTAGTGTGACTGGAAAAATATACGGTAGAATACTCATTGATAGGGTTAGGCATATAACAGAGGAGCTAGTTGGAGAAGAACAAGGGGGATTAGGAAGGGAAAAGGGTGTGTAGATCAGATATTTGTTCTAAGATGTTTAGTGGAGAAGTAATTACAGAAGGGAAAGAAAGTGTATGCTGCCTTCATGGACTTGGAGAAAGCTTATGACAGAATAGATAGGCAAGGTATGTGGAAGGTATTAAGAATACATGGAGTGGAGGGGAAACTGTTGAGTGCTGTGAAGAGTATGTACGAAGGAGCTAGGGCTACAGTGCGAGTGGATGGTGAGCTGAGTGAGTTCTTTGATCTAAATGTGGGACTGAAACAGGGATATGTGATGTCTCCATGGCTGTTTAATATATACATGGATGGGGTTGTAATGGAGGTGCAAGGTAGGGCAGTGGATGTGGGGCTGGCTCTAATGAATGGGGGTGAGATGTGGAAGAATCCAGTGTTGCTGTTTGCTGATGATACAGTATCGTTGAGTGAAGATGAGTGGGAGTTGCAAGGTTTGGTGAATGAATCTGGGACAGTGTGTAGGAAGAGGAATCTGAAAGTGAATGTAAACAAGAGTAGAGTTATGGTGTTTGAGAGGAATGAAGTCACAGAATGCACAGTGAGGTTGGATGGTGAGGATATGGAGAATGTGAGTACATTCAAGTACTTGGGTAGTGTGATGAATATGGATGGAACTTTTGGGGATGAACTGCTTGAAAGGGTACAGCAGGGAAGGAAAGTTGTTGGTTCACTGAAAGCAGTGATGAGAAATAGGGAGATGAGTATGGAAGTTAAGAAGTCACTGCATGATTGTATTGTGATCCCTACCCTGACATATGGATGCGAGGCATGGACCTTGCTAGAGAGGAACAAGTCAAGAGTGAGAGCAGTGGAAATGAGTTACTTGAGGGGAGCATGTGGAGTGACATGGAGGGACAGGCTGATGAATGAAGAAGTGAAAGAATGCTGTGGGGTGGATGTGGATGTGGTTGAGAAAATTAGGAGAAATACACTGAGGTGGTTTGGACATGTGGAGAGAAGGGAGAATGAGACTGGCTAAGAGGGTGTATGTGAGTGAAGAGGAGGGAGAGAGAGGGAGAGGAAGGCTGAGGATGAGGTGGAGGGATGAAGTTGAGAGGTATATGAGGGAGGGGGGAGTGACCTGGGGGGAGGGCAGTCAAATGGTGGGTGGCAGAGCAACTTGGAGGCATTCAGGCTATAGATAGACAGATAGACTTCTGCTGAAAAACATCATATAAAACTCACATGACTAACTCCTCCAAAAAATTACCAAAGACAACAAAGTCCAGAAATCACCAGATACAGAAAAGTTGACAGAACAAAATACAAACACAGAGAGCTTGTGAGAAATAATAACAGACACCAGAACACAAGGGATGTCCCAAATGAATGACAACAGGATTCCAAGTAAGCATCCCTGTCAAATGAGTTCAGGTTTGACCTCACACACAATACAAAACCTTTTTAATTTTTCAGGCTCAGTGTTGTTATATATTTTAAATGAAAGCTGAAAGAACCTTTTTCTTAAGCTGGGCAGTCTTGAGATGATCCACTCTGCATTCCCATGTCAGTTGGTGCTATCTTTAGTTTCACCATGTGGATATTGAAAAAGCCAACTGAAGAATACATGTATCACAAAATGTAGTAAATCAGGTAGGAAATTGATCACCATGATATAGGCATATACTGTACTCTATAAGTAGGTAGCTATATAAACTTAATAGCATATGCTTACCAATGCTGGGCTGATTCTTTATACGGCAGTTTATCTCTGCTGAGTCATTTTTTTTTACATTTGTTCATTTATTCATCATCTAATCCAGTGTTGCCCCATGAGAGGCATCCTGACAATTAAGATGAGAGTGACCAGTCTCACTCATGTGTGAGTGACATTACTTGAGCAATAAACCCCAACCACCCCTTGGATACAAACCTGCACTGACTCAATCCAACTGGAGTGCCTTAATTGCCTACTAAACCACCAGGCACCATTATTTAGTTATATGACTACCATCCAGGATAGTAATGGTTTCCTTGTGCACAGGAAACTAATTGGCTTGTCACTCAGTGCAGAGTCACCCGCTGACAGAAGGAAAAGGAAAGAATGAAAGAAACAAAGACAGAAGGGGAAGGATGGAAAGAAGGAAGAGAGGAAAGGGCAGGCATCCTAGAGCAGCACCACATCAAGTGAGTGGATGGTAAGTGCCTCAAACTGTACCTAATATGAGGCTTGCAGTTTGGCCCAGTCAGACCTTCACTGTGCTTAATTTGAGGTTTGGAGCTCAGCAGGGGTTTATTATCTTCATAGTTCAATAATACTTTCATAATGTTTGATACTGTACTTACTCTATCTTTTAGTCGTTCCACTGTAAATGCTAACAACATATTGAGGTCCTCTCTACTAATACGATTCTTGACACTTCGTTGGTATAAACGTTTCTGTAAAGGAAAGAAGAGCAATTTCATTTACAGTACTGGAATAGTTTTCATAAGTACATTTTTTACCTCTGTTCTCTCGTTCTGAAAACACCCATTGGAAGAGGTAATTATGTCACCAACTAAGCCACACAAGCATCACAAATGGTGAATGAAGGCATTATCCCAGAATCTGAGAGCTAAGGAGTAAGGGACAATAATAAGTATTATATCAATTATAAAGGCTCCAACATGCTTAAATGCATGTTGGAGCCTTTATATACATTCTCTTATCGCTATACAGTCTCTTATCCCTGAGATCACACTCTATGCCCTCATCCCATGTCTTTTTTGGTCTGCCTCATGCAACCCCACCCCCAGACATTCACACCTCTCACTTTCTGTACCCAACTATCATCCTCCATCAACTCCTTATGCCCAAACCATTTCAATCTACATACCCCTCCTCATCACAACACCAATACACTCCAGTCCCATCCTTCCTCTCAGCTCTTCAGTCACAAACCTAGCCCCCCCCAGGCTTCGAATTCAAGGATGTACTACACATCCATCTAATCACGGTCATTTCCGTATGTTTGAGCCTATGAATATCTTTTTCCTTTACTGCCCAGGCCTCACTACCATACAATATTACACACTAAACACATGCCACATACAAAGATCCCATGGATTGAAGGGAGAGTCCTTTAAAAATCAGGAGAAGCAACAGATCCCTAAAGTTCCTCCAACCACTCCTTATCCTCACCAAAGAGTTAGTTCCAGTCCCACCTCCAGCACATAAATTGTCCCCTAAATAATACAACTCTTCTACACACTAATGAGACTCACCAGGAAGATTAATCCTTTCATCTCTGACAATCTCTAAATTCTCTACCTGAAACACCACATACATGAAATCAGCATCATATCTCAGTCTACTTCTAATATCACTACTAAAGTGCAAAAAACATTTTCTTAAGGAGTAATTTAACCCCTCCATGGCCTCTGGCGTTGAATGACATTTATCCAATAAATGGCCGCAGGCAGTTTAAGCGTGGCCTATAAAAAGCTGCAAAAATTTTTGGGAAGTGAACGAATGTTCTGAATGTCTTCAGACTGACCTACACCACACTCCTATACACCCCATCAAACAGTTCAGAGCCGGCTGCTGTGATGAGTGGATTTTCAATTTTTTCGCACGTGGCCATTCCTAAACAAGCACAACTACACCCATTATCTCGACCCATGCAGACAATATCATCTTTGTCCCCTCTTGCAATACACACACAACCACCTGTTTATGATTATGATATAATACAGGCACAAACAAAAAAGACATGATACTAAGTGAAAAATACATTTTTGTCTTGGTATCTTTACTTATTTGTTCAGGTTTATTGTAATGGTTTGGATCATTCAATGCAGTGCGATTTGTAGAAAACTGTGAAAACTTTCAGGACGTAAACAAACATCTGGGACATGAGACTGACCTTGACTTCACCCTTTCACATATCATCTGTCAGTTCATCACCTGCCGTGGTGACCAGTGGATGTACAATTATTTCACTTGTGGCCATGCTTAAAAACACATAGTTACACCCATTATCTCGACCCAGACAGAAAATATCACCTTTTTCCTCCCTTGCAAAACACATACAACCACCCTGTTTATGAGACAGGACCATATCTTGCAAAAATAACAAGGTAAATTGATAGAGAAAGGTGAACATGTTATTATGGAAAAAATACGTTTCCTCCCGCCTGTAAACGTATTTATTTCTGCTTTGTCCCCTTATTCATAATAATTAGACTTATTCGTAGTTCTGAAACTGCATTACGATTCTGTTTTTAGTCATGTATTTGGTGTTTCCTCCCGCCTGTAAACGTATTTATTTCTGCTTTGTCCCCTTATTCATAATAATTAGACTTATTCGTAGTTCTGAAACTGCATTACGATTCTGTTTTTAGTCATGTATTTGGTGTGGGAGCTTGGAGTTTCAACTCAACTTCCGTATTGCTAATTGGATCTGACCCTCCACTGTTATCTCCTGTGGGAGACCCTAACCTTGAAGGAAGGTCAATTTTCTCAATTAGGACTGAAAATTAACCCTTTCACTCCCTTTTCCACGCATGGGAACAATAACGTAAAAAATAACTCGACACTACCAAAAACATATTTCAAAAAGGTGAAAAAATATTCACAATAATTTTTTTCCCAGCCATTCCAAGCATATTATGTATTGAAATCATTGGATATCATCATATCTCATATATGCACATTTCAGCACCATCCACATTCTTTTGGGGGGTAAAAAAAATGATAACAACATCTGCGATGTTGCACTATGGCAGTAGCTCTCAGCGTTGGATATCGGTTGACGATATTTATGCAACTTTCACACTCCATTGCAAGCCACAGAATGGGTCTAGGAAGCTGGGATTTGCACTGTTAGGTGCGTCTGAACTTTCTCTTCAATGTGGCAAGAAAAAAAATCAATTTTCGAAACTTCAGAAAATGGCCCCCGCATCAGCCTGGGGTGTACAAAAAATTCCGGACCCACGGCCATGGAGAAGTTAAATGAGGATGATAGGGAGAAGTTAAAGCTGTTGCAAGAAGCTACAAAGAAAAGAAATGATGAGAAAACAGAGGAAGAACTACAGATTTTTTTTTTTATTTGAGTGACTGATACGAAGGTCAGGAGGAGGTACAGTATACAATCAGTCCTCCCCTAATGTGGTTTGCTGTAGCGTGATGTTGCTTTAATGTGGTACGATTTTGCAGAAGGAAATATATATTCTAACACGGGCACTGTTGGCGTAACGCAGTAATTTGAACCAGGCGGGCTGTGATGTGGTGTGTCATGCAACCTCACAAGACTTGATGTCATCACCTGCCAATCGCGTTTCGCCTTTCTCGTTCTCCCAGCCACCCAACCAATCAGGACCCCCCTACCTCCCTCCTGCCTCCCGCGTTCCCCACTTGGCCCACTCCTACCCACACCATCCTCCTCAGCTTTGAAGGATTTTAGTGTGTGCTCTCCCACTCTACCCCATCTCTGGCGATGTGTGTCTGCTCTTCCCCTCAAATAAGGTACAATAAATAAAAAAGTCCTATTGACCTAATGTATTTTTTGTAACCATATTAACCCCTAAACCGCAGGGTTCTTTTTGACTGACTTGCGTGTCTCGCTAGCATATTCGAGCTCCAACAGACTCTCTCAAAATATTTGCCAAAAATCAGTTATTAGTCCTAGAATATTATAATTAAATATACATATGGCACATACCTTCAGCTTTCTCCTGGGATGTTTGTTGAATCTTCGTCGAGTACCGTAGGACTTGTGGAGACCTCTGAATTTGGGTAACGAAGTCTCCACTTTACACTTCCCGACAACCCGTAATATGATTACCACAGCCTGATATTATCACTAGAAACACTATTCTATGATTCTCAAATAGTTTGGAATCTATTCTCCAAAAAAAAAAAACACTGTGAAAGCAATGAAAATTACAAGCGCGTATGACCTTCCCACTTGACATCGTTCAACACTGGTGTTCTGTCATTTATTATTCATAAAAACACTCACACTTTATATTTCTATTACTATATAACACTTATATACATCTACAGTCTTTATTCATAAGTTTCCTTCAGTAATAGTAGTTTACTGTCACTGTAGGCATTCAATTTCTCTTTCAGTACAATACGTAGCATTCACTTTCTCGTCCTGTATACTAGCGTTGAGAGTGAATCTGTCACTTTCATTTTCACTTTCATAACTCATAGTATTAAAAAATGCTAGAGTGAAACTTTCACTTTCATTACTCCTAATACTGTATATATACTCGTATTCTTATATTACTACTCATTTACATTTCTATTTACATTCTCTATTTTATTTACATTATTTACATTTCTGTTTTATTTACACTGTGTTATGCAGTCATTTGCAGTAACTTATAAAACTATTTTCCACTGTTCACTTATATTTACATTCACTGCTTTCACTTGTTGTTTACACATTATTTACATTTCCACTTGCACTGTTTTACTCACCAGATAGATCGTAGTCACTGTCTATCATTTTCATTGACAAATTAGCCAGCTGACGTTCCACAGCAGTCACTTAGCCCTTTACCTCTTTCCACACGAGGTTTAGTAGGGGGTAGAGGTAACAGGGCCCTTTGCATTGGGCTAAAAACCGGCAGAATTGGGCAGGTGCGAATCCGACGTGCTTTCACCTTGAAAGATGACAGTAAACTGAATACAGTGTGGTGGCCTGCCTAGGGGGAGTGCAATGCTGCCAATGTCAGCGGGGTGAAAGCTGCTAATATATACGCTATGAAATGATTGGCAGGAAATCTAGACAATACATAATACATTACGTAGTTCCAGGTGAATGTAAATATCACTTAGGCTTCTCCCTTCCTTTCTTATATATATTTTTATTACGACAATAGATTATACAGCATATTTCAAGGGGAAATAAACAGCGAAAATTAGCGAACAAGTGCACGTGAGATGTTGTCAGGTGATAATTAGCCAATTCCAGGTGTATGGCACTCTCACTTACCTTATTTCTTTCTTGTATATATTATTTGGTATAAGAATAGAGCATAGGGCTTATTTCAATGGATGAAATCAGTGGAAAATTCCAGGGAAGATTTACTTAGCGTAGCACGGCCGGGCAGGCGAGAGGAGAGGGTAATGGAGGGGAGGTAGGGAGGGGAGTCAAGAACGGGGAGAAATGGCTAAATTGTCAACAATGGATGGGAGTACAGATGAGATTAGGAGTGCTGACTAGTTCTGGACATTGGCAGTTTTGATAGATGATACAAGCCACCACTTGAAAGCCCGGGCAAATTCAAAATAACACAGAATCACAAAAGTGACGCCCCGCGGTATGATCCCTTGCTCCCAAGCGTCACGAAAGTGACGCCCCGCGGTTGAGGGGTTAATGCTTTTAGGGATTTAAATTGGGGAGTATAAAAAAATTTGCACCACAAGGGAGGAAAAGTGGAGTTTAGGCAGGGGTGCAGAAGTAAACGGGTTTTCAGGAGTCCCTGTAACACGATATTTGCCTAATGTGATGTCCATGTGAAAGCAAGTACCCATGTTTGGGAAGGACAGACTGTATAAAAACACGGAAGCAAGAGGGATAAAAGAAGTGAATAGCAAATGAAAAGTATCATAGTAAATGAGGAAGACAGATAATGTATGCGACCTGAAGACTATGTATTATAATGTGGATGGGTTGTTACCCAAGAAGATGGAGTTGAGTGATTATATAAATGAGAAGAAACCAGACATAATATGTCAAGCTAAATCCACACTGAACAGTGATACCGACACAAAATGCTAGTATGAAATAAATACAGTATAATGTATGGAGGAAGGACAGAGAGAAAAAAAAAAAAAAATGGTGGAGAAGCTGGTATTACAAAATACCGTAATAGCATCAAGGATAAATCTTGGAAATAACAAAGCACAGGTGACAGGGATGGAAAGACAAGATTAGGGTAGAAAACGTGATATACCTGCGATGTACGTGCCTCTTCAGACAAGAGCGTGAAGAAGAAAGGAATATCAATATCTAATGAGAGCCCCTACAAGTGTTAGCAAAGTTGATTTAAAGACACAATATAGTGGTATTAACTGGATATTTTTACTCCAAGGAAGTAAACTGGGAACAATTGGACACAGGGACACATGGAAAATCAGGGGGATACAAAATAACGGACCTGATGGTAGAAAATACTGTATGCTAACTCAACATGTCACAGAAAATACAAGAAGTAGAGACAACGAACAATCAATATTGGACTGATATTTACAAAAGATCCCAATGATATGTATAAGATACCAATGGTCCCTGGAGAAAAAATTACCATTTGGTCACTGAAATGGAAGTGTTGATGAGAGATGTGAAAGTGACAGAAGAAACATGTAAACAGGATAAATTAAACTTAGGAAAAAGTAGACTTTGACTCCCTAACATTATTTTAGAAATGCAAATTGAAGCAGAATGGCAGTGACAGAAAATACCCATGAAAAGTATGGAATTATGACAAATACAGCAGACCTTTGCTATAATGCGCCCCGGTATGGAAGATGTTGGATTTAACAGCATCCACAAAGCCCAACAAACTTTCACTGGTTAATGAACAATGTCTATTAAATGGGGCACAATGTGTTGCAATACATGTGCTCAGTACCCTTTTTACTACAACCTGGTCTGAAATTGCCCTCTACCCATCATAACTGTTGGGATGTAATTACACACCATAGTACTGTAATATGGTATGTACTGTACTTGTCATGAAGAAATGCTATTACAAGGTCATGAAATAAGCTGCAAAAGGACAAAACAATGGGCCAAGAAAGTGTCAAATGGGAATAGTTTGCATTTTTAGTATCAGAATATGCTACTGCACTCATTTAATTTCATATCTGTGCTTGATACTCCACCTCAGGGAAGAAACCTCGGATATAATGGACTATCAGCTTTAACGGACCAGGCTTTCCCCCAACCAGCCCGTTAGGTAGTAAAAGGGCCCTCTACATGAAGAGGGTATCAGAAGAAATGTCTCAATATTTGCTACAAAAATGGAAAGGAAAATGGAATAATTTAATTAACCCCTTAACCGCAGGCTTGTTTTGCTTTGACTTGCGGCTCCTGCGGGCATATTCGAGCTCCGACAAACTCTCTAAAAAAATTGCCAAAAATCAGTTATTAGTCCTAGAATATCAAAATCACATATGCTTATGGCACATACATTCAGCTTTCTCCTGGGGTGTTTGTTGAGCCTTCGTCGAGTACCGTAGTACTTGTGGAGACCTCTGAAGTTGGGTAATGAAGTCTCCACTTTATACTTCCTGACAACCCATAATATGATTACCACAGCCTGATATTATCACTAGAAACACTATTCTATGATTCTCAAATAGTTTGGAATCCATACTCAAAAAAAAAAAAAAAAAAAAAAAAAAAAAAAACTGTGAAAGCAATGAAAATTTTGAGGGCGTATGACCTTCCCACTTGACATCGTTTGCCACTGATGTTCTGTCATTTTTTATTCATAAAAACACTCACACTTTATATTTCTATTACTATATAACACTTATATATATCTACAGTCTTTATCCATAAGTTTCCTTCAGTAATAGTAGTTTATTGTCACTGTAGGCATTCAATTTCTCTTTCAGTAAAATACGTAGCATTCACTTTCTCGTCTTGTATACTACCGTTGAGAGTGAATGTCACTTTCACCTTCACTCTCATAACTCATAGTATTCATACATGCTAGAGTGAAACTTTCACTTTCATTACTCCTAATATATATACTCGTATTCTTATTATACTACTCATTTACATTTCTATTTACTTTCTCTATTTTATTTACATTATTTACATTTCTATTTTATTTACACTGTGTTAGGCACTGTCACTTGCAGTAACTTATAAAACTATTTTCCACTGTTCACTTATATTTACATTCATTGCTTTCACTTGCTGTTTACACATTATTTACCATTCCACTTGCACTGTTTTACTCACCAGAAAGATCATAGTTACTCTCTATCAATTGTCAGCCCTTTACCTCTTTCCACACGAGGTTTAGTAGGGGGTAGAGGTCACAGGGCCCTTTGCATGGGGCTAAAAAGCGGCAGAAGTTAGCAGGCGCGAATCTGATGTACTTTCACCTTGAATGACGACAGTAAACTGATACTGGTGGGGTGGGGTGGCCTACCTAGGGAGAATGCATTACTGCCAACGTCAGCCTTGTGAGAGCTGCTAATATATAGCTATGAAATGATTGGCAGGATATCTAGACAATACATTATAAATTAGGTAGTTCCAGGTGAATGTAAATATCACTTAGGCTTCTCCCTTCCCTCCTTATATATATTTTTATTACGAGAATAGATTATACGGCATATTTCATGGGGAAATAAACAGCGAAAATTAGCGAACGAGTGCATGTGAGGTGTTGTCAGGTGATAATTAGCCAATTCCAGGTGTATGGCACTATCACTTACCTTATTTCTTTTTGGTATATATTATTTGGTATAAGAATAGGGCATAGGGCTTATTTCAATGGATGAAATCAGTGGAAAATTCCAGGGAAGATTTACTTAGCGTAGAATACAGTGTGGTGGCCTGCAATAATTGGGTAGTTCCAGGTGAATGTAAATATCACTTAGGCTTCTCCCTTCCTTTCTTATATAAATTTTTATTACGACAATAGATTATACGGCATATTTCAAGGGGAAATAAACAGCGAAAATTAGCGAACGAGTGCATGTGAGGTGTTGTCAGGTGATAATTAGCCAATTCCAGGTGTATGGCACTCTCACTTACCTTATTTCTTTCTTGTATATATTATTTATTGAGTTATTTAAGAGGAGCCTGTGGAGTCACGTGGAGAGACAGGCTGACGAATGAGGATATAAAGGAGCGTTGTGGTGTGGATGTGGATGTGATAGGAAGCGTTGTGAGGAACACACTGAGGTGGTTTGGCCATGTGGAGAGGATGGAGGGTGAAAGATTGACGAAGAGAGTGTATGTGAGTGAGGTGGAGGGTGGAAGAGGGAGGGGGAGACCGAGGATGAGATGGAGGGATGGGGTGGAGAGGTATATGAGAGAGGGGGGTGTGAGTTGGGAGCAGGGCAGTGAAATGGCGGGGGACAGGGCGACTTGGAGGCGATTTGTTTGTGGCCACCCCAACGGGATTGAGGCGTCTGGCAATAGATAGATAGATAGATATATTATTTGGTATAAGAATAGGGCATAGGGCTTATTTCAATGGATGAAATCAATGGAAAATTCCAGGGAAGACTTATTTAGTGTAGCACGGCCGGGCAGGCGAGAGGAGAGGGTAAGGGAGGGGAGTCAAGAACGGGGAGAAATGGCTAAATTGTCAACAATGGATGGGAGTACAGATGAGATTAGGAGTGCTGACTAGTGCTGGACATTGGCAGTTCTGACAGATGATACAAGCCACCACTTGAAAGCCCGGGCGAATTCAAAATAACACAGAATCGCAAAAGTGACACCCCGCGGTATGATCCCTTGCTCCCAAGCGTCACTAAAGTGACACCCCACAGTTAAGGGGTTAAACATGTATGTAGGCACGGGAAAAAAGAAATACAGCACAGAATTGGTTATGAAGAACACAAAGTAAGAAGGAGTGGAATGGATACAAGGAAGCAAGAAATGATTATTTAAAGATATGAAGAGAAGTACAGGAAACTGAATATGAGAAGGATATAGTGACTAAAAGTAAGAAGGAACCAAAGTTGTTTAACAAATTTGTATAGGGCAAAGTGAAATAAGGGATAGCATAGTGAGACTGTGAGATGGGGAAGTGATATAAGTTAAGGCTGAGGATATGAGTGAGGTAATGAATATTAAACTAAATTCAGTAGTTGTAAATGGAGGCCAATTCATGGAATCAGTTGATGAATGGAGGGCTCAACAGTTAGCTGAGACTGTTGTTTAAAGAAATTAAATACAGTACAGCATTACAACTGAAGAGGGAATCAGATTTGCAAAAGGCCATGGGCCCAGATGGGAATACTGGATGGATATTGAAAGAATGTGCAAATCAACTGGTGTAGCCAATTCTTGATACTATTAAATGTTTACTGAACACAAGAGAGTTGCCAATACATTGGAAAAGGGAAAATATACTGTAGTGCCAACATAAAGCCCCGTAGCCAGGATGGGTGGCGGAGGTGGCATGCCACCCTTGACCCCCTGCAAACTCCCAAATTCTACAAGGACGAAAAAATCAATATTATTTTGAAACAATTCTTTACATTATTTGGAGATTTTTTTCCTTGGAAATTGTTTACAGTTTGAGAATATTTTGAATAATTTTGCTAAATATACTTACATTTATTTTAAACCTGTGATAAAATAATCAACAGATTTTTACAAATTTCTTTGTCATGCAACTACAGATTTTGCAAAAATGTACTGGAAACATTTTAAAGTCAAAGCAATTCTTACATCTAACTTATAATAATAACTATAAATTAGTTCCCCTACATAAATTTCACCCTCCACTGAATTTCCTGGCTATGGGTCTGACATATAAAGCTGATAGAGAAGACCCACTCAATTACTGACCAGTATCCCTCACAAGCATTGTCAGCAAACTTTGTGAAAAAATTATCACAAAAAGGTGGATTACGTTCCATGATGAAAACAAAGCAGTAACAGCAAAATGGTTTAGATTTAGGGAGGGCTCACCATGTATCACAAGCATGTGGAGTTTTTACAGAAGTGGTAAATATTCTACAGGAAAGACAAGGTGAGTAGATTGTGTCTACCTGGATTTTAAGAAGGCATTCGATAGGGAAAGAAGTTGTACACGGACTTCATGGATTTGGAGAAAGCATTTGACAAGGTGGATAGACATGGATTGTGGAAAGTATTAAGAATATATGGAATAGATGGGAAGTTGTTTTAATGCCGTGAAAAGTATGTATGAGGGTGCTAAGGCTGCAGTGCGTGTGGATAGTGAACCGAGTGAATTTCTCTATTTGAAGGCTGGATTGAAACAAGGAGGTTTCATGTCTCCATGGTCGTTCAATCTGTATATGGATGGGGTTATAGAGGAGATACAAGGTAGGGCAGTGGATGTCGGAGTGGCCTTAATGAGAGGGGGCAGTGTTTGGAAACTCCCTGTAGTACTGTTTGCAGAAAATACTGTGTTGTTAAGTGAAGATGAAGGGGAGCTGCAAGGCTTGGTGCATGAGTTTGGGAGAGTGTAACAAATGGAATCTAAAGGTGAATGTGGAGAAAAGTGAAGTTGTGGTCTTCGAGAAAAATGAAGTCAGTGAATGTATGGTTAGGTTGGATAAGAAGATGGAAAACGTGAGTGCATTTAAGTACTTGGGTAGTGTGATGAGTAAGGATGGAAGTTTAGAGGGTAAAGTGCTTGAAAGAGTACAACAAGGAAGAAAGGTTGCTGGTTCCTTGAAAGCAGTGATAAGGAACAGGGAAGTGGGCATGGAAGTGGAAAAGTTACTACCCCACAGTATTGTGGTACTAACTCTAATGTATAGAAGTGAATCTTGGACCTTGTTAGAGGGACACAAGTCAAGAGTGAGAGAAGTGGAAATGAGTTATTTGAGAGGAGCATGTGGAGTCACATGGAGAGACAAATGAGGAAAAGAAGGAGCAATGTAATGTGGATGTGGATGTGATAGGAAGCATTTGGAGAAACACACTAAGGTGGTTTGGGCATGTGTATGTCTGTCATGTTTCTAACACATGATCAGAGGTGTTTAGCATTCTTGCTTAGTCTTGGGTAAGGGGATGTGTTCTCTAACTCTTCCTGGCGAACTCAGACATAACTATCTGTTTTACATATTGTTATCTATAGCTATATAGTTACATACAGTATTGTTATATATTATGCCTACATATCATTCAGTCACGCGAAACTGGCATAACATCGACAGTTAATAGTCATAACATATTAATACATATTATATACACATTACAATGAACTTATAAGCTAACTAAGTGAAATACATAATATTGGAAAGTAACATAATTGTATTAATATTGTATAACTGCAGTTACATCGTGATAATGCTATTGTAGTACTGTAACTGTTTTAATGCAACTGTTATGTAAGTGTGACTGTAACATAACATTGTGTTACTGCAACTGTTGCCATAAAATTATAGTTACATCTTGTTAATGCAACTGTTACATATTTGTGTTGGCCATAAAACTGTAGTTACATTTTGTTAATGCAACTGTTACATAACTGTGCTGGCCTTAAAACTGTAGTTACATTTTGTTAATGCAACTGTTACATAACTGTGCTGGCCTTAAAACTGTAGTTACATTTTGTTAATGCAACTGTTACATAACTGTGCTGGCCTTAAAACTGTAGTTACATTTTGTTAATGCAACTGTTACATAACTGTGCTGGCCTTAAAACTGTAGTTACATTTTGTTAATGAAACTGTTACATAACTGTGTTGACCTTAAAATTGTAGTTACATTTTGTTAATGCAACTGTTACATAATTGTGTTGGCCATAATTGTAGTAATGCTACCATTTGTAGTTACATAATTGTAGCAACTGTAATTGTAGTAATACAAGAGTTTGTAGTTACATAACTGTAACAAGTGTAACATACTCGTACGAATCACAAGTGTGGTTATTGTACCTATATAACTGATACATATGTATAATATTAATACAATAATAGCAATGCAATCATCTTATGAATCAGTCATATTTGATGTACTTGTTTATTTGAGACACCATAGGTGTATTGGCTTAGTTATGTTGCACAGTTTACATGAGACACCATGGATGTATTAGCTTAGTTATGTGAAGCACCATGGGTGTATTAGCTTAGTTATGTGAGACACCATAGGTGTATTATCTTAGTTATGTTGCACAGTTTATTTGAGACATCATGGGTGTATCAGCTTAGTTATGTGAGTTTATTTGAGACACCATGGGTGTATCAGCTTAGTAATGTTAGTTTATTTGAGACACCATGGGTGTATTAGCTTAGTTATGTGAGACACCACAGGTATATTATCTTAGTTATATTGCACAGCTTATATGAGACACCATGGGTGTATTAGTTTAGTTATGTGAGACACCATAGGTGTATTAATTATGTGAGACACCATAGGTGTATTAGCTTAGTTACGTTGCACAGTTTATTTGAGACACCATAGGTGTATTAGCTTAGTTATGTTGCACAGTTTATTTGAGATACCATGGGTGTATTAACTTAATTATGTTGCACAGTTTGTTGGAGACACCATGGGTGTATTGACTTAGTTATGTTGCACAGTCTGAATTAAGATGATATTATACAGTATGTAACCCATATTTTGTTATTTTATACAAAATTATATATACAATATTTACAATATGTTCAGTGTTCACTTAGTTTCACACATCGCTTAACACTATAGTCCTCCAAAGGTTGTGAAGTCAACTTGATAAATTTGCTCATTTTTAAATCCACCTTTAGGTATGGGTTGCAAATACTAGTGTGGTTGAGTATAGCACACTGTTGCTAGCTCCATTTTTGTTAGTTATTTTCACTTGATTTTCCTTGTCAGTGTAATATGAAGGATACATGTGTACTTATATTTTAATTTTCTGGTCTTACTTGATTTTCATATGTATGTATTATATGTTGGTGTAAGGATCTTGTCTATCACTGTGTATATATATGTAAGGCTGTACGTAAATGAAGTAATACTATTAAACTAAAAGAGTAAATGTTCGACTCACTGATATAAATTGTGGTGGGAATACTAGCTAGGGTGCTGCTACTGATGACAGTGATGATGGCTGAAGGGTGTTGGCAGGGTTTGATTGAAGTAGGTCAGGGTCCTGGTATGTCTGCGTCAGCACCCAGTGTCATCACTGCTCGGTCAACACTGTTTGCCTCTTGTGGTAATGGTGGTGGTGGTGGTGGTAATGTAGGAGAAGGTGGAGGTTGTGGTGGAGGCTGGTGGAGGTTGGAGGGGGGAGGAATGAAGTCAGATGTGCTGATATATCACCATGCTGGGTCAACACTGTTAGCGGATGCACTTCCTCCATTCCCACTCTTCCTTGTTGTTGTTTGTTCTTCTTCTTAACTTGTAGAGTTTGATTTTCCTTACGTGTTGAGATTAACTTGCAGGCTTGTAGAGTTGTTGATAGATACAGTTTATCATTGCTACTGTTTCTTGTAAGAAGTGGAGTTGTGATTGAGGTGGTTAGGAGCGGTTAGGGGCGAAATTAAGTTGCTTTGATGCTCCGCCAGTTCATGCTCTCTGCTTGGCTTGTTTGATTTTTTGTTTGAGTGCGTGAAATTGCCAAATTGAGCGTAGTCATAGATTATTTTGCTTGTAGTTTGTTCGTTGATTGCTGACTAAGATGTTTAGCAGCTTCGTTTACCACTCCCCATCAGTCTCAGTGAACGTAGTTTATCATATTTACCGCTGTAGTAGTTCAAGAGAGTAGTCTGCTGCGTATATCGATGAATGTATAAATTAATATCGGTGAGCGTTGTATAAACTCGTAAGGCGTGGTTTGTCATAGTTTACCGCTGGCCACCAATGTAAGTATTTCTCGATAGCATAGTTAATCTCGATAGCGTGGTTTATCATAGTGGGTTCATTATTACCACTTGCCACCAATCTAAGTATTTCTATAGAGAAGGTTATTTAGCTGAATCGTCGATGAGTCGCTAGGAGAGAGTAATGGTGAGGCGTGTAGGAGATAATAAGTGTGGACCTTCTCTGTTTCGTTATTCTCATTGTATTGTAAGTGGGATGATGAAATAGGCAGATTTGGGTCGACGGAGTTTATTGTGAGACAGTTACTTGAATAAAAGGTAAGAGTTTGGCGTGACCTGTATAACCTAGAGTTAGCAGCAGTTCATGCTAGCTGCTGCCCTCCTACTTTACTCTCACTCTCCTACTCCCTATCGCTCTCTCCTTGCCTAACTCTTGTTCTCTCCTGTCCTACTCTGTCTCACTCTGTCTTCTCCTACCTTCTAACCTTCCTGCATCTGATATCGGACTTATATCTCTCTCTGGCTTCTGGCTAAAGCGTGTGGGCGTACGTGTGCGTACATTTGTGCATGTATGTCTGTCACGTTTCCGACACATGATCAGAGGTGTTTAGCATTCTTGCTTAGTCTTGGGTAAGGGGATGTGTTCTCTAACTCTTCCTGGCAAACTCAGACATAACTACCTGTTTTACATATTGTTATCTATAGCTATATAGTTACATACAGTACTGTGTAATATTATGCCTACATATCTAGCCATTAATGGGTATTTAGATGCTCAGGAAGCACAATCCTTTGACTTAGTTAGACCCTTAATACAACCGGGAAGGCATTAATGCCATATAACAGTAGCTGTACTGTATAAGATGGAAACAAGTATATATATCAAAGGACTGATAGAAACCTCTGATCATATACAGAGCTTAGGGATAAGGTAGGCCAAATAGAATGTGAAATCAGGTACTGTGGGTCCCATAAAAATTATCATTGGGTCAGATTACTGTGGAAGATTCCTACATAGGACTTTCAAGAAGAATAAAATACAGATGTTCAAGAGTCTAGGAGGTAACCTTATTATGGGTCAATTTCCTTTTCTGAAGCAAGCCAGAGGAGAGGTCAAATTGGTAGACTCAGTCTTTGTTACAACCACACAGTCATTGATGGTAGCTGGAATAGGTGCAAAATTAGAACGTACTCAAATAAATGACTTATTGGATGAGAAAACTGAACCTGTACACAAATTATGGGACTTGGATAATGTGGGAATACATCCTGAAGAACCAACCCCTAAAAAGAAACTAACTATGGACTTGTATGATCAGTTTATGGAATTTAAAGACGGACAATATTGTGTTGGATTACCATGGAAATTAAACTATTCAGAGTTACCGACAAATTACCAAGCAGCTAAGGCTCATTTAAATTCTCTTCTAAGAAAGCTGACAGACAAACCAGAACATCTAATATTATAAAGGATCAATTGAAAAATAAATTTATAGAGGAAGTAGAATTTCCTGTTACTCACAGAGAAGAACATCATGCTGTAAGCAAGGATTCAGTAACAACTCCCATAAGGATAGTTTTAAATTGTAGTAGTAAAGCATCCAAAGGATTAGCTAGCTTGAATGACTGCCTATAATGTGAACCTGAATGAACAGGGAAGTTGGGGAATATATTATTAAGATTTAGAGAGAAACCTTATGCTTATACAGCAGACATTAGTAAGGATTTTCTCAGAACTGGACTGAGAGAAGAGGATGGGAAATTCACAAAATTCCTCTGGCCTCAAGAACCTTAAATTAAGGATAACCCATTGAACAATTACTGCTTCCAATCAGTGCTCTTTGACTCCTGTGTTAGTCCTTTCCTACCATGCAACACTTTGATGTATCATTTTGAGAATGCCAAATTCCCAGAAACAGGGCAGGCTCTCTGTATGGATACTTTACAAGGTGTTGCTGATTCAGAGACAGAGGCACTGAAAGTTTATAAAGTAGCCAATTTCAAATGTGGGATGGCAAATTTGCCGTTACAGAGCTGGAATACAAATTCACCCCTTTTAAGGAATAGAATACAAGAGGACTATTCTAATAATGTCATTCCCAAAACACAAAATGTGTTGGGTCTTAACTAGGATAAAAGGGTTGATGAAATAATTTTAAAACCAATTAAATTCCCTGATGAAACACTCACCAAGAGCTCCTTGTTAAGTCAGGTCTCATGTTATTTAACCCATCAGGACTGGTCAGCACCATAGTTGTTAGGGGCAAATGTTTAGTACAAGAGGCTTGGTGACAAAAGTTAGACTGGGACACTGTCTTAGGTGAGACGTATGTTGTACCATGAGAACAGATTAGAAAGTAATTTGAAAAAGCATCCTATATGTATTCCCAGGCAGATAAACAGTAATGAGCAGTCACATTTGCATATATTTAGTGATGCTTCTCAAAAGGAATTAGGTGCAGCAGCTTATTGTGCAACAGATTACAGTAAAGGTATTATGTCCAAAACCAGAGTTGCACCAATTAATGGAAGAACCCTACCTCAAATGGAACTGGCTTCCACAGAAGTAGGAACTAAAACAGCCAGGTATTTAACCACAACCCTCGACACCCAGTTTAACAATAATCTCTTTAATATCTGGACGCCCAGTAACCGGCATTTTGGGCCCCGGGCTTCAGGAAAAAAAAAAAAAAAAAAAAAAAAAAAATCAACTGCAATTTGAACTTGGCACGCGACGCCAACCAGCTGTGTTTATGCATGGCCCCTTCACCCCTTGCTTCCTCCCCTCCCCAGTTACCACCTAACTACCATCGTGACTAGACGCTCATCGCAATGGATGCTGCACATACTTGTTTTTTGTAAATAAACAGTGAACAAAACTGCAATACCCCACCACTACACCATATGGGAATTTACAGTGTTGTGCAGTGTTAAGAAATCTGAAATCAGAGTGCAAAGGATTATGTGCTGAGTGCAAACTGGCGGTTGTAACTGGCATGGCACAAGTAAGAACACAATGTGCAGTGTTAAACAATTATAATTCACAGCACAAAGGATTAAGTGCAGCACAACACTGGATTACTGTACGTGCTTCAAGAGCATTTTCACCACTGCCAGAGCCTTAGAAGAGGCGGGTCAATCTTTATAACGGCCTTGGACATGTTGTAAGTACCCTGTACAGTGCTAAATATTTTCCATACTCACTTCAAATTCCTCATTCCCTGGTTCCTTTTCATTTATTTCACGCTTTCTGTCCCATATTTGTGTGAATAGGGTCTTAAATAGGTGCTATGTATGTCCGGTAGGGAGTTATGTAGGTGGTTCTCTGAGTTAGGCTGGGTTAGAGTCCATAAGTACCAGTCCAGGAGGCAGGGTCCCACTATCCGGACGATCCCACTTTTGGCTGTATTACATCAGATATTGGAGAGATTACTGTATTTTTATATGTACTGACAGTGACATTTGTGTTTTCTGGATAGGAAAGGAAGACAGCAAAATTCCTTCCATCCACAACAGTGTGAAGACTATAAAAGAACTGTCTTCCAAATTTAAAATTGCATGTATTCTCCATGCAAAACCCAGCTGATCTTCGTGCAAGAGGCTCGACAGTAAAGAGATTAATCAGAGATGACTTGTGGTTTAACCCCTTAACCGCGGGGCATCACTTTCGTGACGCTTGGGAGCAAGGGATCATACCGCAGGGCGTCGCTTTTGTGATTCTGTGTTATTTTGAATTCACCCGGGCTTCCAAGTGGGGGCTTGTATCATCTATCAGTACTGCCAATCTCCAACACTAGTCAGCACTCCTAATCTCATCTGTACTCCCATCCATTGTTGACAATTTAGCCATTTCTCACCGTTCTTGACTCCCCTCCCTACGCCCCCTCCATTACCCTATCCTCTCGCCTGCCCGGCCGTGCTACGCTAAGTAAATCTTCCCTGGAATTTTTCACTGATTTCATACATTGAAATAAGCCCTATGCCCTATTCTTATACCAAATAATATATACAAGAAAGAAATAAGGTAAGTGAGAGTGCCATACACCTGGAATTGGCTAATTATCACCTGACAACACTTCACTTGCACTCGTTCGCTAATTTTCACTGTTTATTTCCCCTTGAAATATGCCGTATAATCTATTTTCATAATAAATATACATATATGGAGGGAAGGGAGAAACTTAAGTGATATTTACATTCACCTGGAACTACCTAATTTATAACGTATTGTCTAGATTTCCTGCCAATCATTTCTTTGCTATAAATAGCTGTGTCAAGAAGCTGAACGTTGGCAGTACTGCTTTCCCTAGGTAGGCCTCCACCCCGGCCCACCCTTATCAGTTCACTCTCATCTTCCAGTATGGGGGTACGTCTGTTCGCTCTTGCTAGCTTCAGGACCTTTTTACCCCCATGCAAAGGGCCCTGTGACCTCTACCCCCTACTAAACCTTGTGTAGAAAGAGGTAAAGGGCTGACAACTGATAAAAGAGTAACTACGATCTTTCTATTGAGTAAAACAGTGCAAGTGGAATTGTAAATAATGTGTAAATAGCAAGTGAAAGTAATGAATGTAAATATACATGAACATTGGAAAACAGTTTTATAAGTTACTTCAAGTGACAGTGCATAACACAGTGTAAATAAAATAGAAATGTAAATAACGTAAATAAAATAGAGAACGTAAACAGAAATGTAAATGAGTAGTATTATAAGAATACGAGTATATACCCTAGGAGTAATGAAAGTGAAAGTTTCACTCTAGCATGTCTGAATACTATGAGTTATAAGAGGGAAATTGAAAGTGACATTCACTCTCAATGCTAGTATACAGGACGAGAAAGTGAATGCTATGTATTTTACTGAAAGAAATTGAATCCCTACAGTGACAATAAACTACTACTACTGAAGGAAACTTATGGATAAAGACTGTAGATATATATAAGTGTTATATGGTAACAGAAATATAAAGTGTGAGGGGTTTTATGAATAATAAATGACAGAGTACCAAGAGCGAACTAGCGCGAGTGCGACGGTCAGACGCGCTCGTAATTTTCATTGCTTTCACAGTGGGTTTTTTTTTGGAGTATGGATCCCAAACTACTTGAAAATCATAGAGTAGTGTTTATAGTGTTAATATCTGGCTGTGGTAATCATATTACGGGTTGTCGGGAAGTGTAAAGTGGAGACTTCGTTACCCAACTTCAGAGGTCTCCACAAGTCCTACGGTAACCGACGAAGGCTCAACAAACATTCCAGGAGAAAGCTGAAGGTATGTGCCATAAGGATATGTAATTTTAATATTCTAGGACTAATAACTGATTTTTGGCAAATATTTTTTGAGAGTGTGTCGGAGCCTGAATAACCCCGCGGCACATGCAAAACATTGGTAAACATGCCCGCAGTGTTGGGGTTAAAGGTCCTAAATGGTTACTTACTAAAGAATGGCCTGAACAGAAACAGTATAATACTTCTGAGGTTAGTGTTGTAAACCTGGATCCTGAAGTACCTGAGCCAGATACAACAGACATCAGTAGATTTTCATCAATAAAACAACTCCTTAACACTACTAAATTAGCTGTAAGATTTTTAAGTTAGAAAATGGATTTGAGGAGAGTGAACCCATGAAATACTGGGTGAAAAAGTTGCAAAGGAAATATGACAGGGAGATTTTTTACCTTTCCTGCCAAGGCATTAGCAGCAATAGTAAGCCGATAAGAGATTTAGGGTTATTCATGGATGGAAAGGGTCTAATTAGATGCCATGGCAGAATAATAGAGCTGATTTCCCACTCCAAAACAGACATCCTATATTGTTACCCAAGAATGATTATTTTGTACAATTAATTGTTAAGGAGGCCCATGATTAAATTCTTCATGAAGATGTGCTACTGACTTTGGCCTGAGTCCGAGAAAGGTATTGGATTCCTAAGGGTTGACATGTTGTGAAGAAATATCTCAAGAATTGCATTATATGTAGGAGGTATGAACAATGACCATATGACTATCCAGGACCACCTTCTTTACCAGTGAATTGGGTAAATGTAAGTCGGCCCTTCAAAGTAACTGGAGTTGATTGCACAGGGGCTACTACTGATTTGGGTGAAGGAACTCCCCATAACATGTATTTGTGTTTGTTTCCTTGCACCTACACAAGGGCAGTCCATCTAGAAATGGCAGAAGATTTAAGTTAAGAGACATTCCTGAATGTATTCAAAAGGTTTGTTGCTAGACGGTCTTGTCCTAGTAAATTAAAAAGTGACAATGGAACCAATTTCTTTGGAGCATCATCTTTACCTTTAAGTGATGTGTGACCAAGAACGGTTGCAGCACAGGGTTCTCGAGAGTTGTAGAGTGATCTTCTTGCTACAGGTCATATTACATGATAAATATCATTTCTCACCTGGCCCCAAATCTGTGGAAACTGCCGGTATTTCCCTCAGAGGGAGATAACCTGTGTTTAGTGATATATGCACACCTTTTAATGTGGTTGTCCCTGTTAAAAGCGGAGGAATTTTCCAGAGAACTTTTAGTCCTGGTTCAAAGCGGTTTAATAACGCAGGAATTTGCTAAAGTTTTCTGGTTAATGGTCTTTATTATTAATAAATTAAACATTACTGTATTTAACCTCTTATGGATAACTATAAAAGAGCTACAAGGTAGGGCAGTGGATGTTGGAATGGCCCTGGTGAGAGAGGGCAGTGTTTGTAAACTCCCTGTACTGTTGTTTGCAGATGATGCTGTGTTGTTGGGCAGGGGTGAGGGGGAGCTGTGAGGCTTAGTAGACGAGTTTGGGAAAGTGTGTGAGAAGCGGAAAATGGGGGTGGGTGTGGGGAGGACTGGGGTTGTGGTCTTCGAGAGAAGTGAGGTTGGTGGGTGTACAGTGAGGCTGGATGATGAGGAGGTGGAAAATGAGAGTGGGGGTGGGGGTTTGAAGGGTGGGTGCTTGGGGGGGTGCAGCAGGGAGGAGGGTTGCTGGTTCCTTGAAAGCGGTGATGGGAAGCAGGGGGGTGGGCATGGAAGTGAAAAAGTTGCTGCATGAAGGTGTTGTGATGCCAGCTCTGGTGCATGTATGGAAGTGAAGCTTGGACATTGTTGGAGGGACACAAGTCAAGAGTGAGCACTGTGGAAATGAGTTGTTTGAGGTGGTTTGGCCTTGTGGAGAGGACGGAGAGTGAAAGACTGTGAGGAGAATGTATGTGAGTGAGGTGGAGGGAGAGAGGGGGAGGGGGAAGCCTAGGATGAGATGGAAGGATGGAATGGAGAGGTATATGAGAGAGGGGGATGTGAGTTGGGAGCAGGGCAGTGAGATGGTGGGGGACAGGACGACGTGGAGGCGATTTGTTTGAGGCCACCCTGTATGGGATTTACAGTAGGTGTCTGGCAATAGATAGATAGACAGATAGGATAACTATACAGTAGTACCCCTCGGGTAGCGTTTTTTTGGATAGTGGTTTCAGGGGTAGCGACAGGATATAAAAACCCCCATGCACGGCGGATAGCGAGAACCACCGCGTGGATAGCAACCACCTGGCTGGCAGAGGACAAGGAAAGAGAAGATGGAGATGTTCACGACCGAGATGAACCACAGGAGGGTGAACCAACGACAAAAGACTTCTCAGCACCGCTAGGAATGTTGGGAGAGTTTCATGAAAAAATAAACAACCCGAGGTTTGACACCCATGATGAAGCTATGCAGCACCTCAACAAACTCACCAGTATCATCAACAAGAAGTTCAATGAGAAGATCCAGGCGAGGCAGCAGTCACTTATCACCAGTTTCATGAGAAAGGAGAATGCAGGGCATGAGGCAGCGAGACAAGCTGTAGTAAATGACACAGATGATCCAGATTCTCCACCTGTTGTTACTGATGAGGAAATTATCTTTGAGGGGCTTGATGACGAGGAGGAGAGAGAGGCGATGAGGAAAGATCAAGAGGCACATCAATGGGGGGCAGGCATTGAAAGTGAATGTGAGGGAGAGAGAGAGCAAGTTCGCCCCTGCCCCAGCCCCCAATAGACCCCAAGTCAACTTCTAGTGTGTCATATTCAATAAACAACACTCCAAACCAATAAAAAGTAAGTTTATGTATCCTTCTTTCATGTATAATATGCACTAGTCTTCATTTTGCAAACATTATACATGTTATATATGGCTGAAAATGGAAAAATGGGGTGAATGGTGAAAAGGTCCAGACTATTTTGATATATTTAGGTAAGAAGTTTGCCCCAAAGATAGTGGTTTAATGGATAGCGACGACTGTGCCAGACTAATATGATCGCTATCCAAGAGGTTTTACTGTAATGTAAATATGTGTATAAGTACCTGTAACTATAATGATGGGAATATTCCATGTACCATACTGTGTATGAATGGTATGATGGCATGGAAAACGGAAGAAGGTTTTATATATCCTAATGTGGATAAAAGAATTACAGTATTTGGGTTTAGTTTTATTTTAAAACTAAGATTAACTGTAAAGTTTGCCCTTCCTTGTAAATTTTATGAAGTTATTCACTATATTTAGGTAAATGTAATTACGTAATATTTGGCACTTCTGAATCCAATGAAGGAGGGAGATGCGCAATTTATCAGTTAGTTCCTATGTCTCATTTCATGCAAGCTAGCTGATGGGAGTACTCTGTAAACAGTCAGCACCTGGATGCTCGGACTAGACTCATGCAACCCAACCAAGACTCCAAGCCCATCATTATCTATCATTCCAACTTATCTAGCTAAGAATCCTTTAAGATTTGCTCAAATTGCGAGGAACTAGCTAGGATATAAGGAGATAATAATAGGTGAGTTAGGGTGTTAGCTATACCCCACTCACTCCAAGAGACTCCTATTACTATTACTGAATTTTAACATATGGTGTTTGATAGAAGAACGCCCTCAGAACAGAATTTCTAACACCAAGGAACAGTTGCCTCTTCAGAATTTTCATTACAGAGGGTGGTAAGAGACAGATGCTGACCCCCAAGAGGTTTGGTCAGTCTTAAAGTACTTTTAGGAAAGAAAAGGGACCAAATTCTCGTCACATTGTCTGATTTTAGAACGGATGTGTAGAGTACAGGTAACTCGCACGGAACACGATCTCACGGAACGCGCTCGCAATTATACACGGTAAGGGCTGGGATACATATAAGACAACGTAAGATTAAAAAACCATTATGAAAACTACAAATTAACGCAGGAGAAGCCTTTGAAAGATCAAATCCTCGAACGTCACCGCAGCGCGCGGTTTGTTTTGATTACGTGACGATCTAGGCGGGAAATTATTCAGTGAGTGAGACATTCCCGAGTACAGTAGCACAGTATTTGTAAGTTAAATATTTACAGTACTGTACTGTTCTGGTAAGTTTATGTGCAACTTAAAGTACTATTAAATAACGTTAAAGCAAGAAATAAAGTCTTATAACCAGTTTACCTGATAGGCGTCAGAATATTGCCTTTTTTATTTGTTCGTTTTTTCCACAGTGCTGTTCAGTATTTGTAAGTTAAATATTTACTGTTCTCGTATGTACTGTACTTGTAAGCACTTAAATAAAGTTAAATCATTAAATAAAGCCTTGTAACCAGATAACCCGAATTATATGATTACCCATGATCGGCGTCGGAATATTGCCTTTTTTGTTTGTTCGTTAAACTCTTACTGTACTGCTTTTCTACAGTACTGTATTTGTAAGTTAAATATTTACTGTTCTGGTATGTACTTGTAAGCAATTAAAGCATTAAACAAAGCCTTGTAACCAGTTAACCTGATTTACAGTGCTCGTCAGAAGTATTCAGCGTTGTCCGCCGGGCGCGCAATACTTATGGCCCAAAAAGAATCACCCATTTTTGGGGGTAAGAATTGAGCCACGAGTTTGAGCTCCGAGCATGACGTCACGGTAGCCTGAGGCCTTCTGACGCGCTGGTTGGTTCCCGCCTCAGTCGCCCACGGGCTGCCTGAGAGAGAGGAACTCCGCCGAGTGTCCCTCTCAAATTGCGCCATTTTTTACCGAGTGTCCCGCAGTGTTTTGGCCTTCAAAACTTTGTTATGGCACCTACCCGTGAACTATCGAGTGAAATCATATCCCAGATCATTGCTCTAAAGGAGGCAGGCCACCAGACAAAGGAAATTAGTGAATTGGTTGGTGTGGCACGATCGACAGTGCGTCGTTGGTGTGCGCGGTTTCGGGAGGAAAACAGTGGTGAAGTTCCCACAAAGAAACCGAGGTCTGGTAGGCCTAGGAAAACTTCCCCAAGGTCTGTTAATGTTTTAAAACGTGCAGTGGAGTTTAATCCTTGTGTGAGTGCAAGGAAAATTAAGGAGAGCAACCCGGAAGTGTTTGGTGAGGTGTCAGTGAGAACAGTGTCTCGTAGGGTGCATGAGCTTGGTTACACAAGTCACAGGCCTGTGAAAAAGCCTCTTCTCTCTAGCAGCCAGAGAATTCGTAGGCTTGCCTTTGCTAATAAATATCTAAATTGGGGTGAGGAGCAATGGTTGTCAGTGTTGTGGTCTGATGAGGCAACGTTTAGTGTTACCTGTAACAGAGGAGCATGCAAAGGTAGTCACCCACTTGACCCACGGTATGTAGAAAGCACAGTTAAACATCCTGATTCACTCATGGTATGGGGTTGTTTTTCAGGGAAGGGTTTGGGGAAGCTTGTTGTACTTCCCAAGAACCTCAGAGTGAATCAGGATGTTTACCTGGAGCTTCTGTGTGATCATTTACCAGACTCCTTCGAGCTAACAGGTGCACGAGTGTTTCAGCAGGACGGTGCACCTGCTCACAAGGCCAAATCGGTCACCAATTGGCTTCGTGACTGCGAGGTATCATTCATGACAGACTGGCCAGGAAATAGCCCAGACCTCAACCCGATTGAAAACCTCTGGTACCTCGTAAAGAAGAGTCTCCAAGGGAAGGACGTGAGCTCTCTGCCTAAGCTGGAAGCCGCCATTCGTGACTCCTGGGACAAAATACCCCTCCAGCACCTCAGGAGCCTCGCCCTTTCACTTCCAAGACGTCTCAGGTCCGTGAAGAAACGTAAAGGCTACCCTACGAAGCACTAAAGGTAAATAAAATGCATTATTTATATGTTTTTTCAATGTTGAAAGGTTTGTTTCTCAGGAGGGACGCAGGGCGCCCCATACTTCTGACGAGCACTGTATATGATTACCCATGATCGGCGTCGGAATATTGCCTTTTTTTTGTTTGTTCGTTAAAGACTTATAATAAGAGAAAAATACATTTTTGTCTTGGTATCTTTACCTATTTGCTCAGGTTTGCTGTAATGGTTTGCAACTTGTAGAAAACTGTGAACACTTTCGGGAAGTGAACGAAAATCTGGGACATGACCTTGACTTCACTGTCTCATGTATCATCTGTCAGTTCACCACCGGCTATCGTGATGAGTGGATGTACGATTTTTTCGCTCGTGGCCATGCCTAACCACACATAGTTACACCCATTATCTCGACCCAGACAGAAAATACAACCTTTTTCCTCCCTTGCAAAACACAAACAACCACCCTGTTTACGAGACAGCAATATATATTGCGAAAATAACAAGGTAAAATGATAAAGATGAACGTAAAATGATAGAGAAAGATGAACATGTTATGACGGAAGAAATACGTTTTCCCTGTCTGTAAACGTATTTATTTCTGCTTTGTATCTGTATTCGTAATAATTAGACTTATTGTTAGTTCTGAAACTGCATTACGATTCTATTTTTAGCCATTCTCGTGGTGTGGGAGCTGGAAGTTGTGACACAACTTCCTTATTGCTAATCGGACTGACCCTCCACTTTATTCTCCCGTGGCAGAGTCTAGCCTTGGAGGACTTGCAGTTTTCTCATTTAGGACTGAAAATTCAACTCTTTCGCTCCCTTTTCCAAGCATGGGCACAACGATAACGTAAAAAATAACTCGAAACTACCATAAACATATATCAAAAAGGTGAAAATGTATTCATAACATTAATTTTTTTTCCAGCCATTCCTAACAGATTATGTACTGAAATCATTCAATATCACAGTACTGCATTTCTAAGTTAAATATGTACTGTTCTGGTATGTACTTGTAAGTTAAAGCACTGGTACCAGTTAACCTAATTTATATGATTACCTATGATCGGCGTCGGAATGTTTCCTTGTGTTTACGTACAGTATTTGTGTGTTGAAGTTTTGCTCTGCAGTACTGTATTTGTGAGTTATAACATTAAATACACCTTCTAACCACTTAAAGTGCTTTCTAGTGACAGATAACAGCAAAACAACACATTTGGGGGGTCAAGGGAGCAAAATACGGAGTAGTTTAAATATACGCGATTTCGCACCTAACACGGCACGGTAGGAACGAAACCCACGTGTTCCGTGCGAGTTACCTTTATTATTTAAATAAACACGTATGAAATACAGATGCGCTGGTACCCATTTTAAAGCACATTTTTTGCTGAAGCTAATGTTAGGGGTGGAGTGCCAATGCAAATGCCCTGACTGAAGGAGATGCACTTGAAGAAAAAAAAAAAAAAGTGCACACACTTGGGATAAGTAGATGGATGCATAAATGATGTGCCAAAAAATTCATTCACCTGATAGTCTCACATAGTACCAGCTTTTTATCTGCCTATGTTTTTGTATGAGATGAGATGAACTGAAAAAATGTCGTTTTCACAAAATTTCTTATATTAAAAAAAAAAAAAAAAAAAAAAAAAAAAAATTAAAAGCTAATTTTTGGTAGGTGGTGATGACCATCATCCACTCACTTGATCTAGTGCTGCCTGCTTCTTCCTTAGTCTTTATCATTCTTATTCTGTGCCTACCCTCCTCTCTTCCTATTTCTCCCATCTTACCTGTCACTTCTTATTGCTTTTCTTTCTTTACAGGTGGCTTTACGTTAAGTGACAAGCCAAATGGTTTCCTGCATGCCAGGAAACCATTTACAACACTGGGTGGTAACCATATAACCAAACCGTATGTGCTCCCTTCATGTCAACAAGTGCGTTGGTGGAGGGTTAGTGCCCCTCCCCATAAAACAAATAACTCAAAGTTAAATGGCCACCCTTTAAGGGATTATGGCATCAGGCAATAGATAGATAGATAGAATTTTTTCACAGTTCCCTAATTTGATCCTCTTTTCTGTTGTTGCAGGTGGATTGTGCACGAGTTGAAGTATACCACTGCATGACCATGAGGCTTCTGTTTGCATGACTGAAGGAGGGAGGGGGTTGCAACCCCTTAGGTCCAGCAAACATTCTGAAGTCCAATAGAGATGCATTTCTTCAAACTGATGCAAGAAGGTCATACACCACACTGGTTGAAAGCCATACTCTCTTCTATGTCCTGTATAAATAAGGTTGAGCTACCTTCACCACTGACAAAGCTGCCTTAACCCTTTAACCGCCGGGCGTCACTTTCGTGACGCTTGGGAGCAAGGGATCATACCGCAGGGCGTCGCTTTTGTGATTCTGTGTTATTTTGAATTCACCCGGGCTTCCAAGTGGGGGCTTGTATCATCTATCAGTACTGCCAATCTCCAACTCTAGTCAGAACTCCTAATCTCATCTGTACTCCCATCCATTGTTGACAATTTAGCCGTTTCTCACCGTTCTTGACTCCCCTCCCTACCCCCCTCCATTACATTCACCTGGAACTACCTAATTTATAATGTATTGTCTAGATTTCCTGCCAATCATTTCACTGCTAAAATTAGCTGTGTCAAGAGGCTAACGTTGGTAGTAATGAATTTCCCTAGGTAGGCCACCACCCCGGCCCAACCTTATCAGTTCACTCTCATCTTCCAACGTGGAGGTACGTCAGTTCGCTCTTGCTAGCTTCAGGGACTTTTCACCCCCATGCAGAGGGCCCTGTGACCTTTACCCCCTACTAAACCTCGTGTGGAAAGAGGTAAAGGGCTGACAATTGATAAAAGAGTGACTACGATCTTTCTATTGAGTAAAACAGTGCAAGTGGAATTGTAAATAATGTGTAAATAATGTGTAAACAGCAAGTGAAAGTAATGAATGTAAATATACGTGAACAGTGGAAAATAGTTTTATAAGTTACTTCAAGTGACAGTGCATAACACAGTGTAAATAAAATAGAAATGTAAATAACGTAAATAAAATAGAGAACGTAAACAGAAATGTAAATGAGTAGTATTATAAGAATACGAGTATATACCCTAGGAGTAATGAAAGTGAAAGTTTCACTCTAGCATGTCTGAATACTATGAGTTATGAGAGTGAAGGTGAAAGTGACATTCACTCTCAATGCTAGTATACAGGACGAGAAAGTGAATGCTACGTATTTTACTGAAAGAAATTGAATCCCTACAGTGACAATAAACTAATACTACTGAAGGAAACTTATGGATAAAGACTGTAGATATATATATAAGTGTTATACAGTAATAAAAATATAAAGTGTGAGGGGTTTTATGAATAATAAATGACAGAGTACCAAGAGCAAACTAGCGCAAGTGCGATGGTCAGACGCGCTCGTAATTTTCATTGCTTTCACAGTGATTTTTTTTTTTTTAAGTATGGATCCCAAACTACTTGAAAATCATTGAGTAGTGTTTATAGTGTTAATATCTGGCTGTGGTATTCATATTACGGGTTGTCGGGAAGTGTAAAGTGGAGACTTCGTTACCCAACTTCAGAGGTCTCCACAAGTCCTATGGTAACCGACGAAGGCTCAACAAACATTCCAGGAGAAAGCTGAAGGTATGTGCCATAAGCATATGTAATTTTAATATTCTAGGACTAACTGATTTTTGGCAAATATTTTTTGAGAGTCTGTCGGAGCCCAAATAACCCTGCGGCACACGCAAAACATTGGTAAACATGCCCACGGTGTAGGGGTTAACTAGAATAGGGGTTACTCTGGGAGCCATTGAGACAAACAGAGTGAAAGTTAGGGAGACATGAGTCTGCTTAGGGTGGTTGGTTTGCGTCTCCTTTGGTCCTTGTAAATATGTTTATTTTGTTAACATTATTAAACTTAACCTTTTCCTTTTTCACAGGTGCATGAATTTTAACTAAGAATCACATATAAACTATCTATCTATCTATCTATCTATAGCCCGACGCCCTAATCCCGCAAAGGGTGGCCGCAGACAATACGCCTCCAAGTCACTGTCACCCACCATTCGACTACCCTCCCCCCAACTCACCCCCCCCTCCCTCATATACCTCTCAACTCCATCCCTCCACCTCATCCTCGGTCTACCCCTCCCTCTCCCTCCCTCCACCTCACCTACATACACCCTCTTAGTCAGTCTTTCATTCTCCATTCTCTCCACATGTCCAAACCACCTCAGTGTATTTCTCCTAATCTTTTCAACCACATCCACATCTACCCCACAACATTCCTTCACTTCTTCATTCGTCAACCTGTCCCTCCACGTCACTCCACATGCTCCTCTCAAGTAACTCATTTCCACTGCTCTCACTCTTGACTTGTTCCCCTCTTGCAAGGTCCACGCCTCGCTTCCATACGTCAGGGTAGGGATCACAATACCATCATGCAGTGACTTCTTAACTTCCATACTCACCTCCCTATTTCTCATCACTGCTTTCAGTGTACCAACAACCTTTCTTCCCTGCTGTACCCTTTCACGTACTTCATCCCCCAAAGTTCCATCCTTACTCATCACACTACCCAAGTACTTGAATGCACTCACATTCTCCATATCCTCACCATCCAACATCACTGCACACTCTGTGACTTCATTCCTCTCAAACACCATAACTTTACATTTGTTTACATTAACTTTCAGCTTCCTCCTCCTACACACTGTCCCAGATTCATTCACCAAACCTTGCAACTCCCATTCATCTTCACTCAACAATACTGTATCATCAGCAAACAGCAACACCGGAAGCTTCCAAATCTCACCCTCATTCATTAGGGCCATCCCCACATCCACTGCCCTACCTTGCATCTCCTTTACAACCCCAACCATATATATATTAAACAGCCATGGAGACATCACACACCCCTGTTTCAGTCCCACATTGAGATCAAAGAACTCACTCAGCTCACCATCCACTCGCACCGTAGCCCTAGCTCCCTCATACATACTCCTCACAGCACTCAACAATTTCCCCTCCACTCCATATATTCTTAATACCTTCCACATACCTTGCCTATCTATTCTGTCATAAGCTTTCTCCAAGTCCATGAAGGCAGCATACAGTACACTTTCCTTCCCTTCTCTAGATACTTCTCCACTAAACATCTTAGAACAAATATCTGATCTACACACCCTTTTCCCTTCCTAAATCCCCCTTGTTCTTCTCCAACTAGCTCCTCTGTCATAAGCCTAACCCTATCAATGAGTATTCTACCATATATTTTACCAGTCACACTAAGAAGGCAAATACCCCTATGGTTACCACATGCTTCTCTCTCCCCTTTTCCTTTGTACAGAGGAACAATTATACCTGATTTCCAGTCCTCTGGAACCCTTCCCTCTTCCCAAGCCAATCTACACAACTTCCATATCCACTCTGGTAAAAACACATTAAACTCCAAGACAAGCAGGCTTGCTGCTAGACGTTATTACACAGACAATGACATTGAAGCTGCTAAACGGGAGCATGAAGAGTGAGAATGCTTGCGACATATTTCATTTATTACATTTTGTTTGCTAATGCTTGACTGCTTTTTTTATTTGGCAAGAAATATTTGCATTTAATCTATATAGCCTCTATATAGCCTAACATCCATGCTTTGCTATACGTCTTACAAACCATTTTTTCTTGCATGCAGAGAAGGCATTAGCATTCATTCTACAGCAAAGAACCATGGAATACCTGAAGCAACACTAAGATATGAAATCTCTGATTACCATCCAGTCAGCTTGAAAATGGGTCCAAAACCAGTGCTCTCAGATGCTGAGGAAGAAGTATTAGTGAATTATTTACAGTTACACCTTTGTGGCACAGTTGGCAACGAATGAGTATAATCTCATGGTTATGAGCTCAACTCAAACTCGAGGCATTACCTTCTAAGGAGTAGACTGTAGCACCAGACGAGCAGGGCAGTACACGCAAGGTGGACGAAAAGCTGACGACAGGGAGAGCTGGAACTCCCGTTTCATCAGTCCTCAGGACTAGTTCCTGACTATCCCCTTTGCTGAACTTTTTCAAGGTTTCAGTAACAGAGAGAGTAGGCCAGCATGCTCTCCAATACAAGTTTTTCTAAATGTCAACACCAAACTACATGCACATTACACACTACACTTCCATTAAAAAAAAAAAAAAAAAAAAAAAAAAAACAGCCTCTAATAACCAGGCCTCAGAGTCCTCAGGGGGGGACCACAAATGTCACCAACATCCACCCCTCTCCCAGTGACGAAACAATGAGTTGCCTGGAACCACTGTCTGATTCACTTCTTCATTTCTGCAAATTCGCGACCTTTCCTCTAACTTTCCCTCTGTTGAGCACCACCTCTGCTCCACTAAACCTCAACTTCTCTTCTTAACTGAAACTCAGCTCTCTGAGGCAACTGATAGCAAAACCCTTTTCTGAATTCCCCTATTTTCTCTATACTCATTTCAAAGCCAAAGGTGGCTGTTGTGTATATGCAAAGACTTATGTTGCTCTCGTGTTCCTGAACTTGATTCTTTTGAATTCTCTAATCTCTGGCTTTGGCTTGCCTATCATTCTTTGACTAAATATATCTGTGCTGTTTACTTATCCCCTAATTCTACTGACTATGAATAATTCTTCGATTATCTTACTTCTACGATGGAACACATCCTATCCGTCTCTCCTTTCTCTGAAATCTCCATTCAAGGAGATTTCAATGTTCACCATCACCTTTGGCTCTCCTCTCCTTTCACTGATCCACCTGGTGAACAAGCCTACATCTTTTCTATCCTTAATGACCTAGTGCAGCTTGTACAGCACCCTACCCGTATCTCTGACTGTCTTGGAGAGCATTCCAACATATTTGACCTCTTCCTTACAACTAATCCATCTGCTCATGCTGTTAATCTTTCTTCTCCATTGGGCTCCTCTGATCACAACCTTATTACCTTAACCTGTCCTATCGCTCCAGTACAGCCTGTGGACCCTTCGAAGAAATGTCAGTTATGGCACCTTGGAGCTGCTGATTGGGAGACCCTCAGGCAGAACATCTTTGATTTTCCATGGAGTGATTATTGCTTCCATGGCAGGGAGCCATCTGAGTGTGCCATGCGCATTACGGAGGTTATTTTCTCAGACATGGAACCATACATTCCTATCTCATATCCTTTGACTAATGCAAAAATGGGTTGGTTTAATCACGCCTGTTCAAATGCTGTCCACAACAAGGAAAAGGCCTATAAAAGGTACCAGATCACATCTTTACTTTGTTTCTGCCAAGAATCATGCTAAGTCTGTTCTTTGCTCTGCTAAAAATAATTTCATCCGTACTAAATGATCTCAACTCTTTAACTCGAGTTCTTCCCTCTCCTTCTGGCACCTTGCCAAAAACCTTTCTGACAAATTTACCTCATCATCTTTCCCTCCTCTTTTCTATTCTGATGACTCTGTAGCTATTTCTTCTACTGATAAAGCAGATCTCTTCACTCAGACTTTCTCCTCCAATGCCACCTTTGACAATTCTGATGCTGGTCCTCCATCACTTCCCCTCTCTGACTTCCTCATGGCTGATATTAAAATTTCTTCAACTGATGTATTTTCTGCCATCACTGGCCTCAATTTTAACAAGGTATATGAGCCTCATGGGGTCCCTCCTGTTGTCCTCAAGAACTGTGCTTCTGTGCTTACACCCTGCCCAGGTAAACTCTTTTGCCTTTGTCTATCTACTTGTACCTTTCCTCCTTGCTGGAAGTTTGCTCTCATTCAGCCAGTCCCAAAGACAGGTGACCATTCCCAACCCTCGTACTATCACCCAATTGCTTAACATTCTGTGTCTCAAACGTTTTCGAGTCTATTCTTAACAGAAAAATATTAAAGCATCTCTCCTATCACAACCTTCTTTCTGATCATCAGTATGGGTTCCGTCTGGGACGCTCCACTGGCGATCTTCTCACCTATCTTTCAGACTCCTGGTCATCCTCCTTTTGGGACTTTGGTGAAAGCATTGCCAATGCACTTGACATCTCAAAGGCTTTTGATCGAGTCTGGCATAAATCTTTTTTTTTCTTCCAAACTGCCCTCTTACAGTTTCTATCCTTCTATCTGTCCCTTCATCTATAGCTTCCTTTCTGGTCGATCTATAGCTGCTGTTGTAGATGGCCACTGTTCTTCTCCTAGATCTATCAATAGTGGTGTTCCTCAGGGCTCTGTCCTATCACCAACTCTCTTCCTTTTATTCATCAATGACCTTCTAGCTGTACATCTAATCCCATCCACTTGTACACTGATGATTCCACCCTTCACCTTTCCATTCGATTCCTGCAACGGTCATCTCAGCAGTTACTTCAACAAACAAGGGATGAGACTATGGCACACATAATGTCTGACTTGGCTCATATCTCTGACTGAGGTAAAAATAATCTTGTTGTTTTTAATGCATCAAAGACTCGGTTTTTACACCTATCAACCCGACAAAATCCTCCACAGGAGTGCCCAGTAATGTTTATTAATATCCAGCTCAATCCTGCATCATCTCTGAACATGCCTGGGGTTTCATTCACTCAGGACTTATCTTGGACTGATCATATTACATCTCCTCCAAAATCTGCTTCCAAGAGGTCAGGTGTGCTAAGCAGACTCCATACCTTCTTTACCCCTGCACAGTTGTTGACTTTATACATGGGTTTTATTTGCCCCTGTGTAGAGTACAACGTTCATGTGTAGGAAGGCTCCCCACATACAGCTCTTCTCAACTGGGTGGAGTCAAAGGCTTCTCGTCTCCTTAACTCTCCCCTTCTTACTGGCTTCCTTCAACCTCTGTCTCATCGCCACAATGTTGCATCTTTATCTCTTTTCTATCGTTACTTCAATGGTCACCGCTCCTCTGAACTGTCTGCTTGCATCCCTCCACCACTAAGACAGGTGGGTAGCACCTGTCTAGCAACAAACTCTCATCCCTTTACTGTCCAACTCTCTAATGCAAGAGTTAACCATTACTCCCGGTCCTTCATTTATGTAATAGGTCCATTCTGGAACTGTCTCCCTCTACAGTATCTGTATTTCCTATTTCTTATGATCTCCAGTCTTTCAAATGCAGTGTGTTCAAGCATCTCAAAATGAATGGATCTTGAATCTGGCTCTTTTTTATGTTGTTTTTGTTTTTTCTTGGAAGGAACGGTTTATGGGCTCCTGGCCTTTGGTTCCTTCTTCCTTGCATGAAAAAAAAAAAAAAAAGTCATGCAACAAAGCTCGGCCAGTAAATGAGTCTAATGTACTTAATGCAGTTTCCACCATTCTAAAGGATGAGAAAAATGGGAAATTCCAGAGGGCATTGCCTCCCCCCTTCAAGGATGACTGCCTTCTTGAGAAATGGTGGAGGCTTTTTCGTCACAGACACCCTACTATTACCTTCCAGAAACACTCACCACATGCAGAAAAAGTGTTAGCAAGGCATCTGTTTACCAATGGTTCGAGGATACCCTCAAGTACTTCACTGATAATGATCTCTTAGATGCTTTGAATAACCCATCTAGGAACTTTAATATTGATGAATCTGGCTTCTCACTCTCTCCTAAACGAGGCAGGGTACTTGCCCAATGTGGGGAGAAAGCGGTCTCTGAAGAGGCGTCAGCAAAGCGGAAGTGCAAAATCACAGTCCTAGCAATTGCATGTGCTGACGTAAGTGTCCCTCCATCCAAGATTATCTACTCCCAAATGGGAATAAATCCCATGATGAGTGAGGAGTTTCCACAAACCTATGAGTTTAGTACTGGTAAAAGTGATACGGGGAATATCACACATGAGACATTATATGAATATCTGTGCAACACTTTCAATGACTGGCTTAATACATACAACATCCAGAGGCCTGTCATTGTGTGACATGAGACAAAAAATGACTTCTACTTGGCCAAGACACTAAATGAACAAAACATAATGCTGTATGGCCTGCCTCCCAATACCACACACTTCTTGCAGCCACTAGATGTTTCTGTATTTGGGCCACTCAAGAGGGGCTGAGCAAAAACAGCTAAAGAATGGGAGAAGGCTTACAGTGTTGAAGCCATCATATAAGTAAATTTGCCAAAGTTTTCCTCCCAGCTTATGTCAAATATATGACAACTGAAAACATAAAATCTGGGTTTAGCAAAGGCAAACTGGTGTCATTTAACCCAGACAGCCCAGATTACTCTAAGCTTAAGGCTGGTCCAGCATTCAGAGCAAATGATGCATCAATCTTTGAAGGGATTAATCAAGGTCAGAGTCAGACCTAACTTTAATTATTAATTAATATGACTAAGACTTAATCTGAGTGTACTGAAATGGCACTGGCATGCAATGAAAGTGTCTTCCCAGAACACTCTGATTTTGTCACAATGATCATGTTTTTTCATGGGTGGAAAAGTTGAGATGGCTGTCCAGACAGACTCACCCCATTTGTTTCACAGAGGTATCCAGACATATGCTGTCCTGGAAGTCACAACAGCTCAAGAAGGGCAGGAGCATTACAGGTTTGTCCTATGCTTTAACTTGCATTTTCTAAAATGTGATGCAGGATTTGTATTTCTGTTGTGTCAGTTACTTTCAGCCAAAGGAATGAGCCAGGAAACATTAAAGCTTTATGCCACAATATTATAGGGTATTTATGAGTTTCGTTTCATTTCTTTACAGGTTTGACCGCTCTTTCTGTGACCTGATCCTTGACTTAGGCCACTCTGTTATCCTGAACTATTAAAGAACCATGCCCTTTCAATGTTCTGCACATGCCCTAGACTTCCAGATGTCCCAACCCTCCTCTAGTCAGTTAATCACAACACCCCTAGGAGACCTTACATGCTCCCCTTCTCCGTGTGACAGCCCTGTTGCTGGACTCAGTACTCTGTCTGATGCAGCCCAAAAGGACTGGAACAGCACATGGGTTAGCAGTCCTTACTTCTGGAAACATAACTTCTACCCTGAATGCAAACCTGGGAAAGGGCCCCCCAAAGAAAAACAGTTCTGGACAGAGTGTATGGTGTATCTTCTAGCAGGACAGAGTGTATGCTATATCTTCTAGCAAGATGGTAGAGGAATTAAAGAGGCAGAAAGACATGAAAAATAAACAAGAGGAAGAAAAGCAGAAAAAAAAACTTGAAAGACAGAACGGGCCTACAAAGTCTACAGGTCGCAAACGAATATCTCGGGTATCTAGACCTCCTAAGAGGTGTTCAACAAGTGTGGTTGCAGATCATGTGGACAGTTCTACAAATGACGAACACCAAGAGAGTATTCACAACTCATCAGATTACAGTATAACACTTGATGACAGAGGAAATTTTGGCAAGAAGTTGCCTTTGGAGGAGCCAATTGAAAATTCATGGGTTGGAGTGCAGGTCAGCGACAGGCCAGCGGCAGACACCATCATTTCACGTATATATTGGAAAGGTCATTGACAGTGATGAAGGTGGACTGAGTGTGTCTTTCCTACATCAAAAATCTGACACCTACTTTTTATCTGGCACTGAAGACACCTTATATCCAGTTCTTAAAAATGAGGTGGTGATTCTAGAATCTCCTACAACAGTAGTTCAGAATCACTTGAAGGGCTTTATACTCCCATCTGCCATTAAAATATCTATCACTTCCTACTTTCAAACATAATTCAGGCAAAATAGCCTAATGATCCTATTATTTTTTTATTATTATTATTTTTTTAAGAGTATGGCATTTCTGTTTAACTTTGCTTTAGTATCAGCATAAATGTTCCATGTATAACTTCCCTGGATCTCTAAACTCTATGTTAAAGACCTACAATGAGCCACTGCAGCAAATGAGTATGTTTAGTTATAATTTGTCTCTTTATTAACCTGTACTATCCCAGGCATTTTTGCAATTTTATACCCACCCAATCCAGGACCAACAACGGAAAAAATTTTTATTGCAAAACACAATCCAAATGGACATATAAATCAAGGAAAAGCAAAAAAAAAAAAAGTACTCCTTATAGGAGAAATAAAAGCAGGATGGCCATCGGTCATGTTTACAGCCTGGTTCCCCAAGCCATGAGTGCCGTTTTCCCACCCAGCTGGGAGGGATGACAGGGAATAGGCGAGGAGAAAGGGGGATTCCCCATTTTCAATATCCTCTTCCACTGGCTCATATTCCTCCCCAGAAGAGTCATCTAGGTCTTCCTCATCTGAAGAATCACTAAATGAAGGGACAGAAAGGTCCATATGACCATTTCAACAGCTTCCTATATCCCAATGAGGCAGAAAAGTGGCATGATTTTCGCAGCATTCTGACGCTATGACGGACAGTGGCACACTGATGTTACCCACTCATGCAGAACCAAACTCATTGCTACAAATGCTTGGGCACAGTGTTGCCAATATGTTAAGCTACTCATTAGCAAAAAATTAGCTAGATTAAAGCAGTTTGAGGCACACTACAGTGCTTGAATGTAGCTGTCGGCACCAACACATCACTGGGATTAATTGAGATGTTTTGTACTGTCGGCACCATGCTGACAGCAGGATGGTATGGGTTAATATTAGACTTAATATGGCCTAAGTCAGTCAGTTTTGTTGCCTAAACATTATAAGCTTATAACCAAAAGTACAATGCTTTCTTTCCAGTATTTATGAGCTTAGTATTAATATATGGAGTGTATAATATGGCCTTAAAAAAAAAAAAAAAAAAAAAAAAAAAAATCTGCATCTCCTCAGGTCCAGGTGCGTCTCATTAGAGTTCAGTGATGCCTGAGGAGATCTCTCTCTTAACCAATAACAGATATAAAAAACTTGTACAAGTTCTTCGAAAATATAATCTATCTATAGTATCTATCTATAGCCTGACGCCCTAATCCCGCAAAGGGTGGCCGCAGACAAAATGCCTCCAAGTCGCTCTGTCACCCACCATTTGACTACCCTCCTCCCAACTCATCCCCCCCTCCCTCATATATCTCTCAACTCCATCCCTCCACTTCATCCTCAGTCTACCTCTCCCTCTCCCTCCCTCCACCTCACCTACATACACCCTCTTAGTCAGTCTTTCATTCTCCATTCTCTCCACATGTCCAAACCACCTCAGTGTATTTCTCCTAATTTTCTCAACCACATCCACATCCACCCCACAACGTTCCTTCACTTCTTCATTTGTCAACCTGTGGCCATGTCACTCCACATGCTCCTCTCAAGTAATTCTTTTCTACTGCTCTCACTCTTGACTTGTTCCCCTCTTGCAGGGTCCACGCCTCACTTCCATATGTCAGTGTAGGGATCAAAATACTATCAAGCAGTGACTTCTTAACTTCCATACTCACCTCCCTATTCCTCATCACTGCTTTCAGTGAACCAACAACCTTCCTTCCCTGCTGTACCCTTTCACACACTTCATCCCCCAAAGTTCCATCCTAACTCATCACACTACCCAAGTACTTGAATGCACTCACATTCCCCATATCCTCACCATCCAACCTTACTGTACATTCTGTGACTTCATTCCTCTCAAAAACCATAACTTTACTTTTGTTTACATTAACTTTCAGCTTCCTCCTCCTACACACTGTCCCAAATTCATTCACCAAACCTTGCAACTCCCATTCATCTTCACTCAACAATACTGTATCATCAGCAAACAGCAACACCGGAATCTTCCAAATCTCACCCTCATTCATCAGCGCCACCCCCACATCCACTGCCCTACCTTGCACTTCCTTTACAACCCCATCCATGTATATATTAAACAGCCATGGAGACATCACACAACCCTGTTTCAGTCCCACATTGAGATAAAAGAACTCACTCAGCTCACCATCCACTCGCACCGCAGCCCTAGCTCCTTCGTACATACTCTTCACAGCACTCAACAATTTCCCCTCCACTCCATATATTCTTAATACCTTCCACATACCTTGCCTATCTATTCTGTCATAAGCTTTCTACAAGTCCATGAAGGCAGCATACACTTTCTTCCCTTCTCTGGATACTTCTCCACTAAACATCTTAGAACAAATATCTGATCTACACACTCTTTTCCCTTCCTAAATCCCCCTTGTTCTTCTCCAACTAGCTCCTCTGTCATACCCCTAACCCTATCAATGAGTATTCTACCATATATTTTACCAGTCACACTAGAAGGCAAATACCCCTATGGTTACCACATACTTCTCTCTCCCCCTTTTCCTTTGTAGAAAGGAACAATTATACCTGATTTCCAGTCCTCTGGAACCTTTCCCTCATCCCAAGCCAATCTACACAACTTCCATATCCACTCCACAACAATCTCACCCCCATACCACAGCATTTCACCACACACTCCATCAATTCCGGGGGCCTTTCCCAACTCGATCTTCATTGTTTCCACTACTTCTGCCCTACTGATCTCTTCCTCCCTCCTCTCATCTCTTCTTCTCCCAGCCATTCCCCAACCAATTATACATTCAACAAATCCTCAAAGTGCTCCTTCCATCTCCTCAATTTCTCTCTCTTCTCCACCAACAATCTATTATTCCTATCTTTCACCCCTCTACTATTTCCCCTTTCACACTGCCTTACTTTCTTTACCTCCTTCCAAAACAATTTCTTACTCTCCCTCCATTTCACACTCAGATTCCTCCCAAACTCTTCATCCACTTTCATCTTACTCTCCTTCACCAGTCTCTTCACCTCCCTTCTCCTGCTCACATATACCTCTCTCTTCTCTCTTTCATCTTCTCCCCTACCTCTCCTCACTAACCATTCACTATATGCCTTCTTCTTTTGTTCCACAGCTCGTTTCACCTCATCATTCCACCATGCTGTCCCTTGCACACCCTTGCATCTCCATTCCACCATGCTGTCCCTTGCACACCCTTGCATCTCCTCCTCACTCCACAAACCACCTCACACGCTGCGCCTATCTCTTTCGTGAATATCTTACATAAGTCTTCCACCCCTTCCATCTGCTCTAGCTCATACCTTCCCAATCTTTCTTCCACTATGCTCTTATACTCTGCCATTCTCACACTATCTTGCAAATTCTCCACTCTTCTCACAGAAGCTGTTTCCTCCTGTCTTCCCCTTCATCTCCTCACCCATTTTCTTTGCAGCTTTACCTTGGCCATCACTAAGTGATGGTCCGAGACTCCATTCCCCCACCCTCTCCACACTCTTGCATCCAACACTTGTCTTCTCATTCGCTCATCCACACACACTTAGTCTATCATTGCCTTTCGTTCAACAAGTTCACCATCCATCCTTCTCATTACTCTCCATGTATACCGGTGGATCACCTTATGCCGAAAGTAGGTGTTGGCTATTGCCAACCCCTTACCAGCACAGATGTCCACCAAAGCACTACCATTCCCATCTACTTCGGCTGGCACACCCACTGACCAACCACTCCATCCACTCGTACATTCCCAACTTTGCCATTCATGTCTCCAATCAAAAGCACTCTCTTGCTCCTCTCAAATTTGTCCATACATGCTTCTACACTCGCCCAAAACTCATCTTTCGCTCTTGCCACTCGGTAGCCCATGCTTGTATACCTACTTTCATCCTCACCCATACAATCCTTGCACCCACTGTTCCATACTCTCTTATATTCTCCTTCCACTTCTTGCTTATCATCAGACATACTCCCTCTCTTGCCCTCTCATTCTCATTGACTCCCGCACATATACCTAAACCATATTCCCATTCTCTCACCCTTTCACCTTACCATTTAGTTTCAGTCAATCCACATATATCCACTTAGCATCATCAAGCACCTGAACAATCTCTCTCTCTTTCACTTCATCATTCACTCCTCTCACATTCCAAGTTCCCACCTGCAGAATGTCATTTGTCCCTTCCTTAGTCGTCAACGTATGGTCCGTCTTGGTCCGAGGCGCTTTATTCGCTTGTTTAGTTAGTTCTTTTTAAGGGGTGGGGCACTAACCCACCACCAACCCTTTTAGTCGCCTCGTATGACAACCAGGGATACTGGGGGAGTATTCTTGAAACCCCCCTACCCCCAATTTCCAATCTGTTATTTGTCCCCCCTACCCCAATTTCCAATCTGTTACAGACTGAAAGAAACAACTCAGGAAAAAAAAAAAAAGTGCCAAATTTTGCATCTGCATTGGAACATTACCCCTATTGTAAAGCAGAGTCAACTGAAGGCTACAGTTGTAGCTTCTGACCGGACAATGGGAACCCCTAGACATAAGGTACCTTGTTAGTGGAATAATGAAGCAGAAACAGCAACTGGAGAAAAGAAGAAGCCATTTAATGAATGTAAGAAAGGTGGAGATGGAGTGTTGTATCTTGCAACCAAGGGCATGGCTAAAACCATGATTTTAAGATTTCTGCACCATTTTTTTGATGAACAATTGTCATTTTCAAAGATACAATCACTATGATCACCTACAAAGTCTCAGTGATACACATACAATTGCCATTTTAGCATTTATGATTGCTATGATCCCCTATGAGGCCTCAGCAGTTGATGTACAATCAACATTTTTGCTTACACGATTGCTATGATCCCTAAGATGAAGGCCTTTGAACTTGGTAACTATCAGGTGTGTCAGTGCTACCTGATCAAACAACAGTGTGGTGTTGGTGTTAAATCAGAAAGCAAGGTGTAGAGAGGCGAAATAACTACCAAACCAGGTGAACTGGAAGCTTATTTTTAAACCTGTGTTATGGGGGTGAAAATTTACAGAAATGTACCTCGAATGAATCCACATTTAAATGTGTTCAATTTACAACCAATCATTATCAGACTGGTTTTCCAGTGACACATCCTACAACCATAAAATAGGGTTTCCTGGTGCCATCTTCAAAAACAGTAATCATAGTTATGTACTTTTAAGCAGTCACGGCCACCACAGGCAATTATAATTATTGCATCCTGTGTAAATTTACATACAACAACGAACAGTACAGTACAAACTCTCTAATCCAAAAATGCAATTTCAAAAAACCGTCCTCCTTCCAAACTATTTTTCATGCAACATGGGGAATGCTGATAACACATCTACACACAATCTGCATACAGTATTTGAAGATTTTTATTATTATCATTTTCTTTTTTGACAAAAGCTGACAACAAAATACTAATACATATATTTGTATCCGTCTATCTACTGCTGAACGCCTTAATCCCGTAAGGGGTAAATCACCTCCATGGTGACCTGTCCCCCCCCCCATTTCACTGCCCTGCTCCCAGCTCACACCCCTCTCTCTCATATATCTCTCCACTCCATCCCTCCATCTCATCCTTGGCCTCCCCTTCCCTCCACCCATCTCACTTACATACACGCTCCTTGCCAGCCTCTTACTCTAAATCCTCTCCACATGGCCAAACCACCTCAATGTGTTTCTCCTAACACTTCCTATCAAGTCCAAATCCACAACACAACGCTCATTGTATTTATTGTTAATGGTACTGCTGGCTTTTGATTACCTGATCATCTAATTATCATTATGATTCTATGTTAGTGGTAGGTGGTGGCAACCATCATTCACTCACTTTATGTAGTGCTGCCTACTTCTTCCTTAGCCTTTATCATTCTTTTTTTGTGCCTGCCCTCCTCTCTTCCTATTTCTCCCATCTTTCCTGTCACTTCTTATTCCTTTTCTTTCCTTTACAGGTGGCTATACATTGAGTAACATGCCAAATGGTTTCCTGTAAGCCAGGAAACCATATACAATGCTGGGTGGTAACCATATAACCAAACCATTCATGCTCCCAATGTGTCAACAAGTGGGTTGGTGGAGGGTTAGTGCCCCTCCCTGTAAAACAAATAACTCAAAGTCAAGTGGCCACCTCTTACGGGATTATGGCGTCTGGCAATAGATAGACAGATAGATAGATTCTATGTTCCAAAAGTTTCCATTTTCTATAAAGTCCTTAGCCTTATACAGTTCAGATCTGAGTCTGGACGGGACTACATTGCATCTTGTGCACTGCATGAGGTATTAAGGGATGTATACTTAGGCCTTAGATCTAAAAGTGGAATGCACACTCCCAATTTTCTGATAATTTTTGAAGCACAGGAAAAAGATGGAACATGCCTGGCCTTCCTATAAAAGCTAGCTGCTGACTTCATTCTGTAATATAGGATGCAGGTTGACCATACCTAAAAACCATAGGCAGTACATAAATGACTGTCACAAATCACAGTTCTGCACTCCACTTTGTGATTCAAGGTTTAAGCATACTTCCCTAAATCTTACTTTATCAATGATGCCGGAGATTCAACATGAAAATCATCTAATTTCTGTGTAAATATCTACAAGACATATTTAAAGGATATGCTAAAAAGACGAGAAGCAATTCCTTACCTTACAGACAACACACACGAATGGCTCATTATCATACAGCTGGTCCTCAACATTGATGCACATTTTATGGAACACACGGTAACATTTGGAGCAACACACCACCTCCCCACCCTTGTGGCATTCAAAGCAGTACCAGTCATGACGGTCAGGTTCATCCTGGTAAAAAGCATAATAACCTAAATTAATCTATGGCAAAATTTCACAGCTCAACACACACATCGTAGTTTATGATACTAAAATTATTGTTGCTGTTGCTGCTGTAAGCCCCTGGCTCATTTGGATTTGAACCCAGAGGACTGCAGGAAACTGGCCACTTCAGCCAGGTGCTCCCAGAGATTTTTTGTCCAGGGTATGTTGAAGTTTTGTCTATGCTGTGAGAATGTGTATTAAATAAGTGAATCTGTTCCCATGTGAGGGGATGCTTTACAATGAACTGCTCATGAGCTGTACTATATTTTGTGTTGAAACTGTACAAAAGCAGAGATACTCTTGCTGTCAAGATGTGGCAGTCTCCAGTATCTTTCCTGCCTCACAGTAACAAAGATGCTGGAAAATCAGAAATATACTGTATCTACAGTACATACTGATATGCTGTTTATTACAGCAGTTTCAGTCCCTAGATCCCCTTGAAATAATGGGTCTGTCATACAAATGCAATAATATTAATACCAATTTTATAAACATGATTAAAAAAAAAAAAATCTTCATATGTAATGTAAAATACAGCACTGTGATCCCTTGCTTATCAAACATACTGTAATTGGCACTAAGCATGGTACGTGAAAACCGAACTGCATGATAACAAATACACAAAACCTATGGATGGAATTTATCCTAATTGGTCCTAGGCACCTCAAACTCAAACCTCAATTTTTTTCTTTTACGACAATTCAGACCCTTTAAATACAGTAGATAACATTATGTTAAGCACCAGAAACACACACAAGCACGGTTAGAATGATGACAAGGGCACAATAAGGGAGACCATTTAATTTCTTAATGGGTACATGTACCTCATCAAACCCTTCACCAGCCACTCATCTTGCCCCTAACTGTAAACTCATTGAGATAAATGTACGATTTAGTTTAAGCAGCTGCAAGATCTTACCAGTTGATTTCTAATTCTTAACATTTGTTTTCCATATTTTATATTATTTTTATGGTGGCAAATGATTGCCACAATTGTGGTGAATGATGTTAACAATACCCAAAGGAGCTGGAGACAAATGGATGGCAACAAAGAATGCTGTTTTTGGCACAAAATTACCCTTACCTGTGCTGATTTATCCAAACTTAACCTAGAATTTTGTAACTTAACCTACCTTATCATCTGTCATATAATGTGCACCCTTTCCCAAAAATTTTGCTTCTAAAATTGCCTTGAGCATGATACCATGAATGTTATGGCTCAGCATAGGCCTACGGTTTGGGATGCATGGTACGAAATTCACCAACAGTTACAAGCAAATCACTCAATTACCTTACTAATTAGTAATTAAAATGTCTAAAATGAAGTGTGCATCATCAAAGAATAAACAGCAAACTAAGCATTCAATCAGTTAGATATGCTCACATGGAGCACTGAGTGATTGCACCACCTTCATTGGTAAATTGTAAACAAAGTACTGTATGCTGATCACCTGCCAGCAAACATAAGGCAGCTGTGAAGGATTTGTATGCTTATGTATTTTTACTTTAAATTAATAATATATTGCAAAACCGTTATCCTAACTAGTGGTGGGTGGGGGTGCTCACCATCCACTCACTTGATGTAGTATTGCTCTTGGGTGACTGCCCTTTTCTCTCTTCCTTCCTTCTTTCCTACCTTCCTCTTCAGTCTTTCTTTCCTTCAGTCTTTGCTCTTCCTTCTGTTTACGGGTGACTATAAACTGATTGACAAGCCAAGTGGTCTCCTGTACAACAGGAAACTATTTATTATGCTGGGTGGTAACCATATAACCAAATTATGGTGCCCAGTGGTTTAGTGGATAATTAAAGCCCTCCAATGGGACTGAGCCCGGACAGATTTATATCCAAGGGATGTTTGGGGTTTATAGCTCATATAATGCCACTCAGGGATGAGTGAGACTGGTCACGCTCATCTTAAATGTCAGGACCAACTTGCCTAGCCCCCAGGCTCCTACACTCCTCATGGGACAACACAAGATTAGATGATGAATGAATGTTATCCTAACCTAATCTTATTTATTCTAAGCTTTTTCAGCAGTCAAGGTTAAGTTACTGTTGGTTAGGTTATGGGTAAGTAGTTTGTTTACACTGGGTTGGGTAAGGTTAGCACTAGCGTGGTTAATTTAGGTTAAGTTTGGTGTGCTTAGGTTTAGTTTGGTTGTGTGGTAAGGTTAGGCTATGTTTGGTTGGGTTGGGCTATATTGTCCTGTTACGTTAAAGAATTCGGGGTAGGTAAGGGTAGCATATTTATATGTAAGGTTTGACTTGTACTAATAAATTTCAGTAGTTCTATGTAGCTTTTAGAAAGTCTGCCATTAAGCTTGATTAACAAACACGACTGAATCAGGATGAAAGACTAACAAAATGAATAGGAAAAACAAATTCATCAATAAACAAATCATTTACCATCAAAATTATTTGAAAACAGTGATCCCTCGCCTATCCGATGTAAACGAGCCATCGGTACATTCGGACACAGATGATGTCCAGATACAGAACAATACCCATACCATTCAGACCCTACTTATATGTACAGTACCCCTCCTAATTTTGGCAGTGTTCTTTGGTCTCTCTGTTACTTAGACATCAAAATACGCATGGGAATATCTGATACAATGCTAGACTCTATGAAAAAAATGCATAAAAAACAAAAATCCACAAAAGAATCAACGAAGATGATGAAGGTTGCAAAAAGAATTTTAACAGCTACAGTACTGTATTGTACTGCACTTATCACCCAGTGAACGGCAGACAGGTGTCGAAACCCGCTTGCCTGTACAGTAGCTGGTGTACAGTAATCCCATGTGTTCTAGTGGCTAACGTAATCACTTAACGAATGTCGGAAAACTCCTCCTCCTCTAACCGTTGGTTCTGGATGATGAGTGGAGACATGTGGTATCTACCACTGAACATAGCATTGCCATGTCTCTACCGGCCAGCCAGGTGACTCTGACCATTCGGTATGGAGGCAGACTGCTATTTTTGCTCAGCTGGTGGGTTTGGTTCCATTACTGGCACGTGGCTCAAGAGTTCGGGCAGGCAACTTTGACCATTCAATGAGGAGGCAGATGGTCATTTTTGCTCAGCTGGTGGGTTAGGGTCTATTACCAGTGCACAGCTTAGGAGGCTGGCTGGGTGACTTTGACCATTAGCTGAGGAGGCGGATGGCCATTTTCGCTCAGCTAGTGGGTTAGGTTCTATTACCAGTGGGCAGCTTGAGAGGCAGGCAAGACGACCCTGACCATTCGGTGAGGAGGCGGATGGCCATTTTTGCTCAGCTGGTGGGTTAGGGTCTATTACCAGTACGCAACCAGAGAGGCCGGCTGGCCATCCAACTGATTTTCTTATTCTGCTGGCTGTCCAACTGGCCATGTTGGAAATTTTATGTTTGGATACGGACAAAGAAATCCAGATACTGACATGAAAATCCAAGGTCTAACGATTGGATATGAAGCTTGTTCGGATACAGGGAAATCAGGTAATCAAAAGGTTACTGTAATATTGAAAAAAAAAAAAAAAAAAGGGTGAAGAGGAAGTGACTCAGTACTGCGATGTACTTCTGCTTAAACTACTACTTCTTGTGGATTTGAGGGACACGGCTAAAACAATGGCCCAGTGCCCTTCCAATGCAGACTGATCAGGGCCTCACGTAATATGCTGGAATGCTGCCTAGATTTACAAATGAAGTCAGATGTGCTGCACGACACATTGCTGTAACCAACAGTCCCCATTACCCCCTCCCAAGAGGATGTGAAGAGACAAATTAAAAAAATGAAGAGATGCCAGACGGTCTTCCAAAAGTGTGCAATGGGAGTGGAACCTAGGACACCATAACATGAAGTATTCTATGGTATCCTCAACCTGGGGACACCAGTGGCATCAAGGGTGCTCTATCATACACAAACAATACAGGAGACTTGCAAGGCCCGTGTGACCCAACCGTAACCTGGAGATGGCAACATCAACATCCTAACAGGGATGGCAAACCCAAGGGAGTCAGAGCGAATGTGTCCCAGGTGGGAGGCATGGTCAGCTGCAAAGTTTGAATTCCAATATGACATGCATGCACTGAGTGCGAGGTTAGGGAATGCAGCAGTATCAGGTGCCACATACACCAACGTATTGGAGGTCACTGCCCACCTTGTTCCTGTGTCTGCAATTTCATTGCCACAAATGACAACATGTGGGGGAGTCCACTGAAGGCAGAAGTGCCAGGGAGGAATAGCAAGGAGAAGGAGGTACTCCAAAACACCATGGACAAACCAGATATGAGTCAAAGGATGATCTGAGAGGAGGAAGGTAAGAGAGGATTGCAAGTCAGTATATAAAACCACCGGCTGGGAATGGAGGAAGACCATACAAACTCAAGGGCCTGGAGGATGGCTAGGAGCTCTGCAGTTAGGACATCATACAGGGGCATCATTTGGGGGGGGCAGCGAGGGGCGCTAGCCCTCCCCCAAGCTTTTCGAGGGGGCCTCCAAATCTACTACAATTAATGAAAAAAATATAAGGTTAACATCATGAAATTAAAAATAATTTGTATTTATCCTCTGTACGTTTTGAGTGAAATATATCGTGTGTGTGTGTGTGTGTGTGTGTGTGTGTGTTCTTACCTAATTGTACCTAATTGTATCTTTATAGGAATGAGTCAAGCTCATACTGTCCCATGTCTTAACCATATTTATTGTACATATCCTTAAATCTGTGAATTGTTTTGGCACACACTATTTCATTCAGTAGTGCATTCCACTGATCAACTGCTCTATTTGGGAAACTAAATTTCCTTACGTCTTTATCACCTCTCTTTTTATGCAGTTTTTTTGCAGTGTCCTCTTGCTGATGCTTCCCTATATGTTAAGTAATCATTTATGTCTATTTTCTCCTTCCCTGATATGCATTTATATAGCATAATCATGTCACCTCTTTTCCTTCTCTCCTGTAGTGTTGGTAGATTCAGTTTATTTAGTCTTTCTTCATAGCTTAGATCCCTTAAGCTTGGTACCCATCTTGTAGCGGCCCTTTGAACTTTTTAAATCTTGTCTATGTGTTTTTTGAGATGTATTTACCTATTTGTATTTACCTATTTGTAGTATACAGGAATTGAGCAATGCTCGTGTTGTCCTGTCTCCATATCCACATTTATCAAGTCTACCTTTACACACATGAATGTTTTTCTCATGCACCACCTCTTTGTCTAAGTCGTTTCAAATATTTAAGAATATACCTAATTGTGATATACACGGAATGTACTATGCTCGTGGGTTTCCATCGCTGTTTCTCAATAAGTCGAATTTAACTTTAAACTCGTTTAAGTTTTTAGACTGGACGATCTCTTTGTCCAGGCTATTCCATAAGTCTATACTTCTGTAAGGAAAGCTATATTTCTTGATATCCTTCAAGCAGCTTGACTTTTTCAATTTCATTCCATGTCCTCTTGTTGCTCTCTTATCCCAGACAAACAGATCTTCTTTGTCAATTTTATCTACTCCCACCATGGTCCTGAACACCGCAATCATGTCTCCCCTCTTTCTCCTTTCCTCTAACGAAGGCAAATCCAGTTTTTCCAGCCTCTCTCTGTATGACAGGTCTGTTAGACTGGGGACCATCTTGGTTGCTGTTCTTTGTATTCTCTCAATCTTGTTTATATCTTTCTTTTTGTGTGGGGACCACACTACCGCTGCATATTCTAACCTGGGGCGGATCATGGCCACTATCAATTTTTTCATCATTTCCTCATCCATATAATGAAATGCTACTCTTATGTTAGTCAAGAGCTTATAAGTCTCTCCAACTATCTTGTTAATGTGCTTTTCTGGTGACAAACTATCTTGGACCAGCACTCCCAAATCTTTCTCTTCTCTCCTTTTTGTGATTAATTCATTACCCAAAAAATAATTCAGTGATGGTCTCCTGGTACTTTTACCCATTTCCAATATTTTACATTTCTTTACATTAAATTTCATTTCCCACGTCCGGCTCCAATTGTGTATCCTATCCAAATCCTCCTGCAGTATTTTACAATCCTCCTCAACCTCTATCTTCCTCAAGATCTTTACATCATCAGCAAACAGACTCGCATAACTGTTCACTCCATCTACCATATCATTTACGTAAATCAGGAACATTACTGGCGCCAACACTGAGCCTTGAGGGACTCCACTTGTTACTTCCCTCCATCCAGACATCTTTTCCTTTATTACTGTCCTCATTTGTCTGTCTCTCAAAAAGTCTGTCATCCATTCCAGAAGTTTCCCCTTTAGTCCTCCTATATATTCTAGTTTCCACATTAGTCTCTTATGAGGTACCTTGTCAAAGGCCTTCTCTAAGTACACACAATCCACCCAACCATCTCTCTCCTGTACCACATCAATCGCTCTTGAGTAAAAGCTCAACAAGTTTGAAACACATGACCTTCCACTTCTGAATCCAAACTGACATTCAGCCAAAATATTCATCTCTTCCAGATATTTTATCCATCTGTCTTTCAGGATTCTCTCACACAATTTTGCGACCATGCTGGTTAGAGACACTGGTCTATAATTCAGGGGTTCTTCCCTGTTTCCTCCCTTGTAAATTGGTACCACATTTGCCCTCTTCCATTCTTTTGGCACTTTCCCCTCTTCCAGTGAGCATACAATTAAGCTGTGAATTTTATCCGCCAGTTGTTCTCTGCATTCCTTCAGTACCCAATTAGAAATTCCATCAGGTCCTGGGGCTTTCCTTACATCTTGAGTTTCCAGTAATTTATACACTTCCTGCACCTCCACTTTTATATCTTTCATCACCGGGACATTTCTAATCACTCCCTCCCCTTCCACAAGCTCCTTTTCTTTAGTGAAAACTGACTGGAAACGTTTGTTCATTATTTCTGCTTGCATTGCCGCATCCTTAAAGACCTCTCCATCTACTTTCAGCTTGGTGATTCCTTCCTTTTGTTTCAGTTTGCCATTAACAAATCTATAAAACAGTTTGGGTTCATCCTTGCATTTGTCAATTATACCTTTTTCAAAATTCCTTTCTTCTTCCCTACGTATTCGTGTGTATTCGTTTCTTGTTCTTTTATATTCTTCCTTTGTTCTGTCGTTACCTCTCTTTCTCCAATTGTTCCACGCCTTATCTCTCTCTTTTTTGGCTATCATACACCTTCTATTAAACCACTCCTTTTTCCTGTTTTCTTTCCCTCTTACTCTTGGTACAAATTTTTCCACTCCCAAATTATAGAGGTCTAGAAAGATATCCCACTTCCTCTGTATCTCTCTTGTTTCTCTGAATTTTCTCCAATCCGCATTTTCAAAAAAGTTTCTCAATCCTGTAAAATTTGCTTTGCCAAAGTTGTATCTTCCCTGTCTATGAAGCTCGTCTCTTGGCTCGACGTTTCCTATTAACATCTGGAACTCAATGACCACGTGATCACTTTTTCCCAAAGGACAGAGATATTCCAATGATTCTATTACATCGGGTTCTTTGGTGAACAGTAAATCTAACCTTGCTGGTGTGTCCTCACCTCGAAACCGTGTCTCTTCTTTGACCCACTGCGTCATCACATTATTCATTATTATATTTAATAACATAGTACCCCACGAATCCTCGCCGCCTCCCGAGTACCATTCCTCCCAGTTCACCTCTTTACAATTAAAGTCACCCACCAAAATTATATTATTGCTTTTCTCAATTATTTTTTGCAAGTAGCTAGCCATATCTGACAACATCTCATGGTATTCGTCATCCTTCCATGCTCTCGTCTTTGGGGGAACATACACTACCGCCATATCTCTCTTAACATTCTCTCCAGTTTCTAATTTCATATATATCACTTCAGCCCTGCCTTCTCCCATTTCCACAGTATCTACATTTATGTTGTTCTTCACTGCTATCATCACTCCTCCTCCCTTTTTTCTTTCCTGTCTTTTCTCCACAGTTTATATTTACCATCTCCCAAATGAACATCAATATCTTCTCTTAATTTGGTCTCTACAAGGCACATGACATCAGGTTCATGTTCTCTCAAGAAATCATTAATTTCGATCCTTGTCGATATGAAACCATCAACATTAGTATATATCACCTTCAAATTATTTTTGACATTATTAATACCCTCTTCTCTCCTACTCTCTGTCCGTACCACTTCTTCAACTTCTGATCTTTCACAACCATCCCCCCTAGTTTCCTTCACTTCTATTTCCTTAAATACCATTTCCTTACTTTCATATCCAACACTCTCCAAAAAAAAGTATTACGTTCTTCCTCTGTCCTCTTATCATTTTTTCCTTTACTTCTTCCTTTAATGATTTTAAAACTTCTCTTTCTTCTTCATTCAGATCTTTTCTTATTATAATATTTTCCATCCCCGCCTCTTTGCTTAATTTCCAGGTCACTTTAAGTATCTCATTTATTACACTTTCTGATGTAAACTTGACTCTCATTGGTCTTGTTTCCCCTTTCTTATAAGGCCCTATCCTCCTTACTTCCTCAATTTCTTTTACCCACTTGTCTCCTTCGGGGTCAATCTTGCCTAATATTCCTCTCACCATGTTCGTGTCTTTCTCGAGTCTTGCGAACCTAACCTTTTCTTCCTCTTCCCTGTTTCCAAATACTACCACACATCTGTTCCTTTCTACAGTTTCTCTCACTATTTTCTCTTTTTTCTTCAGTATTTTCACTACATTTTCTTCCATTTCTTTCTTGTTCATTTCCCTTTCTTCCTGGATGATCTCTCTTAAGCTGACCACTTCTTTCTGTTCTTCTTCTACGTGTGCCCACTTTGCCTTGTGTTCTTCTAGTACATTACTCACCTTCTCCGTTTTATTAGTACTCTCTTCAAGTTTCCTCCTCAGTTCAACATTCTCCCTCTTCAAATTCTTAATCTCTTCATTGGCTGTTTCGTTGGACTGGATTAGACTCTGTATGGTGGTTTCCGTATTTCCTGACACATCCTTTATCACTAGATTCTCTACTTTTTTTTCGAGTTCACTAATCCTCATAATTAATGTTTTCACCAGGTCCATGACATTAGTATTAGCATCAAATCCTTGAAATTCCATTCCCTCATTGTTTACATTTTCGGCCATCTTTAACGTACCGGTAAAATACCTAAACAGCTGTTACCAAATAAGCCACAAACATTCATGTATACTATTGCCAACAAAGCTTTACATTTTTGGTAGTCTACCAACTTTCATTATTTTAAATTTAAAGAAAGACCCTAGGAGACAGGACAGACAAAATTCCTGAAACTACTCAAGGTTAGGAGCGATGCCTGGGACGACCTCTCTCTCCGGCTGCTCGTGGTGTGTGTGTGTGTGTGTGTGTGTGTGTGTGTGTGTGTGTGTGTGTGTGTGTGTGTGTGTGTGTGTGTGTGTGTGTGTGTGTGTGTGTGTGTGTGTGTGTACCGTGAGGGAAAGTTGAAAAGAACTTTGAAGAGAGAGTTCAAATAGTAAATCTAACCTTGCTGGTGTGTCCTCAAAACCGTGTCTCTTCTTTGACCAATTGCGTCATCACACTATTCATTATTATATTTAATAACATAGTGCCCCACAAATCCTCGCCACCTCCCGAGTACCATTCCTCCCAGTTCACCTCTTTACAGTTAAAGTCACCCACCAAAATTATATTATTGCTTTTCTCAATTATTTTTTGTAAATAGCTAGCCATATCTGACAACATCTCATGGTATTCGTCATTATTCCATGCTCTCGTCTTAGGGAGAACATACACTACCGCCATATCTCTCATAACATTCTCTCCAGTTTCTAATTTCATATATATCACTTCAGCCCTGCCTTCTCCCATTTCCACGGTATCTACATTATGTTGTTCTTCACTGCTATCATAACTCCTCCTCCCGTTTTTTCTTTTCTGTCTTTTCTCCACAGTTTGTATTTACCATCTCCCAAATGAACATCAATATCTTCTCGTAATTTGGTCTCTACAAAGCACATGACATCAGGTTCATGTTCTCTCAAGAAATCGTTAATTTCGAACCTTGCCGATATTAAACCATCAACATAACCAAACCATGCGTGCTCCCTACGTGTCAACAAGTGGGTCGGTAAAGGGTTGGTGCCCCTCCCTGTAAAACAACTAACTCAGTGTCAAATGGCCACCCTTTCTGGGATTATGGTGTCTGGCAATAGATAGATAGATAGAACATTAATATATATCACCTTATTTTGATGTTTTTTATACCCTCTACTCTCCTACTCTCCATCAGTACCACTTCCTCAACTTCTGATCTTTCACAGCCATCCCCCTTAGTTTCCTTCACTTCTATTTCCTTAAATACCACTTCCTTACTTTCATATCCACTACTCTCCAAAAAAAAGTATTACATTCTTCCTCTGTCCTCTTATCATTTTTTTCCTTTACTTCTTCCTTCAATGATTTTAAAACTTCTCTTTCTTCTTCATTCAAATCTTTTCTTATTATAATATTTTCCATCCCTGCCTCTTTGCTTAATTTCCAAGTCACTTTAAGTATATCATCTACTACACTTTCTGCTGACAACTTGACTCTCATTGGTCTTGTTTCTCCTTTTTTATAAGGTCCTATTCTCCTTACTTCTTCAATTTCTTTTACCCACTTGTCTCCTTCGGGATCAATCTTGCCTAATATTCCTCTTACCAGGTTCGTGTCTCTCTCGAGTTTCACAGATCTAACCTTCTCTTCCTCCTCCCTGTTTCCAAATATTACCACGCATCTGTTCCTTTCTACAGTTTCTCTCACTATTTTCTCTTTTTTCTTCAGTATTTTCACTACATTTTCTTCCAATTTAACTTGTTAATTTCTCTTTCTTCCTGGATGATTTCTCTTAAGCTGACCACTTCTTTCTGTTCTTCTTCTACGTGTGCCCACGTTGCCTTATGCTCTTCCAATACACTTCTCACCTTCTCCGTTTTATTAGTACTCTCTTCTAGTTTTCTCCTCAATTCAATATTTTCACGCTTCAAATTTCTTATCTCTTCATTCGCCGTCTCATTAGACTGGATCAGACTCTGTATGGTAATCTCTGTATTCTCAGACACATCTTTTAACACTAGATTCTCCACTTTCTTTTCAAGTTCACTAATCCTCATAATCAATGTTTTAACCAGATCCATGACACAATTTAGTATTTCTATCAAATCCTGGAAATTCGAGTCCCTCAGTGTTTACATTTTCGGCCATAACTGAGGTTGGTTACAATTTACAGTACCAAAACAGCTGTTACCGAAAATACTACAAACATTCATTTATACTCTTACCAATAAATCTTTACATTTTTGGTAGTCTATATTAACTTACAGTATTTTAAACTGAAAACAAGACCATAGGAGACAGGACAAACATAATTCCTGAAAACTACTTAAGGTTTGCAGCGGTGGCTGAGCCTTGGCCTGGGAGCAGTCAAGACATGTCTGTTCGTTGTGTGCGTGTGTGTGTGTGTGTTCTTACCTAGTTATTCTTACCTAACTGTATATTTACAGAACTGAGTCAAGCTCGTACTGTCCCATGTTTTGAACAATTTTCATCATACATATCTTTGAGTTGAATAGTGCTGACACACAGTATTTCATTTGGTAGTGCATTCCACTGATCAATTGCTCTATTTGGGAAAATGAATATCCTTATGTTTTTATCACCCCTCTTTTTATATAATTCTTTGAAGTGTTCTCTTGATGCTGCTTCCTCATAGGGTATACTGTATACTCATCTATGTTTATTTTCTCATTTCCTGTGATGCAATTATATAACATAATCATCCCCTGTTTTCCTTTTCCCTTGTAATGTTGGCAGGATTAATTTTTCTAGTGTATGTGGTAGGTGGGGGCACTCACCATCCACTCACTCGATGTCGTGCTGCTCTCTGGTGTCTGCCCTTTCCTCTCCAACATCCTTCTTTCCTTTCATCCTCTCCTGTTTTTCTTTCCTTCATTCTTTCCTCATCCTTCTGCCTCTGGGTGACTTAACACTCCCTCTTTCTTTCTTTCTTTCATTCTTTCCTCTTCCTTCTGCCCGTGAGTGACTCTACACTGAGTAACAAACCTAATGGTTTCCTGTACACCAGGAAACCATTTACTATGCCGGGTGGTAACCGTATAATCAAATTTTGGTGCCTGGTGGTTTAGTGGGTAATTACAGAGCTCCAATCAGATTCAGCCAGTGAAGGTTTATATCCAAGGGATGGTTGGGGTTTATTGCTTATGTAATGCCACTCACGGATGAGTGAGGCTGGTCACTCTCATCTTAAATGTCAGGACCAACTTGCCTAGCCCTGGGCTGCTACACTTCTCATGGGGCAATGCAGGATTGGATGATGGATGGAAGGATGGTCTTTCTTCGCAGCTTAGATCCCCTAAGCTTGTAGCCCATCTTGCAGCAGCCCTTTGTACCTTTTCAATCTTATCTATGTGTTTTTTGAGATGTGGATTCCAGACAACACATGCATATTCCAGAGTTGGTTTAATGAATGATGTGATTATCTTTTTCAGCATGTCTTCATTTATATACATGAATCCTATTCCTATAATCAGTTAGCAGTGTGTACATGTTCCGTACTTTCTCACTGATGTGGGCAGTCAGTGATAGTCTGTTACTGATAATCACTCCTAAGTCCTTCTTTTGTGAACTTCCTAACTCATAATGCAAGTCTGGTCCTTTTTTCAATTCTGCCAAACTTGATTACATGGGATCTGTCAATAATGAATTTCATTTGCCATCTACTGCTCCATTCATGCAGCTTATTTAATTCTTCTTGTAGCTCTCTGTAAGAGTCTGTTTGTAAATTCCCCTTGTATTTTTGCATCATCAGCAAACATATTTAAACAGCTTCCATTTCCAATGTTGCTGTCTATATCATTATATATATTAAAAACATAACTGGTGCCAGGACTGAGCCTTGTGGGACTCCACTTGTCACTTCTCTCCATGATGAGTAATTTCCCCTTAGTACTGTTCTCATCTCTCTTTATCTGAGAAAACCTTGCATCCAACAGTATAGATTACCTTGGATTCCTCCTTGATGGTACAGTTTCCATAAAAGTGTTTAATGTGGCACTCTGTCAAATACCTTATTGAATTCCAAATAGATGCTGTCTACCCATCCTTCTCTTTTCTGTAGTGTTTCTGCAACCATGTCATAGATTATTAACACATGATTTTCCCTTCCTAAACCAAACTGTCTTGCTGTTATCATATTGTTTTTTTCCAGATGATTTACCCAAATTTTCCATATCAGCTTTTCTAATATCTTACTTACAATGCTGGTTAGTGATACCAGTCGGTAGTCAACTGGATTTTCTCCATTTCCTTTTTTGAAGAGGAGAACAATGTTTGCTTTCTTTCTGTTATCATATTGTATTTTTCCAAATGATTTACCCAAATTTTCCATATCAGTGTTATGAGGAACACACTGAGGTGGTTTGGCCATGTGGAGAGGATGGAGGGTGAAAGACTGACGAAGAGAGTGTATGTGAGTGAGGTGGAGGGGGAAAGAGGGAGGGGGAGGCCGAGGATGAGATGGAGGGATGGGGTGGAGAGGTATATGAGAGAGGGGGGTGCGAGTTGGGAGCAGGGCAGTGAAATGGCGGGGGACAGGGCGACTTGGAGGCGATTTGTTTGTGGCCACCCCAAACGGGATTGAGGCGTCTGGCAATAGATAGATAGATAGCATTTCTAATATCTTACTTATGACGATGGTTAGTGATACTGGTCGGCAGTTAAGTGGATTTTGTCCATTTCCTTTTTTGAAGAGGGGATTCATGTTTGCTTTCTTCCAAATATCAGGTAATTTACCTTGTCTTAAGGATTCCTTGATATTAAATGTATTGATCTGCGTAAGTCTTCAGCACATTCATATACAGTAATACCTAACTCTTAATCTTGCCAAGGCACTAGCTTTTCGTTTGTTTAATTTATTCATCTCATCCTGGACCTCTCATTCCGATATATGTACATTTATTAATATGTGTGGGCATAACTGTTTGTTTTCATCTCCCTCAAATCTACTTTCTTCAGTAAAAACTGACTGGAAGTTTTTGTTTAGTACTGCACGAATATCTTCCTCAGCGATATAGGTTTTCCCCTCTTCCATGTTGGACTGTATTTTATCTGTGACTTTCATTTTGCTTTGTATGTAACTGTAAAACAGCTTTGGCTGATCAGTAATTTTATTTATGATGTCTTCCTCAAACTGCCTCTGAGCTTCTCCCCTTATCCTTATACAGTATAATCATTTCTTCATTTCTTGCTTGTACAGTGGAGCCCCAAGCTTAGCAACATTATCGTTCGTAGTTTCATGATCAGCAGTGGCATGCAAATATTCCTAAACACCAAGTTTTTTGCGAATACCCCTCCATTTGCTGAATGAAAAACGTGCGCACGGACATCTCGTGTTTGCTGACGTAATCAACAATGAATTGGAGCACTTGATCGGCCACACACCATCAGTGTCTGTTGCAGAAATGTTGGTGTTGGAGGAGGATGATACTGAACAGCAGCAGCCAGCAGAGCAGCCAAAAGATGATAAAACTTCAACAATGTCATCTCTTTCATCATGGCTGCTCACTCTCAAGAATTCGCAGGAGGATGTCAACCTTGCAGAGTTTGCCAGCAAGCATGAGTGCCTGTTCCATGTTTCTGCATTGGCAAAGCTGATAAACATTGTGTTCAATGAGAAAGTGAATGCATGACAGCAAGCTCCGGTAACCCGCTACCTCAGCACACTCTGGGAAGTGGATGAGGTGGAAGGCCCAGTCCATGCAGCAGGGGCAGCTAAGCATGGAGCACAACCTAGTGAAGATCTCATCATGGACCTGCTCAAGGATGAGGAGTTCTCTGGGTTTGTACAGGAGCAGCAGACAGAAGAGATGCAGCACAGGATGGATGTGTTGCATGGAAAGGTGGAGGCAGCAGAGGCAGAGGAGGGTGTAGGTGCCAGAGTAGCAAAGCGCAGTAACAACACCACCTGCCTCGGAAATTACACCCCCATCCCTTCCATTAAGCACCTCACTCCAGCCTTCTGAGTGAATTTCCTTGACTATTATGTACTTTGTATTAATACTAGTTTCTTTTCAGGTGTGATCAGTTAATTTTACATCGCATAAATGGGTTTCAGGGGGAATTGGCACGGGACCTGGAACCAATGTACATTGGAAACCATTTACAATTCTGGATGGTAAACATATAACCAAGTACATGAGTGATGTGGAGCCTACCATGCTGCCCATTAACTGCATGAACACACAAATGCGGCATATATTCAGGAACCAAACCTCCACATTCTTTCCCGCATCTTGATGTGGCAAGGAGCTGTCCACGGCAAGTAAACATCAGTTCACTGTATAGGATAGCCCTGCAGGGGTGACTGTTTGCTTGTGGCTGATGGGTTTGCTTGGCCAGACAGCCTAGGGTTACTCTACTACTATTACCTCTATACACCTTAGGATGCATATCTACGGTGCAGAACTTATTTCCCACTTACTGCTTTTAACTTCTTGAATGCCGATGTCATATGTCAGCTTTACATAAATACAGTGGGTTATGCCCTTAGGAAGCATCTTTGTAGTCCAGCTGCGAGTCCAACTGAGTTTTTAGAAGGCAGGCTGGGGTCAAGCCGTTGAATTGGCAAACCCATTAGGTTTATTAATGGACTAAAGGGATATGTATGCACAGTTAGTGTATGCACAGAAGTGTAGGTTATCACTATAGACTATCACTACCATTACCTGATGCTAACAGCAAATATATAACTACGACTGCTGCTGTTGCATTCTAAATCATAACAATATACAGTATATCAAAGAAACTGGAAAGCTTCTAACTTTGAAAGTGACAAGAGAAATGTTACAGCAGTGGGCATCCAAATTTTATATCAAGGTCTCTTATTTCTACATACTGTGATTGGTAATACAGTATACAAACTTACTGGTGGGGTGGGTAATCTGAAGCCCTCCTGCTCAATCCCAACTTTGGATCCCTTCTGACCAACTTTGCGAGTAACAGCAATAAGATTGTCACTGGCACACTCCTCTAGGTGCTTTTCAACTTCATCTGAAATTAATGCAATGCAATCTGGTAGAGTAATAGTGTAAATGAATACTCCTGTGTGGTGTGAGAGCCTAAGACTAAGTTATAATAGTTACAATATTTAAGGGTAAAGCAGATGGTAAACCTAATAAATAAATTAAAATATAGCCAATCCATTTTACCCTTTCAGGTCCAGGAGGCCTCAGGATTAAGCAACTTTAGTGAGATCACGCAAACTAAAGGAGATGGCCCGACATCCCAAGCACCACTGCATATTTAACCCGCCGCGTGCCAGTGCCGTTTTAAAACGGTCTGACATAATTACACGGCCAGTGCCAGTGCCATTTTAAAACGGTCGAAAATAAAAAAATTCACTGTGACCGCATTTTTCAAGAATCGCTTGTAAAAATTGGCAGGCATGTATGGTAACTGTTCCTCTACCATCCCCCAGGCTGTCAAGGCCATACGCTCACTCGTTCCCCCCCTCACACTCACTCTGCCTCACTCTGCCTGTGTGCCTCACCCAGTGCTGTACATAGTGAAGGCATTTTGTAAATATTTTCACGTAAATGTAAGTGTAAATATTTTCTTGTACGTGTAAGGACTATGTAGTGGAGTCAAGTTGTAAATACCTTCTTGTAAGTGCCAGGACTGTACATAATGAAGTCAGGTTGTACCTATCTTCAAGTAAGTGTAAAATAATGCATTCACAGTGAGAAAGACACGCAAACTGTGATAGATGCTGAAGTAATAAGTAATCAGAAAAGTGTACTGAACATTGCTATACCTTCCTAGCATACATACTTGAGTATACCTTACATAGAAAACAGTTTTCTCTCACGTACGTGGTGGGCATGAGAGAGCAGTTATACCTGTACATGAGTATGCAGGACTCAATAAAACCCAGTTCCAAGCCTCGGTGAGCATTTTAATGGCGAAATTCATTGTTTCCACATCAAAATCTATCATTTGGAAAAAAAAAAAAAAAAAAAAAAAAAAAAAAAAACACGCCAGCACTGGGACGACCCATAGGGCTAAAAATAGCCGGCATGTGGTGGGTTAAAAAATTAAAAGTATAAATAAAAAAAATAAAAAATAAAAAATACAGAAAATACATGTTCCAGACCTCTTGGATTTGAAAAGTGATGATTAGCTGAAGAATGTAATTGTAAATGTGTATTAAGGGAAGGGTGATGCCCTGGAAAGAGGAAATTATAGAGGTATAAAGCTTTTAGATCAGATAATGAAGGTAATGGAGAGAGTTTTAGAAGGTATGATTAGAGAAAGAGCGAATATTGATGAGATGCAGTTTGGGTTTATGCCAGGTAGGGGGACCACTGATGCAATATTCATTGTTCGACAGCTTCATGAAAAAAATTGGTAGGAGAAGGGATCTTTATTTTGTTTTTGTTCATTTGGAAAAGGCCTTTGACAGAGTCCCTAGAGAGGTGGTGAAGTGGGCAATGAGAAAGCTTGGCTTGGAGGAGTGGCTGGTTAGGGTGGTTATGGCTATGTATGTGGGTGCTCACACCCAGGTAAGAGTGAATGGAGATTTGAGTGATGAGTTTTCCGTGAATGTTGGTGTGCATCAGGGGTCAGTCTTGAGTCCCATGTTGTTTATCAT